>NW_027118782.1:1890141-2520189 GCF_036417845.1 Apteryx mantelli | reverse complement strand
TAATACATTAAAACAAGTAGCAGCAGTAAACAATAAATATCACCTATTTACAAAATAGAAGCTCTCCAAATGATGTATATATATAACTGATGGTATTATCAACAAACATTGAAAAATGGAAACTTTCTCAACCATCTACTTATTTAGAATCCCTATTTTCAAACAAATATATACGGTCCGAAAACTTTCTCAGCTCTGTGGACACACTGTGATTGTGCTTTGCCACCAGATGGCAAAGGCACAAACCCGAGTGTATATAAATGTGTATACACTGGTGCTGATGTTTTCTGGTAAGTTGAAGATAGCTATTTTATTTGTTGGATTTGTTGAAACATTGAAATGTCTTCTGGGTCAATTATGCTAAATATCAATTGAGAAATATCAAAATGCTTCACTTTGATTATTTTGAATCATTTAATTTCAATAAAGAAATTATTAGATATTTCAGAATGTATACCATAGACATTGCAATACAGTCATATAGTATGTAATAACAGAGTGTGTTTTGAATTAAATGAAGCTAGAGAAGAAAGTAGGTATGAAAAATGCTTTGGAAACTGGAAGTGCTTCTCCACCCCAAATGTAAGGATGGCTCAAAGTCAAAGTATATGAGCTGACTAGCTGGGCAGTTGGTTTAAAAGGAAGTGCTAAAAACCTGGGAATAGGAGCACTTACAGAGATGAGTTATTTATTTATTTATCTATTTATTTTTTTTTCCTTGGGAGATGTTGTGCTGGAAGCGGGAAGGCGACCTGTGGGAAGATGGAGGCACTGTGGGATGCGTGGAGGAATACCGGGGCTATTAAGGTAGTGGTAATTCCGCATGTGTGTCCATCGCATGCATCTCTAAGCACACGAGGTTTATCAGCTGGAAATAACTGAGTATGTAATTACCTCACAGGAACAGCTTTTGGGAAAGAGGTCTTCAGACATGCATGGGGGTGAGGGCAGACTGAAATAGCAGCAGGTGGCTATGGCCCAAAACTGAAGGGGCCCAGCTGGACTTCAGGGAGAAATAAAAGAATGGTGGAAACAGTGAATTTAGGAGCAGAGTTAGCCAGCTACAAACGAGGGACATGTCTGCAGAGGATGCGCAAATGACTTTTTTGCAATTTCTGATCACCTCACAGCCTGTCATTGCTTGAAACAAGGTAAACCCTGGCCTCAGCTCAGTTCTGCCATTACGAGCATTCACAGTCTGTGTCGTTACCTGTGGAGGCTAGGCTGAGTGCCAGTCTGGACTTCCAGCTGCTTGAGCTTATCTAGGTAGTGCCCTGAACTGCGCTTCTCACGCTCACTTCTGTCACTTGCTCCAATTACTCATTTCTTCTCCTCCTGCTACGCTGAGCCATGTCTCCTTTTAGTCCTCTCCTCCCTTCCTCTGCCTTCCCTCCATCCAGAGTCAGCGTCCTCACGCACAACCTAACCAGGCCACCACAGCGGGACCATTCTTTCCCCAAACAGCCCTTGGAGTCTTCCTCAGCTGAGTCCCTTGCTCCAGGAGCTCAGCCAGACCTTGGCACTTACTTCACAGACCCCCTCGGTGCTGGCTGTAGCCTGTCCGGCCACCAACACATCCAGGTTCCCCCACCCCCTGGACTCTACCTTCTTCAGCCATGGCCTTGCAAAGGAGGCCACAGAGTTGTGCAGGGACAGCCCTGAAGAGCTGGAATTTACTACCCGCTGCTAAGGATACAGAAGAAAACAAGGACACAATTGCCACTTTGGGGAGGGGGCTGTTCTTCCTTCCCTGCCCCACTCCTTCAGTGACCATCTCCATTTATGCCCCACTGAAATTTTCCAGGGTTCTGCTCTGTTGGGGTCTTGGCAATTTTGCTGCCATTACTAATCTGCTGCCCAAGGCAACCCCTCTGCTCTGCCTAATAACCTGAGAGAGGTGGCAGGAGAGAGAACAAGTTGGGCTGGATTATGTATACTGTCAAATTTCAATTATTTTATTATTAAAGTTCTTTTCTTTTTTTTTTTCCGGAAGGGGCAACCTGTTTCATAACCTGTGGCAGTGATGGACTTCAGCACTGGATTCCTCAGTTGCCAGTTCGATTTCTCTCGGCATTAAGATGTATGCCTTTAAGAAGACATTTTGTGCTGGTGAGGCAAAATGGAGAGACTGTGGAAAACAGGCACGTCAGGCTGATACTTATTAACTGATGACTAGTAATATTCGACGGATGCTAACATAGCCATAAGAACAAAACTGTGGAATTTCAGATTTTTTTTTAATTGCTTCATCTGTAATTGTGAAACTGTAATTTCCTAGTTTCTTTTTTTAAGTTTTACCTTTCCTCCAGGGGGAATGTCTGTGATTTCCTTTGCTTTTCTCTGAGGAAACACTATGCAGATTATTACACGTATTGATTTGAACTAATCACTCTGACTTTGACAAGGAAGCCAAATGCAAATTCCAGGTAGGTTACAGCTTTAAGGAGCCTGTGTCTAAAGACTCAAGGCAAGCAATTTAATATAATTGGTTGTCTTTCCAGGAAATGACTTAGGATGATTTTAGTAAGGTCTCCGTAGGTACAGTTAAGAAACTTGTGCCTGACAAATTGCAATGATGCAACTTGGCAAGTGAGTTTGTGAGTGTGTTTAAATTGGCTCCAGTGTGCATCACTAAAATCTCAAGTTCTTTCACTCCTTGAAATTAGCAGCTCTCTCATTTTACAGTCAGACGTGATTATTGCTCTAATCTAGGGACAGTGAGAGACCACCTTGAAGGAAAAGCAGCCTGTGAAAACTGGCAGGATCTCTACAATGCTTTTGCTGTATCTCCAAAAACCCACAGAGACCTTGGTCTAATCTATTTCATTTAAAGATGATGGGTCAAACAGAGCTGCCTGCATTGCACTAGTAGGGCTGCAGCTTTAAAACTGCCTGGACTGAGCTGGTTTTGAACTACTCTGTTTTTTGCTGGGATGATACACAGCTGACTGACCAATTTGGTCTACATAGCAAAGGCAGTAAACTCAGAAATGGTTTCTGGCAAAGATAAGGCCAATTCACAAGTTTCCCTGTCTTCTTCTGCTGTCCCAGGCCTCCTACTCCGCAGATTTCTTCTTGCTACTCCATCTCCTTTGCAGAACCTGGAAAGTAGGGGACAAAGTTTTCATTAGAAACCCAGTTTTTAATTTAATTTTAGAATAAAGAACATTCTGAGGGAGCCTAGCAGGGAGGATGGAGCCCACCTGCAATGTCAGATGCAGTGAGGGTTTATTCCCTTGCAACAGAACTACCTCAGAGCATCTTGTCTCTATGTCTGAAACACAAATGGCCATGAAAGAAAAAAGGATCGTTCTCAGCCCCATGTCTAAAGGCAGCAGCTAAGTCTGTAATTGGCCTGGGGTCATAACGAGCATCCTTAGTTGGACAGCTCAAGACCTGACAAAGCTCATTAATCCCACTATTAGTCAAAATCAGATTGCTTTGATCGCGTTACTCCAGGAACATAGTCCTGGTGTGGCATGAGAGGGCTGAACAAAGCCCTTCTCCAGACAAACACTTGCCCCTCTGCTGCCTACATAAACCCCACGGTGACGGCTCCTCAGGTATAAGGCCGACGACCCTCGGTGGAAGCACCAGTCTGCAGGGTTACACAATGCAGTAGCATGCACAGTGCAAAGAAGAGGCCTAAACAAATCTCAACAGCAGTATGGCATGCATAAAAAGACTTCTCCTCTCCTTCCAAGCTTTCTATTTGCTTTGAGATCCAAAGCTAGGATGAAACGAGGCAGGGGCTGCCTGACACAAAGCTTCATTAAGCCAAAAGGCATCCTCCCAGGACTGCCTTTGGCTCCTGCATCTCCAGAGCTCTGGGGATACCCATGAATGGACAAGCTCTGCTGTGAACACTGCGGCTCTCCAGATTTCATATGGGCGGCCCCCTTTGCCCTCAACACTCCTTGCCTGCTATTCAGGAGCAATGAACTGCTAAGAGGAACAGTGCTGGCTGCTGCTCAAATGGGTGTAAAGGCTGCCAGGTGAAAGCCAGTCTGCTGGTTTTGGAGACCACAAGTCATCACTTTGACCGGGGGCTGAAGGACACAGAAGTGCACCCCTGCACACTGGTGCCATCTGGTCCCAGCTGTCTACATGCTCACCTCTCAGCCCCACTCCCCCCTGCAAACCTGCCCTTGCTCATGTCACGCTGCACACTGTCTGCACAGGCTTTTCACAGAGGCCACGGTGGCAATGCAGCAGGCAATGTGGGCATGCCTGAAAACCGAGGGGTGCCTCTCCTTCCACTTCCCACCCCCGGGCTGGAGCCTGCAGTTCCCGACAAGCATGAAGCCTGAGCACTGTGCCATGGCGTCCAGCCCTGCCACGTGACACGTCCCCACGACTCACCAGCAAGTGTCAACGCACGTGCCGGAGGGCCAGAGGAGGATGAGGGAATTCCTGCTTTTGGGGCACAATTCCCCCTCCGCCAGCTTCTTCCTGCCCAGGCACCTCCTTCGCACCGCAGAGCATCTGCAGCTCCCGGGGCCCCAGCCAGTGCTTCAGGCAGAAGGTGCTGCCTCCTCTGCAGAGAGGAACAGCAGGGGCTGACGTGGAGGCTGCTTTCTTGGGGGCCGTGCTGGCAATCCCCCGGCAGAGTCTCGGGAACGGAGGCCAGAGCGCACGGTGCTCGAAATCTGCCACAGTCACTGCCCCTGTGGGCCCCTGCTGTGGAGGTTCGAGCTGGGGCCGTGGGGCAGGAGGTCTCTGTGCTGGGCTCTGTGGGGCACCGGGGCAGAGCTGGGGCCTTGGGGCAGTGAGTGGCAGCGGGGGCCGTGGGGCAGCAGGTCTGGGCTGGGGCTGTGGGGCAGGGGGAAAGAGCTGGCCCCCGGGGCTCCACGGGGGCAGGGGCCGCGTCTCCCCGGGCGGAGCCGTGGTGCCCCATAGCAGCCCTGCTCCCAGCAGGCCGTGGGGATGCCCCAGGGCATGCTGGGAGGGTGGCTGCCGCCAGCCCGGCCCTGGTGTGGCGGAGCCGAGGCGCTGGCAGCCTGAGGGCGCTGCCTTCCTGCCAGCTTAAAGCCATGGGCTCTACGCAGCCAGTGCGTCGCTGTCTGCTTTCCGGGGGCGTGCAGTCGTGTGCCTTGCAACCACCTCGATCGCCTCCTTGGCACACTCCAGCCTCCTTTGTGTGACCTTAGATCCCTTCTCCATGCATGCTCTGATGCTCTGGTCCCCTCACACCTGCTAAAGTCTCCTCCAGTCCTCTCCCTGCATCCTCAGGTTCCTTCCGTTTCCCTCCGTGAGCACCTGAGCCCCCTGCTTTCCCCGCCCGCAGCACTCTCCTCCCTTCCATTTCCCCCAAGGCTTCCTCTGATCCCCTCCGTTGCTCGCCACGCGCACCCTCAGCCCCTCCATCCCCTTCCCTCTGTGCTCCCGTCCCCTCCATTCACCTCCCGGCGTGCTCGCATCCCCTCCCTTTCCCCCACTCACACTCACTTCCCTTCTACAGCTTCTCTCTTCTGCAGGCAGTGCTGCTGCCGAAGGCACCGTGCCCCTTCCACAGACCTCTGCAGCTGGAGAGTTGGGGCGCGGGGGTCAGTAGGAACTCAGCTCTGCTCCCACTGTCTCGCTCACTCCGTTGCTTCCTTTGAGGCTCCCTCAGATTTGCAGGGCAGAAAATAATGTGCAGGGGATGCCTTTCGGGCACTCGGTGTAAAGCCACTCTGCTTTCCATGCAGCCATCTCAGCTATCTGTTCTGCTTCTGCAAGGGGTCTCTCAGCCTGCAGTGCTTACCAAGCAGGTGAGAAAGCAAAGACCTCAGGCATCGTTTCCTTCCGAAGAGGCCAGAGGGCCGGCCGCTCCTCGGACCACCCTCAGGGCAGACTGAGAAGTAACCAGAGAGGGTCACCAGAATGTACTGCGTGCAGGCATTATTCCCGTGCCTCGTTCGGGTGTGTGATACTGCGCTGTCACGCTGTAGATGGGAAGCTGCTCTCAGTCTCCTCCACTGGGAACCCAAGCGGTGTGATGGCACTGCGAGTGTTGCAGGCTCCATCTGAGCATCACATTTTTCTTCTGCAAAATGAGTGACTTTAGAATGGAAATGGGCTTTTGGGGCTCCAGTGATAATCTCCACCTGGCACCACCCTTCTTTTTGTTTTGCCCTGTTAGGATCACATCTTCAAACCCCCCCCCCCCAGTTAGAACCCACCCCAAGACCAGGATTCCCAGACGTCGTCTCTAACGCAGAGAGAATTGAGTGCCGAGGGAAAGAAATGACCTTTCCGATAAGCCTTTCTCCCCCCCCCCCCCCCCCAGGCTTTGACACCGTTTGGAGGCATTCATGGTGGATTTGCCTTAACACAGTTTTCAGGGTGAGAGAGCAAACCCCTCTGCTCCTTCACTAGGCCATGCCATCTCCATGCCTGTGGCCTAGGGAAGCAACAGCTAGGAGTTGGCCCTTCCTCCCCAGAGGCTGAGAGAGTGCAGTCACAGTCTTCCTCTTTATTCATTCACTTGCTCATTTAGGCCTTCCTTCCTGAGCAGAGCCTCTCCCTGCCAGCAGTTGTAGCCCCGCAACCCTGATCTGGGGACACTGCGGGAGTGGCATGCCTGAGGTGAGCCCCAGCCTGGGGGACCCCTCCTGTGGCTCCCCGTGCCCCCTGTTGTCCTTGGGGAGTGGGCACTGAGGTGCGGGCAGCTCCCTAAAGTGCCCCAGGCAGCTCCCCTTGCCCTTGCAGGGCCCACCTTGGCAGCACCTGGGGGGTCAAGGGGACCCTGCAGCCCCTCTGTGACATGGCCTGGGGCATCACGCAGTGCATCGCAGCAACAGCTGTGCCCTCCCCATATGGCCCTGGGAGCCTGAGCTGAGCCCAGGTGCTTGGGGCTGCTCTCGCCACGACTCTGCCCTTGCCCTGCTCTGCTCTGGAGCAGCTGCTGTGCAGCGAGCAGGAGAAGGCGAGAGGAGGTGGTGGGACAGCGCGAGACGCTGTTTGGTGACCTTCCCCAGAGGTCGTTGGAGAGGAGCGTTTCTTCCTGGCCACAAGAGCTCTTTGGACTAACTCGGTAGGCTGGGAATTCCCTCTGTGCCCCTAGGGAAGTCCTCGGTGCTGCTGGGAATTGCTGCCTGCGGGAGCCCTCCATAATATGGCGCTGTCAGGGCTGCAGAACTTGCACGTTTAGAATCTTTGCTCCCCGGCAGCGCGTCCACCCCCGTGTTACTAGTCCCTTGTCAGCTGCGGTCATAGGACCTTCGGTCCTCGCTCCAATAACTCTTTCCTCCTTTGCCGCTGTCACACCTGTGGTCCTTGGCACTGTGGAGCCAACCTGGTTTGACAGGAGTGTTTTGGAGGTGACAGTCATGGCTACTGGAGTCTTTGAGCACTGGGAAGGTGCATGAGAGGAGGACTTGTAAAGGTGCTTCATGTCTGAAGAATTTGCAGACAGCTCCTGTGTATTTCCCTGTTGCTGCTGTCTTCGGTTTTGGATCATCTTTCCAACCACACCTTCCAACTTCTGCCCCTCATGTCTGTGGGCTCAGTAATTTACGTATTCTCTTGTGAACCAAACGCTTGCTTCACTTGCAGGAGATTTACCTTGTCCTCTTCAGCAATTTTCTTTGCCTGAGAAACTTCTGCAAAAGTAAAGAGCTTTACTTCCGTGCTTACAAAAGTTCATTTGTGGTTCATATGCTCTTTGAGTTCAGGTTCTGAGGAAGAATGGACCTCAGGCAGACTGTGCGAGTCCTTGCAGAAGTCAAAATGACTTTACCTTACTCCTTTTCGGTAAGTAATGGATTTCACACAGCACAGTGATGCCAGTGCACTTTTCGCTCAGCTGAGAAGAACTTCCTCCAAAGTGTACCACAGTCTAAAAGAACCTGTATCTTTGCTCCCTATAGGCACGCTATAGCATGAGAGAAAGGAAGCCTGTTGTATGCTATCAAGCTCCACTGGAAAGTAGGTTATAGGCACAGCTTCTCGGAAGGGCTAATCTCTCCTGTATAAGGGGGATAGAAGATGTTAAATGAAAATGTAGCTACGCACAGCGCAATCAGAAACTATGTCTAGGTTCTGTAATTGTAGGGCCATCAAAGGCCGGTGCACACCAAGAAGGGGAAGATGGCCAAGATGCTCGCAAGGAGTATAACCTTCGGCGCAGGAATACTGTTGTCCAGTATCAAGAGCCTTTGGAATGTGGGTTACGCACACAGTTTGTCAGAAGGGCTGATTGCTTGTGCTTAAGGGTGGGAGGTATAAGTTCTTGAATGAAAATGTGCATACACAGAGACAAACAAGAAATGATGACTTGGTACTGTAATTACAGGGTCCTCAGAGGACGATGAAGAGCAGGAAGAGGATGACGCCGAAGATACTCCAAAGCCATCTAACCTTAGGCAAACTGCTGAAGACACTCAAGCCCCACTGGAAGGTAGGCTATATGCAGAGCCTCTCTGAAGGGCTAATTTCTTGTGCAGAAGTGGCATACACGTTGTTGAATGAAAAGCTATACGCGCACAGACAAATAAGAAGTTCTCGCTAGGTTCTATAATCATAGGGGCAACACAAGAAGGTGAAGGCCGAGAAGGGGAAGATGGCAAAGATCCCTGCAAGGAGTATAACCTTCGACCCAGGAAGACCATCACGTACTTCCAGGATCCACTGGAAAGTAGGTTCCATGCACAGTTTCTTGGAAGAGCTGATTTCTTGTGGATAGTGGGCTAGAGGTTGCTAAATGAAAAGACATATACCTCCCCCCCACACACACACACACCTTTCATTTAAATTCCTGCCTTCTGCAGGTAAAACTCTCCCTTTGGGATCGAGATGCCTGTATCCTGCGCACACTGCAGTTCTTGGCCAGTGTGCACGCTCACTGCTGCTTTTCATTTCTTCAGGGCCGTCTTCTCCTGACAGGCAAAGGGCTGCTCCGTCGCAAAGCCCATGCTGCAGAAGAACAAACAGGTTGGTGTACGGATAGTGATAGTTCTCAGGGATCCAGAGTGCTGCCACTCCCATCACTCAGTAATGCTTGAAAAGATTTTCCGATTGACGGCCGTGATGGGAAAATCGCAGCATTGTAGCTGGGACAGCTGGAGGGTCTAGAGGAAGCAAGGCTTTTCCTTTGGGAGAGAAGATAACTTTCATTAGCCCACAGCTTTTAGAAAGGCAGGATTTGGGGGTCAGCGATGAGATGATTGCGGATTGTCCTGGCTGAGATTGGGGATCTGCAATTCTTCTGTTCTGCACTTGAAGCCAGAATCCCCTTCCACAAATTGTCATTAGACGATTTCATCGTGCAGTATAAAAATGCCCACCTGCCTTTCTTCACGCTTGCATAGTGAGCGCCAATCAAGTCTAGGGAATATTTCATGGTTTGGGAAGTTTATGCCAGTGTATAAGTGCTTCTGCACTCACTTGCCGACATGAAAACCACAGCAATCCCGCTAACTGCATGTTCAGTTAGAAAGCCCCTTTCCCTTTCTCCTCCATTCACATCTGGTGTCTTCCCCAAAGCTCTGGGAAAGACGAATTCAAGGGAAAGCACGTGGATGGAAGGAAAACCGGAACCACCCTGCCGGAAGCTGATCCAGTGCAAATCCAGAGTTCGGTAAGCAGTGGTAACTCATTGTGTCAGGGGGGACTTTTCCAGGGGTCATGAAAACCTTCCCTGCTGTGCTGCCGACAGCTCCCGGACTTTACACTTTCCTCTCAGGGAACTTCAAGATCGTCCTGAGCCTTTCCTTTGTGCTGGCATAGGAAAAATTTGGAGGAAGCCTTTTTTTTCCAGGTGGCAGCTTTCTCTGACCTCTGACACGTCTTCTGTTGCATGTCTCTTTAGGTATGCTTTGATGGTGTGGGTGGTCTCTCTCACCACATTTCAGCTTTAAAGGAGATGGTCCTGTTCCCACTGCTTTACCCAGAATTCTTTGAGAGATTCCAAATCCGACCCCCCAGGTAACGGGCAGTGCATTCGAACTACAGAGCTAACTGCTGCAATATGCTTTTCAACATGAAAAGTATTCTCCTTTTTTTTTCTTTTTTTTTTGGAGGGGCAATATCTCAAGACGTGATGGTTAGCTTTATATATTCTTGGCCAACAAAGCTTGACACACTGGATGTTGAAATATGACTTGAAATCCTTCCCTTTCCATACCTTTAAAAGTGTGCAAATCTTCAGATGCTTTGCTGCTTTGTTCACAGGAATTGCCTTTTCTGGCTGATGTTTTAAGTAGGGTGTGGAAACACAGAAGACCTTTTTTGGCCTCCCAGCTTAAGGCTTCCTCCCCAGTGCTTCCAACAAATTCTGGGAGGCACAGTCCAAGAGACTCCAACTGTGGCAGGGAGAAAGACAGGCTTTGCTCTCAAATCTGTCTAAGACGGGAAGTGTTTTGGTTAGGAGGGAAGGCCGCTTTGCTTTCACAACAGGGGCTGTCATGGGCACTTTTCCATGTTTTTGTTGTAGCTACGTAAATCTCTTTTTTTCATGTTGCAGAGGCTGTCTGTTCTATGGCCCACCAGGCACTGGAAAGACACTGGTGGCTCGAGCGCTCGCAAATGAATGTAGGCAGGGAGACAAGAGAATAGCGTTCTTCATGAGAAAAGGTGCTGACTGCCTCAGTCAGTGGGTGGGAGAATCCGAGCGACAGCTGCGCGCATTATTTCAGCAGGTAAGGAGGAAATGCGCAGTAGGTTGGGTCAGAGTTGGACCTCTACTTTTCCGGGGTGGACGTCTTCCAGGAGGACTTGGCCTCTTGGGCAGTTTGGCAGTGTCTCCTGTTGAAAAGGGAACATCAGTGTTTCCTTTTCCCGTGCCGTGCTGCTTTGCCTGAGGGGCTGGAAATCTTGCAGATGTTGGGTCCAACACAGCGCCAGTGCCTTTGCAGCCATAATGTCTATCCTGCATGTTCTCGCTGCGTGGTGCTCTGTTTCACATACGTCAGTATGCCTGCATCTGTATTTCCCTTCCAGGCCTATGAGATGCGGCCTTCGATTATTTTCTTCGATGAGATCGACGGTCTCGCTCCTGTGCGCTCCAGTCGCCAAGACCAGATTCACAGGTACTTCCTTTCGCTTCCATTTCCATGTCATCTGCTTCATCTCTAGGAAAAGAAGACCCACCTGCTTCCCTTTATAGGACACACACCCACACCGACACTCTGAACTCCTCAAGTACAATGACACAGAGCTTCGTAGCAGTTTAAAGGCAGGAGCTGAAATCAGGTCACTAAGCTTGGTGTCCGGACAAGGTCTCTCTCGAGACCTTGCCTCGGTTTTTCTGTCTTACCATGAGTCCTTTCGCTAACAACAGCTCATCCAGAAAAGCTTATCCTTTCTGAGCGACGTGACTTTGGAGAAAGTCGTGCCAAAGGTAACAACAGCTACTAACCCAGGGAATCCAAACAACATTTTTTTGGTAGCTCTATTGTCACAACGCTCCTGGCGCTTATGGATGGCTTAGACAGCAGAGGAGAGATCGTGGTCATTGGAGCCACCAACAGGCCAGACTCCCTGGATCCTGCTTTACGAAGGCCTGGACGCTTTGACAGGGAGTTCCTTTTCACCTTGCCAAACAAAGAGGTAAGGCTGTTTCGTCAACCTTCCTGCTACCGGCACAAAGCCTTGCTTGACAAGAAAACCAGCTTGCCCCACAGCATCTCCGAGAGCGAGCAAGGAAACAAGTGGCATACGTGCTGCACACCTCCCGGTTCCCCACACAGAACTGGCAGGAAGGCTGCAAACAGGAGTTTCACTCCGGCTGGAGCACATGGACATTCTTCCTTGCCCAAGGGCTTGCTCTTTGCTTAGTTAGTGAGTCCACCTAGGCTCTTGCCTTCTGAGGTTGCCGCCTTGTTCTCAGTTCTCCAGTTGGGAAAGCCTCGGGGGAAAACTTGGGCTTGAGCGTGGCTGGGCTGGGAATCCTCAGAGCCGCCCAAAAGCATTTAGGGAGCTGACATTGTTACTGGTATTAGCAGGGAGCTCGGGCTCTTTTTCTTTTTCTTTTTTCTTTTTTTTTTCTGGCTACCCCAGATTCTTTTGTCTTTAGTTCACATTTTGTGGGGAAAAGGAGAAAAAGGTTATTGGATTGAAGGCCAGTAAAAATGCACAACACACTATACTGGACAGAAACAGGAAACACTTCACTGAAGCTCTGGCAAAGAGCAGCGATGAACATAGGCACAGCTTGACATTTGCTTGTTCAAGGACAGCAGCTGGAGTCAGAATTCTTGCTCCTGCTACTGTACTTACTCTTCCTATCTACTTGAAAAGTACTGAGCTTTGAAAAGCAGGCAGTGTGTTACTAGAATGTAAACGTTTCTTAATTTTAGCAGAGGAAGACAAGCAATTACGGGAATGTGACGGGGGGAGGGGGACTGCGCATTGCTTATTTTCTTTTTGAGAAAGAGGCTTAAGAAAAACCACAGTGTGACCACCTGGTTTGTAGGCTCGAAAAGAGATTTTCAAGATCCACACCAGAGACTGGAGCCCTAAGCCCCTGGATGCATTGCTTGAGGAGCTTGATGAAAAATGCGTCGGTAAGATGAAAAAACGCACCGAGTTCCTGCCTGTGCCTGGCTCCTGACAGCATCTGAGCTTGTGCCAGGCAGTACCCAAGCTGCTTCTGCCTCCTTGCCTTCCCTTGCCTCTGAGAACATGGAAGGCTCTGGGGGGCGTCTTCCTCAGGAGCTAAGGTTGGCTCAGAGGCCTACTTCCGAAGCACAGGCTGTAGGGCGCTGGGCCTCCCGTAATGCAAGCTCCCCATCAGGGCACAGCTCTGCAGTGCAGGAACTCTTTTGCCATTGCCCATGAAACTCTTCCCCTTTGGGCCACATGCAAAGACTTTGAGAGTGTCCCTTTGCAAAGCCTGTCCTTGACTCCCTTCTGCTGCCTGAGACTGACATCCCTTTGGATTCTGCTCTTGTTGCTCAGGATACTGCGGGGCCGATATTCAAGCCCTCTGCGCTGAAGCTGCCCTCTGTGCTTTGCATCGACACTATCCGCAGATCTACACAAGCAGTCACAAGCTGCACATCGATGTTGCTGCCATTGAAATCACAGCAACAGATTTTCTTGTGGCTATGCAGAAGACTGCACCAGCTTCACAGAGGGCTGTGGCTTCCCCTGGACAACCACTGCCACCCCTTTCCAAGCCACTGCTTCAGAACACGCTACAGAGACTCCTAAAAGGCGTGCAGAGGGTATTTCCCCATGCAGCACTTGCACTCCAGCAGGACCAACAGCCAGGTAGGGCTTCACTGCCTTCACCGCCGTAAAACTCTCCCAAAGCAAACACTGCTAGTTTGTGCAAGCAACAGAAACAAACCTTTCAGTCAGGATGAGGTGAAATTGAATGGTAGAGAGGGCAGAGCCGGGAACTCCTCCCACTTCACAGTACAGAACTCTATGTTCTCCAATCGAGCATCCAGTTTCTGAAGGCTGTCAGCATCATCTTTCCCGTTTGCAAGGAGAAAAGGAGCTTTCACCGCTAGCAAAACATAGCTTGCGCAAATCCAGACACTTGGGAGAGCTCTGTAGAGACTGAAGGCTTTGGAAAATGGCATTCAGCGTATGCCCCTCAGACGAAGAAATACAAGGCCCCGGGTTTCAGCTCACATTCAGAAGCTGTCTTAGCACAAGAGAAGGTTGCAGACTCTTCCGGAAAGTTAACAAGCTTCTTTTGCCTTCTCATGGTACCACTCATTTCTTAGAAAATGACTGCATGGACAGTGATGAGGAGTCACCTTCTGGTCCTGAAGATGAGCCGTTTCCTCCAAGGCCTGGCCAGCAAAAGCAAACCTTCCTTAACTGTAACAGGTAACTGGCCGTGTCCTTTCATTGAAATTCTTCTGATTGCTGGGGCTTTCCAAGCTGTCGTGGCCGTGGCCGTTGCAAGTGGGAGGGGCGTTAGATGAGGGAGGACAGAAGAGTTAGTCCAGGGTGCTTTGGTATCAAAAACTGCAGGCAGGAAGCACGGAGATATAACTAGGTGCTACAGTTGTAGGAAAGCAAGTAGCTCCAGCCGATCATCCGGAAGGAGCCAGCCTCCTTTTCCTCCACCAAAGACATCCACAGACAGTTAGGGCATGCTGATTTCATGCATGCTGTTCTTCAAGGATTCAAGGCCAAAGAAATGCGTTGTCTCTCCTCTTAGCTAAAGAAATGCAACGTGGGTTTGTGGAGTCACCTAGCTTCCCAGATTGGGAATGCAGGAGTGACTCAAGAAAACTGAGGAATGGCCGGCTAAAAGGGCATAATAAAAACCCTGCAAAAAAGGGCTTCATTTGCGATCTTTAAGCCACTATGCTTACATTCATATTTTGATATTGCAATGTGAAAGTAATTCAATCCCACAATGGAGAAGTTAGCTTATGAGGTCCCAGCTGCATCAGTAATTTTTCTCACTCTCTCTTACCGTGCTGCTCAGGAAGGTTTCTGACCCACAGAACTTGGTCCAGTCTCTAGGCTCCTTGGCCTGAGTCAGAAAAGGTCCTGCAGTACTGGGATGGCAAAAAAAAAAAAAAAAAAAAAAAAAGTGCTATTCACAGACGTATTCCATGATAACAGAGCAAAAACCACGAGAAAGTTGTATTTGCAATCTAGGAGAGAGCACACAAGGAAAGATGAAACCATCTGAATGAAGGAATCTAATAAATATCCTCCAGTTCTATGGACTCACAGGAATGTTTTGCACTTTGTTAGATACAGCTAAGGCCTTTCAGAGCCCACGGCATTTCTTTTCCCACAAGGTTCTTCTGCTCCCTCCTGACCACCTTCTCCATTTCCAGTGGACCCCCTGCACCTAAACTTGACCAAGGCAGAGGCCTCAAGGCTGCTCAGTCAAGACATACTGAACATAAGAGCCTCACGGCCGGGGGGAAGAGATCCAGACCAGTGTGGGCTGGACAAAGAAAGATACCTCGAACATCTGTGTCTTGATCAATCACTTCCTTTGCAAACTTCTTGTTTTGCAGTTACGCTCCTAGCAATGCTTGTTGCCAGCCAGCATGTCACAGGCCCAGGTTCTTAATCGCTGGAGAGCCCGGGTACGGGCAAAGTTCCCACTTGGCGCCTGCACTAATACACGCGCTGGAGAGGTTTGCGGTTCACGTGCTGGACCTGCCGGCTCTCTTTGCTAGCAGCACCTCACCCGAAGAAAGATGCGCACAGGTACCTCTTCTCTCTGCAATCTCACAGGATGAATAGACTCAGGGGAAGCAGGCAGACCTCCCGCGGTTAATGGTGGTGGCCTGCTTTCCTCTGCTTCCTGTGGTGGTTATTTCGCGCTGAAAGAATGCTTTTCTTGTACGCTGAACAATGGAGAAGAAGGACGTTGTGCATGAGCATCTTTTCCATTCCAGGCTAAACAGTAAGGATGTTGCTAGCAGCTCAGGGAGCTCCAAGATGCTCTTGATAAAGCCCTCTGCATGGCAAGAGCTGCTGCTCATGACAGCGGGCTCTCCAGAGCTGTTTCCCTTGCCTCTTCAGGCTCTGTAGCTCCCAGGAGGCGCCTCTGCCTCAGCCTGACTGCACGTCATGCCCTTTCTCTAGCCTCCCTCTTTATAACACTGAAATGCAACCCAGGCTTGGGAGGGGGGAAGAAAAGGGTTCCTCTTCTCTCATCATACTGCAGGGAAGAGGCAAGAACACGCTTGTTGCATTCGAGCGGTGTAGCAGTGGCCCCAGGCTGATGTGGACCCTGCTGAAGGGCTGGGCCTGTTTTTTCAAGCACACTACCACTCGCACCGGGCGTGAGGCTCTGGGCGAGTTACCTGACATCTAAGCAGTTTGGAAATCAGGTGGAGATTCAGGCCTGCCTCTCGCTGTGGAGAGGCTGAAGGAACTGGCTCCAAGCAGCAATGTTACCTTATTCTTGGTGGCTTGTTTGGACACTTTGCGCACTCCCGTTTTGCAGGCAATTTTGATTGATACATTGTTGTTCAGCAGCAGCCTCTGCTACCCGCTTCAACAGTCTTCTCCAAACTTCCTCTTGACTAGTTGATCCGAGAAGCCCAGAGGACAGCACCGAGCATCCTTTATATTCCACGTATCCATGCCTGGTGGGAGGCTGCTGGACTCACCTTGAGAGCTACGCTCACAACACTGCTAGAGGGCATTCCAGCATATGCTCCAGTGCTGTTGCTCGCTACGTCAGATGTTTGCCATGCAGATCTCCTGGCAGAGGTATTTCTCTCACTGCCTTCCCGGCTTCTTTCAGTCTCACGTTAATTTATCACTCCATTAAGCACCCAAATACTGTGCTCTCCTAAGCCATTCAACACCGGCATTACTAGGGCACCCTGCTGGCATCTCTTCCCTCTGCAGTTGCCACAAGGCTTCAACCTGAAGGGCAGCAAGGCAAGTAAATCCAAAACAGGCAACCTAGGAGATGCTCAGTGTCCTCCCTTGGAGTACTGGAACCTCGGGTCGCTTCACAGAGCTTTAATCCTAGAGGTGTTCCTTAAACAAGATGCCCTAAGTTGCCCTGCCGACCCACTACAATCTCGCCTTTAAGGCCAAGAAGCAAACTTGTTCTAGTCTCTCCCTTATTCAAAGCATTCCTCAGCTTCACTGGAAAAGGCATTCATCTTTGTGGAGCAGAACACAAATTTGGGGGAGGCTTACGGCTGCGCTGTCTTTTCTCCTCCCACCTCAGGTACGAGCTTTATTTTCTGAGCTTTACGGAGAAGTTTTCAGTGTCCAGTCACCTAGCGAGGAGGAAGGGAGAAAGTTTTTCGAGGACTTGCTTGTCCAGCAAGCTGCTAAGCCTGCTGCACCACAGAAGAAAGCAGGTGAGGCTATTCTACAAACACAGCGTTGCTATCTCTAGCTTAGCAGCCATTCAGCACTTGCTTTGGTAATAGATTTCCTGGCACGAAGGTTTACTCTGCTTGTGTCTGAGTATCATCACTTGGCTAACCTTTTCTGGTTGACTGAAGCTTGTCAGGCACGGGAAGTCCTCCTGCCTGTGGCATCACCAACTGAGCCTCGACTGCTGACGGAGGAGGAAGAGAGGCAGCTCGAGGAGCAAGGGGATGAGACACGGCCAGCGGTGCCTGCAGAGTCTAGTACACCCCTCTCTACTGGCAAGTCCTTTCTTCCTTTTTTCTTTTTTTCTTTTTTCCTTTTTTGGATAAGGTGCCAATGGCATTGATATCTTCCCTCTTGTCATGGCATACCTGGTTTTGGTGATGCCGGTGGCTTTATGCCAAAGGCATTCCATTTCCAAATTAGGTGCAGCATGTGAGGTCAGTCCCCAGGACAGTCAATCAGTGTGCTTATGAAATAAAGCCCAGCCACAGAGCTTGGCTCACACTGTAAAACACTGGCCTCGATGGCCCCGCAACGGCTAGCTCCTCAAATGTAACATGTTGTTTAGAGCAGTTGCTGAACACTGCACAAGTTCTTATGGTAATAGGAAACAGTGAGGATTTTCCCTTTGCTTTTGCTTCCTTTTTCTCTTCCTCTCCCTCTTGCCTTCCTGCCCGCCACCCCCGCACCAAGTAATTGCTGTCTGTCTGTGAGGCTTAGGCAACCTCTGCTTTTGGAACACAGGGGAAGGAGAGCTTGTCTCCAAAGCCTTTTCTGCTTCTCACCTCTTTTACTTCCTGTGATGAGAGACGAAGCCACCTGAGCTTATGACCTTGCTTTGTGCTCATGCCTTCGGTCTACAGTCTGCTCTGTGCACAAAATCGTCAAGGGCATTCTTTTATGCATGATACAATCTAACCAGTTCTTGCACTTTTTAATTCTAATAACAATTGGACCCCTTTCACTTGCTGCCCTCTCTCCCTCAACACATGCATGTAGTGAGCCAGCACAATGGTACTTCAGTCCCTCTCACCATTTCCCTTTTGCACCGAGTAAGACGACGGTGCTAGAGTTTGCAGACAGAACTGCTTAGCTAATGCTTTGGCTTGCTTTTTCTCCTATCTCCGTGCAGCTGCCTGCAGACAAAAGCGAAGGAGGAACGCATCTCCCTCAGAGAGCCTAGCAGAGAAGAGGAGGAAATGCTCACCCCCTGCTGAGAAGGAAACCAGCATCTCCCTCAGGGTAGGCTGGAGCTCACTGATCCACCTTTGCTTCCCGCTCTGCTGACGACCCTTGAGCTATCCGTTCTGCCAGCAGAGCTGCAGGCATGGGCAACATTCAGCTAACGGGGGGACAGAAGCACCTGAGGAGACTCCCACTGCCAGCTGGCAGCCCTCTTTCTAGAGGCTCTGTGGCCTCTCTTCAAAAGATGCATTTCGCAGGGCCCTGCATTGCAGCCACAGAAGCTCATCCAAGGCAAGAGGGCCTTTGCTGTGGCAGCCGCTGTCCTTTGCTACAAAACGGGCCATGGCAGTCCCCGCTGTTCTCAGAGAAGTTCACTTGCAGTTAGGATCGTGGAGGTGACTGATAGCCTGAGGAGCAGCACAATGCTAGCTGAAACTGGAGCCTTGCTTTTTCTCGCAAGTCGGACACAGGAGCTCATTTCCTCCATGGAAATCTGCTGCGATATTTAGTCTGTTCTTGGACGTTTCACTCCTTTTTCATTTAGCCATACAAGGAAGGAGGATGTGAGTTGTGTGGGACCATTTTCTTTTGTGTCTGAACACATCGAGAGCCTATTCAAATGATCTGGTGCTAACGTAAACTTGTACTGTCTCCCTTTTTTCTTCAGCAACTGCTGAATGTCGCTGGCGACGCAACAAAGGGCTGCAACATCCGCCACCTCGAAAAACTACACCTGGTGCTCAGCCAGTGTGTTTTCCGCCATCGGCAAGACGATGACAAAACGCAGTTGATAGAGGTACTTTGCTTACACAGCACTTCCTGTCACTGTTCTGCACTTCTTCCTTGCGCACTGTGGATATCCTGCTTATTCGCTATTCCTCTCTTTCCTGCTTAGCAGTCTGTGTTACATACGAGTTGCTGACTTCCACCTGGAAGGCATCTACACAGACTTTCATTTCATACAAAGCAGCTAGCTACAGGATTTTACATTTCTATTCCAGCTTATAGCAAGTTTGCCTGTGTTTAGTTGGCAATTATTATTCCTTTTTTATCTTTTTTTTATCTTTTTTTAGGAAATGAAGGAAGAAATTGAAAACTTCTCCCGTGCTCAGTAACAGGAAACGTGCTTCTACTCTGCCATTCTTTTTCATTATTTGATGTTTAGTCCTCAGTGCACAATTCAGTGAAGAGAGCCTGTAGTTATAACATAAAGACATCTGTTTGTATATATATCCAAATATAGCGAGGCTATACCAATAAAGCTCATATAAATCCTTTTAAGCTTTCTTACTGGCTATTTGTTGCTGTTGTTGTTCCACACCTATTGCATATGATCTGTTGCGATCAATGTGTTTGGCCTTCCTTTCGCATGTGCATTGCCTGAAAGTCTCGTGCCTGGCATTTTTAGGAGACCAATGGTCCTCAGTGCCTTTGACCTACACACATCTGGACGTCTTCCCAGTAATCTCAGTGTCTCTCTCAAAAGAAAGCAATGGAAAACTCGACCATCTTTGCCCAAACGGTGACAGGCGGTTTTTCTGGCGTCGCCTGAGCTACTGCCTACGCCGTTGTCTATTAGGCAACGTTGCAAGGCAGCGCAGAGGTCATTCTTCTCCGGGCCTGCTCGCGCCCCCAGGGATTCTCAGAGAAGGAAAACAAGCCTGCAGCAAGCGTCGGGGAGGAAAACTCTTCCCCAGGCAGCGGCACTTTGCTGTGCTCGGGGCGCCCCGCGCCCGGGCACGTCTCAGCCCGCAGCGCTGCCTGCTGCCCGCCGCCCCCCCCCAGCAGCTCTCCTCCGCCCGCTCGGTGGCAAGCGGCGCTCGCGCTCTCTAGGCCCCTCGCCTCGGCCCCGGCCCCCTTCTCGGCCCGCCAGCGCCCCCGGCAGCCGCTCCGCCGCCGGGCACGGCTCTCCCGGCACAGCTGTCCGCCCGGGCGGCCGCGCCGAGCGGAGCCGCGCCGAGCCGCGCCAGCCCCCGGCTCCCCCGGCGCCCACCCCCGCCCGCAGCGCCCGCCCGGCCCCCACCCGCCGCGACCCGCCGCGACCCCCAGCGCCGCCGGCAGCCGCGCTCCGCGCCGGGAGCCGCCCTCGCGGCGGGAAGCACCCCCGAGCCCCGCCGAGGCTGCGAGCCTGCCCGGGGCTGCAGCGCCCACGGCGCCGGCTGCCCCCGCACCCTCGCCCCCGCCGCGCCTGTCGCGCTCTCGGCTCCGCGCAGCGGCCCCGCGCCCCGACGCCTCGCCGCCCGGCGCCCACGCTCTGCCCCGCCGCTGCCCCGGCCCGCCTCGCCCGGCCTCAGCCTGTGCTAGCGCGCCCCGCAGCCGCGGCGCTCCAGCCCAGGGCGCTGCTCTTCCCCAGCGCTCTCCTGCTCGCCCCGCCGAGGCTCAGCACCCTCGCCACGGATGCGACCGGCGTGTTCATTGCACTGCTTTAAAGGCTCGCGTCTGGCATTGTAACACAAGAAATCGGCTTGGGGCAATGGTAACTCCCTTGCCAGGCTTGCTTGCCTGGATCGGCAGCGGTAATGGGCCTTCTTCCCAACGGAGAGCTGCCAGAGGCTGGTCACAGCCTGTCCTTCTGAGCGCAGATCCAAAAGCTGCCCTGGCAGATGGCCGTTGGCAGACGTCCATCGCAGAGCAAGCGGCCACGGGAGCGTCGTCTTTCTTTTCCTGCTTCTGCCTGCTGCAAACAGAAATCAAGCAAACAGCAGGCAAGAAAATCAGGAGGAGAGAGTGCTCCTGCCCTTCCCCTTTGTGCAGTGCAGTGCTGTGCGATGCAGCAGGAAGAGCCGAGAGCAAACAGCTGAAGGCGCCACACACACTTTACCCCAGACTTTGGAGACACTCCAAGGCAGCTAAGCACTTACAAAGGAAACAACCACCCGAGCTGTAAAATTGTGAGTATCCCTCAAGGGACACAACCTTTGCTGATCTGGTTTTACATTTGACTCACTGTGTCCCCTCAGAGAGGGCTGCTGCCCAGGCGCTCCTGCTCCTCTGCATCTTCTACCCTTTCACTTGAAAAGCCCTCCCTCCTGCTCTCTCTCCTTGCTGCTAGCACTGGTGTCGAATGGTAGTGCTCCTACGAGTAGGGCTGCTGCTTGCCTAGGTGCTTGCCCAGCACTCCCTGGCAGGGCAGCGCTACCCAATGCAGTGCACTTGCCCCGGACGATGGGAGCATCAGTGCAGCCCTCTGTGGCTTCAAGAGGTTCAGAAGCCTCTTAGCCTGGGATCTGCACCTGCATCTTAGGGAGGAGAGTGTGCTGGGAACTGACAAGTATGGACTTGGTGGTGTGGCTGTGTGTTTCCTTCCCCTTCAGAACGAGCAGAAGAAGAGGACAGTGAGCATAATCACGGTGAAGAGCCTGCCTGTTTGGAGGTGCTGGGAGCTGCACTTGACTTTGAGGAAGAGGGTGAGGCTGAATACCAGCATGAGGGGTGTGCAGAAGAGGAAGTCCAGGACTCCAGTGGTGATGAGGAGTATGTGGCAGTTGCTAGAGAGGCGAACAGTGCTAGAAACTTACCCCAGCATGTTCAGCAGCAGCGAGAGGCTCCAGAGCAGGCCGGAAATGATGCTGGACAAGTGCTTTCGGCGATGGCTTCAGCACCAGATGGGACAGAGGACAGATGGGCACCTCTCAATGCTGATGGCTGTCAGGAGATACAAGCCAGTCCCGTACGTGAAAAGATCCAGGAAGAGGAATATCCCAAACTGCACTCCCACATTGAACTGCATCAGGCACTGAACTGTTTCGATGGCGATGCAGAGCAGGTAGCCAAAGTCAGCAGCAGCCAGGTTCAGGATGTAGACAGTGAAGCGGTTCCTCTGGATGCAGAAGCCGAGGTACCACAGGACCGTGCCATTTCCCACCATGCCAGAGGCAGAGCTGATGAGGCAGAAGCTCTCCATGAACTTGAGGAGAGCATATGACGGCTCTGCCTTTTGCACAGTCCCACTGTAATTAGTCCCTTCAGCCAGGCTTGAACTGCTTTGAAAGGAGAGCATTATGAACTGATCAGTCACTATGAAATAACCAAAATGGAGAAAGTTTCTTCTTCTCTCTGTTCTGCAAGAGACAGAGGGGAATTTAGTGACTGATACACTGCTTTTATACTTACAGCCTTGTAGCCTGGGACAGCTATCACTCACGGAGTATGCATGGCTGATGTCTGGGAAGGTAACAGCAAGGTGCTACATATTGAGGAGAAGGCAAAATCATGCAGAAATTTGGAGAGGTTGAAGCAGGAAGACAGGGTGAGGCAGTTCAACAGAGTTAAAAAAAAGAAGCAGAAGAAAACATTGCTACTTATAGAGAGGGAGGAGCAGGAGATGAGGAGGGGGTAACTCTACGCAGTGATCGTGTGTGTGTGGATGTCTGTGAGAGAGGACATGAAGATGGAACAGCAGAGACAGAGAACATCCCAAAGCATTAATGATGGCAAGGAAATGCTGAACCTTTCCCACAAATGCTTACCTTCCTGCCCCAGTGCATTGGAATTGACTGCTCAGAGAAGCTGGGACCTGGCATCAGCTCTAGTGTCTTTCTCTTGGTTTCTGATTCATCCCATGGATCTTCTGGGAAACATTTTCTGTGAAAAAGACAAGGAAGTTCTTTCAGCCTGCAGATTCAGTTTCTGTCTCCTGTGCGTAATGAAGCAGGTGTTGTCAGGAAGGAGTGTTTTCACTGTACTGAGGAGGCTGGGACGAAGTCAGCAGCAGATGAGAATGGGGCTCTCTCATGTTATGAGGCAGTTTCCTATTTCTGCTCTACTTTCTGGTTGCTTTTACAGTAGGTGGGGAGAAAATTACCTGCCAGGGATTCCATTCCCAGGGATGCTGTGGGATTTTGCATGCATCTGTGAAAGGCTCTTGGTGCGTTCGTACTCTGGCCAAATGCTGTTATAAAGGAGATGTACAAATGAGCAGTCAGTAGAGGTTGCGGGAAGTTTTCAGAGTAACTGTATTCTGTTTTGTTTTTTCTTTCTTGGAATATGAGAATCAGCTGGAACGGGATTATTCCAGAGGAGGATGTCCCTTCTTCCAATGTTTCCTTCAAAAATCACTTCCTGTGCAATGTCTCGCCCCAAATCCTGCCAAGACCCCCAAAAGAGAAAGGGCTTGTCTGCTGCGCGTGGTGTGGGAAAGGGAGATCAGACATTGAGGCCTTCACAGCCTGGGTGCTAGGCATCAATAAGCCTCTTTGGGCATTATCAGCCTTTGCCTGCCTCCCCGAATGCTTCTGGGCCTCCCTTTGACAACATGTGTAAAAAGGTGCCTATTTCTTTCTCCTGCAGATAGGAGGAGTCTCCCCAAACTGCACAGGGCTCTAACAGCATTTGATGACTTGTCGTTCACCTCTGGCCCCAGAGAATTAAAGAGAATTTTAGCAGCTTGACCTGAAAGGGACTTTAGAAAAATAGTAAACACAGCGATTTATTCGCAGTAATACAACAGAAACCCTGCAGACCAGAAGTATGCTTGCTGTGTGCCACTTACTTACAAAATGAAGAGGAAGAAAAGAGTTTTAACGGTGTGATTGTGCAAGCTTCAAAATGGGCAGGTGTTGGCTCCAGAGGGACAAATCTCACTCAGACTTTGGGTATCACGTGGTGAAGCAGCAAAGGTCTCTCTCTGCCTCTACAGTCAGGAATTGTCTTTGATTAGACAGATTAGACCTATTTTGTGATATTGTGACTTTTGTTTGCTACTTTTGTTTGATGTTTGAGGTAGGCTGAGGTGAGGGAGAGAAGAGGGTTGACTGCAGTAGGAGCTCTTGGAGTTGAGAAGGGAGTAGCTGTAGGAAAGGAAGGGTGGGGATAACTACTGAGGGCAGAGGCTTGGGAAAGGGAAGCAAATCAAGTCTTTTTAGAGTTTTTCTCTGACCCTTCTGCATGTGGTGAAAATTGGACTGCTCTGAAACACGCATATGCACCTACAGATTCCTTCCTCCAGGCCTCAACCACATTGCAGAAATACCAACAGTACTGTGAGTGCCTTATGTTGCAATCAATGAGAAAATAAAGACTATTTCAAACGCTGGTGTCTAGGAGCTCTTGTGATGAGTGGAGTCAGGTTTGCTGCCCTCAGGGTGGCAGGTGTTCCTTGCAGGCACCTCATGCCACTGGTACATGGACTATGTTGAGGAACACACTCAGCACTAACATCCTTGGCTGCCTGTCTCCTTTCAACTGTCCCCAGGAAAGCAGAAATGTGTTTTTTTTACAGGGTGCTGGTGGCCCCCGAGAAACGCATTCTTCTTAGCCATGACCACTGACCTTCTAGAGTGCTCTGTGTCCTGGCATCTTCCCAGAGAGATACTGAGCAATTCAGAGGACAAACATAGCTCACTTGCTGAGGGCGTGCTCCATGGTAGGCTGGGCTGGCTATCTTAATGTTAGTTCAGGGCAGAAAATTCTGCACATGATCCCTATTCCTTGCAGTCATCCTATCACCGACTTCTTTCGGACCACAAGAAATATATTGCAAACATGTGGCAGATACCACCTCTGAGAATGCTTATCTCTTACTGTCAGTGACTGAGAGGGTCTACGATGGTGGTTTACATCCTCTGGAGGTGCCTCTCTCTCCATTGGGCATTCAGGGAATGTCAGGTGATTAGCTTTCTATCTAAGGCATTTCAAACAGATTTCATAATGTTAAATAGCATCAGCCTGGGCCATTGATATGTACTGTCATGTACTGTCATACTGGTTGTAATGGACGCCCTGTGGAGATATGCCGAATCATCAAAAACTTTGCATTCCATATAATGCAAGTCAAGTAACCATCCTATGACTTCCATAGACCGTGCAAAAGCATGCTGAAAAAGTCCCTCACAGTTCTCGTATATCTATTATAAGGCTTTGGTAAGATTGGTCTCTTGTCTCCAAAGCATATTCAAAACCTGAGTCTACTTCCTTAACGAAACTAATTAATGAAAACCTGCATCAAATAGCAGCAGCATAGCTCTAGTTTCACAGACCTTGCAGAAGATGCTCTACTGCTGCTCAGGGTCACACAGATTGAGAAATTGTCAGTCCTCTTCCCTAATGCCTGCTGCTGATTTCACAACCTCCCTCGACACAACTTCTCATTCCCCAAGGGTCCACTGTCACTGCAGAACCTCCCTTAGCACACTCATCACTACCGAGTGTCCTCTTCTGACCTCAAAACCTCTCCCAACACAAGCTGTCACCATACATTGTCCCCTACTACTTCACAGAACCTGTTCTACAGTAGGGTCTCCTTGAACTCTGTAGCCAGCCTTATGACACCTCAGCAGCCACAATTCTGCAACCTCTCCTAGTGTTACCCTTCAATACACGATGCCCGCTTCTGATGTCACAAGGTCTTTCAACACAGCTTAGCACCCACAGTATCACCTGCCACTTCATACTGTCTTTCAGCACAGTCCCTCACCACACCTCAGGCACTTCTGATTTCACAAACTCCATGAAGACAGCCCCTGGCCATGTAGCATCCATTTCAAGTTTCACAACTTCCCTCCACACTGTGCCTTGTCCCCATCCTGCCCATCATCAAATTCACAACACACATTCACCATGGCTCTATCAACAAACCCCTTGCCAGTATTCACTATCCAGCTGCAAAACCTCATTCATCTCACCATGCACAGTCCCTCCTTGTCCAAATCACAGCTCCCCTGAGCATGACCTGCTGCCATAGTGGTGTCCAGAGCCAGGTGCCAAGGTAAGTGGAATGGAAATGGAGAAAAGACCTTTCTCCTTTGCTGGCACTAAGCACAGCCCTACGGGGAATTATTTTGCAGCAGGAGGTAGCAGCAATTCTTCATTTGGACTTGTGTATTAAGTCACCTCTGGTAGTCCATTTGGCTAGGGAAACAAAAGGACATGAATACAATGCTAGCCAAGTTGCTGCCATGTGTGCCACTGGGTACAGAAAGTGGCAGGCTGATTCATACTAGGTTAGCAGGCCAGATGCTATTGGCCTGATCTCTGGCTTCTGTCATCTGTTGTTCCTCTTCCTTTCCCAAAGATTGTAAGACTTTGTTTACCTTCTTACCCAATACTCTTGTTTCCTGTAGTGACTACTGATAACCCTCATTAAGCTGCCCAAGACTCCAGGTGACAGTAAAAGGATATTTAAGTTAGGGGACTATTTTCACCAAGACATTTCTTTACCAGTATTTATTCTCATTAATTGTAGGATTTCTGTTTTCATTCTGTAGATCGCTGGCATTCTGTGCAGAGGAGATGGAGACATTAACTATGTTGCCATCAGGCCGTTCCACATTTCCAGAAATTTCAGCAAAACAAAGTAAAGGACAGTAGCTGAGACAATGTCTTTACTGACATCCGTGAGGCATAAGCTACAAATACGCAGTAGAGTTCAGAGCCGTGATGAATTTGACTTGGGCCTTGGTTGAGATGATATGCTGATATAAATCAGCATGTCTATTTGCCTCATTTGTTTCATTTCATAGGTTCACCTTTGACTGCAGCTGCTCAGGTTAAGAAAGATGGGGCCCATCATGACAGTGAGATTTGTCTGCCCTAAGTTATTTTGTTTAAAAGCTAGGTGTCTATTTCACACCTAATCGCATCCTAAAATCAGTTCTGAGGTAGATCAGATGCATCTGCCTACAGAGACATTCATTTTTTTCCGCAGAAGAGCCTAGACTGACTAAGTCAGGGTTAAATTTACTGACTTCCATTGGCATTAAATAGGTGACTTCCTCCCTCGGTTTCCCAATTTGTAAATGAAGGATTTTTTTGACTGACTTTGTAATTCACTGACCTCTGTTAAAACATGCAAATTCTTGCAAAGAGGCTTTATTCACTGGATTTCCAGTGATGAAATTTCTGGTGAGATAGGACTTGGAGGGTCATCAAGAGGTCACCCAGGACATCTTCTGTCCCTATAAAAACTTAATCGTAACCACTCCTGAGAGAAATGAGCCCAACCTGTCCTTAAAAGACTCCTGTGATAGGAATTCTTTACCGTCCCTGGAGGATGGTGACTCTTCCTACAGCTTGAGGTTTCTTTCTTTTTTTTTTCTTTAATGAAGATTTCTGTTTTACATGTTTTTTGGAATACACAGAAGTTAAAAAAGGAGAGAAAATATCTAGATTACAAATGGACTGTTTTAGCATTCACAATGCTAGGAAGCCAGAGCAGTGGACCTAATGGCCCTTTACACATGGGAAATCCATACAACTATCAGCTTGGAGTAAGGAAGGACTCCGAGAAGCGTTAACTGGATAGTTCCATGCATATGCTTGTCCAGTTTAATACTCAGCTACTCCTTTGACTGTTATTTCTTATGGAGAAACCCTGAAATGCCTTTGTGATACCATTATAAAAGCATTGACTGACAACTGTTTCTTTAAAATATATTTACTTAAACTTTTCAGTCAAGACAGAACTCATTCTCCTCCTTTGCCTCTTTCTTTCATGCCTTCCCTTCACTAAGCCTCCACCCCTCCCTCCTCCAGCCCCAAGAGCCCTTCAGGTGGAAGATTCCTGGGAGAGGGTTAAAGGTTGGTACTTAAATGGTTTTCTTCTCAGCCCTTTTTGCAGCTGCTGGGGTATGAAAGCATCATTCAGCACACCCAGGTCACATCATCCACACAGCCTATTAAACCACTTCTCACATAGGCAGGAAACATCAGGATACACTTGTGACACATGAAAGCAAGTAATAAATTAGATGGGATTGGATTATACACTAACAGCCACCTCCTAAGCAAGTCTTGGAAGCTTTCCAGAAGCCATTCTATGTTCTTTAAAGGCGCTGTGCTCTAACACATTCATACCAGGGAAGACAGAAGTTGAGGAGATAAAGTTGTACAGCCCTTACACAAAAAATTAGATCTCTAAACACAGGCGAGGTAAGTTTTGCAGCTTCTCTGGCTTCTCGCTTTGCTTTGCTTTGCTCGCTTTTCTTTCCTCTTCCTTTTCCTTTCTTCTTGAACAAATGTGAAAATACAGAAAGAAACTTCCACTGAAGTTATCAACTGTCTCTAGTTATCTTTGGCTAGAATCATATACAGAGCTAGTTCTACAGCCGCAGATTAGATTGCTTCGATATTATTCTTTTGTTTCCCATAACCACCTGAGATTTTAGGGAAGAATGCATGCAGTAAGGAGATGGTGCAATTTCTCACCCTTTTTGAGATGTTAAGAGTACACATTAGATTCATTTTATTTTGCAGCTGATTGATTGCATTATGTCATATGCCTCAGGTCTACCCCTGCAAAGGCACTTTAAGAGATAAGCCATAACTGGTGGGAATCCTCTACTGAATTAGTCATTCTAGTAATCCTCTTGTAGTCAACAGTAAGAAACGGGTACCGGCAGCACATGATTCATCACATCTACAAGTAGACTGGTCAGGTGTAATATGCCTAGCTTGGCTACAGATGCCTACATGACTTAAGTCGATGAGATGAGATCAGACAGACGGGTAGTTTGTTAAATGCAGTTTGGTGGTGATGGAAAGCAAGATACATGGTCGAGCTGTCTGAATTGTGAATCGGTCCTTTTGTAGATGCACACCTTGTTTTTAGCTCAGGAATTTGCCACCTGCTGGTATTCAGGCATATAGTTTCCCCTGACCATTTCTCTCTTGGTCACTCCTTTCTGACTGCCTAAATATGGCCCTGGGATTGCTGTGGTATGCTTCCAGTCATGCTCTGGCTTGGATGGAGCCCAGCTATTTCTTTTGGACTGGGTACTGCACAGCCGTAAAGGTGTGCTCATTTCATCCCTGTCATTTATTTTGTTGAGAAGTCTACATCATTGCTCAGCAGAAGGAAGAGGGGTAGAAAGGATCACGACTTGGTAAGACGAGGGAGAAACTGACCTCACGTTGTTCTTACTGATCCTTCTCCTCCTTGTAGAAATATCTGAAAGGGAACCATCCGTGTAAATTTTACCCTTCTGCTTGAAAAACTTTCATCTAGCCTAAGTACAACTGTAAGCACAGGAGAAGTCCCTAACTTTCCCCACTTCCTCTCTCGGCTTCACTTTGTGGGTTTGAAAGTAATCTTGGGTTTTCTCAGTTTCAGTGTTTCCTGTGGATGCTTGATCACTTCGTGCCTGCACGAGAGTTTCTGATTATGCTGCAGATTGAAGCAGTTGGTAGATAACTTGGATTAACTGAATCATTCCACAGATTTGCTCACAGATCACCAACACAAATGAGAAGTCCTGGTTGTGGTGTAATTCTGCAAGACTTAAAATGGTGTATTTTAACACCAGCTGACTGGGAATGTTTTGATACTAGAAGGAAGCTCATACAGTGGATATTGTTATTAAAAGAGTGCCTGCTTTTGGCTGACCTTAAACTCTCTGTGAAGAGTTTAATCTGGTGGTTCCCAGACTTCTTTGACCAAGGGAATTCTGGTGGTCTGGGTGCATAAAGGCAAGCTAGAAACGTTACATTCTTTTTAAAGATGTGGGCTACTCATTTATTAGTGACACATAATGCTCGATGGGTTGTAGCTGGAATACAGGGTGAACCAAAGAAGTCCCATGTTTATGCTGGAATGTGACCTTGTCTCGAATGAGAAACTGTATGGATGTAGAAATGCCTAGGGACAAGGAGCTCAGCCATAACCTAAAAAAGGTGGATGGCATTACAAAAAGCTCTGAGCTACTTTCAGGGACCAAAAGGGATTATTCTCTAAAGTTCATTCTAACCTGGTGGTGCTAATTTACTTAAGCTCCTCATAGTGAATGGAGGAAAAAAGGGTTCTGCAAAGGACCCTAATTTAGTCTTTCTGAATCAGCCTATAGAGAGACTTATACTGGCTGTTGAAGGAGTTTAGTTAGATTAGCTTCATTAAGCTAAGTTAACCCTTGAAAGCATCACGCAGAGCGTATCAAAAATCACACTAGGTAAAATCAGTACAATGCTGGGACAGAGGATCTCACAAGAGTCTTTCATTCTTCCTTCCTCTGATAGAAGCAATGCTGAGATTTAGAACAATGTGAAATACTACATTAAGTCATATGTGCAATTTTTTTCCCCTCCATGATAGATAACCTTCCCAGAACTCATTTTTCAGCCTGTGACATTTCATATTTACGTTTCAAAATGTATATACACAAGAGAGTTCTTTTCTCTGCATGTGGGTACATCTCCCTTCTAAACAAGAATTCAAAGATCATGTGTACTTATAAAAGAAATCATCATTCTGAGCAATATTTCCAGGTATTCTTAAAGACACCCATTTTACAAAGATTGTTGTCAGGGACTTTGTCTACCCTGAGGGCAAACATGCTGCATTATCTGCCTTGTAGTGCCCAAGGTGAACACTCTGGCCTTGTCCTTAGTGCATGGAAGGCTACCAGCCGTGGAGACAATCCTTCAAAATCCTGGAGGACCAGGATTAAGGAACATATCACAGAGTGCACCTATCTCTGTGCCACCAAAGCCATGGCAGAAGCTTTGTACTGTGGAGAATTAAGTAGCCGTTAAAAAAAAATACATGACAGAAACTAAACACTTCATAAGCTTAATACTAATGCTATATCTTTCTTGGTTTGTATCCACTTCTGATATAGAACTCATTATTAATAATGAAAAAAATGCTGATGAATCATGTGTCTGTCTTTGTTTTCCCAGGTGTATAAGCTGTATATTGCATATTGGCACCCGACTGATCAACATGGAGAATGTAAGCAGTGTGAAGGAATTCATTCTCCTGGGCCTTTCAAAGAACCAAGGGGTGCAGAAAATATGTTTTGTGGTGTTTTTGTTCTTCTATATTGTTACTGTGGCAGGAAATCTGCTCATCGTTGTCACTGTAATTAGCAGTCAACGTCTGAACTCCCCCATGTATTTCTTTCTCTGCCACCTGTCCATTGCAGATCTTTGCTTCTCTTCTGTCACAGCTCCCAAAATGATTGCTGACTTCCTTGTTGAAAAGAAAACCATTTCCTTTGGGGGTTGCATGGCACAGCTATTTGGGTTACATTTCTTTGGCGGCGCTGAAATCTTCATCTTCACAGTGATGGCCTATGATCGCTACTTTGCCATATGCAGACCCCTCCACTACATCACCCTCATGACCAGGCGTGTGTGTGGCTGGATGGCGATGGGTTCATGGGTGGAGGTCTTTGTGCACTCCCTGGTGCAGACCCTCATAACCGTTAGCCTCCCTTTTTGCGGCCCCAACAAAATTGACCACTACTTCTGTGATGTCCACCCCCTACTACAACTGGCCTGTACTGACACCTATGTTGTAGGCGTCATTGTCGTTGCCAATAGTGGAATGATTTGTTTGGTCTCTTTCTTCATCCTGGTCACGTCCTACATTGTCATTTTGTTATCCTTGAAAAGGCGAACATCCGAAGGGCAGTACAAAGCCCTCTCCACCTGTGGGTCCCACATTACTGTGGTGATTCTCTTCTTTGGGCCATGCACATTCATCTACATACGCCCATCCAGTAGTCTCTCGGAGGACAAGAGCGTAGCTGTGTTTTACACTGTCATCACACCCCTGCTGAACCCACTCATCTATACGCTGAGAAATGAGGAGATGAAAAGTGCCATGAGAAAACTGTGCAATAGAAAAGTCTGGAGTGAAAAGGGTGAGGTGTAGAACTGTGGTAACATTTTCTCAGGAGCTGAGAAAATCAAGTCTCTCTCACTATAATTCCATTTTGGAAAATTTACTGAAAGCTCCCTTTTGAAGAAAAGCTTGGTTTTAGCTGTTGCAGTAATTAGGAAGACACTGAAAGTTCATGTTTTGATTGGAATGGCATTGCAAACTCTGCAACTAGCAGGGATTCCCTTTATGTTCTCTTTTTGAATAGCACAGGCCCAGGACTGGGGCTTCCAAGCACTGCTGAGACACCAGCAAATAAATAAATGAATGCTATCAAAAATACTAAAATGTGTTCCAGGCAGAGCATCCCGTTAGTCCGAGCTCTCCCAGGTATAAACTTTCTGTCAGACAAACTCCATCTACTCTGCAGTCTACTCAGCCAGGAAACGATGGCCCAAGGTATCTGCAAGACCTGGAAGGTCACCTGCTGCTGGAAGCAATTGTGCCAAAGGCTTCCTTCCCCTTTACTTTGGAGTAAATGCCTTCTTATGAGCACTGCATTGTCATATGCTGAATCCATGGGTTAGCAAGTAAACTGCTGATATTAGATGCTGGCTGGGTCATTTGCTGATGCAGATGATATGAGGAGAAGCTTCTCCCCTTCCCATTCCAGTGCAACTCTCTCCCTTTCTGCAGTAGTTCACCTATCACTAATGCCCTCCTTCCTAACCATCCCCTCTGCCCTTCATCTCTGCCTCAGATTTTGCATTTTACTGTTTAGACTAATAGAGAATCAAAGATCCAAGTGAAAGATAAATTGCTCACTGTAGGAAATTGTCATCACCAAAGAAAGCATTGGGGGGGCAAAGAAAGCATTGGGGGGCACAATTTTATGTGTCAATGAAAAAAAAGATTTATTTGGGAATAATTCCTGTATGCAGGATAACTCCTAGCCCAACAGGGCACATCTACAGGCCCAGGCAAAGGAAGAAACATGTATTCCAAGGGAATAGCTGGAGCAGCTACTACTGCAGGAGGGAAGAGAAGAAATGTGAAAATGGAAGATTAAATCATCTCAGAGGCAGTCAAAGCTGCCACAGGGAGGTTAGTTCTAGCAGCTAAGGTTCTCCACAAGGCCAAAGGAGCCACGAGGAGCCACAGGACCCTGACTCCTACCTTGCCAGGAGGAAAAGAGCAAATCAGCTGCGTGAGGGAGAAAGACATCTGTGTAATGCACTCTGAAAGTAACTAAAGCACTTTCTTTTTTCTTCCTTCACTTCACGTTCCCTATAAACACTTGCTTGCACTTGTGTTGCACCTTAACATGGCTTAAGTGTGATTCAAGATAAGAAGGTGTTCCCTGCAAAGGAGAGTGGCAGATCTACAGACCAAACCCTGGGACAATGTCGGAAATGCTCTGGTTCCCCGAATGTCCTCTGCTCTATGCAGGGGGTGGCAGAGTGGGTTCCCATTTCACAGGCACACACCAGTACACTGCGGACGTCTCAGTGTCTTCTCCTCACCGTGGTGGGTTATGTGGGTGGCAGCCAGCAGGACGGAACTGGGATAAATCCTGATTCTCAAGGCTTAGAGGGATAGTGTCCCTCAGGCCTGGGCCAGCATGTCCCTCACCCAGCATTCACACTCTGTGGACACAGCTAAAGGTGGGACCATCCTCACCTCTTTGTAGCAGTCTAAATTCTTCATGAAATGAAGGACAGTTGTCTAGCTCAGCACCATTGTCAACAGAGAGGGACAGGCGCCTTCAGAGGTTGGTCTGTCTCACCGTAGGTGGGGCAGGTAGAAAGACAGATGGGGCCCACTGACCCCCTTCATACTGAAACTGCTGAGGGGTTAGGGCACACGGCCAGTTCAAGCTAAGGCTTATAATTTAAAAACTGTTTGTTTGTTTTTTAATGTTTTGGGGAAGAACGCCATGATTTTTCTGATTTCTCTTCCAGGTGCTGGATGCTAGCAGGCAACAGTGGGACCATAGCTTATGGAAGGCGTCAACAACAACAACAACATTCGATTCCTCTACTCGTTGGCCCATATTCTTATAATGACTCACTATTAGGACTAACCAGCTGCTTCTATATTTTGCATTGCCTGAGTAAAAATACCTGGCAAGTAGTGAGGCCTGACCACAAACATTTTTAAAGTCTTGAAATAATTTCCTCTTTCCTCTTGTTATTGCCCCCTGTAGTGTCTCAAACTTTTCTCCTTTGTTGCTGCTCAGTTTCCTCCCAAAAGAAGACACAATCTCCTGTCCTTCCAAGGTTATTCATCCTGCCCAACCATTTCTAAGTGGAACATCATAAATAACTGAGGATGCACAAAGATGAAAACAAACCAAATGGACACTGTCTATCCTGGTAGTCCATGCCTCCATGCCCCTGTTAAAGGGCTTAGCAAGTAGAGCTGGAATGAAAAAGTCAGGATTTTTCTATCATAGGGTGTGAGGCATCATCAAATCCCTTACTCCGTAAAGCAACCTCATCAGGGTGAACATGACTGTGGTCGGTGTGGTCTGTTTTGGCAACTATGGAGATAGATGGAGAAAGAGGGAGATCAAAAAGGAAGATGTTATCATTGGTTGATCTTGTGTTTGATCTCATTGCTGAAGTAGCTGATCTAGTCCTAGTTTGACACAGTTGTCCACAAATCACTTCTCTAAGATTCCATTACTCTACTTTGTTTTCCAAAACAGGATAGTTACAGACAGATGTATTTGGGATAAACTCCTCTATGTCTAGGAAGCATTCAAACAATGTAATGCTGGGTTTATGGAAAGCCTGTAAATAAGCTTTGGGCACTCCAGAAATCCCTGTTATAGCTCAGTGCACATGGGGTTCAAAAGAAAGTGGTGCCCACAGACATCCACAACAGGCTTTTTTTGCTGGAAAGGACATTTTTGTTTGTCTCAAATGAGGACTGGATCCATGCACATGTCATTTGGGAGCTATGTCTCTCTTCCACTTCTAATTAAAACAACTCACTTAAAAGAGTAGAAATTTTATTTTCTCTCCATTATTATTAACAGATGTCTAAGTGCTAACAGTCATATAGCACAGCTATGATATTTATTTATGCTGCAAATATGCAATGGTAAGAGCAAGTTAATAAGAAAAAAGAAAGCATATGTGAAATATTGGCTTAGAAGGGAAAAAATATCTGACACGTGTAAGAGACATCTTTACTCAAAAAAATGTTTGATTGCAAGGCCAATGTGAACACAAAATCTTGCAAATGGCCAGCCATGACATTGATTTTAAATAGAAGTGTTTCCAAAAGAAGCACATAGCTAATACTAAATGAAGTCCATTTATCTGGACAGCATTGGAAAGCAAGCAAGAAAGCAAGCAAACCCCCACACAATGTGACATGGTCTAGGTGATCACGCTCCAGAGTCACCCTGTAGAGATTACTCTAATAGCTGTCCAAAATATATATTTTAGCTCCCCGTCCACTGATTCTTTCTGACAAAGAAAACTTCACATGCCTCTGGGATCTCATTGCTTCTGGTAAGCTTGTGCTTCTGCTGTGCAATTTACTTGAAATATTTCTGCCACAACTTCCCCATCTGGAGAGAGAGAGAGAGTTGCTCTTGCAGATGCTCTTGGAAGTTGCTTTTGCAGAATGAGAAATGGAGCTAGACATTCAGGCTGTCCGTTTCATCCTCTGTAGTTTTCAGCCCTGGCAGAGATGTGGACTGCTCTCGTGACACATAAGAAGCAGTTTGGAGCCAAGAGGTTTTGATGAAACCACCTAAAGTGGTCCGAGAAGGTCATCAGAGGAGAATAGCAGGAAATCCTGCCTTTGAAAAGAGACATTATTGTTGAGTGACTTTTGTGAGGTACATTTTATGAAGTAGAAAGAACTCCATTTTTTTTTACCCTTTGTTTTAATTGGTGTCTTCTTTGCTTATTTTTCAGTTATATGCCATTTCCAGAAATATCTGTCAAAAGGAAGTTTCTGGTGTTGCAGAGTCAAGGAGTCAATAGGTAGCTGCAGCACTGCCTATGTACTCAGTCTTAACTTGCCCCCTCTAGCTGTACACATCGTGGCAACAATGCTCTTAACACACACGCTTTGGGCCTCCCCACACTGCTTTCCCTCTGCCCATGGAGTGGCATGGAGATAGGGACGGAGACACGAAAGAATATTTCCTCTGCTGCTAAAGTTGGAGGGTGGAAGAGGCAGAGATCTCGTGAGAAAGAACTGATTGACCTGTGATTGTGGAACAGGATTAAGAGCCCAAAGGACTTGCCAGTATTGTGGACACTGTTATGCAGCTCTTGCCATCTATCTTTTCAGTGTAGAAACTGAACACTAGTGATACTTGCATACTGCACTAGAGTGCAGCAAAGGTGAATACAAGGGTGTTGGTGAGTAAAGGAGATTCAGCAGCGGTGTATTTATTACCCCAGTGGCATCACAGGTGTGTTTATGGGGATTTCCATAGTCCAGAACTTGGCTGAGGTGTACAAAAACTTTACTAACACATCGTTAATGCAGATTATCTCCAGTATTCACCCACGTACTGTAGGAAAGGTGGTCTGAGGAAATACAAGCCTGCTCTTTTGGAGACTGAGGTCGCAACCCAGAAATTCATGAGCAATAACTGGAACCAATCCACACAAGATGTAGCCCAGTACAGCACATATAGGACAATGACTCGCCTGCTTCAGGTTTCCTGGCATCCCTTGAACATGGTCTGATTTCACTTAGGGCGCCTTAAAGACAGTTTGTGCCTAAAGGCACATCTCTGCTAAACAGACATGAGGTAGGTGTCCACTTTACCTCCTCCAGAAGGATCTACGCTGATAGTTGAAGTGATGTTAATTAGCCAGCTGCCTTGTGTCATGATGTGAATACTGATGGTTGCACAAAAATGCATGGACATTCTGCCAGAGTCAGAGAGCAATAGTAAGGACTAGTTCTGTTGAATTCCTTCAGAGGGTTGAAAAAGAAGGTACGTTCACTGCTTGAGCAGAATTCCTTAGGGCATGACTAATGTGTTGAGACGCAAATCAAAACATGCACTATCCTTCTCAGTCAGTTTTTTGTTTCCAAATCAACACTTCAAAAGTGGATGTTTAGGCAACCTAGTGACTAGTCTTCCTTTTTAAAAGGGGCAAAGATCAGAAATATGAATCTGGAGGATATTTCCACCAACTCCCTCAAATAAATAAATGGAGCTCGCTATTACACACTTCAGTAATACATTCCGAGTTAGATATCAACTGTCACTCCTTGAGAGAAGCATTGACTTTGAAAGGAAACTTTCCCCAAAAGACATAAAAGGGAATACATTGATATTGAACATACCAATGATCAATATGGATGTGCACTGATAACACTGTGTTTCTAATGCCATCATAGGTGGCTTTATTCTGTGCTTCAGGTCCTGTCTACGTGACGTATATGAAGAACAAAAAAAATGTGATGGAGTTTATCTTCCAGGGACTCACACAAGATGATACATTAGCAAAAGTATGCTTCACATTCTTCTTAGTCTTCTATGCCACTATTATTCTTGGAAACCTGCTTATCATCATCACTATACAGAACAGTCAACAGCTGGACTCTCCCATGTACTTCTTCCTGAGCTACTTGTCCTTTGTAGATATCAGTTACTCTGCTGTCACAGTTCCCAAACTCATTTATGACCTTCTTGCTGAAAAGAAGACCATCTCTTTTGTGGGCTGCATAGCACAGCTCTTTGGGGTCCATCTCTTTGCCTGCATGGAGATGTTCATCCTCATAGCAATGGTGTATGATCGTTACACTGCTACATGCAAGCCGCTTCATTACACAAGCATTTTGAACAAGCATGTGTGTGGCCGGCTGGTGGCAGCTTCGTGGGTGGGAGGCTGTGTGCACTCCCTGGTGCAGACCCTGCTGACCACTCAGCTAGTGTTTTGTGGGCCCAATGAGATCGACCACTACTTCTGTGATGTACATGCTTTGCTGAAGCTGGCCTGCACTGACACCTACGTGGTTGGTTGCATAGTGGTTGCCAATAGTGGTCTGATTTCCTCGGGCTCTTTTGTGGTTCTTGTTGTGTCCTATGTCATTATTTTGGTCTCTTTGAGGACACACTCTTCCAAAGGGTGTCTCAAAGCACTCTCTACCTGCACCTCCCATATCACTGTTGCACTTCTGTTCTTTGGGCCATGCATTTTCATCTATATGCGCCCTTCCACCATCTTCTCAGCAGACAAGATAATCATCTCTGTGTTTTACACCATTATCACCCCTATGCTCAATCCCTTGATTTACACCCTCCAAAATGAAGACATGAAAAAAGCCTTGAAAAAGCTGTGGAGCAGAAAAGCAAAGAGGAGTGAGACATGAAAAAACAGGGTGAGTGTTTGTAAGATGACTGTAGCTCAGGAAACCATGGGAAGGCAAAGAGAAGTGTTCAGGAGGGACTTTTCAGGAATGTTGTTCTATTTTTAGCATGGCTGTTCAGAATGGAACTGAAACTAAATTCAAGGTTTCGTGTAGCTCTCATCTTTCTTTGGAAATTGTCAGTCAAAAGGATGTGAGGATATTGTCACCAGTCAAACCCGAGCATTTGGGGTGGTATTGTGGCTTTTACCTTTAGACACCTTAGAGCTGTGTAAATCTCAGTTCCAGGCTTCTCCTGGCATTAGGAGGAATAACTAAGTATTTTGAGAGGTTATGCTTTCCCACTAGCTCCTACGAGCTTCAGAGAGTGGTGTCTGCTCACGTTTCTACACAAAAAAAGTGATGGTGGTGCTAAGCTTCCAAGAGAAAGCAAATCCTTCAGGATGGCACAGCACAAGCAGGTTTCATTTCACATATATTGGTGTGCTGACATGAGGTGCCTCAACTTGAGAGAGCTGCTGAAGACAGCAATAACCTTTGAGGGGACTGAGATTCATTGCATGGTAAAATAGGAGCATGAGAGGAGCAGGATGCTGCACTAGGTGTCTGCCTTACAGTGAAGGGTGACATACACTGTACTAGGCTTTCCAAGGCTCCCAGGAACACTGATGGACACAGAGGTCGTTCCCCGATGTCAGGCATTAACTTCGATTTTCATCAGTCTGTGCCAACCTGGTGTCTCTGGGAACGCTTCATTTAAAGGAGCTCTGCTAACACCTTTCCAAGGCCTTGACCTTATGTCATAGCTGAGCTTTGTAATCTATCAGAGCAGCAATCCAAGCACGGTTAAATACCATAGTCAATGTTGGAGCCACAATCCAGATCAATTATCGGGACATTTTTCACCGCTTTATTTAGAGACTGGATGAAGTTTCATACTTTGGCCAGTCGTCTGGTGCTTTACACTATAAAAGTCTAAGGAATAGGTATCTCAGTGGAAATATGGGGATCCAATATCTCTCCATACTTCATATGATATAACCTAATTCCTAGCTGAACACTGAAAATTTCCCTAAAATTCTTAACAGTACTGTTCTTGATTCATCGAGTTTTCCTCAACTGTTTGCAGCAGGGAAACCTCCAAATGCCCCTAGGACCTCCTGACTCTGGGCAATGCTGTTCTACCGCAAATGGACTTACTTTAGCATTGCTGTCATGACAAGTGATTCAAGGCAGGGATTTTCCCAAATCTCCTCCTGGAACTGAGATTTGGGGAAGGAAAGAAGAGGAACAGGATTCTGGATGTTGGATCAGAAGGCTTTCTTAGAAAAGCAAACTGTAGATTTGAAGAGACAGCAGCTCTTTAACATTTTAAATTCCCTAATTTTGTCTGGGTTTCTCGAGGTGGAGACTAAGGGATAGGTGAATGCACGGCTTAGATGAATGCAGGGCTTATGAAAATCTGTTCTTTTTGATGATATTTGTCAGAAAGCATATTTAGGTTTGAGATTGTGATTCTTGATTGAAACATGCTGCCAGTTCTGCTGATGCTTAGCTCTAGATGGCTTTGACCATCTTAAACATCAGCGCAGAGAGAGGTGTGCAGACATGACTCATTGCTGTGCAGGGAAGCTCTTTGATGACAACCTACCTGTCTTTTTCTGGAAGAGTAGTATTGTACATTGCTCTTCCCAGAGACCTGTAAACATACACAGTAAAGTAAAATGATGCCTGTGATTTCTTTTCAAGCTATTTCCTTCCTTTGAGCTGGGAGTCCACTGAAAGAGACAATTTTGGACAACTCAGAAATCTGATTTAAAAATCTCACTTCTCTGTTCAAGATAAGAACAACGCAACATTGATACGTGCAAAAACTGTGAACTTCACATATCTGATGATACTTAATAATCAGAAACAAGAGATAAACCTTGAGCTTCAGCCTCTGCAGCAACAGAAAGCTGACAACTAGCAGGACCAAAAGGCTACATTTTCACATTCTTTTTCCTGCATTTTAGGACCATCAGGCCAGTGGGATAATAGTGCATATAGTCCAAATGCTTTTACTACCCCGTGCATATTCTAATTTTAGCGTTACTGAGATAAACGGCTTCTGAGATAGTCATGGCTTTTAATCATCACTACTTGATCAAAATTCAGACTATAACATACTGAAGATAAGTTTTCTCCCCAGCCGTGTGTCTTTGGGCAAAAATAATGATGTTTCGCAGTCATATCACCTCTCTGTAAAATATGCTGGCAGCAGTTTGAAAGAAAGAGACTTGTAAAATCCTTCTTTAGGGTGCCACAGATGATCATAGGGACACAATCTTTGCTATAGTTATGCACAGCTTTAAGGAGAGGAAGTCAGGGGAAATAAAAGCCCTAAGACTTGCAGTGAAATGCAAAGGGAATCCGCAAGACCTCTTTCCATCCCACTTTGACTGTAAACCTTATGCAGAGGCAGGAACCTCTCACCTGTCTGAGATTAATTCTGTCACTTTCAGCTCAATAAAGATTTCAACTCCTTCTGCCAACTGAGGGACAGTATTTGTAAACTCAGCCAGAAGGGATGAAACATCTACTAGTGACAGAACACCTATCCTTAGAGCTGCTTAGTTGAATCGATAGAAGGATTTCAAAGCCTTTCCCAACTTTCTCATCTCCCAGAAATGATTGGTCATTTATTCTCAAAATCGCATTGATGACAGACATGTAGTTGGTAAGTCACCATCTTATTCCGTCATTCTTTTAAGTGAAAGAACACTGCAGCTTGATTAACTTTCAAATTATGTCCAATGTCCTTAAAATAACCACCAATTCACTCAGTTGCCTCAAGTGGATTGCTGATATGTGGAGATGAAAAGCAGGAATAAGTTCTTGTTACTTTACAATGGTAGCAAAATTAGAAGTTAATCTTTTTTGCATTTCTGTAGTTTTTTCATGTTTCCAGGCAGAAGGGGAAAAAGGAGGTAGTAATGAGTGACAGAAGAGGGAGATTTAACAGAAGAGGGACAGTTACTTTCCCTAGTGTTTGGGGGGCAAAAACACGGGTGTGTGTTCTCCAAGATTTCCTTTCCAGAACTTCAGGTTCTGTGTGTTGCACTGGAAGAGGCTACTCCTTTCGAATACTGAAGACGTAGCAGAAATGGCCATAAATTCAAATCACATTGCTTTTCTCCTCTTGAATATCTTTGAAAGCTTTTTCTCATCTTGACAGGCTGGTGGTTTTCCTACATGAGCAAACGTTCCTAATAGAACAGAGAACTGCAATTCTGTGCCACGCACTCCTCAGGCAGGAGTCCTGTTTGTGCTTGGAAGTTGCAAGTTAAAAGTCAGGATTCCTCCAGCTTTCAGCAGCAGAGGAACACAGTCTTTCAAGATAGAAGTTGCAGATACAACCAGTTAAAAGTCCACCTAAAATCACTTCTAACAATTAAGTACCTTTCTGAATCTCACCCTTGGAAGCTGATCAAAGCTTCCTTGGAAGTCCTACTCTTTGTATCAAGGTTTTGATAAATTTTCCCCAAACAAAGTTCTCTTTCTAACAAGTCTGCTGAAGTTTCTCTAATATGACCTAAAACTCTCCTCAGAGCATCCTTCACCTCCTTATTCCTTAGGCTGTAGCCAATAAGATTCAGCACTGGAGTCACCACTGTAGAGAACAGAGAGGCCCATTTATCTCAGTCCATTGAGTAGCTGCATATTGGGCTACCGCACATAAAAACGGTGCTCCCATAAAACAAGAAGAGAGCTCTCAGATGGGAAGCACAGGTGGAGAAGGCTTTGCATCTGCCCTTGGAGGAGTGTATCCTCAGGGTGGTGGAGATGAGGTAGATGGAGGAGATTAGAATTGCCAGAGATGTGAAGGTGCCATGAAACACACCAAAAATGTGAAGTACCATCTCTTTGCTATAGGTGTCAGAGCATGAAAGCTGGATCCTAGGGGGATGTCACAGAAATAATGACCGATAACACCGAAGTCACAGAAAAAGAATGTGAAGGTGGAGATAGTTTGCGCAAGTGCGTGGACAAAGCCAGTGAAACAGGAGATGATTACCATCTGTGTACAGGCTTTTGAGGACATGACAGTTGCATAAAGGAGAGGGTTACAGAGAGCCACATGCAGTCATATGCCATTACTGCCAGCAGGAGACACTTAACACTAGCCATGAGGAGACAAGTGAATAGATGTGCCACACAGGCACTGACTGAAGTGGCTCTCCTCACTGCTGAAGAGTTCACCAGCAACCTTGGGGAGATAGCTGAGGAGTAACAGAAATCCACAGAAGCCAAGTTACTGAGGGAAAGGTACACAGTGTGTGAAGCCAGGGGATCAACCTTCATCTACATGATCATTCCAAGATTCCCTATTAATGTGCTTAAAAAAAGCGGGTTACCTTCACCTCTTGGCTTTCTGTTAGTCCAGAGAGGATAAACTCAATGGCCACACAGTGATTCCTCTCAGGCATGCTGCTAGCGCACTCATATTATCTCCCGACAGGAAACTGGTTCAACACCTAGAAGTAATGGGAAACTGGCAACACACAATGGATTGTCTCAGTAGCCACAAGGAAGTACGGCGCATTTTCATCATAGCTTCTGACTAGACTTCTTTAATTACGCATTGAAATGACTTGTGATACAAGGGAGTACTGTTCCTATTTTTCAGGTGAGAAAAGAAAGCACAGAAAGATAAAATAATTTATTCAAAAGGCAACAGCAGCACTGTGAAACACAAGTCCGAGTTTGGCACTACAATGGTTTTCGTGTGCCCTCTTTCTCCTTTTTTAAGGAAAAAAGTCTGCTTTTCTTGAGGACATCTATGGAGCACTCTTCTCCCCTCACTCATGGCCAGGGTTGGGTGCACAGTATCATCCAAATGGCCCACTCCAAGGGCAATGGCCCGCTTGCTCCTGAAGATACATGGTCTTGACACTAGTTCAGACATCATTCTTTCTGTATTGCAATCACCAATACATTTTTTGCCTATTAGCTAACTCCCCCGGGCATTGGTAGCAGGGTAGTTAGAGCTCAGTATGGGCCAATAAGTCCGTTAACAGGGCAAAGCAGCCCCCATTCAGCCTTGCTGAAATAGGAATATAATGGTTAGGCTGCAGCTGTGCCAACTTGGTAAGACCTGCCTTAATTACATGGACCTCCACCAGCCTGACCTTTGGGACTGCAACTTGTAAACATACAAATAACAAATCCACATCCTGGCAGAAGAAAGTAAGAGTTTCCTCTCTTGAAAGAAATGGCGGCAAGCACTAAATGGCAACAGCAGCGGGAAAACCCAGCTTTGCATCTTCCCAAAGAGGAGGAGATACCACAAGATCCTCCAAGTTTGGCTGAGAAAGGATTTCTCATTTGCTTGCATCCCTGTTGTCAAGGAAAAGTGGCCATTTTCTGCTCAGGAATAAATTGGGAAGAGTCACCAAATGAAATACTTTCCATTTAGATGGGTGAAAAATCTCATGCTAAAAGGGAAGGAATCCTGAACAAAAAGGGAATCAGTCATCCCTGTAAAGGTTCTACCAGCTTCACCTCACATGAAAAATTATTGTTAATCTACTGGAGGCTACCAGTAACCTGGCTGATGCTCTCAAAGCGGAGTTCTTATCATGTGGGTGACTGAATGGAGGTTTCAATTCTTGCTGAGGTCTGTTTCTAGCATAGGCTTCAAGGTATTGCATATGTACAAAACTATTCTCTTACTGACCTGTTTCATCCAGAAAGGCAAGAGAAGATACTGTAGGTACCAAGCCAGTTTATTCCCCCCTTGAGCCAAATCTTCAGAAGTACTTGCCCATTTCAAGAAGCAGACAGCAGGATTAAAACCAGCCTATAATGGTTAGATACACAGTTTAAGTGAGGAAAACGCTTACCCTGCTTCGATGCACAAAAGGCCAGACTGCCTTTACACACTGAATTAGTTTTGCATAGTTGGCTGTTGTTTATCTCCAACCTACCCAACATTTTCTGCCCTGAAGCACAGCAACTAGCCCAGTTAGTTTTCAGAAAAGGGCTTCAATGAGCTTGCTATCAACAGGTTGCTCTCTTCCATGGACTACTTGGGAAACTGAAGGAGGAAATTTCCCTCTCCTGCCCCAACGTGAGTGATCAAACACTGGATTAGGTGCAAATTTGTAGAATCTCCATCTGTGCTGACATTTAAAATTCAGCTGGATCGGGCCGGAGCAATCTGATCTGACTGAACCTGCTTTGAGGAGGAGGTTGGACTTGATGACCTCCAGAAATCCTTCCCAACCTAAATTATTCTATGATTCCATCTGCAGATTGAAAATGATCTTTTTGATCTCTAAAATGAAGAAATAGGCCTACCGTCCTTGCATGAAGGTGCGAGATATTTTAGGCAGTATTGTTCCCAGAAATAAACTCTTACTTCAAAAGCTACAAACATTTCATGTACCTTCGTAATAGTGAGTAGCTTCCTTCTTCACTTCAAAGACATCTTACTGAAACAAATCAGAAGATTTATCTAAATAGAAAAACTTTAGGACTTCAGACTTGCAGTAGAGCCCCTCCCTGCTCCACCTGCCCAGATAAATGTTCTTTGCTTCGATGTTTGCAGAACTATGCAATTCAGTACTGCCTTTGGAGCAACAGCTCATTCTTTCCCTATATGTTGCAGCTGACCTGCAGCCTGGGGGTTGTGAAACATTAGTGGAGTGACATGCTGAGAATCAACTTCAATATGAAATGTGATATTCTAACACTCACCTTGCCGCTTCAGAATTCTTTCTTCAGAAAAATGGTGTTACTGAAATACTTGGTGTATTTATGACTCTCGATGCAGTTTAATGTCTGTAAATTAGATCTCCTGCAAGACACCAGGCCTTAATTAGGAGTCTCAGCAGATGCACTGTAATGAAGAATCTTTCTGTGAATTAATTTCCCCCACCCTTGGTTAGGGGTCTAGTCAACATCTATTCTGGGCTCCCCCTATAGACAAAGGAAGCAATATCACCTTCAGAGGACAATTCATCCCATCTTAAGATAAGTGTGATAAGCAGAATGGATCACAGAACCACAGAATGGTTGAGGTTGGAAGGACCTCTGGAGATCATCTAGTCCAACACCCCTCCTTAAGCAGGGTCACCTAGAGCATGTTGCACAGGATTGCGTCCAGGCGGGTTTTGAATATCTCCAGAGAAGGAGACTCCACAACCTCTCGGGGCAACCTGTTCCAGCGCTCTGTCACCCTCACAGTGAAAAAGTTTTTCCTCATGTTCAGATGGAACTGTCTGTGTTTCAGTTTGTGCCCATTGCCTCGTGTCCTGTTGCTGGGCACCACTGAAAAGAGTCTGGCCCCATCCTCTCGACACCCTCCCTTCAGATACTTGTACACGTTGATAAGATCTCCTCTCAGCCTTCTCTTCTCTAGGCTAAACAGGCCCAGCTCTCTCAGCCTTTCCTCATAAGAGAGATGCTCCAGTCCCCTTATCATCTTTGTGGCCCTTTGCTGGACTTGCTCCAGTAGTGCCACATCCCTCTTGTACTGGGGAGCCCAGAACTGGACACAGTACTCCAGATGTGGCCTCAGCAGGGCTGAGGAGAGGGGGAGAATCACCTCCCTCCACCTGCTGGCAACACTCTTCCTGATGCACCCCAGGAGACCATTGGCCTTCTTGGCCACAAGGGCACATTGCTGCCTCATGCTTAACTTGGTGTCCACCAGCACTCCCAGGTCTTTCTCCGCAGAGCTGCTTTCCAGCAGGTCAGCCCCCAACCTGTACTGGTGCACGGGGTTATTCCTCCCTAGGTGCAGGACCCTGCACTTGCCTTTGTTGAACTTCAGGAGGTTCCTCTCCGCCCACCTCTCCAGCCTGTCCAGGTCTCTCTGAATGGCAGCACAGCCCTCTAGTGTATCGGCCACTCCTCCCAGTTTTGTATCGTCAGCAAACTTGCTGAGGGTGCACTCTGTGCCTTCATCCAGGTCATTGATGAAGAAGTTGAACAAGACTGGACCCAGTACTGACCCCTGGGGGACACCGCTAGCTACAGGCCTCCAGCTAGACTCTGTGCCACTGATCACAACTCTGAGCTCTGCCATTCAGCCAGTTCTCAATCCACCTCCCTGTCCACTCATCTAACCCACAATTCTTGAGCTTGTCTATGAGGATGTTATGGGAGAGAGCGTCAAAAGCCTTGCTGAAGTCAAGGGAGACAACATCCACTGCTCTCCCCTCGTCTACCCAGGCAGTTCTTCCATCATAGAAGGCTATCAATCAGATTGGTTAAGCATGATTTCCCCTTGGGGAAGCCATGTTGACTACTCTTGATCACCTTCTTGTCTTCCACATGCTTGGAGATGGCCTCCAGGATGAGCTGCTCCATCACCTTTCCAGGGATGCAGGTGAGGCTGACTGGCCTGTAGTTCCCTGGGTCCTCCTTCTGGCCCTTTTTGAAGACTGGGGTGACATTGGCTTTCTTTCAGTCTTCAGGCACCTCTCCTGTTCTCCATGACCTTTCAAAGATGATGAAGAGTGGCTTAGCAATAACATCCGCCAGCTCCCTCAGCACTCGTGGGTGCATCCCATCGGGTCCCATGGATTTGTGGGTGTCAAGTTTTCTTAAATGAGCTCTAACCCAATCCTCCTCGACCAAGGGAAAGTCTTCCTTCCTCCAGACTTTCTCTCTTGCCTCCAGAATCTGGGGTTCCTGAGGGCTGGCCTGAGCAGTAAAGACTGAAGCAAAGAAGGCATTCAGTAACTCCGCCTTCTCTGAATCCTTCGTCACCAGGGCACCCACCCCATTCAGCAAAGGGCCCACATTTTCCCTAGTCTTCCTCTTGCTACTAATGTAATTGAAGAAGCCCTTCTTGTTGTCCTTGACATCTCTCTCCAGATTTAATTCCAAACAGGCCTTAGCCTTCCTTGCCGCATCCCTGCATACTCTGACAGTGTTCCTATATTCCTCCCAAGTGGCCTGTCCCCCTTTCCACTTTCTGTAGACTTCCTTCTTCTGGTTGACTTTGCCAGGAGCAACTTGCTCATCCATGCAGGTCTCCTACCTCCTTTGCTTGACTTCTTACTCATAGGAATGCACTGCTTTTGAGCCTGGAGGAAGTGATGTTTGAATATTAACCAGCTCTCTTGAACACTCCTTCCTTCTAGGGCCCTAACCCATGGGATTCCTCCAAGTAGGTCCCTGAAGAGGACAAAGTTTGCTCTCCTGAAGTCCAGGGTTGCGATCCTACTTAGTGCCCTGCCTCCTCCTCGCAGGATCCTCAACTCCACCATCTCATGGTCACTGCAGCCAAGGCTGCCCCCAACCTTCACATCTTCCACCAGTCCTTCTTTGTTTGTTAGTACGAGGTCCAGCAGCACACCTCTCCTCGTTGGCTCCTCCACCACCTGTGTCAAGACGTTGTCACCAATGCTCTGCAGGAACCTCCGGGACTGTTTGTGCCTAGCTGTGTTGTCTTTCCAGCAGATATCAGGGTGGTTGAAGTCCCCCATGAGAACCAGGGCCTGGGATTGTGAGGCTACTTCCAGCTGTCTGTAGAAGACCTCATCGACTTCCTCTTCCTGATCAGGCGGCCTGTAGTAAACACCCACAACAGCGTCACCCATGCTAGCCTGCCCTTTAATCCTTACCCATAAGCTCTCGACTCGCTCTTCATCCACCCCTAGGCACAGCTCAATACATTCCAGTTGCTCTCTCACATAAAGAGCAACTCCACCACCTCGCTTTCCTGGCCTGTCTTTCCTAAAAAGCACGTAGCCATCCATGATGGCACTCCAGTCATGCGAGCTATCCCACCATGTCTCTGTAACGGCAATGAGATCATGGCCCTGTGACGTTTTGCACATTCCTATTCTGGGTATTCCATTTTATGATTGCCAAGTCTAGAACCGTCGTGAGCCAGTCAATGATCACAGAATTTTCATTGTTCTGCCTTATTTTTTTTCCACAGTTGCACATCAATAAACACTACTAAGAGCGCTATGAACCCAGATAAGAAATGTTGACTTGAGAGAGTTTATCGTAGTGAAAGAAATGCATCTTTTCAAAATAGTGTTTGTGACAACTACCATATCAAATAAAGATCAATTGTATGATTGTGGCTATCGTATGACTAAAATGGATTTGTTTTCTTCCTCCTGGAGGCAGCCACAAAGTTAAATCCAGCAAGAGAAATTGCCTAGACACACAGAAACAGTAGCTGATTAAGGAGTTTTCTGAAAATCTCATCCCAAATCAGATGAAACGGCCCAGGTACTAGAGAAGAGCATGTGCCTAAAAGAGTAAAATGAGTTTTTTCCCTGCCTGTTTTTCAGCTAATCTTATTTACTGAGATTCTGCATGTGGTGACTGAATTCCAGACTTCTCCCCGGGAGCTGGTGCCACTTAGAGCTAGGGAAAGCACACTCCCCCCGGAGAGCATTAACGCATTCCCCAGCAAGCAGCAGGGCACCATCTTCCCCCATCACAGCGGGAGTCTTACTATCTCCCTTTCTTGGAAAATAAGAGTGAGGCAGCTCCGGCACTGCAAAGAGCTCTCGCGTTTTACTGAGAGGAGTATGGGAATCAGCTTTACTCCAGATGACAATAAGAATGTCACACTCTCCAAACAGATCGGTTATTCTTTTATGGTGCTCCCGCTAGTAAGTACAGCAGTAGTGCAGTGCCTGCAAGGCTAGTATATCATACAGCCAATAATGATGATACAGAATAACCAAGCAACCAACAACCATCATGTTCTGCACCGGTCTGGCAGATGTCTTCAAGGATATTCCCACACACAAGCAAATCCAGACTAGACCAGCCGCAGGGGCAAGCACGGCTGTGAAGGCATGACGGCCGGCATTTTACCTGACTTTCTGGGAGCACTGGGGGAGCCACAGCTATGGTGCACCCCAGTTCAACTCTCCCCCCCATCACGGGAGTGTGACCCTCCCGCAACCGCTTCTATGCTCAGCACCGTTCCTCAGCTGACCTTTTCCTAGCTAATTTCTTGTCTGGTCATTGCCTCTCTTTTTACACCGTCATCCATTCCCGTCTTCTTGTTGAGCATCAGTTTCAAAAAGCGTAAGGGCCTTCCTGGCACAAACCTCCCCTCCTTCCGCTGCTGTCTTGTTCCCTTAAGCCTTATGCTTTATTCTCTCAGCTCTCCTCAGTGGTTTCTTCCCCCCTTGTGCATTCAAAGACTTTTCATGCTGCCTGATCTGAGTTCTTAAAAGGGTCAGAAATAAGGTTGCACAGTTATTTATTAACAAGTTTTTTGTGTGTGACTGAAATTTAAACAACATTTAAAGCAACAGCTTCTCCACCCAATAAAACACCTGTTTATCTTCATACAACAAAACGTAAGGTGTGGTTTTTGGTTGTTTTTTTTTTTGGGGGGGGGGGGCAGGGGGAACAGGGCTTCCAAAGAACAGTTCTGCGGTTTATCTCAAGTTTTAATTTGATGTCTTTTGTTCTAAACTGCTTTATTTTATTTTCCTTTTTTTAATGTTGCCATTATTATTATGCTATTATAGTAGTCCTCACTCTTCCTCATTCAGCTAATCACCTTGATTCAGGTCTAACTTATCAAATCAAACACAAGCCTGTTAGAAAAACACAGAATTGCTACAGAGCAGTTCATTTTTTCTTTTTACCTGAAAAAAAGGTTTTCATTTCTTCTAAATTTTAGATGCTTAATTAAATAATGTCCTGAAATAAAAAGTATGTTTTAGAGGATTTTTTTTGCCTTTAAGTTCTCCCATGCATTATTTCTGGCAAACAAACGGTGCCAACTGCTTCAACCGCCTCTCCAGCCTTCCTCTTCGCCACAGTACGTTTCTGTTCTGTAATTTGGCAAAGCTGTGGCAGCCTTTTTATCCCGAGGAGACTGTTACCACTGCAAGGACAGCTTGGCCAGGAAGCCCCTCGAGAGAAACAGCTGCTCCCTGCCAGCCCACCCTCTCGGCGGGCTGCCTCGCACCCGCGCAGGGTGACAGGGCAGAGCGGCCCCTCAGCAGCTTGCTCACATCCCAGCCCTTACAGCAACTCCTGCTCTCTGGATACAAGCAGCACTGCTCCCCACACGCGCTCACCTCAGGTCGCAGCCTCCGGGACACCGCTGTCCCGGCACACCTGGGGCCGCCTCCACCAAATGGCCACTGCACCTGGGCCACCTCCACCAAGCAGCCGCCGCACCTGGGCCGCCTCCCCGCGCTGCCGTGCCACGAAAGCTGCCAGCCCCGGAGACGAGAGGGCGGCCCCGAAGCAGGACCTGGTGTCCTGAGCCGGAGCAGCCATCCCTGCCGCCGCGGGCCCCTCGTCCCGTCCCCACAGGTGCCTCGTTAGCGCATGGCAAATCCGCCCCTGTCCAAACGAGCACCCTCGGAAAGCTCGCGGCGTGAAATTGGAAAGGGAGAAATAAAGTGTGGAGGAAAAACTCTGTGCCCGGAGGGTGAATGCCTCGCCACAGAGACGCGCAGCCCCCACCACAGAAAAGGAGAAAGCCGCCCGTGCCGGCGATTTCCATAACCACCCTATGTAAATTAAAATGAGAAGCGCGGCCGCCGTTCCGAGCATGGGGGGACGTGAGGGGGGAAAAAATCGTGTCCCTTTCCCAGGCCATTTTAGCTAATACCTGCTGCAACTGTAAGTTTGCTCATAAAAAACAATCTTAGCATCAAATATTAAAGCATTTCCAGGGCAATCTGTAAGTTCTGCACAATCTTTTTTTGTTCATCCCATCAGCTGCTACTAAATAATTAATAACAGGTTAAAAAAAATAATGTTTTTTATTAGCACAATTCCTACCACTGCTAACAGAGAAGCATTGTAAGACATCTACCAGTTCAAACCGAGTGACGCACGGTGCCCATTTACCTGTTGTATTTAAATTTCGAGCTGAGGCGGTTTCTTTTTTCCTTCGTAAAACTCAAAAACATCCCGCTTTCCAGCTGCTGCCCACTCACGTTTCTGCACCTTTTGCGGCACCCCAGGCTCACCCAGGCCTCCTCTTCAAGGCCTTTCCTGTCCTCCCCCTTGTGTTCGCCCTCCCCTTTTACCCTGGCAGCTCCCCAAAGAGCGCTGCCACGCAAATCCCCTGCTACAGACCACCCTCGGCCTCTCTGAGCCCCGGGAATGTAGGGGGGGGGAATGCAGTCCCCTGCGCCCAGCCCTCCTCCCGGGGCAGCCAGCGCACACAAGCACGCACGCACTCACGCAAGAACATGCGCACGCAGGCATGCATGCACTCGTGCGTGTACGCACTCACGCACGCACGCACGCTCGCAAGCACTCACTCACGCGCTCACACATGCACGCACAAAATCACGCACACAGGCACTCACGCAGTCGCGCACTCATTCCCTCATGCAGGCACTCACGCACTCACTCACTGACGCACTCACTCACTCATGCAAGCACCCACGCATGCACCCACGCACTCACGCCCAGAGCAAACTCTGGGGAGCGCAATATCTCTCAGGAGCGCGGGAACTGTGGTGAGCGCAGGAACTCTGGGGAGCACGAGAACTCTGGGGAGGGTGGGAAATCTGGGGAGTGCGAGAACTCTGGCGAGCGTGGGAAATCTGGGGAGCGTGAGAACTCTGGGGAGCACGGGAACTATGGCAAGCGTGGGAACTCTGGTGAGTGCGAGAACTCTGGCAAGTGTGAGAACTCAGGTGAGTGCAGGGACTTTGGGGAATGCAGGAATTCTTGCGAGTGCAAGAACTCTGGAAAGCGCGAACTCTGGCAAGCGCGAGAACTCTGGCGAGCGCAAGATCTCTCAGGAGGCCGGGAACTCTGGGGAGCGCGGGAACTGAGGCGAGCGCGAGAAGTCTGGCAAACGCAAACTCCGGTGAGTGCGTACTCTGGGGAGTGCGAGAACTCTGGTGAGTGCAAACTCTGGTGAGTGCAAATTCTGGGGAGCGTGAGAACTCTGGTGAGTGAGTACTCAGAGGAGTGCGAAAACTCTGGGGAGCGCGGGAACTCCGGCAAGCGCGAACTCTGGGGAGCGCGGGAACTCTGGGGAGTGCGGGAACTCTGATGAGCATGAGAACTCTGGCGAATGTGAACTCTGGCGAGCATGAGAACTCAGGTGAGCGCGAGATCTCTCGGGAGGGCGGAAATTCTGGTGATCGCGGGAACTCTGGCAAATGCGAACTCTGGCAAGCGCGAGAACCCTGGTGAGTGTGAACTCTGGTGAGCGTGAGAACTCAGGTGAGCGCAAACTCTGGCGAGCGCGGGAGCTCTGGCGAGCGTGAGAACGCTGGTGAGCATGGGAACTCTGGCGAGCGCAAACTCTGGTGAGTGCGAACTCTGGGGAGCACGAGAACTCTGGTGAGTGTGTACTCGGGGGAGTGCGAGAACTCTGGGGAGCACGGGAACTCCGGTGAGCGCGATCTCTGGGGAGGGCAGGAACTCTGGCGAATGTGAACTCTGGCAAGCACGAGAACCCTGGTGAGTGCGAACTCTGGCGAGCGTGACAACTCAGGTGAGCGCGAACTCTGGCAAGCGTGGGAACTCTGGCGAGCGCGAGATCTCTCAGGAAGGCGGGAACTCTGGGTAGCGCGAGAACTCTGGGGAGGGCGGGAATTCTGGCGAGCGCAAACTCTGGGGAGCGCAAGAACTCTGGTGAGTGCATACTCTGGTGAGTGCAAGAACTCTGGCGAGCACGGGAACTGTGGTGAGCACGGGAACTCTGGGGAGCGCAAGAAATCTGGCGAGCGCGGGAACTCAGGCGAGCGCGAACTCTGGCAAGCGCGAAAACTCTGGCAAGCGCGAACTCTGGCGAGAGTGAGATCTCTGGGGAGTGCCTACTCTGGGGAGTGTGAGAACTCTGGGGAGCGCGAGAATTCCGGCAAGCGCGAGAACTCTGGTTAGCGCGAACTCTGGCAAGCGCAATCTCTGGCAAGCACGAGAACTTTGGCGAGCACGGGAACTCCGGGGAGCACGGGAAGTATGGCGAGCGCGGGAACTCTGGCGAGTGCGAGAACTCTGGCAAGCGTGAGAACTCAGGTGAGTGCAGGAACTTTGGGGAACGCAGGAATTCTTGCGAGCGCGAGAACTCTGGAAAGCGAGAACTCTGGCGAGCGCGAGATCTCTCAGGAGGCTGGGAACTCTGGGGAGCGCGGGAACTGAGGCGAGCGCGAGAACTCTGGCAAACGCGTACTCTGGGGAGTGCGAGAACTCTGGGGAGTGTGAACTCTGGTGAACGCAAGAACTCTGGGAGCGCAGGAACTGTAGCAAGCGCGGGAACTCTGGGGAGCGCGGGAAATCTGGGGAGCGCGGGAACTGTGGCAAGCGCAGGAACTCTGGGGAGCGCGAGAACTCTGGTGAGTGCGTACTCTGGGGAGCGCGGGAACTGTGGCAAGCGCAGGAGCTCTGGGGAGCGCGGGAACTGTAGCGAGCGCAGGAACTCTGGGGAGCGCGGGAACTCTGGTGAGTGCGTACTCTGGGGAGCGCAAGAACTCTGGGGAGCGCGATCTCTGGCAAGTGTGAGAACTCAGGTGAGCGTGGGAACTCAGGTGAGCGTGGGAACTGTGGCGAGCGCAGAAACTCTGGGGAGCACGGGAACTGTGGTGAGCGCGGGAGCTCTGGCAAGTGTGATCTCTGGCGAGTGTGAGAACTCTGGCGAGCACTGGAACTCTGGGGAGCGCAAGAACTCTGGCGAGTGCGAACTCTGGGGAGCGCGGGAACTCTGGCGAGTGCGTACTCTGGGGAGTGCGAACTCTGGCGAGCGCGATCTCTGGCAAGTGTGAGAAGTCTGGCGAGCACTGGAACTCTGGGGAGCGCGAGAACTCTGGTGAGTGCGTACTCTGGGGAGCGCAAGAACTCTGGGGAGCGCGATCTCTGGCAAGTGTGAGAACTCAGGTGAGCATGGGAACTCAGGTGAGCGTGGGAACTGTGGCGAGCGCAGAAACTCTGGGGAGCACGGGAACTGTGGTGAGCGCGGGAGCTCTGGCAAGTGTGATCTCTGGCGAGTGTGAGAACTCTGGCGAGCACTGGAACTCTGGGGAGCGCAAGAACTCTGGCGAGTGCGAACTCTGGGGAGCGCGGGAACTCTGGCGAGTGCGTACTCTGGGGAGTGCGAACTCTGGCGAGCGCGAACTCGGGTGAGCCTGAACTCTGGGGAGTGTGAACTCTGCTGAGTGCGAGAACTCTGGTTAGCGCAAACTCTGGTGAATGCAAACTCTGGTGAGCACAAGAACTTTGGGAAACGCGAACACTGGGGAGTGCGAGAACTCTGGGGAGTGCGGGAAATCTGGGGAGCACGGGAACTGTGGTGAGCATGGGAACTGTGGCAAGCACGAGAATTGTGGCGAGCGTGAGAACTCTGGGGAGCACGGGAACTGTGGTGAGCACGGGAACTGTGGGGAGCGCAAACTCTGGTAAGCGCGAGATCTCTCAGGAGGGCAGGAACTCTGGGGAGCGCGAGAACTCTGGTGAGTGCGAACTCTGGGGAGCGTGGGAACTCTGGTGAACGTGAACTCTGCGGGGCACGGGAACTCTGGGGAGTGTGAATTCTGGCGAGCGCGAACTCTGGCGAATGGGAACTCTGACAAGCGCGAGAAACCTGGTGAGCGAGAACTCTGGCGAGCGCGAGAACTCTGGTGAGAGTGAATTCTGGGGAGTGCGGGAAATCTGGGAGCGTGGGAACTCTGGGGAGCGCGGGAACTCTGGGGAGTGCGAGAACTGTGGCGAGTGCGAACTCTGGTTAGCGCGAACTCTGGCGAGCGCGGGAACTCTGGCGAGCGCGGGAACTCTGGGAAGCACGGGAAATCTGGTGAGTGTGGGAACTCTGGGGAGCGCGAGATCTCTGGGGAGCGCAGGAACCCTGGCGAGCGCGGGAACTCTGGCGAATGCGAACTCTGACAAGCGCGAGAACCCTGGCGAGTGCGAACTCTGGCAAGCGTGAGAACTCAGGTGAGCGCGAACTCTGGGGAGCGCGGGAACAGGCCTGCCTTTAGGGGCCCGAAACAGGGGCTTTTAGTTGGCTGTTCTGTGGTTGCAAACAGCAACTAAGGCCTGTGTTTTGGGGGCCTGAAAGGGAGGCTGAGGTGGCTGTTTTTAATCCTCAAAGCGGAGACCAAGTCGTATGTTGTCAGGTCCAGAAACAGAGACTAAGGAGTCGCATGTTTCTGGGACTTGGAAGCAGAGGCGAGGTCAGCTGTTTTGGGCACTAAAAACAGAGGCCAGTGCTGTGTTTTGGGGCCACAGAGGGCAGCTTAGTCCCTGTTTTCAAGCATAAGAACAGGTGAATGAGTCCTGCATTTTGGGGGTCCAAAAGAGAGGCTAAGCCCTGTGTTTTGGGGGCCACAAATGGAGGCTCACTTGGCTGTTCCTGTGGCTGAAAACACAGACTAAGTCCTGCATTTTGGGGACTTGGAAACAGAGGCAAGTTTGGCTGTTTCCAGCCCCAAAGGGGAGGCTGAGGGGGCCCTTTTTGGGGTGGGGGGAGGCGGTGGGATGGGGGGGAGGGAGGGAGGGTGTGTGGACCCTCCCCGAAGGGGGGGGTCCATCCGCGAGTGCCCCGAGGGCAGGGAGGCTGGCATGCACCAGGCCCAACCTCGCGTCTGAGATAGATAGTTTCTGGCGCAAAAGTGGTTTTGGGGAGGAGGAAACACCAGGAGACACCATCTTCCAGGGCCAATATTTATTCAACATTCATCCAAGACTTTCACCACTAATTAACCAATTAGCTTAGAAGTATTGAATCAGTCCTGACCAGGGAGTCACTATCGATTCAATATTCACAAGCCAAATGCTCAATTAGTTCAAGGAGTCAACAGTGAGTGGACATATAGAAACCAATTAGTCAACATTCACACAAGACTTTCAGTACTAAATAAACAATTAGCTTAGAGGTTTTGAAGCAACATGAACTAACTAGTCACTAGGGATTCCATATGTGTAAGGTCATTAGTCATCCCTGAGTCAATGTCCCTGAGCTCATTACTCAGCCTTCACTGAATATTCATAAGGGAATTAGCCAACACTGATCCCATATCCATCAGCTAAGGCTTCAACACTGATGCAACATTCAGTGATGCCACCAAGCTCTGAGCTGTGATAGCAACTGATTTATGGCCCTGTCAGTAATTAAAGAGTAATTAAAGAGTAATTAAAGAGTAAACTATTGGATCAATCTGAGCTCATCAGTCCAGACTGATGCCATGTGCACAAGCTCATCACTCCGCACCAGCTGTTGTGCCCAAGCAGCGGCTCTGTTGTGCCTGCGGCTCCGTCCGGCGCTCGCTCCTGGCAGTGGCTCCGGCGCTCCGTCCCGCTCCCGGCGGCGGCTCCGTCCCTCCGTCCAGTTCCTGCTCCCGGCGGCGGCGGCGGCTCCGGCTCCCGCTTGGCGCTGTCCATCCATCCATCCGTCCGTCTGTGGCAGCCCCGCGGCTCGCAGCCCCCGCAGGAGGGCAGAGGCGTCCTGGGAGCGCTCGCGGCCCCACGGGGCTCCGCACTGGGCCCGGCCCGGGGCTCCCCCGAGGGTGCCCGGTGCTGCCCTCCCCTGCCCTCCCCGGCCGGGCCCCGCCGCCGCCCGCCCGCGGGTGTCACGGGGGCCGGGGCCGCCCCGCCCGAGGCAGGCAGGCAGGCAGGCAGCAGAGGGGCCCCGCGACTCCCCCCGGCCCGGCCCGGCGCTCCCGGCGGCCGCGGCTCCCGGCGGCCACGGCTCCCGCCAGCCCCGGCGGCTGCGGGGCCGGGCCGGGCCTCCGCCCCCCGCTGCCCCGCGGACAAGCCCGGGCCGCCCGCTGCGATCCCCCCCGGGGGGGGCCCCAGGTGCCTCCCGGCAGAGCCGGAGCCCGTCCCGCCTCCCCGCTACCTGCTGCTGCTCCTCTTCCTGCTCCTCCCGCTGCTTCTGCCGCCGCCGCCGGTTCCGGTTCCGGTAGCGCCCCGCCCCACCGGTTCCGGTTCCGGTAGCGCCCGCCCGGCCCGGCGCGGGGCCACCGCCCACCTGCCGCCCCTCAGCGCCGCTCGCCCGCGCACGGCGGCGCCGCCTGGCGGCCGCGGGGGCACTGCAGGGCCCGGGCAGCCCCCGCGCGGCAGCGCCCCGGGGCCCGGCGACAGCGGCGCGGCGGGGCCCAGAGCCGCGGGGAGAAGAGCAAGAGGAAAAAGAAAGGAAGGAGACAGAAAGAGAGAGGGAGAGAGAGGGGGCAGAAAGGGAGAGGGAGGAAAGAAGGAAAGAAAGAGGGAAACAAGGAGAAAAAAAGGAAAGAGAGAGAGAAAGGGAAAGCAGAATAAGGAGGGAGAGAGGAAGAGAAAGATGGAAGAGAGAAAGAAAGAGAAAAAAAGAAGAAACAAAGGAGAAGGAAAGAAAGGACGAGAGAGAGGGGGAGAAAGAAAAAGAGACAAGGAAGACAGAAAAGGTGATAAACAGTGAAAGGGACAAAGAGAGATGGATAAAAGAGAAAAATAAGGAGGGAAAGGGAAAGAAAGAACAGGAGAGGCAGAGATAGAGAAAAGGAGAGAAGGAAAGACAGGGAGAGAGAAAGAACAAGACAGAAAGAGAAAGGGAAAGCATGAGAAAGAAGAGAGGAGGAGGAAGGGAGAGAAAGACAGAGAGAGGGAGGAAGCCAGAGAGAGAGAGAGAGAGAGGGAAAGAAAGAACAAAGAGGGAAACAGAATCAGAGAGAGAGAAAGGGAAAGGGGAATAAAGAGGGAGAGAAAGAAAAAGAGGAAGGGAGAAAAGAGAAACAAAGAACGAGAAAGAGAAGGAGAGGGAGAAGGAAAGATGGAGAGCGAGCGAGAAAAGACAGGAGAGAAGGAAATCGGGAAGAAATAGGGAGAAAGGGGGAGAGAAGGAGGAAGAGAGGCAGCGAAAAAGACCAAGACAGAGATGCAAAGCATGATAAAAAGGAGAGGGAGGGGGGAAGAGAGAAGGGAAGGGAGAGGGAGGGAGAACAAGAGAGAGAGAGGGAAACAGAGAAAGACAAAAGGTGGGAGGAGGACGGGCAGATGGGAGAGAAAGAAGAGGAAAAAAGCAAAAGAGAGCAAGTGAGGTAGAGAAAGACAGCGGGAGAGAGAGAAAGCAAGAGAAAGAGAGAGTAAGAGTGAAGGAGAGAGAAAGAGGAGAAACAAGGCTAGTGAGAGAAGAGAGGGAAGGAGAGAGCGAGGCAAGAAGAGAAATGCAGAGGGACCGAGGAAGAGAGAGCAAGAGAAAGAAAAGACAGAGCAAGAGACAGAGGGAGAAGGAGACTAGGGAGAGGAGAGAGAGAGAGAAAGAGAGAGGGGCAGGGAGAGGAAGGCAAAAGAGGGAGAGAGAGAGAGAGAGAAGAGCACGAGCGGTAGAGAGAAAGAGAGAAAAAAGAGAGCAAAGGAGGGAGGGAGAAGGAGCAAGAGAATAAAGGGAGAAGAAGGAGAGGGGGCCAGAGAGAGAGGAGGAAAGAAAGAGCAAGAGAGAGAATGAGAAAGAGACAGGGAGGGAAAGAGAGAGAAGGAGAAAGAATGAGAGAGGGAAACAGAGAGCAGGAGGGAGAAAAAGGGAGGGAAGGAAGAGAGAAGGAAAGAGCAAGAAGGGGAGACAAAGTAAAAGGGAGGAAGAAGAGAGTGAGACAGGTGCAGAGAGAGAAAGAAAGAAGGAGGCAGAGAAGCAGAGAGAGAACAACTGAGAGAGAAAGGGAAAGAGAGAGAGCACAAGAGAGAAGAGAAAGGGAAAGAAAGCAAGACAATGATGGAAGGAAGACAGAAGGACAAGAAAGAGCAGGAGAAGGAGGGAGAAGGAGAGGGAGGGAAAGAGTGAGGAGAGAATGGGAGAGAGCAGGAGAGGAAATAAGACAGCGAGAGGACAGAGAAAGAGCGAGAGAGAAAGGCGGAAAGGGGGAAGGGAGGAGAGAGAAAGAGAGAGAGAGAGAGAGAGAGGAAGAGACCAGGAGAGAAGGCAGCATGAGGAGGAGTTCAAAGCAGCCTGTTGCTTCTTGCAGCCATTGCCAACCTTGCGAAATTGCTGTTGTGCGAAGCAGCTGCGCGAGTCGGAGCCTGGAGAAACAGGAGCGGCCGCAGGAGCTCGCAGGCCAGCGGCACCTTCCCAGCCCGGGGCAGCACACGGGGCCGTGGCCACAGCGCTGCCTGTCAGGCTGCAGCAGCAGCCCAGCTCCCGGGCAGCAGCGCCCACCGCTTCCTTGGCGGCCTCCAGACGAGCGAGCGGCACCTCTGCTCGGGGACCCCTGCAGCAGGGAGAAGCACTGCAGTTTAGGCCTAGGGCTAGGGCTAGGGCTAGGGGAGAGAGAAAGCGTTGAGCCCCGCGGGCGGTGGGGCTGCCAGGGGCAGGCCACAGGAAATGCGGGGCTGCACCAACATTGCTCCCAGCACAACTTGGTGCTTCAGGCCACAAATGGGCCTGGTGGGCTGAGGTTTGGGCCCCGCCTGAGATTAGGCTTTGGGTTAGGCAGAGAAAGACAGAGTGAGGCAGAGCAAGAGAGAGAAAGAAAGGAAGGGTGAGAGAGGAGAGAAAGAAAGGGTGTGCAAGAGAAGGGCAGAAAGAGGGAGAGGCACTGAGGAAAAGAGAGGGGGAAAAGAGAGGGAGGGACAGGGAGAGAGAGAAAAAGAGGGAAAGAGGAAGAGAAGAGTGAGAAAGGAAAGAAAGAAAGAGCAAGAAAGAAGAAAAGAAAGAAAAAGAAAGGGGAAGAAAGAAAGAGAGAAAGAAAGAAAGGAGGGAAGGAAGCCTGAGAGAGAGAAGGAGCGAGAAGGAGCTAGATGGTGAGAGAGAGCAAGAAAGCAAGCGAGAGGGAGAGAAAGAGAAAAGAGGAAGAGCAAGGGAAAAAAGAGAGAGCAAAGGCAAAAAGGGAAAGAGTGAAAGAAAATTGTGAGGGAAGGAGGGAGGGAGAAAGAGGGAAAAGAGAGCAAGAGAAAAGAAAGAGTCGAGGAGAGAAAAAGAGCAAGAGAGAAAGGAATGGCGAAAGAAACAACAGAGGGAGTAGGAGGGAGATCAATACAGATAGAGGGAGAAGAGAGAGGGGGAGAGAGAGAGACAGCAGGAGGGAGGAAGGGAGAGAATAAGAGTGAAAAAGAAAGAATGAAGGAGAAAGAAGAGGAGGGGAAAAGGAAGGGGAAGGGAGGGAGAGAAAGGGAGAGAGTGAGAAAGAAAGACGACAGGGAAAGAGAAGCAGAGAAAGAGGGAGAAAGAGAAAGGGGAAGTGGGATAAAGAGGGAGGGAGGGGAGAGAGAAAAGGAAAGAGGGAAGGAAGAGGGAGGAAGGGTGGGAGAAACAGAGAAAGAAAGAAAGAAAGAAAACCCGAGCAAGAAAGGGAGAGAGAGGGAGGGAAAGAGGGAAAGAAAGAACAAGGCAGGGCAAGAGAGGAGGAAGGGCAAGGGAGAGAGAACAAGAGAGAAAGAGGCAAAGAGAGAAAGCAGGAAAGAGAGAGGGAAGGAAAGGAAAAGACAGAGGGAAAGAGGGGGGAAGGGAGGAAAAAGGGGGGGAAAGAATAGTAAAGAGAAAGAGGGAGAGAAAGAGGAGGGTGAGAGGAAGACAGAAACAGAGAGGGAAAGAGACCAAGCGGGAGAAGGAGAGAAGGAAAGAAGGGCAGAGAAAGAGAGTCCAGGAGAATGAAGGTGAGAAGGAGAGAGAGAAGGAGAGAGAGGCAAACCGAGGGAAAGACAGGAGGAGGGAGGAGGACGGGCAGATAGGAGAGAAAGAAGAGAAAAAAGCAAAAGAGAGCAAGCGAGGTAGAGAAAGACAGCGGGAGAGAGAGAAAGCAAGAGAAAAAGAGAGAAAGAGTGAAGGAGAGAGAAAGAGGAGAAACAAGGCTAGTGAGAGACGAGAGGGAAGGAGAGAGCGAGGCAAGAAGAGAAATGCAGAGGGACCGAGGAAGAGAGAGCAAGATCTGTGCCTGACTTCATCAAAATATGCCCAATCCATTGTACGCGATGCTGCACTGATCATACCAGCACCAAGGGGTAAATGATGACCCACAGCACAAGGGACAGAGAACTGCTGTCGTTATTGAATATGTCAGACCTGATCCCAGGCTTCCTTAAGCCACGTGTGCACCCCGACTGCAGGACTGAACCTCACACATCGAAAAAAACCCTACAAGCAATTCAAAAATGGGAATGCTGCATATGCTAAGCCCACAGAACAGATATCTTGAGTCTGAATATTAAATCCCGTTCAGTACACAAACTCATCTTCAAGTGCCCCCGTCCCGTCAAGGAATGGGTGGCAGGAACGTAAGCCACAGTAGTGGGCAGTAATGTGTCTCCTAACTAGGCTGACAACACTGGCACACGTTTAAGGCAACGTGCAGTGCATCATCCTACACTTCTCCACAGCAACAACTATTATCAATTGGCTGTGATGTACGGAGGGAGAGTTAGGACTTATTTTCCTTTGGGAAGGATTTATAGACCTGTTAGCCGCTAGGCAGACTTAATGCTATACTTTGGAAAAGGAAATGAAAGAGGAAGGAAAAGGAGTAATAAAGCAGATTGGAGCAATTCTGGTTTAGGACAAGTTCCCTCAGCCAGCCTTGTTTTTTATAAGTCAGTATACTCTGTTTCTTTATCTGCTCAAGGGCCAGCAACGATTTTGGCCAGTTTCAAACAGGATAATACAAACAGTGCTATTAAAAGGCACGTAAAATTAGTACAGACACATATAAAGTCTCCTGAATATGAGACAATCTGAAAGTCCTGCGAATTGTGCTGTTGTCAGAGCTCAGCTGCCTCTAGGCAGCTTTCTTCCACAGCCACTTCTGGGCCATCTGCAGCACATTTCTGTCTCCCTTCATGAGAATGAGAAGCTTGTTGTGAACATTCATTGCTGTAAGCAGACAGTGTTCTCAACACATGCTAGTAGAAGACTGAAAATTAGTATTTCCCCTGTGGACTTCCTTATCCCTCCTCCTCCTGTCCTTTAGAAGAGAGAGAAACTTTTCTTAAAAATTAAAACAAGCTTTGCAGCCCTTAAACCCCATCCTCCTGGCTTTGAGACTTCTCATGAGCCCCCCTAGCTAGCTTCACATCCTAAGAACAGAATCTGGATTTACCTCTATTTTCAGGCAGAAAGGTTGTTTCGCTTCCCAAAGCTCTGCAGAGGTTTACAGCCCCCATTCTACTTTGGGTCCTGTAAGCATACAAAGTCATGCTCTTGGACCTGAGAGTCACTTTCCAAATCTGGTAGTCAGCTTTTTCCTTTGTACAAGCAAGTCTGCATTTATCTTACCAAAGTGCAGGCTCCTAGGGGCAGTGTAAAAGTGGACATACAGGTAAGCAGGTTCCTCCTTTCACTGCTGAAGAGAGAGGCATCAAAGAGAGAGATTAATCTAGGAAATGCCTAATTCTCTCTACTGATTTTGCAGGAGACACTGTGCTCCTGACTGTTGTACCTAAAATTAGGTAGGATGAATCCGGGTCACAGTGCCAGAGCTGGTGCCACTGGGCTGATGTCACATAGCAACACTGGGAAGAGACTGTAAGGGTGTTTGGGAACTTTGGGATAGGCCTTCCTTTCCCAAAGTAAATGGTTATTCTAAGAAACCCCATTTTGGTGTACACAGTTTGAGACACCTTATGGAAATCTGATCCTACTTAAAAATACTTAAAGGTATGCCAGGTTAAGCCTGTTTGCCTTAAAACTACGGCAAACAAAACCACTAGCTAATGTTTCAAAACATTACAGATTTTTAAGATGCTTAATCTGGATTAAAGAGGGAAATCTAGGATAATTTTGCATCACCATCCTCCTCTGCATGGTGCACCTGTCATTTGAGAGGGCCATGAACTACACAGGAAGAAAGATGGAAGATCTGCTTCTGAGTGCGTTTCAGACCAATTTAGACCTCAGGTTAGGCCACTCTGCAAATGCAGTACAGCTTCTGCCTTCTCTGGAGGAAGCTTATTCCAGCTACCGGAGGAGACAGAAGACCGGACCAGTCTGAACATGGGTCTGCTCTTCTTCGGCAAGTCCTGTGAGCCTAAAGATACTTGGAGGCAAACACCGCACTGTGCACTGTTCCCACACAGAACAGAGACCTCTGTGCAGAACAGGATTCTCTTTGGTGGAGAACACTCATCAGGAGCCTTTGGTTACTTGAGCCAGTAGAAAACACTGTTTTTTCTATTTGTACAGATGATAAGGACAGTCATGAATGAAAACCGCTGCAGTGCAAAACACACTGCGTAACTCAAATTACATTCAGTTTACCTGCAAGCGTCCTTCAAAGGAAGCTTGCCACTTACTGCCCGACTAGCACTCTCCCCATCCCATGCAGGAATAGCCAAGAAGCAAAAGACACACAGTACCTCACTGCCCCAAGGACAGCAGCAGTCGCCTCCAGGGCAGGCTTCAGAGAAAACACAACTTTCCTGTCCACTAGGCACCGCACTGCACACTTACCAGAGGCAGTTCTAGCTCAGCAAATGTAAAAGACCTTATTCTTCAGGAAGCTTTTATCCCAGAGGCAAGTGGTTTACTAGGGAAGTGCATTCTTCCTGCTGGGTAACTGCCGTGCCACTTCAAGCACTATTTGATTCTCAAACCGTTTTTCTTATTTCCTCAGCCCTCAATTTCCCCGTTAGCTCCGAAGAAAACACAGGCTGTATTTGTCAGCTTGTTTCAAGCAGGCAGGAGAAAGGGAAAACGGAAAGCAATAAACTGCAGTATGTTGCTCTGCTGGATAAATCAGGCACCAAACAAATCAGCAACAATTTTTTTTAGGAAACACTCCTCTCAATTATAATATACAACTTAAAAATGCTGCTGTTATTCATCATAATTCCTCTGCTCAAAGGCCTCAGTAAAGACTTGTACTTCTCCACATTTCTGCCTAAATCCACATATCTTCATGGCATATTAAATGCACAGTCTTTCTGCACGGTCCAAGCTACTGCTGGCTACACACCTTCAGAAGCAGCCGTTTTCAGCAGGCCCTTCATAAACCTCCTTTGCTGGCTAATAAACCTGTAAGAGGAAAAGGCTCGGGGCTCTAGTGTCTCAGAATCTTATAGGACATGCATGTAAAAATCAACACAACTTAAAATTTGGCAAATTCAGTGGACACTCATAGAAAATTTTGAGTACAAGTTAACTCAGGACATTTGGAAATTACTCTGGGGAAAAAAAACATCCTTCCCTCTAAACAGGAAACTCCTTTTGTATCCCAGGTTTTTCTTGAATTTTGTGTCTTAGTATCGGCAAGCAAATAAGTTCTTGCCATATGGGCAAGCCCATACAAACCAAGGCGGAAATTTTATACTTAGGATACCTTGAGACAAAGAATCTGGTCAGAACCTCAGCTGTTATAAATTGATTTTCTTGATTATTGCTAGGTATCTTCACTACAATACACAAATTTTGTTCTGCCTAGACTGCTGGCCACACTACCACGCATTTCTTTGAACATTAAGGCAAAAACTGATCCACAGCGAAGCTGTAGTTCCCTGAACATTGCAAGGCAGCAGCAGACAGCCACTGCCGGAATAAGCAGCCCCCTGCCCCTCTGCTGCAGAGAGCTGTCCCTGCGCCAGCATCACTGCAGCCCCAGCACAAGAAACGTGCAGCTGTGCGCTGAACCCGGTGGGAACTCCTCTGGGTTGAAACGCATCCGGCAGAACAGAAATGTTCTCTCTCAAATTCTTTTGCCTCTACACGCTGCTGTCAAGCCCCCTTACCCACGTCAGGGTTTGAGAAGCACCAGTGCAAGCTGTGTACACCCCTCATCTCGGACTCAGCCGAGTCCTCAGTTTGGCATTCTCTACAGAAGACCCAGCTGCATACCATAAATCCTGGAAAGTATCTGCTTTCTTGCACAAAAATCCTATCTGTGGCCAGAAACTGAAAGGGTCTGGATCATATCTTGTTCCATGCTATCTGGGGGAAAAAGAAGAAAACAGCTAATTATGGCCTTCACCAACAAAGCAAACCTACAGCCCATCTATAGCTTCTCATAACTCTTAAACCCACTAGTACGCTATAAACCATCACAACTGTGCAGCACAGGAAGAGACACTAACGGGCTTAAGTGAATACGTGCATTTTTATACCTTTTCTGTTACCTGATCAGACTAAAATATTGACTCAGTGCTGGTGCTGCTTTTCCCCAGACAAGGAAGTCTGTCGGTACAGCAGAGTGAACTGAACTCAGATTCCATTTGAGCAGTGATGGCAGCACTTAATACCATCTTCTCTGGAAATGTTCTTGCCACTAAATATTAATAAAACCTTTATATTAGAGGTCGGTGGGGCTTGAAAAGAAAAACAATATGTATGGAAGGAGACAAGCAAAGCAAAAGAAATTGGGAAAGAATCATAACTAAGTGGTAAATGAAAGGAGTGATTTATCTGAAGAGGGTGTCAACAAACGTGCTGGTATATTTTCATGAGTGATAAATAAGCAGAAAAGGAGGAATAGGATAGATACTGAGAGAAAGCAGAGGGGAGAAAGAGGAAAAGTGCAGCAGGAGGAGAGAAAAAAGTGTCTTAGATAGCGAGGGGGGACTCTTCAGTACAGAACTAGTAGAAGAGTCACTTCCACGAGCGGGAGCCGTCACCTCTCTCACACCAAGTGCAGCTCTGCAACTTTCAAACCCTCCCAGTGCTGCTATATGCCAACCAGTGATAAATAATGAAGGCCTATACAAAAACCAGAAGGCACTCTCGCTGAAGCACTGCTGAAATTTTAAGGCACAACACTGGGACTAGGTAATAGCTGCGCCAAAACCCCTCGTCTGTCGTGTAGCTTGTCATATATTTTCAGCTGATTTGTCAAAAGCACTGCGTTTGGCTTAACGCCTAACAACCTCCCATTCCTCCCATTAAACGGAATCAGACCCGTGTCAGGAGCTCGTGCATTTCCATCCAGTGCCCTCGTGTTTCCGACGGGGCCTGACCAGCACTGACAGCACATTCAGGGTGTTACCCACAGGAACAACAAACTCCCCGAACAAACTCGTACAAACGTAACGCCAATGTAACCAAGTGCAAACTCAGAATAAGCCTCGTGTCTTCCCTTCCCTCCTCTCCCATAAGCAGTGACTTTCTTCAGCAGGAAAGGTGAGGAAGGCACGCCAGGAAATGTGAACCCATGTCACTCATTATTTCTTATGATAAACTATTCAGAGACGTTAGGATATTTTTCAGAACTCTGCTGTAGATCCTGGTGCCAACAAAACCAAACATATGGCAAACCTGGGACTTGAGACCTGTGTATCAATGAAAAGCAATTTGCAGACTTGCTGCCTTAGTTTTCCCCCTTAAATGTCCCACATTCAGCATACTTTGTTTGGATTACTTTTGCAATAGCTACAGGGGGAGGCACTGTTTTCACAAGCAATTTCTGGCTTTGGCACCCCAGCGAAAATATTTTCAAAGAACTCAACATTCAGAACGTGGGCGTTCCAGTCTTTGACACGATCAGGCAATCCGCTTAATGGGCCTCCACCCGGACACCTCCAAAGCTGGACAAATAAAACATATGGTCACTGGTAAAGGCTGCCCACAAAGAACGTTCTGCATGATTTATCTCCCAATGCTCTTCCAGACCTAAGACAAATCACAATGGTAGTTTTCAGGCAACTTTTTTTTAGCATTTGCCCTGAATACCTTCCTTGACAAGAAAATAATATTCTTCACCAGAGAGCATCTCACTTTTTCTTTCCTGTTCAAGACCATATAAATGTTACTGGATAGACATTTAACCATTCCTGTTGCTCTTCTTTTCCAGACTAACAAATTAGGGTACAGAGAAATTAAATAAATTCATGAGGTCACCTAACAAGTCAAGACCAAAGCAAGAGATAGGACTACAGAGGCCTTTCTAATTGTTACACTGCGATTGAGAAAAATAACTTTGCTTAAAATCTGCTTAAGGAAGGAAATAGCTTCTAGCTAAAGAATTTGCATCTTGGCTTATATAAATGAATAAATCAGAGTCAGTGGATTTTACTTCTTCCTACATTTCACTGTTATCTTGGGTTTTATATTCAAATGACAGTGTTCTGACTAGGTTCAATGAAAAGCATTTTCGTTCTTCAGAGCAATTACTTCATTTAAACTAGTGCTTCAATTAACCAAAATGCTTTTTTTTTTCCAGTGGGCAACTTCACTTGGAGACGTTACTGATTTTCTGAAGGACTATTTAATGAAATTTAATAGAAGTGTCTTTGATTCATTCTTAATCAACTTGTAAATTTTTCATTTTTAGAAACATATTAGGAAAACCTTTAATTTCATATTTGCTTATTTATTTATTCAATTTAATTTCAGCCTTGCATTTAAGTACTGCTATACTCCTCAAAATATTAAAAATCATATAACCCAATTATTATTATTTAAAATCGTTGCATATTTAGAGCAACGGCTTATGAACGGCTTATTCAACTAACTATAGACGACAGGGTCCCTCCCATCAAATCAGCTCCTTTCCCAGCAGTAGCACTTCTGCGAGGAGCTGTAGAAGCTTCCTCACTGTTATGGCCATTAGTGTTGGCAATAGCTCCCAGCACATTTCTTTTCTCCTCTCTGTTGTTTTCTACAGAAGATGGTTTTTTGTGCAACCACCTTTTCTGAGGGACTGAAGTAGGGGCTTTCTTCGGCACTAGCAATCTCTCAATTTGTTGGTTACAATTCTGCTGCTATGTCAGCTTGGGCACCAAGTTCACATTCAAGTCCAACTTCCCCGTTATCCACATCTGACAACACATTGACTAATACCCCAGCTCTGCCCGGGTGGAAGCCAGCCAGCTTTCCTGGCCCCAAAATCCAGGGGCAGGGTGGCGACTGATTTGCACATGGGGGCACAATTGCCTCAAGCTAATCGGATCCACAGGCCTGAGCCAAACCCGAGCACAGCTACAAAAGCAGTATAATACACCCCTGGCTACCCCTTCAGAGCATGCCGTGCTCACCCGCTTAGTTCATGCAAGCTCCCTTTTGAATTCCCGTTAACTCCGAGGCATTTTCTGTGTTACCATTTATTAGTTCCGTATATGCTGCATAGCTCTCGGCAAAGTTTGCCTCTCAGTTTTATTCCTTCACTTATATGTTGGAGTCTAGCGCTGAGATGTCTGCTGCCTCAAAAAAGACAGCTCCACTGTCAGCTCAGAACCTCACAGTGCCAGTTTACACCAGCTGAGGATCTGGTCTAAAATCTCCTGGCGTTTTAACCCTTTTAAAGTGTGAAACATTTATTTAAATTTCCTTTTGTAATCTGATGAAAACTGAAAATTAGGTCAGCTACCAAAGGCCTGATCTAGCAAATCCTTATTTATATGAGTATTCTTGACGTATAGGCTAGATGCATATATATTTCAGTATCTGTTAATGTATTTCTACTGTGATGCTATGCATGAGCTTAGAGGAAAGGGAGAGTGAAAGGAAAGGCAGTCAAGGACACAAGAGAATGAGGAATTGAAAACACACAAAGTGAAATGCTGTCATCAGTGATGTCGACAGCAAACCATCCCCAAAAAGTTGCATTGTAAAAGTGTTTATGGAAGGGACTATAAAATCCATCTCTTCTTAACTAGCCTGGAGACCAGTAAAGAGCCCTAACTAAAAAGTAGACCTTAAACTGCCTGCCAGAAAATGGTCACCTGTTGTCGCTCTCCTTGTTGTTCCAGGCAAATTTTCACATGAAAATTAAGCAAGTTTAAACTGAGGCAGAACGAACTGATGATCACAATGCTTTATTTTCAACAAGAATATGTATCTGACCTGAAAACAAATGTCTCCCAAAGTCAAGGAGAACAGAAACATAGCATTTCTTCATAACATTATTGTTATCTGACATTAAAGCATTTTATAAGATGCTACAATATATTAGGCAATCACTGCTCTGAAAAATAACCTGCGCAAACAGGATTTTTCAGCTGATGTCATTAGTCATAAAACCTTTTCTGTTTTATCCTTCCCAAGTAGATTTATTTAATATCTATAATTTCCACAGAACTGCAACTACACATAAAAGCCCTGCATTACTTGCCAGATCTTAAATTTGACTAGTAGACTGCTTATATACAAACTTCCAAATACAGCTCTAAAGGGAGCTCCCTCTGTCTAAAATACAAAAGGAAAAAATGGTATTTGTATTAACACTATAAAAGCTCTAGTATTGTATTCTGAGTAACAGCACAAAACTGTTAACTGTGTTGAGATCAAATGCAGATAAAAACAGACAATTAATTTGGGTCAACATCTCAACAAGATCTGACCACAGAGACATGACACTGTGGTAGCCAAATTACCAGTTTCATCAACTACGGGCTTCTTGGTTGCATTATTTGTGCTCCTTCCAGTCTTCCTTTGCTAAGCAGAAGTTTTACTGAAATAACAATTTTGAACAATTTCCATTCTCACTACCAGATTTATACCGAATAAATTAATGCTCCTACATTAATGCTCCTAAATTATATCACTATCTATTAAAGATGGAAAAAACTCCCGTTCTCATATTCTTTCCCAAATATTTCTTTACACATTGCTCCTTCGGAATACATCCACACCGCTAAAGTCACCCACTCTTAGGCCAAGGGGTTCACAGTGGCTCTCGTTCACACCAGTGCGGCCTGCCCAAGTCCACGCTCAGCGAGTTTGTTTGCCCCTAGGGCTGTAAGCCACAGATCCCTGCATGTTTTCTTCAGTGCAAAGCATCTGGAATAATGTGAGGAACACGTCCTGTCTTACCAGAACGGTGTTTTTAAGCACGCAGCATGGTATATATGTGGGACATGACACGACAGAGTGGGAGGTGTACAACGCATGCTGGGAAAGTGTTAGATCATGCAGGGTGAAGGAAGTTAAACGTGACATGGTCTTGTCTATAACAGCTGTAGAAAGCAGTTCCCAGAATAAAATAACCCCGGGTTTTGTCTCAGAGAGAACTAATCGGTTCACTCCAAAAAAGAGCTTGTGAAAAAAACCTGCAATAAACATGATCAGAAGACCAGGAGCAAACCAAGGAACTAAGTTATAGGACTATTAATTTACCATTAGTGTAGTCTAAGTCCTATTTCAGTGACAAATAATATTCAAATTTATTTGATCTTTCCAGTGGAAAAAAACAGAAAAAACTTTGCAATTTCACCAAATGAACTTCCACAGTTTAGCTTCCCATGCTCTTAAGATGATTGCAAATATGATCATTGTGCAGTGCTTCATTTCAGGAATGAAACTCAAATTCTTTTCCAAATTATTATAGAGACAATAATATCTTGCTTTTAGCGAAATTCAGTGACAATCTGCTCTTTCTCCAAATCCATCATTCTAACATGTTATTAGAGAACATCAATATTGATGTAGCTGATCTCTTTTTCTTTTGACATCCACACTCTTGAAGCTAGTAGATATTTTGGGCTTATGTCAAACTTTATCAGACCCGTATGTTGCTGCCAAGGGCATATTTGTGCCTTGGCTTTATCCATTCTTTGTGTGTCTATGCCTGATCTCACTCTATTAAATACCTCATAATGTTCTTTAAGCTAGATTATCCTCTGCTCTTTTAGAATGGTTGAAGATGTCACATTAAATTCTAGCTTTCTAAAGACAGTTTCCCTTCTTTTCTGTTTTTTTTTCTTTTTCCTCCTTTTAAGGCCAGTATTAAAAAGGCATTGATCCAGTGACAAGTAAAGCCAAAAAAGACTTTTCTGTTCCATATCAGGGTTAGCCCTGAGGACGTGCACGTGAGCCTGGCTCCCTTTGGAGACCAGCCTTCCTAGCCCGCACGCTCGCTGCGGCACTTCTGTCTACGCTGCAGAGCACAGCTGGGGGAGAGTCCCCAGCACGCAGGCAGCCTCTCACAAACAAGCTTTCACACTGCAGAGCTGCACACTCTCCTTCTCTTCCTTTCCTCCCCCTGTCCCCCCAGTCCAAGTCACACCAGGAACAGACTCCCCATACCTCACAGGAGAGCTCACCTACCCTCCCCAAAGCGTCCCCGGTCTCCACCCTTCAGCACTTCTGGCTCTCTGCGTTCCTGACTTTCATCTGCTCCGGCTGCTGCCAAGGCAGGGATCTAGCATGGCAGGATGAGCTGCTCCTTACTGCAGCTCCACTCTTCCAGTGGAGATGGCGGTAACATTTCAGCCCTTCTTTAGAGGAAGGCAGCAGGGTGCACTGCAACGCAAAGACGCCAGCCATGCTGGGCCGCAACGCAGCAGTGTTGAGACACCCGCAGCACCCTGCCGTTACGAATTCCCTCTGGTAAATGGGGTCACGTAGATGGGGGTAACTAGCGTAAAGCCTTGCACTGCCCAGGCACTGAGGTGATGGAGGCTGTGGAGATACAGAAATAGGATGCTATCAGCTCTGAGCAGGCTCCTTACCAAGGGGTCGACTACTAACCAGCTGGTACTAGCAAGTAAAATGTCAGTACTGCAACACTAGACTTACATGGAGTTATTAAAAATGAGCCGCCCTTAGGACAGCACAAATAGGCACTATGCCTGGAATAATACTGGAGATTGAGATGATGGGTTACTCAGAGCATGCTAGGTTCCCAAACTGCACTCATATATTCCTCACAGGTGCGAGCATCTCAGTCAAAGCAAAGGACACTAGCTGATGGTCTTGTGGACTGAATGGCCTTACAGGACTGTTTGTGATCAACTGCTGTTGATTGTACCAAGTCTCATGATGCCAGGATGCTAAGCAGGTCTCCTGTTTACCCATTTGGAGAAGCAAGGTCCTTTTTTCCCCTCCAAATAAAGTGGTACTTTCTAAGTAGCCCCACAATTTTCAGCTCTTAAAAGGATAACTAGAAAACACAACTGTCACCATTGGCACAGGTACCATCACTTCTACCATCATAAAATTTGAGCGGAGAAGAAGAAACAGGATGTTTTGGCACCACTCTTCTCATATAGTCAGGATAAACCATGGAGAAAAGTGATGCAGGGCTGGGGATTGCAAGGCAGCGTGCTCTGGCAGTTTACAGGGTAACTAATCTGTTCATTTTTCTGCGGCGTATGTGAAATTGCATATATTGGATAATAAAAGAGCCAACTTCTGTTTCTCTTATCTCTATTACAACCCAAATATTACACTGAAAAAAACAAATTACTAACAACATTAAAACATCTGAAGTAACCAAAAAGATTTGGAAAGCCTGCAGGCTTCAGTCCACAGTATTCCCCATTCCCATTTCTGAACTGGAACAGCTGCAGCATCTTCCCCTCATAGTTCCCCTGCAGAGCTTGACTCAGACTCTGTTCCAACATCCCAATTTTTGTTAGCTCTGTCCTTGTCACTTCACCTCCTCGTTTACTAGAAGCTACTCTAGGGCCTGCTCCTCTAGAAACTGGTGCACTCCCCAGTCATGCTGATTTGTGAGCTCTGCACTCGAGGCAGCAGCTCAAAATCCCCGCAGTAAGCAGCATGTGGACATGGAGTTATTAGACTCACAGACACTACCCTTTGCTATGTGACAGACATCTAAGTAATGCACTCTCTTAAGCAGACATCTGTCCACCTGATCCTGCTCTCCCAGCTCCAAATAGGTTCACACAAACACTTTTTTTCCAAAAATCACGTTCCCTGTAACCTCCCTTCTCAGAACAATGTTTAACCAGGACGCCAATATCTTCTTCCAGCCAGCTGATGCGACAGTCTCTTAAACAGGCTGGTAAAGAGAAGACGAGCGGTGCAGAAGATGTGTGGGGAGTAAGAGAGCCCACACTGATGAAATGGGCATGATCTAGCAGGTTGTTTCTGGCACCCTGGAGGTAACGGAAGTTACAGAGACAAGGGGGGTTACAAGGTACAGGCAAATGTGGGACAGCACTGGAGAACTTCCTAAAATATGAGGACCTTTACCCAGCTGTTAGCTCCTCGTGAAACAGATAGATCAGAATCCCATACAAAGGAAAAACTCAAGGGTTCAACCTATACTTCTACTTGTTCAAGTGAGCTTGGGCACCAAGCGCAATAAGGCAGGTGGAAGGGATATTATCTAATGCCTTTATATTTGAGGTAAAGTAAGGGTAGAAGATGTAATACCTCTAGTACTGACATAAGCTCAGAAAATAATCCATTAAAACTGCTTTAACTCAAGAACTAAAACTCTGTTTTTCTGGATTTTTAAAAAATGTTGATTCCAAATATACTAATAATAGTTCTCTGCAAAAATTGACCACTGGGTATCTACATACCGCCTTTTGATTAACTCTAAACAATAAATCATCAGTGCAGAAGATACTAGTTGCTTCACTGATGTTAAAAGAAGGTTAGAGTTTCCTAACTTTGAAGAAAAACTGTAATACAGTGGATAAACAAAGCAGACAAGCCACAATAAGAGAGAAAGTTCTCCAAGATGAAAATACTTGGAGGCTGGAGGTATTGGGAGAAAAGTAGAACACTGTTTGCCTTGATCCTAGGCATTTACTTATGGCCACTGTTGGAGACAGGATGCTAGGCCAGACAGAAAGCCGGCGTGGAGCAGCAGGCTGTCCTGATGGCCAGAAAACAGAAGAACACGATTTCATGAGAATGCAAACATCATCTTGGTTCTGTTAACAACAACATTTTTTGCTTGGAAGACCAAGTGACGCTTCGTAAAACAGAAATATGTGTGTTTATCACAGTGTGCCTCTACCACTTAGATGTGCCTAGGCTTGCAAGTCAGATTTAAAACAGATTTCCATGCTTATAAGGGCATTTAGGTGGAACTTGGACTTCCACATCAAAAACTCTAATCTTGAAAAAAATCTGCTTAAACACCATCTCCAAGCTCCTTGGTCACATCACATTTTAAACTGTAAAATTCGCCAGGGAACCTGTTACGCCTCTGGACTTGCCTAAAATGGCTCCAGCTTGACAGAGCAAAGGAGCTCCGAGTGGAGCTGGCACCTCAGGCAAATGTTCGACATGCCAAGCCTCAGGCTTGGTGGGAGAGGAAGGGACCGAGGCAGAGCGGATAGTCTTTTGCTTGCTTGTCGACTATGCAAAGAATTAATTGGAGACTAAGGTAAAAACAGAGCACAAAAGGGACAGCGAAGCTATCATCTTGAGAGTCTGGTCCTCAAAAGCAAGGCGGGGAAGAGACCTACTTCTGCATTTCAGAAGAGACAGAGCAGGCTGTGAGCAGACGGGTGCAGGACTACCTTCCCCCTCTGCCCTTCCCGGCAGCAGCCCCCGTGCCGTGCCCCCTGCGCCGAGCGGGGGCTCAGCCTTCCCGTCGTTTCGGGCCACCGTGCCGAGACGCCCAACTAACTTCATAGACTGCAGACCAAGGGGAACAACGTGCGGACCACAGACATCTCTTCTTCTGCCCTTCAATGGCGCTAGCCCTCGCCAGTAAATATCCCCGACAAATAATACCTCCCCGGCAGAAGGAAGCTGTGCCAGCGTCATTTCTAGTATTCACTTTTCTTCTAAATGCACCGACTCAGGCTCTCGTAATACACAGAAAATTGTTAAGATGCGAGCTCTACTAACACAGAACAATAAATATTTTATACAGTAGTACATTTACGCAATCCTGTTGCATTACATACACCGGATTTCTCTGTGATCCTTCCTGCTATTAGAACACCTGTATTCAGCACAGTAAAAGTGGAGCCACTTGATTTTTACTTCACATTATATATATATAATATAAAATATAATAGAAATGTAATATATATATAATATAAAACACATACACGTATTTGTGTTTTCATCACCAACTACCGTATCAGTAATTTCTTCAGACACCATAAGAGGCGCTCTAGTTTGTGTCAACAAGCACAGCCCCCCCCCAAGTAAAGGGCAGCTGGCACCAAGACCAGAGGCATTAAATTGTCGCTGGCGTCAGGACCATGGCTGCTGACCCCAGTTTGAAACCTGCCTTTCTGAGTAAATCCTAGGTCATCTTCATTTCTTTATTCCAGATGTAACCACTTCAGGAAAAGGGACTGCCTCGGGCTATGTGTCTGCATGCTGCCTGTCCCAGCAGAGCTGCGATACTGCCTGGCCCCATACACAGGCAGCGAGTAAACCAGCAGCCACTAAGGCAAGTTCCCTAAGGAGACACCTGCGACCTGCCCCAGTTCGGCAGTCTGGCCTTGGCTAACAGCCAAGCAACATCCCAGCTAATCCAGTGGTAACTCTCACGCTTTCGCAATGATTAATGTAGTGGGCATATCTATACTGCGAGTGTTGTAGTGCTGTACATACAGTACTGTACATGTGCATACGGTGAATGTATTTACACTGTAAATGCTGACATCCGCTGTAAATCCACTGTTGCTGACATGGATTTATTGTTTAATAAATTACGGGTCGGATTTTGAAAGGCAGCCAATGCCCGCTCTGTTCTCTTTGAAGTTACCAGGAAAAGTCTCTCTTGACTTCAGCGGAAAAGTTAGAGGAACACTCAGAATTTTTTTTAAATCCTAACTTACATGGAGATGTAAAAGCTTACAAAATGAGTATACACAAATGTAAATTGCTCAAACAATTCTTTAAATTTACCTCAGAAAATAATTTTGCAGTTTGCAGGTATTTCACTTCAAAGCCACAGCAGACATGAAAGTCAAGAGGAGCAGAGAGAGAGAACTGAGATTCATGACTCTCTTTGTTTCTTAAATCTGGACATAATGCATAATGTTTGAGTCTTAACCTAGACCTGAAGTATAACACATGGCAGCACAATGTTTCTTACAGCAAAAGGAGATATATCTTGTAGCAGTAACTTATAAAACTTAAGTAACACAAATAATTAAGAGGAGATTAACAGAAATATTAAATAAATAATATGTTGCATTAAAATAGCATCACATTTAGGTTTTAAAACTCTTAACAGATAATGTAAGGAATAGTAAATCACTTAGAGCAAATAATTTTTACCTTCACCAAATAATCTAACAGTTTAGTGTGTTTAAAGAAGTAACTACCATACACCCGGACTTTCAACATGACAGAATCTGAGAGGCTGTATATAGTTTTCTGTACGTAGAAGAGGAAGTACCATATCCTAATGCTACAGACATTCTTCCCAAACATTGGGTTTTCTTAAGGGCAACTTACAACAGCAGTTTTGTTAAATAAATAAGGATCAAAATTGCTACCTTTGGTCATGCTGAGCTCCCTTTACTCAGGACTTGATCGTGCACGTAAACTCAAGGTTGGCATTAAGAGCAAGTACAAAGCCTTGGCTGCGCACCACAGCTCACAGGACCAAAGCCCATCAGGACAAAAACCCATTTCCTCAAGAAATGCCCAATTCATTTCAGAAGTATCTCCCATCCAAACACTAACACACGCACCTAAGCGTGATCCTAAGTACCTACGCGTTTAGGTACATCCAAGAAGCCATATCCCAGTGAAGAATAGTCTCTGTCATACTCCTGAGCCCTTTCACCGCCCAGATGAAAAAGAGCAGACGTCAGCATCTGTAATTGAAACTGAACGAATAGGATTTGCTTGCCCTTGAGGCAAAGGTAATAGTTATAAGAATCTAGCAATTAATTATTACTAAAATGACTTCTTGCATGAGCCTCTGCAAAGGTATTAGTTAAATGAGGGGCGTTTAAATTAGAGTGAGACACTTGCAGATTCATAGTTATTTGGATGCGATAGCTCTCAGTAAATGCTGTCTGTTGTAAATCATGACAACGGAATATATTGCAAAACATGCTAAGGAACAGACGACATCTGAAACCAGCAACAGTTTCAAATCGCACACGGTGGACAGATGTCTCTGTATTTCAGCGGTCACCTTGTCAAATTATTCTTCGGACCATAATACTGAGCTCTCAATAGGCAGAGCATCTCCTATCTGTAAGCGCATTCATTTTATCAATCATCTGGTTTGTGGCATTTGTGGCATCTTCCATTACCACCCATCATGAGACACACCATCCTTCAAACATTGTTACATTGTCAGCACTTTTGTACAAGACGACTTTTTAACGTATTTTTCTTTGCTTTCCCTATAAAGAATTAAAGATGAGGAAGGTGAGAAAAACATTCCACTTACCATATCTTTTCATAAAGCTCTGATCAACTGCTTCTCGTGTAACTTCTAAAATGTGCCTTTTATTATTAATTCAGTGGATCAGAGAGCTCCTGTAAGACCTTCAGAGACTCTCTAGAACTATGTGCAGTTTACAAGCTTTAAGCACGTGTAGTATTAGACAGCTGCAACGGTTTATTCGGTTTGGGGCATTCATTTTTTCCCCACATATGCAAAACGGTCACCTCCAAGATCACAGTGCCTCTCACCTACCGCCCACAAAAACTGCACGCTAACCATCTTTATGTGACTTTTTGCTTAAAGAGAAATGCTGCAGCATCTATGCCACAGGTAGATTTTAACAATCACAGTCACGTTTGTATTCTCTCCAAACGCTCCAGCTCTTCCACTCCCTTGACATCTCCATTCTCCCAAAGATGAAGTCACGTCAGCACTGTTAACTGATCGGTAGGAACTAAGTTTGTCATGGACAAGATCTGGCCTGGCAGGCGTGATGGTATACGGAAGAGTAAAAAACAGGAGACTGCCTTTTCTGGCTGGATCTTACATTTGGCACTACCACAACCCAAGAAATTCTGTTTCCTCCCAGCACCCAATTCCATCTACAGAGCTATGGGACATGCTGAAGGGGTGATAGCCTAAGTACGTGCCTTTGAGGGACTCTTCGAGGAATCCGTCTGCTGGCATTCGTCCCTAGGCAACTATGGAGCGGCTCCATCTCTTTTGTGGAACAATCATAACCGAGCCAAAACTGCTCTGGTTTCACGTCACCGGAAATTGGAATCTGCTCAGAAGGTACAGCTGAAACATACCCCAAACAACTGGTCTGACCACTACTCTGGATTTCTAATAACAGTTGTTTAAAAGAGCATCAAATGCATCAGCGGATTTTCAAAGCAAACTATGGCCACCAGGAGCTGGATTTAGAAGCCCTACCTTTACAGAAAGATCAGTGGTTGTCTCATGATACCTTCAAAGTCAGATCTCAACTGAGATCTTCATGGTGAAAAGCCTTGAAAGCAATGGTATTTCCAATATGCTATTCTATCACCCTCCCTTACTTCTCTCCTACACAAAAATAAATTGAGAAAGACACTTTGGGGGATATCATAGGATCTAAAGAACAGATAATGGAACAGTGAACCTTTCACTGCCAGGACACCAGAGACTTCACACAGCAGATTTCACCTGAGAGTGATTTTTTTTAATGTTTCCGTCCTACACCTCTAGAAATAGAGCTTTAAGAATATGATTTTCACATTCCCTCGGCTTAGGTGTTACTCTAAAGAGAGACTGCTAAAGAAAGCTCGATTACCTGGGACAAGATAAAAAAGACTTAAAAAAAAAAAAAGGTTTCAGGGCAAGTAAGTTAAATGCAGAGTGTACACGTATTTGAGAGACACATTTATTCCATGCAGTTGTATTTTTTCCTGTATTTTTCTCTTTACACAATTCTATGTAAAGTTAATAGGCAGATGGTCAAAATATTTTAACTGTGCACCTATCTCTAATTTTCAGTGTCTGAGTGCTCTCTGATTGAGAATCTTTCTTGAGCAATTTTTTGCCATTTTAGCAAATACCCAAATAGGAGCAAACTGAAGAGCAAAACAAGCTGATTGCCAATTTTTTTCCAAGTAAAAAGCACAGCCTGTGGCTTTACCTACCTAACGGGGTCAGGATTTTCCAGCCCAGCAAGTGTTCAGAGAGCTGGCGCTGGTAGAATCCGTGCCCTGGTCTGGCAACAGTTCACCAGGCAGCACCCCCAGGTCCAGAGACCTGGTGCTTTCCATGAATCACAGAATCACAGAATCGCTGAGGTTGGAAGGGACCTCTGGAGATCATCTAGTCCAACCCCCCTGCTCAAGCAGGGTCACCTAGAGCACATTGCACAGGATTGCATCCAGGCGCGTTTTGAATATCTCCAGAGAAGGAGACTCCACCACCTCTCTGGGCAACCTGTTCCAGTGCTCTGTCACCCTTGAAAGCCTTGTCCTACCTGTGAGCTATGATCAATGTATCTGGGGTTCAACCAGTCGGAACTCCTGAAAAGTTTCAGCCAAATTTTTCATGCAAAGTGCCAAAACTTTCTAAGTTCCAACACACTAGTCTGCCAAAACACTGCATAATCCAGACTTGCAAATCTTTCACTCTTTCAGCATAAACACCCTGTCAGGCGACAGACAGGTTTAGATGAATGCCATCAGAACCAAGGATTATATTATTTCACTCCTGACCAAAATTAGGGTAATATATCACCAGAAACCTAGCCCTAGTGCACCAATGAACCCTTAACAAACCAATAGTAATAGCTGTAAGCAACATTATTAATATCTGATACTAACTGCTGAATGTAGATATGCTGGACCTTCCATGCAATTTATTGCAACAGGAATGCATGCAATGTAGGCACGTGGGTCCAAGTCACCTCTGTTTCACAAAGGAAGGAATTTGCATCACTAGATCGTGTAGACCCAGGAGAAATATCGAGGGCAGGGAACAGTCTGACAATGAATATTCTGCCTCAAAATAAACTGATGGTGACTTAATAGCCTACTCCCACCTCGCATAATCTGCTGCCAACAAGGCTATGAATGAATGAATGAAACTTCTGCACCAGAAGAGTAAGACACTTTCTGTGTGATATTGGGCACTGAAAAAACAAAGGTTGTCTAGTAAAGCTATATAGGAGAACAGAACTGAAGATTTCTATTTTCATTATGTAAATTGAACAGTTTATAGGACAAAGGTCTGTTTCATTTTCCATTATTGCAATTTATACTAAAACAAACAAACAAACAAGAGCTTTGCATGAAACACTCTTTGCAGGTTCTTTTTCAAGTGGGCTATGTTAAAAACATCTCCTGTTAATATTTTCAATATTGTTACCCAGTAGCTCTAGAAAGATCTAAATTTTCAAGTACTTTTGCTCAAAGAAAAGGCTGTATATGAAGGGAGCAGACAACCTAGCTGAGTCACACTTGTTCCAAGTAAAAGTACAGAGTATTTGATGACGAATGTGAAATATATGTCCCAAAACCAGTGCTGTGCCACATACCTAAGGAACAACATAAGGAAAATTTTCAGAAAGCAGAAATACCAGTTTCCTTCTGTTTACCTTCTGTAGCGTAGTGAAGACATAATTACCCATGAACGATACAAAAGGCTGGTTTGAAAGTATGATTTTTTCTGAAATGCTTCCAAAATACCCAAATGCAGCAAGGCCCTAAATGAGAACTTCAAAATCTCAAGAACATCAATCTTTTGTGAGACTCTTACAGGTTATGTTTTGAGTTGCAGCTGATAATCAGAAGCGGAGAAAAACCTATCTAAAAAGTTGAAGTAGTCTCAGAGGAAAGGGGTGGAAGGAATAGAGATTTGCAGAAAGATCTTTCAAATACCAATTCAATTTTTTAGACATCAGTGGATTTTGTGTGCACGATGATCTTCAACAGGCAAAACGGTACAGTAGTGGTCATCCTTTTAAGGTACAACCTAAACCAATATTCTCAAAGATTTCTCGGCCATCTGAAATACATACGGGCTTTTTTTCCATTTCTGCAATTTTACAGATATTTCTTCTACTTTAAAAAACAAAAAACGTTTAAATCAAATTAAGCTCTAAAAAAAATTACCTTCTGATAACAACCACATGCTAAATGGCAGTTGTACAGGCACTGCAGTAAGAGATTACTCACATCTGCAAGTAGAAAGCATTTATAAAAATTAGAGTCTTATAAACCATCACACATTATCCTATAGAAAAATCAATGCCCATGGCTTATATTAGCAAGGAGCAATGAATTATTACTTATCCAGCAGATAACAGAAGCTTGCTTTTCCTGTAAAAATTCAAAGCCCTTCAAACCATATCCAAAGCCCTTAGAAGTCAGTGAAGGCTTCTCACTGACTTCCATGAGCTTTGGCTGACACCCATAGTCTGTCCTTAATCTTGGCAGCAAATTCTATCACTTCTTTCAGAGAAAATCCAGGGGTTGCTTTAAGTGTGTCTAATCCATGAGGACAAAACTTTAATGAGTTTCTAAATTTATATCTTTAGAAGCAAAATATATATAGAGATATTATAAAAAAACCTGTGACCTAGAATCTATTCCAAACCACTGCTCTTCTTTTCACTGGCTCTGCTCACTCTCCTGAGCCAAAGTCTCTAGATCAAATTCATCTCACACACCTGGGCTAATGGACAGAAAATATACTATAACTCTCTCGCCACAAAGAAATAAGGTTTTTACCTTATCCCTCAAAAACAGCAAAGGGCTTGAGCTCTGCAGACCCATTATCACCTCAGGGAAGCTATCACCACATCTGGCTGCAGATGGAAGTCAGCGAATAGCTACTTACATTAATCATCATCATATGATTTGACATACAGCTTGCTAACTCGGTGTGTGCATGCATGTGCATGTGTATATATAAATGTGTGTATTAATATCTATATTATAATTAATCTGCACTGTGATCACTTCCCAGCAGGAGGGGAGGGAAGGTTTCACCTTCCAACGAATAAACACATTTTTAACCAATTAGGCAAGCATGGGAATGGTTACTTCCTGTCTGTCCGAGCAAACGAAAACCATTCAGGACATCCACAAGATAAATTATCCTTTCCACACTGGGAGATGGCAACAAAATTGCTTTGTGAGTTGAATGACTAAGCCCTTTCCTGATAAACTTAAGGGAGTAAACAATTAAGCCAAATAAATAAGCACTAAAACAATGGGAACATAAACTATTTCATAGCAATTAATAGTTTAAGCTAGTTTCATCAGCCCATGGGCTGTATGGTTACAAATGACTAGCTATGTCTCATTCCAACTGACTCCTTATTTCCTTTTACTTAGTAGCTTTTAAATGAAAGCGATTTTCTCTTAGAATGACTTAAATGGGAGAATGCTTTAAAAAGTGTATTTTATTAATTACATTTTTCAGAAAACTGCCTTGATTTGGCAGAAAAAATATTATCTGCAATTTATTAATCTTGACTATGCAGTTCATTGGCCATCTGAAGTTGCCTGTTTCTCTCTCCATTAACTACAGAGGGAGCCTTGGGTGACTAAGCTCCCAGCTTTCGCAGTCGGGAATGTGAAGATAGATGGGAGGAATACAGCCTTCAGTTCATCAGACTTGCCAGAAAGATTCAGAGACACCAGTCACTACTGAGCCATTACTCTTCCCCAGGCTTAAAAAGCACAAAAGAAGATTTCTAGGGTCTGGAAAAAAAATTGGAAAATTGAAACTATATTTGAACTGAAATGTATTTGTCCAATTGCCTTCTGAATTCCCCACCTCCATAAATTCTTGTTCAGTAAAGGACCACAGACAAAACATTTCAGGTGGATTACTTTAGTTTTTACCAACCTGATGTGTGACTTCAGCTAGGGTTACTGGGATACCTGTCTTAACTATGGAGACCACATAGTAAACCTAAGCGTTCAGCATTCCCCTTGACTCTTTTGGTTTTCCAACAGAGAAAAATAATGTTATGTAAAGTGGTGGTGGTACACATTTGATGATTGGATGCTCACTAATGTAACACCCTGCTTAGTGAATAAAAATATGTATTTGTGTTGGACATGCCATTTTCTGTAATCACTAAACCATATGTTTGATGTCCATCCTTAAGGTGGTTTAATAAAGGGCAGGATATTGCACATCATAAAATGAAAGAGAGAGAACTCCTAAGAACTTCTTGTGTTCCACTGGGTTGGTTTATAATTCGGCAAGTCTCTAATTTAAAGGAATTGAACAGTACTTTCTAGGCAGACTTTATCAACCTGAAAACAGTAATATCCTACTCTATTACCTAGGGTTTATTACATTTCTAGCAAAACGACAAATGAGAGCAAACAGCAACCTTTCACTCGTTTCTACCCAAGAATTTAAATTCCTTCACTGACCCATTTTCACAGTCTACAGGGAACTACATAGCAAAGTCTTTTACTTAGTCCCATTTTTATTTAATTTTTAAATACATTTTATTTACCTTAAAGTGAATAAACCAAAGCTGGTAAACAGCTGGGCGAGGGGGCCAATGTACGGAGAGAGGAAGATAATTTACTGTGTTTAGTTATACATACACAATGTAAAAACTACATAAAAATACGTGAACAATGAACTATGTATTTATGATCACACCGACTGTTAGAGTTGCTTGGTGTAGCTCTCTGCATCCCTTTTTTGCTGTTTTTCTAGTGTTTATCGTCTTTGTGGAAAAGACAATATTCCTTTGTGTTTCGACAGTGCTAGACGCTTTGGGGATGCCACCACAATCTAGCTAATATCTGTCCCCTTAGAACTCATTGGCTGACACCTACAAGGCTTATTGAGTAAAAGAGAGCACGAAAGGCCAAAACAAAGCAGCAGAAGTGCAGCAACGAACACTTGCCGCAGCAGATGAAAAAGTACAAATCTGACTAATTTCGTCTTCTGTGTTCATAAGCAGATTTTGATATTGCTCTCAAGGCTTGACCTGGAATAAGTTATGACTCCATCAGAAAAAGAGCGTGTACCAGGACTGCAGATGACATAGGTCAAGAAGATGTAATTTGATGTTATCACACCCTTTGACTCATAATGGTGATAAAATAGTTACTATTGAAGTTTTGACCTTTTCCCATCTGGTGCCAGGCAGAATCCTAGAAGGAAAACCCTGTCTTTTGTAAAAAAAAAAAAAAATATATATATATATATATATATATGGGGTTGTAGAGGAGATAGAGGGGAGATTTTGTCTCATAAAAATATTAAGAAGAAAATTAAAATAAGAGTATACTAGACATCTGAAAAATAGGGATTTTTTCCATCTCGGCATACTCTCTGGGCAAAAAGCTTTGGGAAACCTCTATTCCACTGTTGTCCTGTCAAGACAGCTACGGAAATATAGACTGGTTCTTACTGAATTCAGTAGCAGGCCCAGTGCTAAAGCAGGGGAGCTTGCAACTTAAATCCTGCTCTATCTCCCGGGAGCATAAATCGTACTGGCTTTTGCTCAGCCACCAAATAAGAAATTGGTGCCTCCTTCAATACTTCACCACTTATCCTCTTTCCTAGCCAGCTTGCGTTCAGTACGAAGAGTCCAAAGGCAGCTGACAAGTGACACTGCTTCCTCTTCCAGCTCTAGCATCTGCCATGCCCTTCTGGGCCGTGCACCAGGATGGTCTTGAGAGCAGGAGCTGGCAGTGTTTGAATCTACCCCTTCAGCCCTGATCAGTAGCACTGTCCAGCGCTGTTACTGCTGTCCTTGCAGATGCCAGATGCGACACCACCGCATCGCTGGGGTGCAGAACTGGCGGGGGCAGGGACTAAAACCTCCAACCAAACACCTACTGCACTCTGCCCTTCTTCCTTTTTGGTCCTCCAACTTTTGTCCCGTTTGATCCTGCTGAATACATAATAAGTAAATAATGCCTTTCTCCCATTTGCAGATACTGCTAGAGGGCTTCTCCCTTGTCCTTGTTTCATGTTGATTTTTATTCAATCTCTTTCATAACTCTTCAGTCACATTTTCATATAAAAATGTGCACATCTGTAGGATTTAATCCATATGGTGTTATTTCTGTACATATAGCCTAAACAACATTTCTGCTTGCAAATTCCCTTAATTATAACCATCCACTAGCACTAAAATAAGCCACAGTACCTAACGCTCATAGTCTTCAATCACAACATGCTCAGTATGAGCTCACTTTGTGTGCAGACCAAATGATCCAGACCAGCTCGCTCTATACTGCATATACAGGCAGACTCTTCTGCACTTAGGGCTCCTCACCAGGTGAGCAAGTTTCTGCACATGACAGTAATCGATTCAAAAAAACAGGTAATACAAACAATTTGTGGAATAGCACTTCAGGATGAAGTGAAGATCCAGAATAAAAGACTACATACAGCCTTGAAGTGGACAAACTAACTTGCTGTTTCAGGGACACAGGAATTATCACATTGAAGATCTGAAGTCAGTCTAGCTCTATCAGTGATTGGATCAAGATGCTGCAGAGCAACAGGCAAACACTCCACCACAGGCTCATGCAGGTTAATTTGCCCCTGTCAGTAGGGAGCATATCTTGTTCTTTACTGGACAGAAGCAAACAAAATCCTGAAATACAGTTATTCTAGAGCAAAGTTTATTCCATTTAATTATGACGACACCGGACATTCCTAATATCCACGTCTGAGTCTTTTTTCAAATATAACTACATTTTAAGCACTGACAACTTCTTTGGGTAGTAATTTTATTTATATATTTAAACAACAGATGTAGATTTCTTTCATTGATTTTGAATTTCCTGGTTTTGAATTTCATGGAGTATCTCTTATCTTTTCTATGAGAGAAGTAGGAAAAAAGCTCCAAAGTGTATTCTGCAGTTATTTATGCTTTACATATTTTCAATCTATTTTCTCTTCTTCCTCTCCTCAAAGATTAAAAATCTTTTCTCAATTGCCCTTCACTGAATCTTTTTTATGAGACGGAGATGACCAGAATTTGACATACTATTTAAGATAAGACTTATACAGAATATACATGTATTATCATATTCTCCACAGCATTCAAGGTCCCATGCAAGCTAGCATTGCCTTCATGTTTTCTAACCAATGCCACACGAGAATATGACCTCATTCAGCTGGAATGCCCAGGTTCAATAGCAGTATTGATGATTCCATGACTTTAGAGCTATGAAAAGTATCTTAGTTATTTCACATCCCTGTTAAAATTATCCTAGCTGGACAGTATGGCTGTCATATTCAAGCCACATAGAGTGGCCTTGTGCTCTTTAGTCTCAAGAATCCAAATAAACGCCAGCCTCTCTCCCTAGCCTGCACAATACCTTTCTTAGGCACAGGTTTCCATCACTCTTTACAGGATATGCAGGCTTGGAACAATACAACTCCCATTTAAGCTACTACAGTAGTTTAAGTTCACCACCGTATACAGAATTTATCGCTCTGAAGACAAGTTGTATCCTTGGTATTTTTAGTGATCTATCACTGAACTGTGATGAAAACATTAAAGATGCAATCATTTCCCACACTTGATATCCTATAAGAAACAAGTGCACCGAATTTCAAGATTTTAAATTAATGCAAACGTGTAAATGATTCATATCAGTCATCTTGTTAAACATGTCTAGTGTATGGCATCTGGTGTTAACCATTTCTCCTATCAAGCTCCAACATGTAACTAGCTAACTAGAGTCATTGATCCAACACTGTCAACCCTAGCTTCTCACAGAAAGAAAACAACATTAACATATAACGCTTTAGGTAACAGGGGTATCCACAGCGTCCCCATGAGCAAGCAATTCACACCACCAATGAAAGTATCATGTATGTCATTAAAAACAGAAGAGGGTTAACTAGAGCTAGCAAGACAAATCCCAAGATGAAATGTTTTTCAATATGTTGCTTGATACAATATGACGACTTTGCACCAAATTTTTGTGGACAAGTTTATTATATTCAAGCAAGCTGATCATGAATAAATTTGTTTTGCTGTGGAATTTTTCCAGGCATGACTCACGTATTAAGCAAACACTATCCACAATGTGTTTTTACTCCTAAAGGCATTTGATTCTTTTTTCTAAAAAGAGACAGAAGGACAAATATTTGAGACTTCCTCCAGGGGCAATCTTTGTTCATTTGCTACTTTTCCCACTGGCTTTTACTTGCTGTACTCACACCTTCATTGTGAATTCTGCAGAGGTTCCCTTTGTTCTCTTTCACATGTCATTCTCTTTTCATGTGCCCACCATTTATCTAAAGACAGTTTTTCTTATTTGGTAAAAGGGCAACTGGAGGCAGAGCAAGAGTTTAACATTTTTGGTTCCAGTCCTGTTCGGTAGTCAATTTAATCTCATCACCTGCTTCACGCTCCTTTCATTCCTCTTGTTCAGAAACCCACAGACACATGGCAACAGCTATCCAGAGGCAGAGTGAAACGGCATGCAGCAGGGGCTTAGAGCTGAACTAAGAAAAATTAATTCCAACAAAGGTCAAGTTTTTCACCAGAGGTAACAGAGGGTTCAGTATTGTACTAAAGCGCCCCAAACAAAAGAGCAGCACTTTCTGCATGGGCACTTACAGTACAAACACCTGATCTCCAGGTGACAGACACTGGTCGAATCCAGGCAAGGAGTAGTATTTCTCCTCAGTTGCTCTTTGCAGTTTTATAGTCAAGGTCCCAAAAGGCAACCGGTCACTAAAAGCCAGTGCCAGCGAGGAATCAAGTACTTCACACTCACCTGCGAGGTCAGTACTTTGGTGGTAGTGGAGTCTTCTCTGTTGGAATTTGTAGATATTACACCAGTTGTTCCTGCTGACAGTCCGCAGAACTGGTACAGCAAGAACCAGTGACCGGGAGCATACGCAGGTGCCAGGTGGGAGACCTGCTCTTCCAGTCCCCAGGCCAGCCTTACTAGCGAGGATCAGAATGCAGAGTGAGGAACTTAAAGAAAAGGAGATAAATGCCTTACATTCACATTGACCAGGTCTCCTTTCCTTTGACCTAACATGGTCCAAAATGAGAGTAAGGACCATCCTGACAGCAAGGGCATGAAAGTTCAGGTAGCCACCTGTGCTACACACACTTTCAGGTGTAAATCAAAGGCAGAGTAACATAGAGGCAGTTCTAACTAAGAGATGGGTCCTGCTGCTTTACCCTGCTACAGTGTCTGCATCATGCCTTCCCCTGTTTTGAAGGGAACAGATAACTTCCCGTCAGGATACCTAGGAAGGCTGAGCTACATCCATACGTGCAGAGCTCTAAGCCCTCCTGCCAGCCCGGCTGCCACTGCACCCCGGAGGGCTCAGTCGCCGAGCCAGCTCACACCAGCGGCATGGCACAGCCCTCCTAGTCAGTCTTCTGCTGCAGTAACCATCAGAAGCTCCACAGGACAAGGACGGAGGCCCTGCTGAATCAGAAAACAGTTCTATCTTGCCAGCACCTTCTCCTCTAGGTAACTGCAGATTTTGGCTGCCTGCAGACCACCTGGGAGAAGGTAAGCTGTGTTTCTGTGCTGTATGGCACAAAACAGCTTTCACAGAGACAGTATTTTCCTGCTCAGATGTCCCCTCGGTTGGGAGAGGTTTCTAGCAACCCACCTATCCCACTATCTGTAAAATGTTGGATGTTCTATTTTAACCCAACAGAGGTGCTTCTTGCCTTGTCTAAAGTTTTCCTTTATCATTCCTAGGAGATGCTGGAAAGCCTGCTGTCTTCTAGTGAGCTTTAGTTTTAAACCTTTAAGGCACAATACTGAAAGTTAATGGTGTTAAATTACAAGACGAATAAAAATAGCAGCTGATAAAAATCCCTGTAAAAGTGAAATACAGCTTACTCTTCTTGCAACTTCACATGCAGCTTACATTTCTTCATAAAGCCTCAGAAAAGGCCAGGAGACAGACCATTTATCAGGAACCATCAAGCTAGATTTTCAAGTCAGGCTAAAAAGATCCCAAGGGAGCTGTTTGCTTATAACTAAAATTACCCGTGAAGTAGGGTTTGGAGCTTAATTTCCTTACCTTTGAACCCCAAAGCAGAATGTTCAAAATCAGAAAACTCTGTTCACAATTTAATTCACCTTATTTTTAAAGTCCTTCTGCAGCATCGATCAGCTTGCATTTGCTATCAGGCCTTCGTTGTGCATCAGACTATAAAATACACACGTGGCCCTTTGCAGGCTGTCAGCTCATTAAGGAGAGAGCGTTAAAAGCTACAGCACTGTTGGGACACCCTCCAAACTATACGTTTGGACGTGTCATTAAGCATTCGCAGAACAGCCAAGAGATGACTGAATTGGTCTACATGTACAAATACCTTTTTGCATAGGCTTCTACAGATGAGGTAGACGAGCAAGAGTTTGGAGCCAGCCATGAATACCAGGTGCCATGGCAATAGAATGAAGTGGTTAAAAAAAGCATTAGAAATATTGCGATATTCACTTTATGGCGGTGGTCTGGAACCAAACGCACCATCTCTGAGGTATGCCTGTAGTCATGTTCATATTCAAGCAAGTCCACGTTAGGTACACGGAATTCCCCCCCTCCAAAAAAAAAAAGCAGCTCAGTAGTGGTCTGTGCTTAGCCTGAGGTTAAGGGAGGTATACTATTCACTGCAATGACAGAAGAGTTACCTCAATGCTGTATCTAGCTCTGGATACATAATGGCTCATCATTTTCTTCCCTCCTCACTACAATGTCTTTACATTTTTAAAACTCTTTCATGAAGAATAGGGAAAAAATGAAAACAGCAAGAAAGATGTATTAATAAGTAACCAAAAAGCCTCTTTTTTCTGGCTATTACTAAATTGGATTAAATGATCTCCTGCAATCAGACCCACTCTTACTGGAAAAAGGAGAAATGAAGAAATGGTTCTGAGATGAGAATTGACCTTAAGAAAAATATCATTATTGCCTTCTTTCTCCAAAATGTTAAACATAGTCAAGTCTTACTTGATCTCATCAAGATACTCCCTAGGCAAAAGATTCCAAAAATACTACAAACACTACGACTATTTGCACTGCAACATATTCCCAGACACTTTCCTTGTGATCTATTCCTTCTGACATGACATTCAGAACATCACTAAAGCTCAGTATCAGGCTGTGTCATTCAGCATCTGGCGTTGCAGCAATTATTGAGTCACTGTGATTGAACGCCTTTCCCTGACTAATCCACACAGACTGAGGGTACTCAGCAGGAGAATTTGACTTCTGAAGACAACACTGATCTTTCTACACCTCAGCACAGGATGTGTTTCTAGGTCCTGCACGTTTAGCATAACTCAAACCAGACACAGTAGGAATTTCAAGAAGTAGATTATTAAAGCACTGGCATTCTGCAACTGCTATTTACTTTCAGAATACCTGCTATTAATGTCTTCTGTCTAAACAAACATCACCATCACTGCTCCCAGTGCTTCCCAGTTTTCTTCCCTCTTCTTAATCACAGTACAATTTCCTTAAAGCTTGACTATAAATCTTCTTATCATTTTAACTAGTCATTGCATTGTGTGTAAGGAATACTGAGGATCAACTAGATCTTGCACTTTTTCTTTATTCTCCTGCTCTTCTCAGGCTTTTATGATTCCTGCTGACATTGCTTGCCTAGGAAATCTCAGATCTGGAAAAGGATTTTGTTTCAGTTTCTCTAAGAAAATGAAAAAAAAGAAAGAAAGAAGGAAGGAAAGAAAAAGAAATATCCCATCAAATCAATTGCCTTGCTTAACTCGTATTAATCAGTCAAATGCATTGGGGTGCTTTCTTTGCAAGAGCTCTGATTTTTTTTCTTTCTAGATTAAGAAGAACCAATGCTTCCTCTAAACTGCGTGTCAGCCTAAGCAGGTGTAGAGACAATGCGACTTCATCCACACTAATGGATTTGGTCCTACTTTGTTTTGGACTTCCAATACAAGACAGACATTGACAAACTGGAGTGAATCCAGGGGAGGGCCACCAGAATGGTCGGGGGCTGGAACACATGGCATATGAAGGAAGCAGGGTTGTTCAGTCTGCAGAAGAGAAGGCGAAGGGGGTCTTACTGCTGTCTATGACTACCTAACAGGTGGTTACAGAGGAGATGGAGTCAGACTCTTCTCAGATGCACAGGGAAAGAATAAAAGGTTCCGAGCACAAGGTGCATCAAGGGAAATTCTGATTAGCTATTAGGAAACAAAATTCACAGTGAGGGTGATCAAATGCTTGGCCAGGTTACCCAGAGAGGCATGCAATCTCCACCCTTGGAGACACTCGGAACGCAACTGCACGAGGCCTTGAGCACCCTGATCTAGGCTGGTCCTGCTTTCAGCAGGAGGTTAGACCAGAAACCTCCAAAGGTTCCACCAAGCCTAAATTAGTCTGTGTTTTTACGATTCCACCCTGATATCACTGAATCAGAAGAGGCCCATTTTCCAGGCTACTTGATTCCTCCAGATAGTTCACTTCTCTTTACAATGAAAATTCACAACTAGTACAATATTTGAGTATAATAGGCAGCTTGTAACTGGCATCTCACATTTAACCTTTCCTTTCCTCTCATACCAAGCAGGGTGATGCAGTTCTCTGCTCTGTTCCTGAGAATGATCAGGAAACATTAATCTCAAGAATGCTAATAAGCTCTTTTCTGTCAGTAACAAAGAATGTGGGAGGCATGGACCTTCTACTGTAAGGATCCAGGGCCTAGCGATCCGTGTTCAGGAATAAATAATCAGTGATTGTAAGGAAGCCAAGATCACATATGCTCTGCAAATGAACTAGGGCTAAATTTTGTCGTGCACATCAACAGCGTTCACACAGGAAGAAGCTCATCCATGCCTGCTGCCTTCTGACAAATGCAAAACAAGATCGCAGAAGAGGAAGAACAAGCTTGTGGGTAAAGCTCCCAACCAGCTCCATGGAAAACACGATTCACTTGCAGCCCTGCCACAGGCCTTAGCCTGCAGCACTACCGACAAGATTGCCTGGTTACAGGGAAATTGGAAAAGGTCTCTCCTACGCTCTGCTTGTCAGTGGGAAGCAGGTACCTAATTCTCAAAACTCACACTCACTTTCTCTGTACATCTTCAGCATTAGCTGCCACCCATCACCATCAGCGTATCTTCCACATAATAGGAGCAGAGATTCCACAGGGTTCAGGCACTCCGTGAATCCGAAGGATAAGAATGCTGCCTGGGGCAATTTGCAGCCAGAAATCTATCCCTCACAGGTACTTACACCTAAACCAGGGCTGCAAATGATCAAATGTGGCATTGTTCTGATCATGTAATTCAAAGCCCAAAAAAGTTTAACATTGCCTCGTTTTGTCATTTGAGGGTTTGAGCTACAACATTCTCCTGTCTTTTATTTCTCATTTTCTCACCCCGATGCTTAAGAAAGAAGTTAAACACTCATTTCAATTCATTTTCCTACCCTTAGAGGAATAACAAATAGAATTTGAATATGCAAAAAGCAAACAAAAAAACCCCATAGCTTCATCCCACTCTAGCAAGTACTTCATTAATATTGAGAAGCTCATCAATTTGAATTTATTTGGAATCCACGAGTCACAGTCACTAGTAAAATGACCTAGAGACTACAGTGATAACTGCCTTGCATTTCAACACAAAGGAAAACCTTCCACAATACACAATGTGAGCAAAACTTTTGGCTGAATATCATAATTTTCCTGTTTGCTTCAGCTACTACTTCAAGTGATGCTGTTGCTATTTTTCAGTGCACTGTCCCTAAGTAAATGGCTGCTCACACCATATAAGATAAAATTAAACAACAACAAAAAATATATATACACACACATATGTTTTCCACATTCATAGTCTTTTCAGGCCAGTACATTCTCTGAAGATAATGAACTACCCTGACATATTCTGGAACCCTTCTCCCTGTCCGCTGTAGCAATGGGAGAATGGAACCATTCATCAACATGACACAGCATGGCTTCCAAATATTGAGACATCTCGATACAGTCAGCTGAGTAATATCGCTTTCCGTATCTCTGCTGTTGCTTTCAGCAATGATCTAGTAACAACCAGGGAAAGACAAAGCTGTGATAACTTTCCACAGGCCAGGTGAAAGCACAGACCAGACCAGGTAAGGCACAATTATTCTGAGCTTCGTCTTCTAGCTCCCTAGGGAAGAGTTTTAGGGCTGCTTTCTTCTCACATGACTTTGCTGAATGCGCCATTTCTGACAACAACACATCCAAAGTACTTTCTTTCTCCACCACATTTTTGCCATTCCCTTGTCTATTCAACCAGGAAACACTAAAGCAAATCATATAGTACAAAGTACGTATTCGACATAAAGTGCAATATATCTTAAAGTATGCATCAAAACTAAATGCTGCCTTTGGATGCAAGCATAAAGCTTCTGCAAGTATCTAAGGGAAAGAATTTTTTCAGCATTCAACTGAGACCACCAAGTAGAAGTGTAATACTCAAGTTGTCTGAATTGCCAGAGTCAGAGGCTGGAAGCATGCCTGTACTTTTTGGCAATACAGCACTTCATATGATGCAACACATGGCTCCAGTCAACACTCCTTTCTCTGGTACAGCAGGCAACAAAAGATCAAGCCATTAGTCCTTCACTGTTTTCTATTCCAAGGTTTTATCCCCTATGTTTCGAGATGCTCTCTCATTCCATGCTGTCTGACAGTACTTTCAGCTTTTTAGAAGTTGGAATTATAAGAATTATTTACATTTGAAAAAGTAACATTTTGGATGCACATTCTGTTCTTGGCCAGAGGCGGCTTTTTTTTTTTTTTTTTTTTTTTTTTTTTTAAACTTTTCTACCTGCTTGGCCTGTAGAACCATTTTAACTTTGCTAAAACTTCCAGAGAAGCAGCACTTTTACCAGCACTGAAATGCACTGCATCTTTCATGTCTTCAAATAAAAATTAAGCCCAACCTGTCATCTGTTAGATCTGTTGCATCTAACACTTCCTGCAGAAGAGTGCTAGTTTGATTATCCTCTAACTAGACTTTGCTGGAGTGATCACAGGATCCTATCTAAAGCATAGTAACAAATCTTAGTGTCTCTTCCATCAGCAACCCTAATGTACTATAAATGGCCATATGCTTAAAACCTATGACTAGATTCAGCAGAATGTTCACTACTATACATAATTGTAAATAAATAATAGAACCTTTTATTTTATTATTATTACTCACATTGTAAAGGAAGTCAGGAGTACACCATGGTGACAGAAGAGAAACTGCAGTAGTATTTACAAAAGCAGGCAGTAGAACATATTCTACCACTGACAACAAAGCCAATGTTGAGCGGTCCTGAAAGAGTTTGTGCCTTAAGCAGCCTGACAGATAACGCAGAACATCTACAGGCAATGCAGGAAGGCTATAGCAGAGGGAACAGCAGAAACTGGATCTTGATTTTGGCCAAATTTTTTCCCCACTATGACCAGACAGTACAATCCAGTACAATCCAGTACTAACATCGCCAAATTAGGATCATTTCTGAGAGCTGGCGAAGAACCCACAGAGGTCTGGCTGTTGAGAAAGACAAAGGAAACTATTTGTGACCTAAGATGCATTTCTTTAATATAAAAAGATTTTTCCACAACTGAAGTTTCATGACTTCACATTCCAGAAGTCAATAATTTGAAATCATTGTTTTATGACTACACTGAGCTTAAGCTTAGTCTTTTAACACACACCCATGTTTACTGCACCATCAACATTCATTCATTTTTTTTTACAACTTTTTCCAGTGGTGAAGACTGGGATGCCAATAGCCCCTTAAAGAAACCGTCTCTTTCATAACTATGCTTGTTCATCAGACAGTCAAGCCAGATGTAACTATGAGAGTCCAAATGCTGTTCGTTCTGATAAATATGACATTGAAAAAAAGGGAGATGCGTAAAGAATAATCATGATCATTTTTTACCTGGCAGAATATTCTCTGGTTTGCAGGGCACTGCAGTGGGTGGTTCTCAGGCAATCAGAGTAGGGGCAATTGCATAGTCACCAGGTACATATTGACTTTACCAGCCAGGATAAGCAGAAATCCAGCTCAGATATTTTGAAATGCTTTAACACAGATTTTTTTTGAAGATATATAGTCAGAGAGGAAACAGCATTTCTAACAACAGGACAAGAAGAGTTTTTCCCACAAAGGGAATGATCTCTTCCAGACACAGTCGCAGACTATTTCCATTCTCAGCAGGTATTTTTGCTTATAATTAGATCTATTTGAACTTCCAAAAATAAAATACTGAAGGCTGGCAGGGAACCGGGAATGAACAAAAAGGGGCAAAGAGATCATATAAGACAAAAGACGGTTTTGATAAAGAGAATAAATAGTTACTACTATGAGAGAAGAGAAAGTGAGTCCGCTTCAGGACTTGAAGCAGATCGGCGTAAAAGGCTGTATTTGTTCAGAAGCACACAACAGTATTATGCAACAGTTCCTGACAAGAAGTGAACGGTAATATTTTCAGCCAAAATAACAGGAGAAATGCATGAGAAGCAAAATGCATCAGCTATGTTAGCAGAGAGCCTTGGAAAAATTTTACTGCTCTTGGTCTTTGGGACTTTAAACAACAAGTCGAAAGAATCTTAGCTTAATCTTTCAGACTTTAAACAGGATTTATGACTGACTCAAAGGAAAGATGATGTTTTCTTCCATCACTTCCTAGAACACCTGTGTTCTCTGCAGAGGTTATACATCCAAGCAATAACCCAGACTGACCACGCTTAGCTTACAAATGCCAAGAACAGCCTCGCTTGCTAAAGTACAGCAGCATGGGAAGGCCCAAGTGAGCATATGATCTGCTCTCAGATTCCACCTGCTATTTAGATATGGACAAACTGCATTTTGAAGACGCTATACAGAACACACGTAAATAAAGAAAAAACAATACTTCAATAAAAACCTAGGCACATATACATTTCTAACATGCTTGTCACTTAAATGTGGCAAAATTAAAGCTCTAAAGAACTAAAGAACTAAAGAACACTTCCTATTAGGAATTAAATTCTCCTTTTCTACACTGAGTCTTTGCTTTAGTTAGCTAAGACACTGCTGAACCTTCTGCCGTTCTGAAACTGCATGAGAGCCTATGTATAAGTGTGGATTATGCAATAACCTCTGAACAAAGCAAAATTGTAGGATCACCTGATCCCTATAGGGTCAGAACCAAAACCACTAAGAATCTGAAAGAGCAAGTAGTCACTTATGTCCAGCATTTAGGTGCTAGTGAGACTGTCAAAGTCTTTACTATATGCGGCCTAACTCTGCGGATTCCCAAAGTCCTGTAGACACTGGCGTTTCCACCAGTAGGCGCATAAAACACCCCTCACCTTGCTCCTGCAAAGCCTGATGCAGCTGAGCTATTCACCAGCTGAGCTGCTCTTTACTCTGGCAAGACTCTCAAATACACACTGCTTGTCTCCAGGATCTAATGGACACTGACAGTTCATTCCATCTAGTCAAGATTACCAAAATGAGATTTTCAGCAGGAACCAGCTGTATATGTTCACATAACGCTGCATTTAAGATACCCACTTCGGAAACAGCACAAGTATTTTCAAATCTTCACAGTGCCCAACTCAAACCCAAGTCTCTTCTGTACCAACAGAAATCCCTCATCTCTGTGTCATTAGGCATCTTCTCTCCAGGTGAGAGTTAACATCCATACCACAGCTGACCAATTACCTTTAAGAGGTGATGCCTCTGATGTACTTCTCCCCTCGGCCTCCTGTTGGCTTCTCCGCTCAGTTTCCTAGCATTTACTAATCCCACTCCCAAACGCTTTATTCTCACCATAAGTTAAAGGGGAAGCCTAGGTACAGAGGTTGGCGCTGAAGACTCCCTTAGGCACTGGAACGGGGCATCCCTTAGTTGATCTAGCCCTGAAAAAAATACAGCGACTTCTCTCTCCCCGCCTGGGCTTTCAAACAAAGGCCTGTCAAGAGATTAGCCCAGACACTGCAGTGGGTAACAAAGCACCGCACACAAAGAGAGGGACGATAGGCACATCATTTAAGTCAAGCCCCATGAGAGCTTTAAAGAATAACACCAGGAATTTCATATGGAACCGGATTACAGTGAGCTACAAACATCTTTTGCAGCATAAACTGCTGTTAGACTAGCTTCTTAAGCATCTCCTGGGGAAAAAGGAAGTATTATTGTTGTGAAAAGCACAACTCTTTAAATCTCTCATATCTTATTTTTGAGGGTTTTTTAAATGATTTATCAAAAAGAGTCCAGGGGGTACCAAAAAGAGATCAAGTGAATAATCCACTAAAAATTTTGCATGTTGGTTCCACAGTTTTAAAGGTAAGACATCACCAAATCACCAGCACAAGACTAGAGTGTCTATTTCATGCATGAAGCAGCAATTTATCCTGGTAAATTTAGCTGTGTCTTTTATTAAACTCACTGCAGTCTCTGGCCAGGCAGTAGAACCTGAAGAGGCTTTCACATTATATTCCTCGGAGATTCAAATAAATCAAAAACTCTCTCATTTTCATGTACCTACTGCGTTTTTAGAAAATTACTTAACCATTTCAACTACTGAACTAGTCAGCACCTTCCTCCTCTTCTCTCACCTTCTCACACACCAACTGAGATAGTGTCACTTCCTAAAGTTTAACCAAAATTTTAAGCAATTATCTTTTATTTCATCCCTCAGATTACGTCAGAAGAACAGCAATAACCTGTGTGTGTGGATGTCACGTCATATTTATTCTATGAAAAGGAAGGCAAACAGCATGAATTTGCATTTCCTAAACAAATTTGAGGTACAACTTGCAGAGTTTGCAAAAAGTCTTTGTGGGTGGGTGTCTGCTACAGACTGCCAGATCAGGAAGAAGTAGATGAGGCCTTCTTCAGACAACTGGAGGAAGCCTCTTGTTTGCAGGCCCTGGTACACATGGGGTACTTGAACCACCCTGATACCTGATGAAAGGGCATCATGAAGTGGTAGGAGTGGTTGATACTCCAAAGGGTTGGGCTGCCACTTAGAGGGATCACAACAGGCTGGAGAAATGTGCAGAGAGGAACCTCATGAAGTTCAACAAAGGGAAATGCCAAGTCCTGTATTTGGGCAGCAACAATCCCATGTATCAAAACAGGCTGGGGGCCAACAGACTGGAAAGCAGCTCTGCAGAGAAGGACCTGAGCATCAACAAGTTGACCATGGCCCAGCAATGTGCCCTCACAGCAAAGGCCAACAGCCTCCTGGGCTGCACTAGGAAGATCATTGCCAGCAGGTCCAGGGAGGTGATCCTTCCCCTCTACTCAGCAGTGCTGAGACCACACCTGGAGTGCTGGGTCTAGGTCTGGGTGCCCTGCTACAAGAGAGACATGGACATACTGGAGTGAGTCCAGCAAAGATGATTAAGCGACTGGAGCATCTCTCATATGAGGAGGGGCTGAGAGAACTGGGACTGTTCAGCCTGGAGAAGAGAAGGCTCGGGGGTGGGGGGGAAGGGCAACAAGTGTATTAATGTGTACAAATACCTGATGGGAGGCAGTAAAAACGACAGGGCCAGACTCTCAGTGGAGCCCAGTGACAGGATAAGAGGCAATGGGCACAAACTGAAACGCAGGAAACTCCACTCAAGCATAACGAAAAAGAACTTACTGTGAGGGCAGCTGGTGGAAGAGCTTGCTCAGAAAGGTTGTGGAGTCTCCATTCTTGGAGATGATCAAAATGCAAGTGCGCATGGTCTTTGGCAGCCTGCTCTAGGTGACCCTGCTCTGAGCGTGGCGGGGGGGGGACTGGACAATCTCCAGAGGTCCCTTCTAACCTCAGCTATTCTGTGATTCTGTCTCAAAAGTCATACCAAACAAATCAGTTCCCAAGAAACACACCCTAACCTAACCCAACCCTAACCTAACCTTTTCTAAGAATTAGCCTATACCAATGGAGAAGCACTGAATCTTAAATAGTGAGGCTACATCCGTTTCCTCTAGAAACGACGGCAATATTTCTATCAATTTCAATGACAACAAGATCAAAACCTCTACCATCAACTTCTCATTCAGATTTTTCCCCCATGCCCAAAATGAAATGAAAGCAACTTAAGCATTTTCCAAATTTCTCTGTCCTTTCTCCCCACGCTTTACTGACCATTCTTTTCTGGTGTGATCCCCTGTTTAATGTTCTAAAGGATGAATTGTGGCCTAGTGTGTCAAGGTTTTATTCCAACCCCACATAGCTGTTTCCTTTGCATTGATTTTTCAAACTTCTAATTATCCTGGGAAACAGAGGTTTAGGGAAAAAGTTCACTATCAAGTAGGAAACATATGTTCCCATGAAAATAAAATCAAAAGGCAATTCTGTACTACCAGCTCTTAACAGTAAGATAGGTTTTTTTCCTCTCCTTCTAACATTCCACTTTTCCTCAAAAACCAAAATGGTGTTGAACAGTCTGGAAGCAGCACTTTGGAACCACCCATGTCACCTTCTAACCTCCATCACTCCAATTGTCCAGGGGTTAATGCTACCAAGATCAACAATTAATTCTTATTCATGCTTCAAAGAACACTGCTGTTTGGCAAGAAAACAAGCCCTACAATTCATCTAGTTCAGTATTTTCTTGATTCTACTTTGGATTTCTCTCCTGTGTGTGTGCGTGTGTGTGTGTGTACGCGTATATATATGTAATTACATGGGATGAGCATGTGTATGGATTTCTCTCTTTTTGTACATATGTAGCAAAAGGGATTACTGAAAAAGCATACCATACTCTTATTATTCAAAATACATAAGGACCAGAACATCTGATGTGAAGAAAAGTTCAATGATTACAGGAAGTTCTGCTAATTTACCCTCAAGCTTTTAGGCTTATCATTTCAACAACATGTCCATTGCTCTGATGAACGCCAGGTCACAGTGCAGGGATCTCAGATACTGGTTACACTGACAATGACCAGCTAGCAAAAGATAGCCAGGCAAAAGCCACAGATTTTCCTTATCTGACAAAATAAGAAAAACTAACCTTAAAGAGAAAAGTCTCTAATAAATTTAAAAACATATTTTACATCTATATGGAGTTTTATATGAAGCTTTGTGTCTACTGTAAATTTTTGTTTGCCTTTCCTTTTACTCTGTGCTGCTTGGTAAGTCTTGATCACTTGGCTTTCTTCATATTCCTATTCACAGGACCACTGCTCAGAAACAGGAGTCCATGGGAGTCTTCACATTGACTTTAATCTCCTCTAAAGTAATGACAGAACTAACTGTAGCCCAGCAGAACGTAATTCAAGGGCAGTAAAATCCTGTATTTCTCTCCCTCCAAAGCATCAACAACAACACACTTCCCAATCTAATTCCATTTTCCTGAAAAACAGTGAAATATTTAATGCAATTCCTTTACTTGTGAGGAAAACACTCCAAACAGCATGGCCAAAATTACACCCACAGTAATAGTCACTGATCTCTTAAAAGTCACAAACATCTGCACATCACTCAGGGAGCAGAGTTGTCTTCTTTTATCAGTCTACCATTATCTCTTTAGCAAGCAAACACTGCCGGCCCTTGGCTGTCACCAAAGCAAAGTCAAAAGGAAAGAAGCAACAGATTAGTCTCCAGAAACGCAATCACATTCCGCGTTAGAACAGCTTGAGTGCTCACTCATGTATAGTTTTCTCCTAGAAGCATTACATATAGCCTGGCATACAGAAAGGCTGTCTCATAGACGCTCATAAAATTAACTTCCTGCACAGAGGAGGTGTCACTTCGTGCCATCAGGATAGCAATAGCCTGGCAACAGGTGGCAACACTCTTGGATTAATTCTACTTTACATCTCTTGTTAAATCCCAGACAGCCTGTATATTTGAACATACGGTTCATTTGTAGAGCTAGAACATAATCTATACTTTATTACATTGTATATGTTCTTGCATTTGACCTATCTTTTTGAAACATGGATATAGAATTTTCCATACATAAGTGCATAGCATACCTGGAGTTTTGCACAAAAGTATCTATAATACATGGAAGGAAGGGGATGGGGGAAGAACATAGCCCACATCTATATCTTTTCCTGAAGGAGCACATATCACTCTGTGCTGAAATCTGAAACATAAAAATCCTCTCTGATAAACATTTTTGCTTTTCACCAAAAACCTTGGCAGGGTGACCACAGTACCCAGGCACTTGCACCGTTTTACTCTCCAATCTCCCCAAGACAAAGCATCTGCTCTCTTAACTTAAACTTTTTAAAACAGAAAGGGAATTTCATGTTAATTTTGTCCAGTTCAAAAATCTCTCTCATCTCATTGATCTTCCATGAAAGTTTTCACTCCCACAATAATTTTGATAAAGTTAACATGAACCAAAGGTAACATTTAGACAAACTGAAAAATTAAAGGTAATCAAGGCTATGCTTAAAAAGAGTCATAATGCTAAAGGCTATGGATTTCAAGTTACTCAAGAAAGCTTTCTCATCTACAGCCTTCAAAAGATTATTTAGTTAGTTCCTTGATAATCTTCAAAACAACAACAAAAAATACTCATAATGAATTACCAGAAAGCCTCAATTTGTCTTCCGAATTGTAGGAAATTGTTTTCAGACCTTAACTAAAAGACATACATTTACTTAGTAGTGCATTACTAAGGCAAAGCTTGGAACAAGAAGTATTCATTATTTTTAAAGAGTTTATTGTTGATGCTGTATTTTCTTTATGAAAATATGCTAATGTGAGAGGATATTTCTACAATAAATAAAAATGCACACAAACTCACTCATTCTTCATAAGCATTTTCTTTCTTCTCATTGGCGTACTGTCAATGAGATTTGTGATCCATTCTGGTGTTGTATCACAACACTCTTCACTACAGGGAGCTAACACTAAGACAGCCTTTCTTATCCTACCACCTCCCTTTACTCATTTTCATTTCCTCAGATTATGTAGTCCAGTACTTTTTCATGCTAAGTAAGAACCAAAAGACATTATTTTGGAAAGGTTTATTAAAATCTGCTCAGTCATTATGGTGATTCCAGTCTATTGGGGGAAACCATTTAACATTTAAGATTTTTTTTTCTTCAGATTTTTCAAATTCTACCCTGTTCATTTAAGTACTGCCTGGTTTGCAGGATTCGTTTCATGTACTAATTATGAATTCGACAATGCTTCGAGCGAGGCATGGGAAAGGAAACTTACCCACATTAAAAACAGAAGAAACGGGGAGAAATCATTATTCAAACTTCTGCCAAGGATCATTTCCCCTCCTGCTTCCTCCTTGCTCCACAAGTGCTGGAAAGGTAATGAAACATTGACTTACACCAGCAACAAACTGCTGCCTGCAGTGTACTGCCTCGAACCCTTTGGCTTGAAAATGGAGACAAGAGACCCCTCACTACCTGCTTCTCTCCCTCCATGAGGCAGCAAACAGGCAATTTCATTTCACCCCTTCCTGCATGTGTGGATTCAAAGCCTAGGTAACGTCAATAAGACTCTAAAAGGACAATTCTTTCTTCTCCCTGCTCCATAATCCCTTTAGCTGAAGGATAGACCAAGCGAGAATCCATCCTTTAGGAGTATATTCACATTGTCCATCTTTGACCAACTTAGGTGCCTAAATTAGGTGCTTACACTTCCCAAAGTTACTAAAGTCTTCAGAAAATACCTCATACCATCCCCTGGACACTCTGAATACCTTGTATAATGTGTAATATACTTCTGAGAACCTTCATCTGCCGCTGATTTTCTATACTTTTCTGGCTCTGAACAAATCCTTTGCTACCATTTTCATCCATGAGTTTACTTTCCAGCACCTGAAATACAGACTCCAAAATCCAAACACTAGGAAACAACCTCACGGCAACGTCCCTTGATAACGCTACCCAGCGCTACACAGTTCATCCACTTCAGAAAGCTGCATTTCTTCCTCTCTCTCTCTCTCCAAACATCTTACAGGACTGAAGTTTATGAAAAATTACAGATTCAGCTATTCCCCACCCCCAGCTCTGTTTCTGGGTACGATTATCCAGAGAGCTGCAAGTCCACCTATATGAAATGATGGCAGAAAAAAGACAGGTAGGAAGAGCTTAGTGCTTTTGTTCCAACTAGTACTCATTGTTCTGTTTCTAAAAAAAATAACCTCTTTCTCTTAGCAATAACAACCTTTCCTTTTTTTCAACTTGTGATGAGTTCAGCAGTTTTTCACTGCTAGTGAAAAGTGCTAGTAGAGCTGGTTACAGTCCTGCAGAAATAGAAGAGCACTGGGGGACCAACAGGAGGAGGAAGCCACACTGAGATACTGTTAAATATTGTGTCCCCTTTATAACTGGAGTCAATGTTTGAGTTTGCTATTTATCACTACAAGAGAGAAGGAAAAAAAGAAAAAAGGAAAAAGGAAAAAAAAAATGCCTAGCCTAAACTGATAACTCTAAAGACCAGAATCTGAGCAAGTAACACACAAACAACTTCCCTGAGGCCCATAGAAAAACTTGGAGAATTGGCTAGTGGAAAACATATCAGGATTCTGCTGTAAGATATTAGAAGTTTAAAATGATATGTAGATGGTAGTTTAACATGCTAGTTCAGTGGCGCCTTACATCTATGCAATGTACAACTATATGATTATCAAGTGACACATGACACAACCTTAGTAACCAAAATTAATTTGTTAGTTTTAATTTAATTAATTTGATAGGTCTACCCATCTGTCATACCTATTATCATGGCATTCGAGCAATTGACTGAACACTTTTTACTGAATTTGAATGAAGTGGTTCCCTAAATTCATAACTGCTACCATGTAAGGAAACACAATGTGAATCATCATATTCTTCCCTCATTCAGATAATCTACACGATTTTTTTTTTTTTTCCCCTGAGTGCTAAAGCATAGGCACATTTAGGAAACACTGCGGAGTTCTTCATACCACCAAATGATGACTCTATATTAGCCAGACAGCACCCATTAAAACAGCTGCTAGACATGGAATAATAAGATGAACCAGGAGGAATTCCTACATCCCTGCCTCCCTCTGAATAATACCTCATCTGCTATCAAAAACAAATCCAGGTAAAGTAAACATTTTAGAAGAACCTATTATCTTTTGTAGTCACTGCCAGATTTGCAGTAACAAACCTCAGTATTGGCTAGGGGGAAAGTCCCTCTTCATGGGAACAGGGATAGTGCTGTTGAAAGCAGAAGAATCACGTCAGATCTGGATGTGACCCCAAGTTTATCTAATGAGATGTACTACACAAACGTAAAAGTCATATACACTAAACTTCTTCCAATACACAAAAGAAATTAAGCCTATTTACTACTACACTGCACACAATATATAAGAGATGATGAAATAAAGCTGAAACAGAAAACATTAACTAAGTGCTGCATGAAAGGCAGCAATCATAGGATGATGTGTTTTACGAGGACAGACAGGACTCTCACAGCTGGGTTTGTGTGGCAGAACAGAACTTGTAAACTAGTTCTGGAAAACATTTTCTATGACTTTGATCTACGTTAGGTTTGTTTTGCAGTGTCCAAAGCACAGTTTCTAAACCCAAATTTAATTAAAGCTTACTTATCAACACGGTCTGAACTTTAGGTCTGCAACAAATTCCCTGCACCATGTGATTTCTTGTAGTGCCAACTTTAATGAAAAAAAGCTTTGCACAGCTTTGCCCTTTAAAACAAGACCAAGCCCTCATATCAGCAAATACTGCATTTGTACTTAAAATAAGGAACACACAGACAAGCTTGCAGAAGTCAGCAGGATCACTTCAGCACATTATGTTAAAGCTGTTGGTAAATGACCACGATTTAGAGCCAACAGTGTAAAGCTATGCACTTCATAACTGCAAGGGGAGAGGGAGGAGGGGGAAGGGGGAAATAAATGAGGATTGCAACCCTATGCATCTGCTAAGCTATTTTTTACTTCAGAGCAATGTGCATTGTCCCTGACCCGACAGATCATTCTGATTATGCTTACATGCACATCACTATGCTTTTAAGCAGCTCTACAATGCTGAAGGAACAGTGCTGTGAGAGCCATCTGGATCTTCCACTGAAAATCTTCATTATATCCTTAGGTACTGCTGGACTCTCTCTCTTTTGCCATATTGCTAAACCCATCTGATTTTGCTAGACTTTTCTTGTCTATTCCTAGACACAAACACACGCCTCCAAAAAACCACACATGAAATTTGGTTGCCAAGCAAGGACTCATGAAAATTCCCTGTTCTCATGGGCAAGATATTTCTTGGCTGAATCTTCTGTCAAATCCAACAGCATTAGGGTAATGCATTTTGCACTTTGAGGAGAGATGGCTGACACACTAATTTGAAGAATTTATTGTTACAGCAACAAATCACAAAAAGAGAAGAAACTTACCTAGCAAAACTGAAAATCCAAATAATTCCTCGCTTCCATTCTACCTGTAGATAGTCTAAACTATGCATAGAGAATGTAGCAAGAGACTATCCCTGCCCAATACGGCTGGTACAGGTACTAGCACTGTAAAGCTTTTACCTTGTGTTAGACTTTTAGTTGCTCTTCTAGCATAATTTCTCCATTCTCAATCATAAGACGAGACTTACAGCAGACACCTCAAGCGCTTGAGACGTCAAACGCCACATAGAGTCAAGATGCTACAAAAGCGTCCTGACTGCCCACTGTGAGCCAGTCAGAATCAGTACTGCCATGAGGCTAGCCACATTAGGACTGGCAGATGCTGTAAAACATCTCCTAATTTTTGTCTGATAATGGAAAGGGGGGAGGGATATCAATCTGATATCTGCAGCTCACAAAAACCATGCATATTCAATAACAAGGAAACCTTCAGCTATCAATCCTTTTGAAAGTAGAGGGTAGAAGAGTAGAACTTCTTGAAACAGAAGTTTAGATTTCCTTCATATCAGAACACTGTGGGCAAAAAGGGATTGCTATCGCTTCCCCTGGAATAAATTTCCAAGGCCCAGCTTGTTTGCATGGTGCCATGCAAAAACTACTGCTCCTGGAAGGCTGTGAACATGGTGGGAATCTGCAAGTGTATAAAGCCTGTCACCTGCATAAACAAATGCAGTATCAAACCCTAAACAGTCTCATTAGCAAGAACAATATCTCCAATGTGACAACAGGGTGAATCATTTTGTTTTCAGAAGTAAGATTACAGCACACATCTGTGCACACGTGCATTTCTATAGTACAGTATACAAGTGTCTAAAACAGGCAAGCATTTATTCTAAGTAGCATCAACAGGAGTTTCACATGTTGGTTTAATACTATTCGTGCATACTCCTAAAAGACATGCTAAAATTCTTTGTTGAACCTTAATGCACAGGCTTAAGGCTTCAGATGTTAAAGGAAGCACTTTCTGGGAGCTTGTCTTTCAAAAGCTGTCCAATTCAATCCTTACGTGCACTCAGGCTGCAGGCTCCTCTGTAACATAGCTCCTGGGAAGGCACAGGGCAGCACAAGGCCCTGTCATCAGTTTTTTACTAGTTGTATGCCCTAGAGCATTTCCTACATTGACAGGTAATACGGGTAATGCTTATCACATGCCCATATCTTGATACCTTACATTACTTCAAGACCACCACATTAATCAGCATCCTTGCTTTTCCACTGCTGTGGAAGAGGAGTAGTTTTAGATCTATACCACTCCTTGAGAAAAATATTTTTGCCCACTTCTAAAGAGCAAGTTTGTTTAACAAACTTTTGCTAATTCTCTCTCATGTTCGATAATGGTTTAGCAATGTGCAAAAGTACTCTGGTTATTCTGTTCCTCTAAAAGAACTAATACAAACTGTGTCAGCTATGCCAGGGTCTTCAGTCTCAAAAACATTTTCAGTTTTCCTTCACAGTATTTAATGTGTTATTCTGCATTCTTTGGTAAATGAGATTTCTTGCACATTCCAGAATAAACAGTAGTGAAGGTATTTGCTGACCTTTTAAGGCTGTCAAACACCAAAACTCCTTGCTGTGTTCACTGCAAAATAAATAACTAATATTAAGTATGTATGTGTGTGTATATATACACACACACACACTCTGATATGTTCAAAAAGATAACTAGAATTACACAGGATGCAATGTAGAAGTGTCTGAAAGACTGATTAAATTAATTTTTGCATGGTTTTCAATCACAATCCAATTGCAAAGGAGAATTGAAAAGCCCAAACTGATACTGAAGGCAAATAAGTAATTAGAACGAGCCATTAATTGCTCATCATAGAAACTTTTAGTGGCTGCCTGATGAACTGAAACTGCACAGCAGAAGGCTTGAAAGGAGGGAGAGAGTAAAGAAAAGAGGAACCACCACCCCAAATAAACTCCCTTTACAGCCATCTGGAGAGACTGTCTCTGAAGGAGGCAAAGTGGTGCATGCACTGCTTACAAGTCTTCCTAAGAGTGGTCTGACTATGTCTCTGCATATAACGTCCCGCTCCCAGGGCAGGAGAAAAAAGACCATACTATTTGCCTTTCTCAGCTCTTTATGACTAACACATCCAGTAACTTTTCCATGAACACTAGAAAACTACTCCTTAGCAACTTTACGGAAGAATGAAGAAAGAAGGGACATCAAAAAAAAAAAGTCCTCCCCACCTCCACCACCTTTTGGAGGAAGCTTCCTCATCATCAATATCCCTTCTTCTTAAGGCAAGTCAGATGAAGTCTTATTGCCTCAGGTGATCTCCTTTACTGCTAAAAATTGACAATGGCCTGGATATGACCCAACAGTGAGGTTTCTGCAGTTGAAGTGTGACACTTTCTTCTGGATCCCATGAAAATCTTGTAAGAGCAACACTCTGCTAGTTACTGTAATGCACGCTTAGGAGAGGTTCTCCTTCGCTTGCATCCTCTTCCTAGAGCTATTCAACACAGCCAGTCCACATGTTTCACTACTGCTGACTTCAAGAGCATTTTGCTTCTCAGACCAGACCGACTTTAAACATCCCTAGTGGTCAAGAAATCAATCGTACGAGTGATTTCACCTGCATCTGGGTTTGGTAGACCTCTTTATTTGGACACAACTTGCTCCTCAAGCTGGGATGCCAAGCATGCACCGAGACAGGGAATTTACTAGTCACCAAAGGATCTACGATATTCTGACATTAACCCGCATATTGCTTGTCCTTTGCTGACACCGACTCCACTGTCGCATCAGTGCACATATGTTTCTCCATGTCTGGCCTTTCTCTTCCTATCGCCCTGTATTTAGAACCATCTCCCTGACACTTTCAGCTCAGGGGCGTGCTGATAACTCAAGCTTCAAATGGCTCAGGCAGAAGAAACACCAGCACTTGGAAAATGCGTTCAGTAGGCTGAACACAAAACATGAGAAGTAACCCATTACCATGCGAGTATTTTTTACTGACCGTCAGTGCTATCCCATGAGTTCAGCTCAAAAATAAAATGGCTGGGATTGCACTCTGATATTTTGACCCTTTCAAAATATCTGAGAAGTGTTTTGATAAGATAATTTGTTTATGCAATTATCACTGCATTATATTTCTTAGTAGGCTCTTTAAAGTTTAACTGCTTGCTGTTCATTTTTCCTCATTCAGGGGTTCACAGTTTAATTTCCCGACCTATAAGCAGTAAAAGTTTAAAATGACTACAAGTACAGCATAGGATTATTGCATTTTTAAGTTGGTTAGCTACATTAGGAATGTTTTTATGCGCAAAATTACATGGCTCTGCAGAAAATTTTACAAGCCAAGATATTTAGACATGTGCTACATCAGAAGTAGCACCATATGTTCTCATGCTTCAGCATGAAGGACAAAATGCCTATAAAATAAAAAGCAATGAAGTTTTTCCCAAAAGTTACTGCCCTGAGATCTTAAAAATGTACACTTATTTCAAGCATCAAGTAATCAGACCAATCTAATTAAGAAGTAGATAATTAAAAGACTAACAGGTCACTAAATCATGCTCAGGACACATAACCTGAAGTTTGCTCTAGTTCAGAAGTAGGAATAAAATAGTAACAGTACCCACATCTCTAATCTCTGGACAATTCTGAGACATTACATTGCACTCAGATGGTATTTCATGATAAAAAGAACCGCTAAAAGCTCAATACTTAGTGTGGCAGGAAGCTGCTGTAATTGCAGTAACTTTCTGTTCTCATGAAAATAATTTTTACCTTAGTACTGTCATCACTTATCACAGAACGGAAATGTTTAGGCTGACATTTTTGAACATAGCAGCCTGATTCCCCAGCGAGTGTACATTACTGCAGAGCTTTGAAAGTCTTGGACTGAATTCTGATAGGTGCCATTCATAAAACATTTTCAGAAACGACTGGGTTAGTTACTTGGTCCAAGTAATCTTCAGCTTTTGGCAGACCATGAGAGCCTTTACCCAGTCTTCTCTCAAACACAGCCACTCCTCCACAGGAGTTTAAACATTTCAGACTGCAGTACTTGATAGATAGCAGCAGCAACCATCCACCTGCCAGAAATAAGTCTGCTGGAAAAAATAGAAGAATCAATTAACCAAAAATCTCAAAATATACTAGTTCACCAAGATCCAGTCTTCTACATCTGCCAAGTCACACAGATGTTCACACTATGGGAGGCGCCATGGAGATTTACATCTACTAAGTACTACTTCCCCTGCTCCCTGGCATATTTGCAAGGTGGCACATTACTGATTGACACTAAGGGTCAAATGACCATCTTGCCACAGATTGTGCTCTGATTTTATTTATTTATTAAGTCTAAGACCACTTTCTTTTTCCATATTTAATCTCATGGAAGATGAGAAACCTGAAAGCCCCAGCTAATAGCTAACTGCACCCCAGATTCATATCAGCATCTTGATTTCCCAAATGAAGACAATTACAGTCACATAACCATTTCACAACAGCAAAAACGGGCCACCAGAACCAAGACAGAGAAATACAGCCTGCTTTGCAAAAGCTATCACAGCACTTCATTTTTACTCAAAGTTGGGATTTATTGTGAACTTTGTGTTTTAAACCTGCAAGAAGAGTTCTTAAGCACCCCATAAATGGAAAAGGTACATTAACATATTCTGATGTCTGTTCCATGAAAAATATATAAATAAAAATAGCGTTGTTCCTCACTGGCCTGGTTAGCATAATTCAGGAAGGAAGGAAACAGTTTGCCTTAAAACTTGATTTGGAGAGGAAACACATTGAAAATGTTTGTATCAAAGCTAATTGTTCATAAAGGTGTTTTCTAGGCATGTTAGTAACCTCAGCCCCATTCTTTACTCCACACACCAAACACAGATTTCTATAAAAGAAGCTGTTAGAAAAGCGGTGTGATGCAAAAGAATAAGCAGCAGCCTAAAACTCAGAAGACCTAGATTTAAGGTCTAATTGGTGGTTGACTAATCCTGTTTGGTTATTTGTTTTGCTCAGTGTTCTTCAAGTGCAACATGAAGATCACAATACTTGTTTCCTTGGGAAATTGTTTTGAAGCCTACTGATAAAAAGTTCTAAATAATAATCAGGCACTACTAACAAGCATAATATTTAAGTCAGGTTAACAGTTCATCCATAGTTCTTCATAAGCATTAGGGCCTCCATTTTGCAAATACATTTTTTGACCTGTACTACTTCTGAGCTGTAGAGAAAAAAGGACCTTCTGATCGCTTTTCATTGCGATCAGGAGAACAAAGGAAGACAGCACTGTCTTGCACTCCTTCAGGTCCTCCAGCTGGTACCACAGCCCCCATCTCTGAAACTGCAGACTTCTTTGGGCCTTTGAGAAGCTGATAGGATCACTGAAAAGCAGAAGCAAGCTTGGCCAGCAAGAACCAGAGCAAGATTTTCACATCCAGAAGTGTAACAGATTGGGCCCAAAGAGAACAGACATACTGCAAATGCCATTTTCCAGCAGATGCACTAAGCTGATTAGTCTGATGACCAATATATTAGAGATTTTCAGCCTCTCCTTTTGCCAGATGTTCATGAATTCAGCAAGATTTCAACATAGCACAGAAAAAAGGTTACCACATAACATTCATTTTGGTGGCTTTCAGATCCGATATACATTTGGGTTTGGTTGTTTAGGGTTAGGGTCTGAGGGTTTCTTTACTTTTCTGCACAATACACCTCCAGATTCCTCATTAGGTTTCTGGAGCAATAAAGGAACTGACCCTCAGACAGCCTTTCCCAGTTTGTTTTACCAGATAGACTGGGACACAAGTTCAGTACTTAGCACTGTATAAACAGTCACGCTACCCGGCTGAGGAAGCCAGTTGGTTGATTTATTCATCATCTAGCTAGCATGACTAAACACCTGAGCTCAAGAGATACACCTGAGCACCTGAATACTACACTGATGAGCAGAAACACACAGAAGATACAGTGAGCCTCAGTGTTTTGAATTAAGATGTTCCTGGTCCCCTCGGAAACAACATTAACTAATGTTTGCACTCTCTGGATTTATTCTCTCTATTTTCCCACATTTTGGACAGTGGAAATTCTACCACTTTCATCTTCTATTACAGACCCCTTCTGACCAGTTTCAAGATCCTATGACTTCCTTGCATCATGATGTATTTCTGGGTAGCACTTCAAAAACAAATCAAGAAAAATTTAGCCAAGTTTGGGGCTTATTAAAAGTACCTACTTAAAAATGTTAAGTTGGAGAGAAAACGTCCCCTGACTGCATTTCCTCAGTCAGCACCTTCTTTTCCTATAACCAAGGCAATGAATACCCAAAATCTCACAACAGGAGGAGAATGGACATGTAGGACTGATAACTCTCATCAACTTACTGAAAGATACATCTGCTAAGTGCACCTTTATCAAACACAGAAACAGACCAAACCAAGACCTGCTACATTAAAAGCATAGAACCTTTCACATCGATAAATTCAACAAATATTTTGCTCTCAAGGAGTAATTATTTCATATTCAAACATCCTTATTAATCCTTCAAATGTACCTCCATTTTCCAAACAGATATCAGAATCATCTCTGTCAACTGAGTGTGTTAGTCAAATAAATATATATATTAAAATAAAAGCAGCATCAGGCAATAGAGCTGGAATAAAATGTGGTGCCCAGGAAACTGGCTCCTAGCTTCAGCACCCACAGCACACATTTTCAGGTGGCAGCTGATATGCATTGACTTATCTGTTCCATGCAACACACTGCTTGATTTGAGTGGTTGTAGAGTTATCATGAAAGAGGGTAAAGCAAGTCCCTTTTTAGGCTTCCACAAGTATCTTTTCAGTACTCCACGGGTCTGTAACTGCATATAATTGCAACAGTGTGATCAACACAAGGAGTTAGCACTATCCAATTCATTCTTGACAAAAGAAGGACGATGGAATGACTTGAGGTGATAAAACTCAGATCCAAGCTTCCAAAATAGTCTGATCAGTCATTTTGCATGCTGTCAGGCAACCCAGCAATTCATTTTTATCAGCCTAAGTACAACTCTTCAGCACATTATAAAAGATATCTTTCCATTTGACTACTTTTATATGGAAGGCAAAATGTCAGTACAGACACCTAAAGACTGAAAGCAGAGTTTGGCTTAATAGGCTCAAGATGCTTTTTGTCCTCCTAACTCTCCAAATCATTCACCTGTGCTGTGGCAGCAAGCAGTCAACATGTAGCATTCCGTATTATTGATTGGAGTGTAGAGTTCAGGTGTCAAGTTCCAACAACAAGGAATAAATCAAAAAATTCTTAGCGCCTGTACCTGTAGGAGACTGATTCTGGGATCTTCTGCCTTAATTTAAGGCTGCAGAGCCTTTGGTCTTGCAGGTTGGAGATCTGGTTAGGAGAAAAGAGTTGTTGGAATGCTTTGCTTTCATGTTATTTTTATGGACTGCATAATCTTTACTGCAGTGTCTTTAATGATACTGCAAAAATCTAAAATTCAAAGTCTAACTTCAGGTTACAAAAATCTTAAAATAGATACAAGCAAGCAAGACAAACTACAATAACAGGCAAGCGATGTCTGTAAGAGTGCTGCAAGAGCAAGGATATCTTGCTCTTGTCTGGGCACCCAGCTTGAGGGCAAGTCAGGTGCCCAAGGAGTGAAATGATCAAATACTTTAAAGGACTAAGACAATCTGCATGTTTAACCTTTAAGCATTCAGTTGAACGCATTTGGTGTATTGTTTTATTAGCTGCCTTCAATGCAATGTTCTTTTGCTCTTTCAGAAACAAAGAGTATTTTTTGAGAGACCCATCTTCAGGCCATCAGTAATATTCTCAGACCACAAAAAAAAAACATAAGATGGATATTTAGCATTAAGATTCACCCACTGTAAAACTAAAACGGACTCACAAACCAACAGGGGATGTGGGTCACCCATCAATGCTTTTCCCCAGGTTTATCTGAGCTTAGCATGAATATGAGCAACATAATGATGAATAAACCCTGTAACCTTTGGTAAAAGTATATATATTGTTTGAATCCAAGTTGCAAATATATATTCCAAAGCCTACAGCAAGCGCTGATCAAGCCAAATTTTTAAAATCCACAGGAATTTAAACAGATGCACTTAAAAGAAACAATCAGTTTTGAGGCCAAACATTTGAAAGAGATCTCACTATTTATCAAATAGAAGTTTGATATTGCAGGTTCTGTCTCACTAGAACCTTAAATTTAAACAATATCACAAAAGCTTCGGAATATTTAGGTAACTTTGAGGAAGTACCAAAATAGAGAACTCCAAAAGATATTCAATACTGTCGTTTATCACAGGGCTCACTGATCAGAGCTGAAAGATAATGCATCTCTTATTCCTGACAGTGTTTGAACAGTGCTGTGTTCAATTAGTTTAAACCACTTAAAATTATGATATGGATTTTTACAGGTCAGCATTACAAATACTGTCATCTTTCTCCCCATGCTCTGTCACCTGACACAATATGTGTAATCATCTAGTGCAAAGTTCACACAAATCATGCACAGGAAAAATACAGGGTCAAAGATTTGCTTGCTGAAGTACACAGGTGCAAAAAACTGCTAGATCCCTCCCCTCCCCAAACAATGTATAGGGAGGGACCAGTGCAAATAAACCAGAAGTTTTATAGCAAAACTGACACATGTTGAACTAAGCTTATTTATTATTCACAATCAGGCTTCACAGATCTGTTTATCCTTCAAGATAGCCAGCTCAATATGGCACCTTTCCCATTTGCAATTAATACATCTGCAACTTTTTTCATGGTGTGGACCACATGCTCACGGACAGATCTCAAACTATGATCCTGTCTCTTTTCTATGGATTTTACGGGATTAAAAGCATTAAAAATTTCAAAGATACTAAGTGTGCATAGACTAGTATCATTAGGGCTTTTTTAAGGACTGATGTATTTTTTTTCCCCTCCCATGTTATAACTGTAGAATTAATTTCCTCTGAAACAAGTTACTGTTATTAATGGTATATCTCACTGTCTTGCAGTCCCACTGTCCAAGGCTCCTTCCAGGCTAATCCCTCCATTTCCCTATTTCATTTGGTATCTTTGAGTTGTAAGACTGTCTGAAAATTTGATCACAAGTGATCAGATTTCAAAAGAAGGACCTGAGACACAACAAGCTGGGCGGGGGGGGGGGGGGGGCGGGGGGCAGAGAAAGGCAGGTTTTTCTTGCTTGTTTATTTAGATGTGCTTTTAGGTTTCTTGATTGTAAATGCCCCACACATTATAGAAGATTCTTAATTCATGTACATAAGCACCACTAAAACCCTTCACAGTACTTCAGGTTTGCCATGAAGGTAAAGACCATACTATTAAGCCCTCGAGGCATATTACAAACCACTGCTGGAGAACAAGGATATGGAAAAAAAGAAAAATGCATCCACATACAGAGGACTACAAAAGAACCACCTACAACAATTACAGCTTGCTATACTGGATCAGGCAACTGACCCAATCAGTCTTTCATTCCTTTTTCTATAGTGGCCAGTACCAGCTGCTTTAGATGGAGGCACACAAAACCTCTTGCCATAAACAGAAATGGAATAACACGTCAGAGTGAAATTCATTCTTAGTTTCCATTAGGTAGATGGCAATTTATGCCTTAGACCAAAAGGATCACATCTCTCTTCCAAAGTGTCATGCATTTCCATGTTTTCACATTTCTTTGAATGCTACTGTATGAAAGATAATATGTATGATCCTTTTTAGGACCTCGACAGCTGTTGGGCTCAGTGTCATTTCACAGCAATGAGCATCTGGCTAAATGTGCTAATGGGGCTTAAGAGCTCAGTTACAATTGAGCATCCTATTAAAATACATTTCCAAATTCCATGGTCAAGTGTTCTAGCCCTTTTTCTTTACTAAGGCTTAATACTACAGTTTTCTTCAGACAGGCAAGTGGATACAGTGGACTCTTCTGCAGCTTCAAGTATGCGGTTGTAGTAAAACCTGTAGTAGTAAAACAAGCACTGCATGATTCAAGTTTAACCTTTTTGCAAGAACAGATGTGGTATATTAAAGATTGACTTCTTCCTGCATGAAGCAGCAAAATTTAGAGCTCAGTGTTTCCATCCTAGCTACTTTGCTCAATGGAACCCACCCTTTAACTGTTCAAGAAGCACACACACACAAGATTTATATCAAGATCGTTACTTGAACATAATTCTAAGTGTTCTCTCAGTTACTATAGATCTGTGTATTTGACAATAAGACCTAAGATAAGCTGTGCTTCAGTTCACTAATTGAGACATGACTTACTAGCTCAGAAACCAATCAGTTTTCATTGCTAGAGTCATTCTAAGTACACAAAGCTTTATTACACCTCGTTAAATACCCTCTAATTTGGAATGCTTCACTGTCCTATAGCACCTGTCAACATCTAAAGAATGTACTTGGTGTGTGAACGGTAAGTACAATATTTTCAGCACCTCTCTACACTGACTGCTTTGTTCCTCACTGGGTATTATTAACCTGTTCAACTCGCTGTACAATCTGCAGCCCCCCATTATTACTTTTCTAATAAAATAAAAAAACTCACAAGAAAAAGAAAGGCTCCATTAATAGGTAGAGCTGGAAAGACAGGACACCCTTTGATTAACATGCACAGTACATCCTGAAAGGCTGAAGTGCTTAAACAAGCAGCACTTACCAAGAATTATAATAATATTTCAGCTCTGCATTAAAACTGCCAGAGTTCAGAGAATTTGACAGTTTAATCACTGTAATAGTTCTAAAAACATTTTACTATAATAATACCATAACACAGTAACTCAGAAAGCTGTTTGAAGGGCTACGTTGCACGATGGCCCCTCCTGAAGTTAAAGGTGCTCTCCCCAAGCAACGATTCCAACTAGGCTTCAACGTAAGGACTTTTCATCCTGGTACAAAAGTAGTCTGCCTATATATTTCAGGCAGGCAACACTAACTGCCCCTCCAAGCTCCTGATGACTCAGAAATCATCAGAAAGGCAAAGAGAAGGCAAATATCTTACAACTTGGCCCAATTATCATGAAAATAAATGAGCTTTTATGTTGGCTTCAGTACATGATGAAACAACCTCCTACTCACTACTTGAAAAATCTATTGTTTTCAAAACATACATTTAAATAAACCAAAAAAACCCTGCAACGCATCAGATGCATCCCACGTAGAACACCAGTAAAGTCAGGGGAGCCACACAAACGCTGGCTTGCAGAGTTTGTCAAGACTCTGACAACACCGGAACAGTGATGCACTACGTCAGCCTTCCGCCTCTGGAGGTCTGCGTTCAAATGTCAGTGAAGTTCCAGTGGACGCTCAAAACAAGAGATAAGGCCATAAATCTCAAATTAACCAGCCAGCTGGCATAGCCGCTAATCTCCATTTCGTATTGGTTAAATGCTTGGAAGATAAGGGCACTACTCAGGTCTGAAGCGAGGGTTACTGACGGGACTGTGTCAATGCTTCTGTGCAACTGCAATATGCCTGGCCCTGGCCACATACACTGGGGGAAGTGAGGAACTGATTCAGCAACATAAAAGACTAATTCACCCATAAATGATTCACCCATAAAAGACTAATTAAAATTAAACATATTTTTAAATCTCTTCCAAATAACTTGCCTGAACTAGGGGTATCTCCCATTCCCTCTATAGGAGCCCCATTCACCAAAAAAAAAATTTTTTTTTTTTAAAAAACTCTTCTGGCCTTCACACTGAAAGGTATTTGTGTTTAAAAGAACAGGAACACATTGAGGTGCTATTCAAAATGGATAAAATCTGCACTCCACTCTCTACCTTTTGAAAGTTATTTCCGATAGCCTTTGAAACATTACCTTTATTGGTGAGTCCCTCTTTGAGGGCCAATTAATCAGAAGGAAACTAGTCTTTAAATAATTTGTCTTCAATAAACTGCCTATCTTGTCCAGCCTTGAACCTGTCTAGCTCTGCTGTGCTTACCTTTGCACAAACTGAAAATGGTACCTCAAGAGGGCAAAAGCTCTTGCTTGTTATTATATTCACCATCACTTCCCTCCTGCCTTATTAATGCACACAGTCATCACAGGCTAGCTAACAGAGACTTTGTTCTTAAAGATATGCGGCATACTGGTGATGATTTAAAGATAACGTATCACTTCCAGGAACCCCTTCCCTGCTCTGGCACTCATAGTGAAAGGGTCACTGCCTGCATCAAGGAAAGACTGAATTAGCATCAAGTCCTGACAGCCAAAATAAAGACATCTGTGCAGCAGAATAAGCACTCTAAAGGGAAAAGTAAGGAAGCAGAAAAAAGAGATGAGAAGAAGGCTCTGTACAGGTAAACCCTAGGCAGGCTTATCCTTTTTTTTTTTTTTTTTTTAAGTGCATAACAAGGTTCATGTTTTCAATCAATCAGTGATTCAAAATAACCTCCACATCTGTATCTGCAGAATGGCTACCTAACCAAACATCCCCCAGCCTCTAATGGAGCAATAACTATTCCTACCTAAATGTAGGATTTGGCATTCATCCTTATTACATTCCATTGTATTGTTAAGACTAGTTGTCAAGATGCTATCATTCAAATTGCTTTCGGACCTTCCCACAAAGTGTGTCATCTTGAATTTTACAAAGTATACACTCCATTCCTTTAGCAAGTTATGAAAGAAAACAGTGAAGAACGACAGACGCCTGTGAAAGCTCAATTCTGATACAGCCTTCCTGAAAGGGCAAGAAGTACAGACAATTACTGAGAAGATGCATCTCTAGACACATTCTCCAAACTGCTGTGGACCTACCTTATAGGAGTTTAATCAAGCCATGCTTCCCTAGCTTGCTAGGGGATATCAGGTGAGACAGGGCCAAAACCCTTCCTAGTTCAAGATAGTTACATTTACTATCCCCCACTCTCCCCAGTGCCTATTACTTTACAATACATAGGAGAGAGATTGTTTTGTATCATTCTTCTTAACAAGTTTACCTCAACTTATTTCCTCCTTACCACCTAGACATTTAAAAAGTTTAGTTACTTGTTCCAGTATTTTTCCAGATATTATTATTAAATTGACAATTCCACAGTTCTCGTTATTCTTTTCCCCCTCAAGACTGGAAAGTCAGCATAGTCTCTCTTCCAAAACTTCACTCATCTCCTTTAAAGATATCAAAGAAGAGACTGAGATTCTCCTTAGAGAATTTACTATGAACTTCATCAGGCCTAGTTTACTCGGAGGAAAAAAAATGAAAAAAAAACCCACTAATTATTTTTCCTCCTCTTTCCTTCCCCCCCCCTTTTTTTTTTTTAAGTTTGAGGTCTTACTAGAATGGTTTTAGCCATCCAATCACTGTTCACTAAATGGACTAAGATGGAAGCAAAAAGTAAAAATCCATCAATGAAAAATCCAGCATCACTTGTAGATGGTATTAAGTAGAAGAGTAGCCGTCATCCTCCTTGTGATAGTAAAATACTTGCAGAATGCTTTTGTCCTTTAAGCCCTTGGTTAGCTGTACTTTCCAACAGCCTTTCTCATTACATCCTCATGTGCTTCTACAGTACACAAGTGCAGAAATAGTACCGTGCACACATTTTCATGCATGTGGTTTCTTTTAAGTATGGTCTCAAAAACACCTCAGCTCACATTCTTCTTCTACACTCAGAGGAACTGGATCTCACTCCCACTTTATGGGAACTTCGCTGTTGATTTCCTAATCACTGAGGAGCTCACAACCTAAATGCACTGGTCTTTAACTGTACCACCTACCCTTCTTCCACACCGGGCCCTTAAATGGCAGGGGGATAGGCTGTTTGGTGAGTGATATTTTTGTTTGTTTTGAAGAACACCACAGTAGGTAAGAAAATCCCACCCAGAATGCTCTCAGCTGACAACAAGTCTTCAACCCAAGACAGGTGTTATTCATTTACTGCTTGTCCTGCCTGCCCTAAAAGCATTAACAAAACCAAGGGGGTATGTAAGGCTTCAGCTAAGCATTCAACACTTCAGCATTCAGAAGCCTTCACCAGGCACTTCAGAAATACTAGCACAGAAGCTGGAAGTGGTGAGTTCACGCAAAGTGTTACATACCATGTGTGGCTGTGGTTTATTTGCAGTCCTGGAAGGGGGGTGACTGTTAAGCTGAATCCTTCCTATGCATTCCCACTTTAAAGTGTAGTGCAACCTCCTATCTCCCACCAAATAGCTACAGAGGGAAGCACATCTCTGCAGTCAGCACTGGCTGATTCCCACTCTGATCCTCAGCTGAACTTCTCAGTAGCCAGAGTGCTGCAACATTCAGCCAGCTGTTTTAAACCAGACAAGCTTCTTTATAAACAGACAGTCTTCCCATTAAGATTCACATACTTTTACTGGAAAGATGATCCAGCATATACTCAAACATTTAAAGCAGAACTATTTTTGCCAGTGAAGTTAAAGAAATGTAAGTGTAAAGTTCTCCTGTAAGCCCTCAGACATGAGTTTCTAGTAGTTTCATAGCTCTCATATTATAAGCCATGTTTTAGCTTGGCAAATTACCCCACAGAAATGACTTTGTCAATAAATACAGCATGCTCTAATCACACACATACGCACATATCAGGCCTCAGTTCTCTTGCAGTCTGTAATGTCTGAACCCGATTTATGAGTCTGATGCAAATCCTATGGAATTCAACTGAAAGACTCCCATTGACATGAAAGTTTTAGACCTCTACACTTAAAATAATAAACCCCCAAAATAAATAGTAGATTAATTCACAGCAACAACTAGAAATTCTATTGACCCTGTAGCCTTTGTTTATACAGCAGGTTACTCTTAAGAGTAAATAATACTGTATTAGGCTCTAAATGTCAGATGTATATTGGGTGCCATCAGGAAAGCTCAATTTACACACAAAGTATTGTGCACTGCTACGAATGACAAGCAAATTATTTTTATTTCAATTGTATGAAAAGTAACATGTAAGCAAGCCTACACAGACACGTGACATCATTTCACTATTTGAGCAGCAGCATATGAGCTATTTCCACCGAAATTAACTCAGTAACATTATTACTGATTTTTGCTCTCTGAAGTCACATTGCACTTTCCTCTTTTTACTCAAAGCAGTAGGTTCTTATTTTATTTTCCTTATAAGCAGCAACGCATTTATAGCAGAATTTTTTCAAAATTTAAGCTGAGTCTCCATTTAAGCCAGCAAATACTTTTGCTCAAGAGAGACAGCATTGCATTTGTTCTGTACATGAGTCCTCGCACCTCCAGCAGCGCTTACAGTGTTAGTCAGCACTTTTATTTCTAGTCATTAATAACCTCAGCAGGAAGCAAAAAGCACATCTGAAAGCCTTCTGATATTTTCCTGTCACACAAAAGTCAAAGCCCAGAATAAAACAAAAGACTTCTAAAATAGAAAATTTACAATAAACCGCTTAGAATAAAAGAACACTTAGATTGCAAATCCTGAACACATTAATTTATATTTTTGCACCAGATATTTGTGTCAGAGTTAAAGACTGTCATGTATTATTTGAGACTGCATAAGTGTTCACTGTAAAATGTTTTTACCACTGCTGTTTTCCACCTAATTTCAGCCATCTTCCTATCCCAAATAGCCCTGTGCTCATTAACCAGAACATTTTAAGAGGGATTCCAGCAAAAGATCATTAACTGCTACAACACACCTCGTATTTGGTTAGAGCCTTTAAAATGAAATATGTTTTCAACTAACAAGCATCAAGCCAAACGGAGCTTTCAGACCCCACTTCTGTGACTCCACAGCTTGAGGGCGCCCGTTTCAGAAGAGACAACGGACCAAAGACAACTTCTCATGTCCCTCATGGGAGCTTAAAAGATGCAGGAGGCCCAAACAACGAATGCATATACCATATTCTGTAATGCGGACTATAGCTACACACCGCATTTCTGAAACCATCATAACATTATATTGCTTAAGAGTTTGACTAAAGCCTGCAGAGATTCCATCTCTGTTCCCTGTATATTTACATACAAAATTTTGGTATAGATAACTGCATATGACTGAATACATTGCTTCCCTGTGGTTATGCAAGTGCTAACAAGACCAGAACTCAGGGTAAATAGGAGCTATTAGTTATGGATGGAACATTTCATTTCAACAGAAACAGCTGGGCTGTCTGCAAACATGCTTTCCAAGAAAGAAGAGCAATTTCAGGTGGACAGTATAGTACTTCTCAGAGCAAGGTCTGATATGCAGAGGAATACCTTCTCCTCTCAGACCTGATTTGGAGTCCACATAAGGCAATGGAGGCCATTCCATCTCATCCAAAGGGAGATGGGCCAGGCCTCTACTGAGCCGGGTAAGTTCCAATTACATGATTAAAATATATTATTTCTATGGAAGAGTCAAAAGATGTTACTCTTCACTATTTACCATTTATCAACACAAAAACTTCATTCTTGCTGGTCAAACAAATGACAGTCACAGAAGTACTGCTATAACATTGGAAATGCCCTGCAAAATAATCAAATGGCCGTGCAATCAGCCTACTAGCTGAATATATTCTGAATTTTAAAGTAAACTAGGTTTTCACCAACATCATATAATAGCCTTATACTTGATTTGGGGATAGGAATCAAAAATAGCATCCTTTTACATTGCTCATCTGAGTTTAAGGCCAGGTTTCCACACCACTTTCTTACCTATGTTTGCACAATTTTAGCATTTCTTGTGCAGATGCAAAATCGGCATTTTTGTTACAAGCTCAACGTACAGCTCCCAGTCTGTACTCAGTTGGCAGGTTCATGTATACAGGAACACATAAAACATGCCAATTAAGGTTTACAGATTACATTTGCAGTGATGGTAAATTATACTGGTCAGCGCTTCTAGCACTTTTGTGCAACTTCTTCCCTAAAGGGCCGGGGGGGGGGGGGGGGTAGGAGAGCAGCAGTTGAGCCTAGCTGTGAGGATGTGAAGACAAAGTCTTTTCCTCAAGTTTTTAAGGGTTATTCCTTACAGCAAAGCTCACAAGAGTTTAACATTTGACCAAAATGAGACAAAAAGTCAGACCAAAGCCAGAAGTAAACTCACAGCTAACATCTACCTCATGCTTATGTCAAATTACATAAACATAAGAGAGGCTTGACAACTTATCCGTGTGCAAATTCCTCTGCAAAAGTGATTAATACAAAGGGTGGGACAGGCGATGCTCTGATTCAAGTCAATAAACAGACTCCCAAATCACTGGCTCCCCTCTCTGGCTCCCTGTTATCTGAGTCACAGCTGCGGCTATTTGAGATGCCCTGCACAAAGCGGGTCAGTCACCTCAGGTTTAAAGTAACAACTGCTGTCATCCCACTGTTAAAAACACAACAAAAAAGAACTATTTGGATTGAAAACACCAGAAAGCCCACCGTGCTGGGAGCAGAAAACCTGTATCCTTGTCTGTGAATGAGTTTGAAAAATGCATACTTAAGACCTTAAATCACCTTTCTACATAACCAGTGAATACATTCGTGAACATCATGGGTAAAAGTAAGAAGTCTCTAGGAAGTGTGTTTCCATACTACATGCTACTTACAAGTCAGTGTTGTTCGCTTATTTTAACTGAACTGAATGGAGAAAGAAATACAGCATTTAAAGGAAGTTTTGCAAGGTCAACTTTTAGAACTTACTTATTTGCATCTTCACATAGTTTTCATACATTTGCCTTATTAATTACCTGTTTTAAAAATTAATTTGAAGTCTCCACACTTACCGCTTTGGGGGTTACCAGCCCTGTGGAATACGCACGTGTCACTGAAAGTAATCTGGACTTACACCTACAAAGCAGGTTCTCAGCTGAAGGCATTCTGCAAGTTATTCATCAAAGATGAACGGACTGATGCGAGACAGCAACATGATAAATGCTGAGGACAGCACCCGGCAGAGAGCTCACTGTCTCCATCTCACAAGCAGACCCAACAACAAGCAGTCAGTTCCAACGATGGCAGAAAGACTTCTCGCAGCTGCTTATAAAATGGGAACACATGAACTCCATCCGAGACAAGTTACTATGGCAAAATCCTCACTTTCTTCTGAGCTCTGTTTCAAATCTATGTACAAAGAACTGAGAAATGAGTTTTCAGCTATAAATAAGATGCTGACTTCTTTTATGAAAAGATCTCAGAGCATGTAGAAGAAAAGAGCAGACTACAGAAATTTTGCTAAGTCTACAAAAAGTTATTTCAACAACAGAAGATGTTTATTTGAATTTTGTTTTTAATTATTTCATTTACTCTATTCCAATCCATATTCATTTCAATAATATTGTCATAACCACTTGTCTCCCAAAATACCAAGACACTTAAATTGTGCCTATCTTAAAAAAAAAAAAAAGTTAATTGCAATCAGTGGGGATATCACCTCCTTAAAGCTAGGCATGTTTATTGGGTATCTTCCTAAAGGGCAGCAACAACAACAAATATCCCCTAGGATCTTCCTTAATTTTTAATTTGTTATAATTAAATACATGCAAAAATCAAGGCTTTGGAAAGCTTTAGGAGTATCAGATTCATTTATATTGAGCCTAGCTCTTCATCTGGCATCTTCTCCAGAGTTATATGCTTTTCCATAAAGAAGCTTTCCATCAATAAAGAGGAAATGCTAAAATCTTCAAAGCTATAGACAGACTAACTTAGAAAGGCAGAAATGAAACTGGAGACATTCACCTCCATTCTGCTGACTCAAATACAGACAGCATAAGAAACACACATAAGTCCTCCCTATCTGATACCTGAGGTAAACATAAGTCTACATAGGGACAGTTTATGTCTACCAACCACCGGGCAGAATCAAGTCCAAAAGTTGTTTCTTGATACCTTACACAAGCACTCAAGATGAACTTTTTCCTCCACTCTCATCAATCCACCCAAAACCTGGCAGAAGGACAACTGGGTACACCCCGATTATTTATCAAGTCAGTTAATACTAACATCAGACTTGTTACCTTTCATTTCACATAAAATACTATTCTTTTTCCAAAAGTGTTGACACAGAACTGAAACTACCTTAGTAATTTTGAAAAACGAGCTCTCACTAAATATATTGACCCACCATTCATTCCATTGTATATACTTCTGTGGTGAGGTGACAGCTCATCTGCTACTTGTCTCCTGAGGGGACCTTCTCTGCTGCCTCCACTGAGATGTTTGAGATGCTCTGGGCTCCCTCCAAAATGTTGTTTGAGGTGCTCAGGGCTCGTACCCCTCACTTTGTGCAGATGTTCTGGGCTTCCGCTTGGTGTGTGCTTTGAAAATGATCTGGGCTGCCACTGCTGTGCTTTTGATGCTCAGGGCTACTGCCAGGCCTGTGCTTTTGAAAGTGTTCAGGGCTACTACTCAAAACGTGCTTTGGGAGAGTTTCTGGACTGCTGCTGCTGTGCTTTTGTTGCTCAGGTGCTTTGGCAATGGTTTTGTGATGTTCTGGACTTGGTCCTTTCAGGTGATGATCAGGACTGCCAGAACCCCTAGGCTTCTGGAGATGCTCGGGGCTGATGCTCCTGTGTTTCTGATGCTCAGGGCTTCCTTCACCCCTGGTTTTTTGAAGATGTTCTGGACTAGTACTCGGATGATGTTTATGATGGTTTGCACTGTCTGGACTTCTAGTGCTAGAAGTACTACTCCCATCACCAACATCTCTTATGGATGTACTTGTTGCAGTTAACTGGCACAGGCTGATTTGGCTGTCAATAGAGCTCCGGCTGCCTGCTCCACCAGTCTTCTCCTCATCCAGCAACACACACAATTCTTTTAGCTCCAGCTTTTCTTTAACCACTTCTTCTTGCCTCACTTCCAATTCTTTCAGCTTCTGTAGGTATGAGGCAACCTCTTTGTGCATAATGCTAGCACTGTGCCTGCCCAGTCTCTGCCACTCACGGGATGCTTTCTGGATGATGATAGGCAGAAAGGCAAGAAGGTAACAAAGGTCTCTCAGCTCCTGGTTATCTTCTTGCAGCTTCTGATTGATATCCTTTAAAAGAAAGATAAGCATGAGAGAAGAGTGTCTAAAAAAATTAACATTATACCATTAGCATTGTACAAGTCAGTGAACAGCACTGCTACAAACCATCAGCTAAGCACTCAAGTAAGGCATAAACAATTGTGTGTGTAGATCTGGCATATTATAACTGCATCATGTTTCATACTAACAGAACACCTGTCCAGTACAAAACTGAATATGCAGAGCTAATTTGGAAAGGTTCAATGACTAACTTCCGATATGGTATGAAAATTTCAGGTGTTTAATTAATGCTCAAAGGAAAAACAAAAAAACAAAAACAATGAGAAATCCAGATGATCATACTCTCTCATGATGTTCTCACTCCCTCAAAAATACTCACTTGTAAAGTTATTGCTGACTAAAACCAGAAAGTACATCAGAAATGGTAATCTCGCTCAGATAATTAACAACATTTATATTCTCTATTCCCTAAAGCATATTCACATATAAAATGAACTTTTTAGAGATTTAAAATATTTGGGTTTGTTTGATTTTGCTTCAGATTTGCATAAAAGAATCTTGTCTGTTCTCACTTAATCAGAATTGGTTCAATCACTCTGAAATGAAATAATCTGCTTTAATAGATTTTTCACTTCTAACAAAAAAAAGTAGTACATGTTCCCAGTGCCCTTCTCTAACTGAAGAACAGTAATGCTCTGAAGAAAAAAACGTTCAGGCTCTTACTGTAGCAGAATAATACAGCAAAGAAAACATTTTCAGTATTTTGCCATCCTACTTTTACTAAACTGGCTTGTAACCATATTTGTCTTCTCTGGTCTAAATATTCTTCCCTTATGTCTGGTATTACAAGCTTAGCCTTATGGAAAGACCATTTTAGCACAGTTTCTTAAAATAAAAAAGGAAGCTTTTGCAACTCTGCTGGGTGCGTGCCTGAGTGTGTGACCTTCCTCTCAAAATGACTTTGAACTTGACCAGTTTCAACCCAGCTTTGACAAAGGAAAAGTCTCAATGAGGTCGCAAGGTAACCTGAAAAACCTATACAGGATAGGGATTCTTCAGATGACCCCATGATGGAAAAAAGTTTAAGTGATAGCCCACAGTTTATCAGTCAGAGTATCTAAGCAGCCAGCAGCCATCCACTCAAGCCAGGCACAGCTGTTCATCGTTACTCATGGACCTGTTCCTTCACATGGGACAAAGAAGCAAGTAGGTACCCACATACCACTGAAATCCATTGGAGCCCAGAGACCTTGTTCTCCCAAATTCCTTTTAAAAGTTTCAGCTGAGACATCTGAACAAAAGGTGGAAGTTGAACATCACTTAGGAAGTTCAGAATTGAGAGAGGAATTTGTCACTCCTTCCTACACACTTTGGCATGCTTTGTTACTTATCTGGCAGATATATAAACCCATATAACATCACAACACCTTTGAACATAACCAGGAGAATGATATTGCTGCTGTAATTTAAATTGCATTTAAAATGTAAGCTCTGTTTTCACTAAGCTAATATCATTGATGGGTCTCTTTTACCCCCAGACACCTTCTATTGCCAAAATGGAGGGAGGGAGGATTGCTGTACGCTGCAGAACAGGAAAGCTTGGATTATCAAAGACACTTGCTCAATAATTTAGTTGTCTAAAACCATTCTACAAGTCATGAACTCTCTTCTGTTGTACCCTCACATAACAATTCAAAAGGCCACACTGCATCTGGGTCTCTCCTCCTCTCCAACCTCACCTCAACTAAGGAATTGTACAAAAAGTGCCACGTGTCACAGCAACAAGACAGATAATGCTTTGTAGTCACGTCCGCTTTAAAGTAACTTTCAAGTTCTCCAACACAGTTATACGTGGTACATCAGGGTAATTCTCTGGCAGTAGTTACGCTGTCTTCCCAATTCTCAGAAGCAGGGAAGGAAACATTAGGGACTACGCCTCCCACCTAGCAAGAGTTAAATTAAGAAGGCATAAATCATCACAGACTTGGTCTGCCTCTCAGGGCAGTCTGGGGAAGTACACCATTGAAAGGGACTTCCTTAGAGATGCATCCTCAGATGTCCTTTCCAGACAAGGAAACTAGAGAATGATTCTCATCACTCCAAGGCAGAGCCTAGTAAGTCATCTTAAAAAAACATGACAAAAAACAGCATAGGCAAAACAAAGCCTTTTGAATCTCTACAGCTCCGCACATTGTATTCTTTCACATGTATTTCAGATAGAAACACTGAATCTTACCAGAAACCAACGAAGTCTACTGCAAAGGTGACAAGAATTAGATGTTCCCATCAACCCAAAGCGCAGTGGGACACATTATAGAACAGCTGTGCTCCACAGACCGCGGAATAGTTTCTCACCGCTTTTAACCGGGCACTTCATTTCAAGCAGGCTCAAATCCTGTTCGCTTTTCACGCCATTCTCGGCAAGAACCGCCAGCACATTCACCTGACGAGGGCTCGGCGAAGCCACTCGCGGGAGATGCAGTCGTGTGCCCGGCACCTACGTGCAGGGAAGTTTTCCGCGCAAGGACCCCGCACCGCGGGAAGGTCGCCAGCCCCCGCGCCCCCCACCTCGGCCCCGGGGCACCGTCGCAGCTCGGGGCCGCCGGCCCACGCCCCACGCGTGCCGGCAGCTCCGCCGGGCGCAGCTTCGGCCCTGCTCCCCGGCACCGCTCCGTGCCCGCCGCTCCGGCACGGGCGGGCTCCCTTTCTCGCCGCCGCCATGCGCTGGGGACGCACCGGAGAAACTCGCCCCGCCGCCCCGCCCCGCCGCCCGCTACCTTCAAGCTGCGGATCTCGCCGAGGTGGAGCTGGAGGCGGCGGTTCACCTCGCGCATGAGGCTGCTGTGGTCCAGCATCGCGCTCCTCCTCTCGGCCTCGGCCCGGCGGAGGCTGCGGATCAGCTCCTCCTTGCTCCACGCGAGCAGCTCCTCGTCGGACACCTTGGACAAGTCCTCGGCCGCCGCCGCCGCTTTCGACGTGGTGGCGGCCAAAGGGCCCGAGCCCGAGCCCGGCGGGCTCCTCACGCCCCGGGCGCCCCGCGGAGGCAGCCCCGCAACACCGCCCCAGCCGAGGCGAGGGGAAGGGCAAGGGGGCGAGCCCGGAGCGGCGCGGGCAGCTCTTCCCGGAAGGAGGGAGGGAAGGAAGGAGGGAGGGAGGGACGGGGGGGGCCGCCCCTTCCAGCGAGGGCGGGCAGCGCTCCGCCCGCCTAGTTCGTGCCTCCTGTGTCGGTATGGGATTGGGGGGGGTGATACGAAGGGAATCACCTCCGGCCCCAAGCAGCGGATCCTGGAAAAAGAGAGGAAGAGGAGAAGGAAAGGGTGTGGAGGAAGCCGGGCTAGAGTCTGGGGAGCAAACCTCCCCCTTCCAAAGGAAAAAAAAAAAAAAAAAAAAAAAACCAGGTCTTTCAACAAGTCAACGGTAGCAGCGCGCGTCCCGTCCTCCCTGCTCCTTAAGGGCTGCTCATCCCTTGAAGCCGTGCTGTCTAACGAGGGCTGCTGTGGCAATCGATTTCTCTTCGGGTGGCAGATGAAGCCACGCAACAGATGAACGCAAAGTCCCGAGCCGAAGCCCCATCGTGCACGGGCGGGTGGGCAGAAGCGGGAATCCGCGCAGGGAGACCGCAAGCGCTCCTCCGAAGCCGCCTCTTCCCGCCAGCTTCGTGCCCCCGTGCGCGGGCGGCGGCCAGGGGAAAGGGCGCAGGCGGGGGCCGGCGCGGCCGCCCCGCGCCTTAGCATGTGCCCGCAGGGCGGCGGCGCCGCGGCAGCAGCCAAAGGCGCCGGCGGACGCTGCCGGCGCCGGGGAGCGAGCACGGGGCGGCGCGCGGCTTTGGAGCGGGGCGCGCACCACGTGGGAGCCCGCGCGGCGCGGGGGAGGGAGGCAGGGAGGGAGGCGGGGAGGCGGAGGGGAGGGAGGGAGGCGGGAAGGCGGAGGGAGGCGGCACCGGCGGCACCTGCGGAGGCTGCTCGCCGCGGCGGCCCGGGCGGGACACGCGGGCCGGGTACCCCGGAGCTGCCGCGCGAGGGGTGGGCACAGCCGTTTGCTTTCGCTTACCCTCTGCTGGTCCTCCCCCCCCCACCTCCCGAAGGGGCAGGGCAGCTTCATGGAAGCCCATGAAAAATGCCCACAGAAAGCCCAAAGGGAGAGATTTGCTTTTGTGCCCCCCCACCTAGCTCAAAGCACACCTAAACAGAGCATCAGCGCTCTCCTAAGGCCTACACAAGCCTCACATTTCCCTCACGTGGTTTAAGTGACGCTTAAGTAAGCAATTTTATTTCTGGAAATAAATGTACAAACACATTCAACTTCACAGAACTTCTGGTACCTCTCACAGGGCGGCTTGCGAGTCGCATTTGATTGCCAAAAGCCAGCACCGCAGCAGCTTTCACCTCATCTTTCATTTACAATGGGAATATTTAAACTTTATAGACCTTTCCAGACAAAACTAGATGCAGTTCCTTACTCCAACTCTTTACTCAAGCTGAAGGTAGCATATCTTGCTTTGCCTTTCTAGGTAAGTTCCAAAGACCCCTATTAATTTAATCTCTGCTTCATTTGCTTAGACTTTGCACATGCACAGGGGTCTCTATGCAGTAATTTCAACCCTAGAGCAACTAGGCTGTACCAGAAACAAAGTGAAGCTCCTCAGGAAAAGCCAGAGCAGCTCCTGTTAGACTGGGACTGAAGTGCTCACATGCAGACAAAACAACCAGATCTGGGAAATTCCAGGGGCCAAATCCCCATCGCTTCTTCCTGTGTGGCTATATCTCTCTGAACTCTTAGAGCGATTGCAGCTTCCACTGACTTACCTCAGAAATCACCATTTCTTGTACCACTGGTACTAAAACCCCAGCGGGGCAGAGCTCACCATAGGGTAACTGCTTCTGGACCTGCTTCTCAGGCAGTTTTTCATCCTGAGCCTTCTGTTGCTGCAGCTCCACAGCAACTTAAATGCAGCACGCATATATACCTGCCCATGAGCCAAACATGGAAGTCTTCCATTAGAAGAAACTGAGGCTTCAAGAGGCAGCAAAACAAAGACATATTCTGGTAACTCATCTCTCCCTGATGCCAACCTTAATCTTACATTTTGAAATTACTTCCTTTCAACATCTATTATTTTGTGCCTAACAGACTGACCTTTTGGAGAAGGGAAAAGTTCCTTCTAGGTTTGCAGGCCACTGGTCTGCAGGAATGTTGGGCTGAATGCCTGGATACCTCAGTTTTGGGAGATTTTCCAACAGTTTTCAAAGATTTTCAGGTATTAAAAAAAGTAACCACAAAAGCCATAACAACCCATACACGCTACTTGTCATACACAGCTTACAATAAAAAGAAGTCTCCCGCAGCTGACAGGGTACATGCATTTGCTTTTTCTCCACAAAAATAATTTGAAGCAGAGTGCCTTGCTGCAATGAAACTTTGCCTGCTGATACTTTCCTACCCCTCTCAATCTGCAGAGAGCCTGGGTTTGGCCTCCTGCTGTTTTGCACACCTGGTTAAGAAAAATTAGTTCATATTGCTGCATTTTTCCCACTACACGTGTGGGCTGGGACTCTCTGTGCTTTGCTGTTCTCTTTCTTTCTTTATGGATCAATGCAAATGGCCTGGGTAGAGTTTCTTGTAAGAATCCTTTTCTTCACACATCCCTACGTAATCGTCAAGCATTGCATTTCAATTTGTGAGTGTGCAGGAACACAAGCATTTATGCAGCCTGATACAGTTACCTCATTCAAATGACTTCTCTTTTCATGTCTTGGTCCTTTATCTAACTGCAGAAGCCTCTGGGCAGCTGATATCCATTCCATAGTCTTTGTTGTACTAGTCACATTTTTCCGATCAATGAAATCAGTAGCACACTTACCATATTTTCCCTATTGCATAAATAAATATAAACCTAATACCTCGAGCACATAGGTTTACGTGACAGAGAAAGTGGAGTACACTAACGAAAACCAACAGAGATTTATGCAAGTCAGGCTGAATAAAGCTCTTACTAATAATTCAATCATCAGTCAGATTTTTCCACTTGAATTACTAAAATACCCACAAAGTTCTAGCTTGAATGTCTAGTGCTGATTTCAGCAGTGTCTTGGGACGATGTTTTGGCGCAGCTTTCGCCGGATTTCCCGTCACAGCAAGTACCTGCCGCGCGCAACAACCACTAGGGCGAGGCGGGGGGGGGGGGAGGGGGAGGCGCGCGGCGACCGTTAGGGCGACAACGAGGCAGAAGGGCCAGCGACTGTTGCGCCAGCCTGGGCGGGGAGCGCGGCGGCGGCCGTTAAAGTGAGTGGGCTGCGGTGGGGGGTGGCTGTTGGGTGCTGTGATGGGGCGTGTGTGGTGGGGGTTGAGGGTTTTGGTGAGGTGTCCTGCCGAGAGAAAGCGTCGGTCCTGGAGAAGGGCTGGTTCTCAGCCTTGTGGGGGAAGGCAGCTGTAGGCTGGTGCCCGGCTGCCAAAACCCAGACAGAGGCAAATTGCTGCTGCCCCGCAGTCCCCAGGGAGCGGGAAGGAGGTGGTGGCGGCACCAAAGTGGCCTCGCAGGGGCTGCAGCTGCTGGGGGTGAGTGGGGCTGTGTGGCAGCCAGCGGCGGGGCTGCCTGGCTGCCTGTGTCGTGCGCTGGGGAAGCCTGTGAGAGTGGTGAGGTGACCCCTGAGTGCGCCTGGGTTTTAAAGCCATTTTGGGCTGCGTTGGTGTCCTCTTGGTAGCTTTGCCTCTGCACTCGTGGCTCTTCCCTCGGTTGAGAGGCATTTCTGCTGCAGCATAACATCTGCAGCCTGTTGCCCCCCAGACGCTCCCCTGGAGGTGCCCTTGTTTGTGTTTCCAAAGCCCTGAAAGTGCTTCCTAGTGCAGCCTGTCCCAGTGCAGGCAAGGAGGCTAGTGTAGTGCAGCCTGGGGGTTCCCTAGTGAAGGCAAGCAGCTGTGTGCAGCAGCTCTTTGGTCATGCCTTGCTTCAGCTGTGCTCAGGGCACCTCTGAAGTGTGTGTTTTGAATGCTAGCAATGTGTGGGAGTGCCTTCTTGAAGGCCAGTGGCCTCTTAAAGCAGACTCTATCACTTGTGTGGGTGGTGTGAATTTGCCTTGCAGTAAAGCTGTGGCTTGTTGCAAGCTGGTGGGTCTGGGTCTGCTCTTGCAGTGGAGAGTAGAAGGATTTGTAGACTTGGGTGGCAGTTGCTTCCTGAGGCTGCCTTCTGAGTCCCTTAAGGAGTGGTGTTTATCCTGGGGAGTTACAGGCGAGGTGTGACTTTCAGGCGTTGGGTCAGTTGTGAAAGCCTCTCTGAAAGGAGACCCCAGTCAGTCCTGACTGCTTGTTGTCAGCTTCAGAAGTATAAATGAGAAAGCAAAAAGGGAAGCAACCAAAGCCAAGGAGCCTTGATCAGGTGCTGCTGGTATCCACATAAGCAGCGGTGCCCTGGTGGAGTTGCTTGGCCTTTGAGGTGCATCCCTGCAGAGCTGCTTTTCCCTTTGGCTAGGTGTTAGGCTGCTTCTGGCTGTCTGGCCCTGGCTTGCTTAGAAGTGTGACTGTGTGGCCTGTGTTGAGGAGGGAAAAGCCAAAGGAAGTGAGCTCCAAGGGCTCCATTGCCCCTGGGTGGTCACTGAGTGTGTCCCTTTGTGTTAAGCACCACAGGGTGGGACCTTGCTGCTGTGAATGGGCTGCAAAGGAGTTGCTGTAGGTGGGAGAGACAGCTGCTGAGCTTGTGCTAGCTGCAGGAGAATGGCAAGGTGGGTGTGGGCAGTGGGCTTAGGCAGGCAGGGTGCTGGTCTCCTGTGGTGTGGAAATGTGCTTCTGGGGCAGGCTTTTTATGGTGCTTTCCTGGCAGCCTTGTGCTGCCTTGGAGAGCAGGTGGGAACTTGCCTGAATGTTCTCAGTGAGTAGCTAGCCCCGAGGCTGAAGGCAGCTGGTGTTGTGTGGCTGGCTGTTTGAGTGTGTGGCTTGTGTGGTATCAGTTGTGGCTGCTTTATCCTGGCCTGAATGTGCAGTTGTCCTTGAGCGCGGGCGGGCTCCTTCTCAGCAGTGCCTTGTGGTGGGAAGCTCTGCAGCCTCCTTGTGGGGTTTGTTTTATTCGAGATGCTTGTCTTCCTTGGCTGTGGATCACCTGCCTGGCAAGATGTGCAGGAGCTTTAGCTAAGACTGTTACCAGGACCGCATGAAAATGATTCTGTCAATATGATAGTTAGTTCCAGGGAATAGAATGAATATGTATAATCATTCTGGGAAATTCAGTGCATATGTATGTGAGAGAGCAATATAAACTTTGGATGATGCGACACACGGTGTGCACGTTGGGTGGAGCTATCCCCCGTGTACCCAGCGCCATAATAAAGAGAATGCCTGCTTCTTAATGCTACATTGGTGTTAAGGAGTTTTTCTCCCAATTTTGGTGACAGTTTTGGCACCCCAGATGGGACTCCGCTTCTGAACCTCGTCGGATCCGTGGGATTGTTGCCCGTAAAGAAACACATAACTACGAAAGCAGTTATATGCGGTGCTTTATTCGGGGCCCGGGGTCTCAGGGACTCATGTCCAAAGCTGAGAATCCCAAATCCCCGTTTAACTTGGTTAATATTTATAGTGTTCGGTTACGTAACATAATCAACAGAATTGCTAAGCTACATGATTGTTGCCCATTTATAGTTTCTTCAGTTACTGTTGCCAAGATTTGCTTATCATTTACCTAGTTCATCAGATTGTGCTGTACCCACTTCATCAGATTGTACTGTACCCAGTTCATCAGATTGTACTGTACCCAACACCTGCAATTATACCTTCATCTTGTCTACCAAGTATAACCTATTCTAATCAATATAATGTAACAATTCCCCCCTTTGAAAATACTTCAAGTCTTCCAGACTGCAAGGATTTTCATCATCAGTTCCGCAGATTTCCATATTCTTTGGACCGTCTCAAACTGGTGATTGTAGCTGCAATGAATTATTTCCAATGTCTTCATATCTCGGGGGAAGTTCATGATTCTTCCTGGTAACAGCTTTTAAAATTTTCCCCAAGCGTTGCCGTTCCTTATTAACAATATTTTGAATCAAACGCAACACTCCCATAATAGCTAACATAATAATTATAATTATTATACACCATTGAATTAAAGATGCTACCCAACCAGAGATGTTCAATCCAAATGACTTTGCTAAAGCAGCAACCCAATTATGGGCACTTTCTTCTCTTTCTTCCTCAGTTGCATGTTCAATTTGCGTTAGCTGAGACAAATCACGTTCTACCGCGGCTGTAACGTTCGGAATATGTACACAACAATGATCAATCTTATCTCGTAAATAACCACATACTCCATGTTCTTTTAGCAACAGCATATCTAATGCCATTCTATTTTGCAGGGTCATTTTTGTGGTTGCCTGTAATTGTAAGTTTATTTCCTTAAATCCTTCTTTAGTCACTCTTGCTAGCCTTTCCGTTTGTCCTAACAACCGGTACAACATTTCTCTATTCCGATAAGTACTAATTGGAGCAAACAATGATTCTAAAGCCCAACCTAACTTCACACCGGATGATGGTTCTTGCCAATCATCATCATCCTTTATTTCTCTCTTCATTATCCATAAATTTTCTAATCTACCCTTAAATGGCGCTTTCTTCCAAATTGGGCAGAGAGTTGGTAACCCTAAAGTTATTTCAGTCACCAACCCATCCAAGGGGAGGTGAGTCGTCCATTGTCCATCACTTGTAACCCAAACTAAATTTCCTATGCTCCTGATCGTAGTTCTACAATCTATTCTCACTCCGAATTGTATTACAGGTTCACTCATTGAGTATTTAATTCCTCTACAGGCACAACCTGTCCTTAATGCAAGGACTACAGGTGGAAAGGTAACTTCACTTTCGGGGTGTCACAAGTGTATACTTTTGTACAGTTCTAGACTGGGTGTTTTTCAGCTAACTTTCTTTTGCATTAGATTTTCTTGTGTTTCCTGTTGTGGCACCTGGATTATTTGTATTGGTTGCATTTCATCTTTTTCCAAATCTTTTAACTCTCTCCTGGCTCTGTTTCTTTTCTGCATAGGTTCTGATTTTGCAGTAACCTCTAATGCCCTTTTTCCATAATCAAAACTCTCTTTAATCCAAACAATACAGGTGTAGTTTCCTACATCTGTCTTACTTACATTTCGCAATGATAAAATCATAGTACCCCTTCGTGTATCACTATCCCATCGGATTGTAAACCCAGTTGACAATTTGGACTCATTCTTCTGCCAATAGCAACTAATGTCTTGGATTGAACTTCTCATATCTCCAACAAAATCACAAGTCAAATTTACATCCATTCGTTCTTCTATATGTACAGTAGCATATGTATGTATTATTTGAGCGAAACCATTACTTAATCCTACCCAGCATAGTATTACCAAGATGTAAATCTCAGTTTTGTAGGAGTGATCATTTTTACCCCCCATTGTGATGGTACCTTCTTCACTCTGGTATAATGAATCCAATTATCAATTCCTGCTACTTTCACAGCGGTAAATGTTATCAATAGCACCAAATAAAGTCCATGCCACTGTTCCTTTAAAGGCTCCGTTTGCCAATTTCGAACATACGCTTGGTCTCCTGGTTGATTCTCCAACGGCAAAGGGCGATTCCAGATGATCGCGGCACGTAAGGCTGTGAGTAATCTGCTTAAAGAAATTATATAACTATAAACATCTTGATCTCCTTGGAGGTGTAAATCTGCACTTCCCATTCCCTTCGTTGGTGCAGTACATGGCTTACCGTACAGAATTTCATAGGGACTTACAGACAACCCTTCTCTAGGTTTTATACGAATTCTCAATAAAGCAAGGGGCAATGCCTGTGGCCATTGGATTTGAGCTTCCTGGCATATCTTTTTAATTTGTCCTTTTAATGTTTGATTCATCCTTTCTACCTTTCCACTAGATTGTGGCCTCCATGGTGTATGTAAATCCCAGCTAATTCCAAGCATTTCACTAATTTCCTGTACTATTTTAGCTATAAAGTGTGGGCCTCGATCTGAAGAAATTCCTAAAGGTACCCCAAATCTAGGTATGATCTCTTTTAACAAAGTTTTTACTACTTCTCTAGCTTGATTCGTTCTACAGGGAAATGCTTCTAGCCACCCTGAAAAGGTACATACGTATACCAATAAATACTGAAACCCTTTTGATTTAGGTAATTCTGCAAAATCCACTTGCCAATAGTCACCTGGTTCTATTCCCACTTTCAAAGTTCCCATTGGAATTTGTTTTCGTATTACCGGATTATTCTTTAAACATACTGGACACTTCGCATTCACCCCTTTTGCTATTGTTAACATTTGTGCAGATATAATGCTCCGCTTTAAAAACTGCACCAATGCTTCTGCTCCCCAATGGCATTTATTATGTTCAGTTTGTATTATTCGTTTCATAATTGTAGCAGGCACTACTACTTGTCCATTACCTGTTACATACCATCCATGTGAATTCTTCTGTGCCTTTACCAAATCGGCTAATTTTTCATCTTCTTGGGTATAAAAGGGATTTACAGAGAGATGAGCAGTAATCGGGCTTACCTTAGTAGGTATTAGAGCTAATTCAGTCCATACTTGCCGTGCAGCAATTTTGGCTGCCTGGTCTGCCTTCATGTTTCCTTGTGCCACATCGCTGTCATCCCTCTGATGTCCTCGACAATGCATTACAGCCACTTGCTGAGGTAGTACCACAGCCTCTAATAACTGTAAGATCTCGGTTCGATATTTAATAATACTACCTTGAGCCGTCAACAATCCTCTTTCCTTCCATAAAGCTCCATGTATATGTATTATTCCAAAAGCGTATTTAGAATCTGCCCAAATATTCACCCTCTTATCCGTACTCGGTATTAAAGCCCGAATTAGAGCGACCAGTTCTGCCTTTTGCGCTGACGTTCCTGGCATTAATGCCTTTGCTTCAATTACTTCAAGCTTAGTAACCACAGCATATCCAGAATATCGTGTTCCATTCTCAACAAAGCTGCTACCGTCTGTAAATAATGTCCAGTCAGGATTTACAAGGGGAATATCTTTCAGATCTACCCTACTGGCGTAAGTTTGTTCGATCACCTCAATACAATCATGTTCCAGCTCGCCTTCCTCTATTTTGCTACCTAAAAATTCAGCGGGATTCAAACATGTTGTTATCTTTAAAAATATATCATCCTGTTCTCTCAATATTGCTTGATATTTCAACATTCTACTGGATGACAACCAATGACCCCCCTTTTGTTCCAAAACTGCAATCACCATGTGGGGCACAAATACTTCCATTTTTGTTCCCAATGTCAATTTTCTAGCTTCTTGGACTAACATTACAGTAGCAGCCACTGCTCGGAGGCAAGAAGGCCATCCGGCACTTACCATATCCAACTGCTTGGAAAAATAGCCCACCGGTCTCTTCCATGATCCAATTCGTTGAGTTAAAACTCCAAGCGCTAGTCGTTGCCGCTCATGTACAAAGAGTTGAAATGTTTTTGTCAAATCAGGCAATCCTAATGCTGGGGCTTCTTGCAGAGCCTGTTTTAAGTCTTGAAAAGCCCTTTTACACTCTAAACTCCAAACTAATTGTGGCTCTTTTAAAGCTGCATACAGTGGTTTGGCTAACAGTCCATAATTCAAAATCCAGAGTCTGCACCACCCTGTCATTCCTAGAAAAGTTCGTAACTCGTGCAAATTTCTAGGTTCAGGGATGGCACAAATCGCTTGTATTCTATTCACCCCCAACCGTCTTTGTCCTTGGGAAATTTCACATCCCAGATATATCACTTTTTCCCGGGCAGTTTGGGCTTTTTCCTTAGAAACTCGATAACCGCTCTGTCCCAGTAAATTTAATCACGCAACTGTAACAGTAATGCAGTTTTCATACCTTTCTGTCGCCACGAAAATGTCATCCACATATTGCAACAATAAGTATGCTTTTGATGGTAATTGAAAATATCCTTGCTCCTTCCAATCCTCCAGTTCTCGTGCCAGCTGATTCCCAAATATTGTAGGACTATTTTTGAAGCCTTGTGGTAACCTGGTCCAGGTCAGCTGTCGTTTTCTTCCTGTATCCGGATTTTCCCATTCAAACGCAAATAATTTCCTACTTTGTAATGCCAATGGGATGCAGAAGAAAGCATCTTTTAAATCAATTACAGAAAAGTATCTAAATTGTTCTGCCACAGATGTTAACAATGTATAAGGATTTGCTACTACTGGATGTATATCTTTAACTATTTCGTTTACAGCTCTTAAATCTTGAACTAACCTATAATCTCCGTTAGGTTTTCTTATAGGAAATATTGGTGTATTATATTCAGATTCACATTCTTCTAACACATTGTGCATCAAAAATTTTGCAATTAATGGTGCTACCCCTTTCCTAGCTTCTAACTGTATAGGATATTGTCTAACTCTTACCGGTTGGACACCTTCTTTCAATTCTACTATGACAGGTTTTGCTGCTTTCGCTAATCCCGGTACTTGTGTCTCCCATACCCATGGTACTACAGCGTTTTCTACCTCTATTGGTATTGTTGTATTAGCTATTTCTTTTACTATAAATATTCTAGCTATTTCTTCCTCAGGTATCTGCAACTTAGCTTTTCCATTTTCAAATATTATTTTAGCATTAAATCTTGACAATAAATCTCGTCCTAACAAAGATGTAGGACAATCCGGTACATAGAGAAATTCATGATCTAATTCTTTACCCCTAAAATTTAGATGCAATGGCCGCAGAAAGGGCCGTTGCTCTGTTTTTCCTGTAGCTCCTACCACAGTTATCATCGTATCTCCTATCTTTCCTAAACAAGTATTTAAAACAGAATAAGTTGCCCCAGTATCTACCAATAATTGTTTCTCTTCCCCATCAATTTCTGTTGTCACTTTTAATCCATCACTTAGTCAGCTACTATGTTGCCCCAAATGTCCTAACATCATTGTTTCTGCCATTGGTGTTCCTCCTACTGGAGTCTGCTGGGCCAAATTCATTTTCACTGGGCACTCATTTTTCCAATGTCCCTGTTGTCTACAAAATGCACACTGATTTATCCCTATCTGATTTTGAGGTATTCCCCGCATGCCTCCTACCCTGTATCCTCCTCGACCTCGTCCTCTACTTCTGCCTCTTATTCCTTGATTTGCTCGTTGTAACATTGCTAATAATCCTGCCTGATTTCTCTTTGTGGTTTCTTTTTCCCTATTATTGTACACTTTCCAGCTGATTGCTTCCAAATTACTAAATCTCCTGGGGAAAAAGGAACTTTCCCATATACTTTATCAGTCCCCGAAATTGCCTCTCGTAAAGGGGCTAATAATACTTTACTGTTTTGCTCTTGTTCCTTCCTCCCTTGTCTTGTTCTCTGTGCAATTGGGGTTTGTTGCGCTTGTCTTGGGCATGATGAATGCCCTGGCGAACCCTTCGGTGTTAACTTAATCTGGATCGCTCCAGTATTAATTGATTCTGACGGTTTTACCGCCTTAATACTATCAGTATCACTATCGTCCCCTGCATCTATATCGGACATCACAGGGGCCGTCGGTGATACTAAAAGTGACACATCCTCTGGCTCTCTTATTGAATTTTGTATTGCCAAACAAGTCATACACTTCTTATTACTTACACATCCTTCACATTTTGTTTTACCTTTTTCAGGATGTACCAACAACATTCCACATTCTCTCTGCATATCTGGATGATTACGTAAATCATAAAATAGACCAACATATGGTGCTTCATCCCATTTTTCAAGTTCTTGACAATATCTCATTAATGGACCTATAACACCCGGATCTAAACTTCCGTGTTCAGGCCACCGGGGTCCATCATACTCATATTGTGGCCACCAATTCGTACAATAATCTATAAATCGACTTTTACTCATACTCTGAAAATATCCCGCACTTTTCCAATGCTTTAATAAACATCCTAACGGAGAATTATCCGGTATTACCATGGTCTTACACATTCACTCCACACACACACACTAAATCTACAGGGTAGAAAACGGAAAGATAGCCTCTGATGGGAAACAAAAGACCAAACCAAACTCACGAGACAGCCACGTATGTCCGTGAGTGCTGGACCTGCGGGGCTTTCGCTCCGTCTGACGGCCAGCGCCTAGGCTTCCACAGACCAGACCTCGAGCTCGTTAGCCCAACCTTGCGTGAATCGCCGTCACGTCTTATTAGGCAGGCACCCGACCAAATATTACAATAAAGCACCTTCGGGCTTACCACTTTGGGACGTCAGGAGCAGCGCAGAGCGGGCGCAGCCGATGGCTCCCCGAGAATTCCTCGGTGCCGGCACGGAGCAAAATCGGAAAGCGAACCGTCAACACTACTCCCGAAGTCCCATCTGGGTCGCCAGAAAACTGTTGCCCGTAAAGAAACACATAACTACGAAAGCAGTTATATGCGGTGCTTTATTCGGGGCCCGGGGTCTCAGGGACTCATGTCCAAAGCTGAGAATCCCAAATCCCCGTTTAACTTGGTTAATATTTATAGTGTTCGGTTACGTAACATAATCAACAGAATTGCTAAGCTACATGATTGTTGCCCATTTATAGTTTCTTCAGTTACTGTTGCCAAGATTTGCTTATCATTTACCTAGTTCATCAGATTGTGCTGTACCCACTTCATCAGATTGTACTGTACCCAGTTCATCAGATTGTACTGTACCCAACACCTGCAATTATACCTTCATCTTGTCTACCAAGTATAACCTATTCTAATCAATATAATGTAACAGGATCGCAGGACCTCCAGCCGGCACCGAGGGATTCTCAGGGAGAACCTCCAATCCGCAGACCGAAGAGCTCTGAACAAGACCCCTGGGAAAGGTAAAGGCATTCCTTTCTTGAAAAGGTCAGGTTAGAGTCCCGCATTGCTTGATTTGTGTGGCAATTTGACATTTGGAACGTTATTGGACTTTGTTTTGTGGATTTTGTGATTATGGGTAACCAAGTGTCGAAAGAGGGGGGGGATTTGGAAGAATTCACCCCTGGGATGTATTTTAAAGCATTGGAGAGAGGCGGCAGGTCTGCCGGGAGGTACACTTACCAAGAGAACAATTAATTGAATACTGTAATCATCGTAATCATGTATACTTTAGAAGATCAGGAAAAATGGCCTAAGAATGGAAGTATGAACTACAATACCATGTTATAATTAATGTTGTTTTGCTGGAGGGAGGGGAAATGGGATGAAGTAATGTATGTAGATTTGTTTTTTGCATTAAGAAACCACCCTGAATGGCAGAAAGATTGTGGGATGATTCCAAAGGATCCGATGATACTAGCACTAGAGAAGGAGAGAAAGGGTCAAAAGTTGAAAAGGTGTTGTTCTGCTTGTAGTATCGGAAAGAGGTGTTTAAAGTGTAAACGGGAGGAGGCGGAGGATTTGGAGCTGTTGGTGGCCCCCCCCCGACATAAGTGTGGGGGAGATGTCAAGGATGTTGTTGGGGAGGCTGAAGAGGCAGAAGGATTTAGCCCGATTGCAGGGAGAACAAGAGGACGACAAGGGGAAGCGGGGGAGGTTTTACAGGCTGCCCTTTGGCAAGCGGTTGGAAATACCGGACCTGTAACAGTTCAAGTGCCTTTCTGTATAATGGAGTTAAGGTCCTGGAAGGAAATAGCAGGGGACTGTAGAGAAGATCCGGAGAGAGTGGCAGAAGTGTTTGAAACTCTAATTAGGACTCAGGATCCAGACTGGAATGATTTACAGGTAATATTAGACATGCTGCTAGATGATACTGAAAAGAAGAAGGTATTAAACACTGCTCGGAAGCAAGTGGAAGGAGCACTTGCTGGTGGGGATTTGCAGGGGATGCTAGATCAGAATTTTCTTGCTACAGACCCCCCGGGGTGGGATCCTAACCTGCCAGGACCCTGGGGACTTCTAATAAGATGTCAGAAATGGATACTGTATAGTGTAAAACATAGTATGCCAAAAGCAGTTAATTGGTCCAAAATATATGAGGTCAGACAAGAACCGACTGAATCCCCATCTGCTTTTATGGAACGTTTAGAAGTTACTGCCAGAAAATCTACCAACCTGGATCCTGAGAAACCAGAGGAAGCCCAGCAGTTAGCTTCAATTTTTATGGGACAATTGGCTCCAGACATAAGAAGGAAACTTCAAAAATTAGAAGGAGCAGATCTGAGAGATCTGGGGAAAATGTTAGAAGTGGCCTGGATAGCTTTTAATAGGATGCAGTAATACCAGTTGTATGGGCTAGCAGAATTCCAGGTTGGTCTAAATTGGCGAAACCAGTGAAGGTTGTTCTAAAATCTGGAGCTAAACCGGTAAGACAAAAACAGTATCCTATTAAGTGGGAGGCCCAGGTACCTTTGGGCTTCTGACATTGTTCCATCCCGAAAAGTTGTTAATTGATGGAACTGCCCGTGTTCGGACAAAACGGTCCACCCACAGCTTTACATCAGACTGTAGTAGCGACATAGAATTGTGGGACCCAACTAAGCGTGTCTTGAGTAGTATTTTCGCAGGAGTAGGAACTGCTCCCGCTTTATCACAACTTAACAAATTAGGATGCTGGCTTGCAGAGGAAGCAAATGCTACTAGTACTGCTTTGAACGCCCTGTTAAGAGACGTAGATTCAGTTAGACATGCCACCTTGCAGAATGGGGCTGCGATCGGTTTTTTGCTATTGGCCCAAGGCCATGGCTGTCAGGATTTTGAGGGAATGTGTTGTATGAATCTGAGTGATCATTCTGAGTCAACACATACGAGCATTGCAAGATTGAAGGCGTTAACAAAACAATTGCAAGAAGACGATGGGAAAAACGTATGGGGAATGTTTGATTGGTTGAATATGCTTGCTGTAGGACCTTGGTTAAAACGCATCCTGATTCTAGGACTTATTATAGTTTTTGTATTTGTTGCAATACTAATGTGTGTGCCATGCTTATTGAATTGCGTACAAAGAATGATTGACTGGAGCATGAAGCAAGTCATGACCCTGCAAGCTCATACCGCCTTAGCCTTTCAATTATTAAAGGAAGGGGGAGATGTGGAGGGTCATGACAGGGTTAAACTGGTGGAAAGTTAGAAGTAGCAAAGCGCATGGAGAAGGAGAAGCAAGGAGCGAGGTACAAGGCATGATCACGTGTATGTGATCGGTGTAATGACTGGCTACCTGTGATGTAATCAGCATGATGACTGGCTTGGCAAAGTGTATCTGTAAAACCGCTGAAGCAGCTAACTTAGTATAAATATGCTCAGAAACAAACAATAAATGTCTCAAGATGCACCACTTCTTGAGTCCGTGCCTTCATTCGCTACAAGTTTACCGCTCAGAATTGTTCCTCTTTGCTAGGAGGAAAGCCAAAGACTGCACTAACTGTAGTGGGACCTCTGAGCCAGTAACTTGTGGGAACCCCCTGGCAGAGGTCAAAAATAGGATGTGGGTTTTTCCTTCTTGGGAGTGATAGCTGGAAGTGTTAGGGGAGTTGCTTCTGTGGAGAAGTAGGAGAGGAGTAGTTGCAAAAGCCCAGCTGAAGTAGGAGCAGGTGGGAAAATGTGTCTGGGCTTGTGGGGCCCTTCCACTCATCTACAAGGTGGTTGATCTGCAAGGCATGGTGTTAAGTGAGCTTTGCCAGGCCCTAGATAGCGCAGCTGCAGGCAAGGCCAGCCTGAGGCACCTTTGCTGTGCCCCAGTGTGGTTTCCCACCAATGGCAGTAAGAGGAGCTGGTGCCGTGCTGCTTTGCACTAGCCCTTTAGCCCTTCTGCGGTGGCTTGCCCCTGGGATTTTGGGAGCCGTGCAGAAAGTGGCCTAGAACGCTGGTGCTTCTGGAGGAGCTTGGAGTTGTTTCTGTGTGCTCATGAGGATGCTGCTAGCTTCTGTGCTCTCCTTCTCTAGGTTCCTGCGTGGCATCCCTCTGCGCGCTGTCCGAGAGCCTTCTGCATGCACTGGCACGTATCGGAGAGCAACAGCTTCCTGGGCTGGATTTCGATCAGAGCCATCAAGATGAAGCGTGCACATCATCCTGCATGGTCAACTCTCCAGGTGAGTCCAACTGACCAAAGTCTATTCTCTTTGTGTTGGTGTCCCTGCCAGGATCCTTGAATATGTACCTGCCTGGGATAAGGGCTCATTGGATGCACAAGCAATTTGCAGAGCACGTGGACATGTAACCTTGTCCCTACGAGGCCTCAGAAGAAGGCTGAGAACCACCTAGGCAGGGCTGCCTCCTGCCCCCAGGAGCAACGGATGCTCCAGCTTGCCCAGGAGCAGAGTGCAAGAACCTTGCAAGAGGAGCATGCCGCAGAGCTGGCCTTAACCCTAGATACCCCCCAGAGTTGGAGCAGCCCTGACCGGTCCTCCGTGGCCCTTGACTTGCCAGTGACTGAAAGACAACTGCAATTGCAGTGCAGTGGGGTGACATTTGGCAGCCTTGAGACTGCAGTGCCAGGGACTGTGGCTGCGATGGGCACGAGCACTTGCAGAGTGGCCTGAAGAAGGCAGAGAGCAAGGGGAGGCCCCTCTGGGTGAGCATGTGCCTCTGTAGGACCTTACCAGCCCCCGATGAGGTGTCCCAGCATGCATTGCAAGCAGCGGCCCCATGCCTCCCTTGGGCAGAGGTCAAGGACACAGGCAGCAGTGGGGAAAAGCGGGAGAGGACAAGGCAGTAAATCGGGGGCAGATGCTAACCCCCAAAGGAGCAGGCAGATGCCACCACTGCCAATAATCATGCACCCTCTGAGCAGGCCAAATACCATAACCCGTGGTCACCTCGGGCCCTCTTTAAACTGCCCCTCAGGTGGGTGAAGAATTCAGACCTTTGGTGGCACCCGTGCAAAGGCAACATATCCTCCCCCTCCACTGCCGCAAAGGCTGCCTGGGGGCAGGATGCAAGTTCTCCGCAGACAGGTTTGAGGCAGCTGCTGGAGGGCCAAATATGAGCGTGAAGAAGGCAAGGTCACAGAGCATTTGAGTTGCCTGCTGGAGAGCAGGCTCTTCTCTGTGCTCCTGCAAATCCTTCTCCCATTAACAGGAGAAACACCAAGAAGCACTTGAAAAATAGAACCACTGTGAGAAGAGCTGGCATGAATGCCTGCTCCAAAAATCACTCCAGGCACAACGGGTCACGTTTCACCCAATGATGGGCTCACAGGACTGCCCCCCATCTCGTGTCCTGGTCCTCACCATTGATGTTGTTGGCTGAAGGAAAGGTTCTCCAAGCAAGTGCAAGATGTCCAAATATGCTTTATGTATTCTGCTTCCATAAATCAAATAAGAGGGTATAAAAGGAGGTAGTGATTATGTTGAAGAAGGCTGCCCCATAGAAAATCAGTTCAAGAACTGCTGGTCAAAGTGCTGTGTACATCTGTCTACTGAGAAGTTGATAAGACCGTGAAAGTAAAAGCAACTGGAGAAATCCAAAGATGAACAGAAAAGAACCCAGGAAAAGCTGTCTCAAGGTACAACCTGATGAACTTGGAGTATTGCTCTGTCACGAAGTTGCTTTTCCCATAAAAAAACAGATCAGACAAGATTGTACAGAGAAGGTTGGGGCTATGTTGCTCTGAATGAAGAGCTTCTCCTTTGAGCTGCTCTTCAGCTCAGCTACAAGAGACTGTAGAAACACCATGAGCAATTCCTCTCCCTTGCTGAGAAGATGGTCCCCAGAAGCCCGGCTGAGTTGCCTTCCAACTCAGCAGGCACCTTTCCCCTCCCCTGGAGGGGAACCTAGTCAAGCCCTACCCATCAGCTGCCCAGCCTGAGCCCAGGGGAGGAAGAAACCCAAAAGGGCTCACTGCCCTGGCTTTTCCTCTGCTTTTGAAACCTCTGACTTTTTCAGTGCCCCAAAACCCTGAGCTGACAGCCTGAGGGGTGAATGACTGTGTGTAAAAGCCCTCACCGAGGATGGGAAGACCTTAAAAAGCTTGGGGGAGAGGAAAAGAAAGAAAGGACACAGTAACATTTCCTGCCTTTGCTCAAAGAGACTGTAGTGAAATCCAGGGCCCCTTTGTGCCGGGCGCCGTAACACCTCGCGAGAGAGAAGGCCTGTGCCAGAGAGCTCCTCACCTCCATGGCCATGGCACTGAGCAAGGACGAGGGCAGCCGGGTGAGAGCAGCCACCACGGACGGCTCAGGCAGCAGCAGGGAGGAGACAGGCCTCCGAATGTCTTGGCTGCACAGCCTGCTCCCAGCCCTGTGCTCTGCAGGGACAGGCTCAGCCCATCCCCTGCAGAGCTGCAGAGCAAACACCAAGTCTGGTTCTTCCTCTCTTCTTTAAAGCAAAGGCTTGTTTCCCTCCCTTACAAGTTAGAGTGAGGAATATTAGGCTGTAACTGTCCTGTGTAGGTCTCAAACTCCTCCTTGTCCAAGACGCTCGAGTGTTTTTCCCCTGTCCTTGCTGCTGCTGCAAGGTCCCCCCCAAAGGCTTGGTCCTGCTGAGTCCGCAAGGTCAGACAGTGCTTGGGAAGAGCTCAGCCTTGCTGCCTTGTCCAGTTTGTGTCAGGCCTCCTGAGAAACCTGAGGTTGTGTGAACCAGCAAGCAGTGTGTGTGTGTGTTTGTGTGTTTGTTTTTCCCCCTTTTAGGGGAAGACTAGTGGGTGGATGTGGGTGGGATGGGGGTGGCATGGGAGGGCAGGAATGGACACAGCCGGGGGTAGGGAGGGGGAGGTGCATTTTGAAAGGGGGATGTGGGCAGCGACACTGAGCCTGTGCTTCCAGTTTTCTTTTGGTCAGGTATTGCTGGATTTCTCCCCTGAGATTGAGCTGCTCCAATGCCATCAGCTCTCCGCCTGGCTTTCGGAAAGGTTTTGTTGTTTTTGCAGCAGTTGAGGCAAAGCAGAATTACCAACCCCCTGTCAGATCAATACAGGCAAAGGGAATCACTGCGCGCGCCATGCTGTGTGTGCCCGAGCCTTCCTGGGTCAACTGTGCTGACACGCTGGTTGGGCTAATGCCCTTTGGTTGGCAAGCAGTTGCGTTAGCAGCTGCCCCAGCAGGGTTAGTACCAGAATATCTTCGTGGGCTGGGTGGGGTTTTGTCCCCCCTCCCCCCAAGCTTTGGGGTATTTTTTTTTTTTTTACCTCCTCGTGGTTCTGAATAGGGGAGTGATTCATTTCTCTCTCTCTCTCTCTCTCTCTCTCAAGGACAGCTCTTGGTTTGGTCATGCCATGGGAAGAATGTATGAGCTTGGCACTGTGAAAACTGAGACAGAGCTGTTTTGTATCTGCTTGAGCCTAAAGGGAGATTCTGTGCATGTCTGGCATATAAAACTTGAAATTAAAAAAAACCCACGAAACCCACAATAAATTCACCGCAGGATGCCCAACCTTCAGATTACCTGTAACTCAATGCCTTCCCTCTAGATCACTAAATTGCTGCAGGGGCAGTGATAATCTTAAAGCAAACGGAGCTGGGTGTGGATGGTAGTAAGGAAAGTCACTTGGATACAGCAGCACTTTCTGACCGTAGTTTGGGGCCCCGTGAATCTCCTTTGCAGTGGATGCGCAGCTTTTGAGGAAAAGGTTTCTTGACTGTTGGAATCAAGGACAAACCCTTCTTGCTCTCTGCACAGAGTGAGTCCTCTTGCTATAGCGTGATTCCATTAGGGGCTTCTCAGTGGAAAGGTCAAAAAAGGGTTGAGAAGGCTGAAAGGCTGAAGAAGCTGCAAGCACAGTGGAAAGGGTGAGGGCTCATGTAGGTAGCGCCCAGGATCAGCTGCTGGAATAAAGGCAGCCTCTCTAAGCCAGGCCCAAGGAGTTTTCCCCAAAGCAGCGTCTAGTTTAGGCTGTGTGGAGGTTTTGGGCAAGTTGCTTTAACAGCTGGTGATGGGCCGGGCATTTGAAAGTAGTAATGAGCCGGTGCAAGCGCAGGCAGCCTAAGTGGGCAGAGCAGGGCCTGTTCCCTGGGGCCCCAGGCTGCAGGGCTGGGATCAGGCGCTGCGAGGAGCCCAGTGCTGAGGGGTCTGTTGTGGGGTGGTCTGAGGCCGGGGCACTTTGTGTGGGGCTGCAGCCGGCGAGGAGCTCTGTGCCCGGCCACTTGCGCTGTGCGAGTCCTGCCTGGCGGCGCCCGGGTGCTGAGCAGAGCCACGGCTGTGCCAGAGCCACAAAACTCTGCTGCAGCATGAGTGCTGCCCCAGACGCAGCGTCTGCGCTCACTGCAGAGCTAGTTTGGGGTCAGGTGCCCTGCAGGGAAGAGTGTGCCCTGGGGAGTGATGGTGTCCCAAGATAACGCGCTCCGGCTGCGCTTCCCCGCTGCCAGGAGCGAGCCCGGAGAGCAGTGCTTGCCACGTGTTGATGGCTGGGTGGCTGGTGCGTACGGGGGGAGCAGGCAGCCCCGCGGCTTTGTCCTTAACTATAACTGTGCGGCAATGGCTGTGGAGAAATGGTGGGCAGCGCCATGCAGGGCAGGATATGTGCGGTGTGCCAGGGTGCTGCCCTGCCCAAAGCTTTCTTCCTGCAGCCCCTTTTGGCGCCGTGCCATGGTCAGCTGGATGCCGTGGGGTCTGGCCTCCCTCCTTCCTCCTCGGCGAGCTTGAGCGTCAAGGCAAGGGGAGCGTTGCGTTTCCTTGCTCACTCGGTCCCGAGGCGCCTGCTTGCCCTCCTTGATCAGGCTGTTAGTGCTTGCAGGCGTTTCTGCCGACCTGGAGACAGGGAGTTGCCCTTTTATTTGAGAAGTCCCTTCCTCTTCATGCCTTGCTTGGGCCTTGCTGTAAAACCCAAGGCTTGCTTTCATGTGACTTGTGGGAGTAAAAGAAAGGGCCTTTCTTCTGTGCGTGTACCCCTAAAGGAAGGAAATGGGGGGCAGAGGGGCTGTGTCAGGTGACGGAGCGGCAACAATCCTGCGTTAGGCCCTGTGGCTTCCCAAAGCGGAGCCCCCCCCTGCTTAGTGTGGGTCTGACACTCGAGGCCCAGCCTTCTCCCCAGGTTGCTGCTTGAAGGATTAAATCCGGCTGCACAGAAGCAGGTCTGCTGCCATTTCTGCCTGCGGTGCTCCGGAGGATGGAAGCATCTTCAATTTTGCCGTGCTGGGAAGGACCTTGCTCTGAGCCGGGTCCCTCGTGCGCTTTCCCTGCCCTGTTCTCCTTTGCCGTTTGTGTTTAGGGCTTTTGTGCGCAGCCGTGTTTGCTGCGGGGGTGAGGTGGGAGCTGGCAGTTGCTGGGTTGCTGATGGTTTGCTTGAAGCTCTTTGGAAGAGGGACCCAGTTGAGAAGAGGGGCCCTTTTGGGCTGGGCAAGGCTATTCTTAGGAGAGGGCCTAAAGTGGCCGATGCCTTCCTGTTCAAAATCTCATTGTCCAAGCAGACGCCCTCAGCCGACCAGCAGTGGATTTTGTCTCCAACCACTGCATGCTTTGTAACTAGGAAAGCCCAAAGGAGGGCCCGGTCCCCTGAAAGGGCTGCCCAGTGGGGGTCTCTCTTCCCTCCAGTTCCCCTCTGTACGAGTTCTTAGCCAGCATCAAGGCAGTGTGACAGCTGTGCAGCGCAGCAGCCAAGGGTGCTAGCTGCAGAGCTGTGACTGCGCTGGCTGTGGCTGGGTTTGGGGCTGGCGCTGCAGGGGCGCTGGTTTTAGCCGGAGTTGTGGGTGGACGTGGGCAATGAGACTGGAGCCCGCTTTGCTTGGGATGGGTCCTAGCTAGAGGCTCGAGTAAAGCTGGTGGTGGTGAGGGTCCAAATCCCGCAGCAAGCCTGCTGTGTGTGAAGCGCATCTGCCCCCTGCCCCTTCTTTGGGTCGCTTCATCAGTGCTCTTGCAGTATACCTCTGCCATGCGATTTGGGACCTCCAAAGATGCCCCTTAACTGGATTTTCCATGTGGCACGTGCACCACTGCGATCTCCTGGTTTGGCTGCGTGTTTAGTTTCAGAGATGAACTCCCAGCTCTTCCTGCTCCCAGCGCAAAAAGCTTGAGAGCAGCTTAGTCCTTGTCAGCTTGTCCTCTTTTGAGGCTGCTTGTTGAGGCCCTGAGAACTGCCCCTGCCTGTGCTTGTAGGTCTGCCTGCCCCGTGTGCCGCTTTGGGAGCCCCCTGAGTGAAGCCAGCGAGCAGGCAGATGGTGTCAAAGCCATGCTGCCTCATCCATTTAAAGCCAAAAGAGTCCCTCGATGGGGGTGGCATGAGTCCCTGAGCAGGTCCGTGTCTGGGAGCCCCCAGGAGGTTGCTCAGAAAGGCGCCTGGGCCAGCGGCGCTGCGGGCTGCATTGCTGGGTGGCGACAGGCAAAAGGGGCAGGTGATGGGGTCCCCGGGCAGCCTGATTTGGGCAGAAGCTGCAGCCCTCACTGGCAGCTCGGGCTGCCCCCATCCGTCCCCAGCGGCTGCTTCTGGCCAGCCCCGCTCTGCCTGCAGTGGCGATTCCCTCAGGACCACATTCCCAGGGAAATGCCCCCCATCCCTGGAAAGCAGCTCCATGGCTGTCTGGTCCCAAGCAGCGCCATGCACGGCCTTCCCGCGTTGGGGTCTCCAGGGAGCCCCGTGCTCGGTGTGCGCATCCTCCTGCGTCTCCCATGTGTGCGGAGGCTGCAGCAGGGTGGGCCAGGGCCCAGCTTTGCTTTGCCTTTGTGCAGGGCTGAGCCCAGGGACCCCGGGTCTATCAGAAGGGCTTCTGGGGCCTCCAGAAACGCAGCTCCGAAATGCGGAAGAGAAAGGCGATGATGTTGCCTTGCCTCTGGCCCCGGCTTTTCTTCCATGGCATCGGGATGAATTAGTCCTGCTACATTTGAGAAAGGGTTGTGTTGTGGGCTGGCCGGGGAGCTGGAGGGCAGTTTGGCAGCCTGTGTGACCTGGCAGCTTTTGTGCTGCTGCCATGGGGCCCCTGGGTGCCAGCGAGGCTTTCTAGGCGGCTGAATGCCCCGGCGCTGGTGTGAGCAATGGCACGAGCCGCTCCTGGCTCGCGGGGCCTCTGTGCTGGAGCAATGGCCCCTGTGCGCTAATGGGAGCGTGCTGGATTTTTGTTCAGGCTCTGGCCCAGGTCTCTCTGCTTCCCGTGTGCCCGGTTTTGTGGCCTGGCTGGGACGGTGTTGTGAAAGGAGTGATGCACTTCACTCGTAAGAGGGAAGCAGCACTACATTTATTGCAGTAAGACAGTGACTTAACAAAGTTCAATCGTAAATAAGAACGATTTAACGAGGTTCAATTGGCAAGGTTCACTCAATTATTTACTGCATGAAGGACAGGGTCAGATGCGCATGCAACGGAGACCCTGCCATTGAGTCACGAGGTTCAGACTGGAGCCCCTTGCTTTCTAAACTCCTTTGGAGAGGAGCCTAGGTGCAGCTGGATCCAGTCCTAGTCCCAGACTTGGTCAACGGTTTATGTCTAAGGGGTTATGTGCGCAATTAATCTGAGATATAACTCAGCAAAGTTTCACAAAGTTTGCAAAAGTTCAGCACGCTATTAATCACTTCCCGAGGATCTGTGGCGGGTAAGGAATCTCTCAGCCTCGAGGAGTGACCTTGAGAGGTGTCCCTGCTCAAGAGGAGGTTCTGCAGTGCAGCCCACTGCCGTTCAGGAGAGCTCCATGGGCTCTGGGCTGCCCCCTATTTCTAGGGGGGGGATGATTGACTCACAGTCATATTTGCATGCTAGATGGGCCTTAGTTGGTGCACGCTCAACTAACCCCTACCTAGGTGCTGCTTACAGGGAGGTCAGGTTGAGGGGGAGAGAGCACATCAGTGGGGGGGGGGGAAGGAGCACACTGTCACGTCATCGAGGCCTGTCGAATTCCACACCTGTCGATTGGCTTCGATATTAATATTGAAGACCATCGATAGGCACCGATACGTCCCGTTGCCGACACGCGTGCATACCTTTCGGTCTGTGGCTGATGTTGCTCTTGGTAGGCACCGATGACTCTCGACATTGACCGTTTTTGACCTCGACGGGTCTCGGTGAGTATTAATTTCCACACTTATCGCCAGGGCATGACATCCCTAGCTCTCCGTCGCTCTCGGTACGCATCGCTCCCGCTCCATCTCGACGGGCATCGAGGCCTGTCCATTTCTTGCTTCGAGGCAGCAAGAGCACAACGGATCCTTGGTTCTTGGTAGCTGTTGCTATCGATCCTTGCCGATAGCCATCGATACCTCTCCATCTCCACAGGCATCTATGGCTTTTGCTCTCTGCCCTGTTTCACTCTCGGTAGGCGTCGACCGTATCGACACAGATCCCTCTGAAAATGGAGCAGCATCGATGCCTGTCAAATTCCACACCTATCCATAGGGTTCGATGTGGATGTCAATAATAAGTGGAGGTGGCACAAGATATGTCGGAAGGTGGCCTAACACGTGGGGGTGTTGCGGTAACAAGTGGCAGGGGGGTGCAAAAAGTGGTGGTGGGGGGGGGGCGATATCGATCGATAAAGATGAAACCCTGTCGACAGGTACCAATGCCTCTGCTTCCCCACACCCGTGCATACCTTCCACTCTGTGGCCTGTGCTGCTCTCCCTACACACAGACGACTATCAACATGGACCGTTTTTGACATTGATGGGCCTTGGCAAATATTCTTTTCCAGACGTACCGCTAGGGCCCGACATCCCTACCTATCCTTCCCTCTCGGGACGCATCGATACCTCTCCATCTCGACAGGCATCGATCGCTTTCGCTCTCGCCCCCCCTTTTCCTCTTGCCAGGCATCGAAGGTATCGACATCGCTCCCTCTCAATAGCAAGCAGCATCGATGCCCCTCCAATGCCAGACCTACCAAAAGGCATCGAGATGGATATCAAGAACGAGTGGCCGGGGGGGGGGGGGCAGGGTATGTCAGCAGGGCATTTAATGATTTGAAAGGGTTGTCATAAGTGGCCGGGGGGGGGGTGTAATGGTGGGATGGGTGCTCGCAGCCCCCCCAGGGCAGGGGCCCCCAGTGCTGCCCTCCCCGGCTGGGCCCTGCCGCCGCCCCGGGGCCCCCCGTCCTGTCCCGTCCCGTCCTGTCCCGTCCCATAGCACCAGGCACCAGGGCCAGCCCAAGCCCCCTGGGGCAGCCGGAGCCAGGCCCGGAGCCGGGCAGGGTCACCCCGGGCCGGGACCTGCCCAGGGACCCCCAGCGCCCCCAGCCCAGGCCCCCTGTGCGAGTGGGCACCGCCGTGCTGCCCCCGAGCCCTCCTCGAGCAGTGCGGGTTTGACAGGCGCCGGTGACAGGGCAGCGCCGCGGCGGCTCCCGGCCGCTTGGGCCGTTTCCCAGGGAAAAGCGGCCCCAGCCCCAGTGTTAGCAGGGGCCTCAGACAAGGAGTCTCAAGAGGGGGAGGGAAAGGGGGGGGGGGCTGCTGCCAGGAGCTTCAGACAAGAATGCACCCAAGGACACAGTTCTCGCAGCTGTGACTGATGCAGCCTCAAGGAGCACAGCGAAACCAGCAGAACCCAGTTGAAACCAAGGCCAGGAACAAGGCAGCCGTCTCAAGCAAAGAAACGAGCCAAGCCGAGACCAATATGGCAAAGGAGCTCAGCGTTCCTGGAAAAGGCACCTCGTCAGCAACCACCAGGGGCCACCATCGAAGCCCCCCGGAGACTCAGACCGCCTGCGTAATGGCTATGTAAATGTGATAATTCCTTCCAGGAAATAGAATGAATATGTATAATCATTCCAGGAAATTTGATGCCTACGGATGTAACAGAGCAACAGAAACTTTGGCTAATGCAACACACGGCATGCACGTTGGGCGGAGCGGAGCGACCCCCCCCCCCGTGCATCCGGCGCTGTGATACAGAGAACGCCTGCTGCTTAGTGCGACACTGGTGTTGAGGAGTTTTGCTCCCGATTTCAGTGACACCGGCGCCGCCAGAAACGGCGCCCGCAGGGGCCGCGGCCGCCGTGTGCCGCGCCGGGCAGAGCCGCGCCGCGCCGGTCACACGGGGCACGAGCGGCCCCTTTGCGCCCTCCGGCGCCGCCACGCGGGACCCCGCGCACGGCGGCGCTTGGGGCAGATCTGCCGCGGCCCCGGGCGCCCCGCGAAGCCCCACGCGGCTCTGTCCCGGCGGGGTTGGGGGGGGGGGGATGATGCCCCGCGCCGCCGCCCGTCACCGGGCTGCAGCCAACACGGAGCGACCCGCCCCGGCCCGCGCCCGCCCCCACGCCGCCCCAGCCGCCCTCAGCCGGCCCCGGCCCCCGCGCCGCCCCCCAGGGCGCCCCCGGCAACGCCGCGGCTGCCGCGGGCAGAGCCGAGCCGAGCGCGGGGTCCCCGCGCCGCCGCCGGGGCCGGCACGGCTGCAGCCTGGGACGGGGATCGCGGGCGCGGGGGGCGCAGCGCAGCGCCGGGGCCGGGGCCGGACACGGGCAGCCCGGGCCCGCGGCGGGGCAGCGGGACCCGCCGATCGCCCCCGCGCTGTCGGGACGTCGCCCAGCGCGCGCGGCCTGGCTGAGGACGGTGCGCTCGTGACACACGTGAAGCGGGGGCGGGGGCGGGGCGAGGCGGCGGGGGCGGGGCGGGGGAGCGGCCTGGAGTGGGGCGGGGTGGGGCGGGGCCAGAGCGCGGGGCGGGGGCGGGGCCGAGAGTGGGGAGGGGCGGGCGCCAGGGCGCGTGTGCGGGCTGCCGCGGGCGGCGCGCTCAGTTTGGTCCCTCGCGGCTGCCGTCCGCTTCCTCCCTCCGTCGCTCTGTCGCTCCGTGGCGGCGCGGGCGCTCGGGGCCGGGAGGGCGGCGGCGGCCCCAGGTGAGGAGCGGGGGGGCTCGGCCGCGGGGCCGGGCGGGGGAGCCGGGGCCGGGAGCGGGGCTGGGGCTGCCCGGCTGCGGCGGCCGGAGCCGGGCCCTGCTACCCCCCGCGGGGCCGCCGCCCGGCCCGGCGCCTCCCGCTGTGGCCGCGGCTCGTGTCCCGCCGGGCCGCACCGGGGAATAAAGCCCGAAGGGCCGGAGCCCGGCGCCCCCCGCCCGCGGTGCCCCGCTCCCGGGGTCGGGCCCTCCCCTCGCCGCGGGGCCACCCCGGCGCAGCTCCCGAGCAGGGCCCGGGGCCGCCCGGGCTGGGGCTGCTGCACCGGGCCCCGCACACGGCCGGGGCAGGGGCGGGCGGGGGCGACACGGGCCGAGTGCGGGGCTGCGGGGCCGGACACGGGCTGGGGGAGCCCGGCTGCTCCTGGGGCTGGAAGCATGGCCTCATTCCCGGGCTTCGGGCTCCGGAGCAGCGGCCGCGGGGGGCTTTGGGGGGCTTGAAAAGGGAGGCGAGGGCCGCTGTCCTCAGGTCTCCCAAAAGAGGCCAAATGCTGCGTTTTGGGGGCCGGCAGTGGGGCCGCAGGCTCTGTGTTCAAGCCCAAGAACAGGTGCCCAAGGCCTGTGTTTTTGAGCTCAGCAGCAGGGCTGAAGCCCTGGGTTTTGGGGTCAGAAACAGAGGCTTAGTGCACTGTTTTGGGGGTTGGAGACAGAGGCTCAGGCCTGCGTTTAGGGGCCAGAAGCAGAGGCTGAGTGGGCTGTTTTTGTGGCTCAAAATGGAGATGAAGCCCTGCATTTTTGTGCTCAGAAACGAAGACCGAGTGCTGCATTTTTGGGTCCAGAATGGTGGCTTTTTCAGTCTCTGTTTTCAGCCCCCCCCCCCCCCAAAAAAAAAAACAGCAGCTCAGTCCTGTGTTTTTCAGCTCAGAAACAGAGGCCAAGTCCTGCTTTTTGGGGTTGAAGAAAAAGTGCTGCATAAGGCTTTGGCTAAGTGCTGCGTTTCTGGCTCCACAAATGGAGGCTTAGGGGGCTGCTTCTGTTACTGTGAGACTGAGCCTTGCCTGTCTGAGCTCACAAACAGGGATTAGGTCCTGCCCTTTTTGGGGTCAAGAATGGAGGCTTAGTGGGCTGTTTTTGTGGTTGAAAACAGAGACCAAGTCCTGCATTTTTGAGCTCGAAAATGGAGGCTAAGTCCTGCGTTTTGGGGACTTGGAAAGGGAGGTGAGTTCAGCTGCTTCCAGCCCCAAAGCGGAGGCCGGGGGGTGGGGGCCCTTTCTGGGGTGGGGGGAGGCAGAGGGGTGGGGGGAGGCAGGGTGTGTGGACCCTCCCCGAAGGGGGGGGGGTCCGTCCACGAGTGCCCCTAGGGCAGGGAGGCTGGCATGCACCAGGCCGAACCTCGTGTCTGAGATAGTTTCTGGCGCGAAAGCGGTTTTGGGGCAGGAAACACCAGGAGACACCATCTTCTAGGGCCAATATTTATTCAACATTCATCCAAGACTTTCAACACTAATTAACCAGTTAGCTTAGAGGTATCGAATCAATCCTGACCAGGGAGTCACTATCGATTCAACAGTCACAAGCTAAATGCTCAACTAGTCCAAGTAGTCAACAGTGAGTCAACATATATAAACCAGTTAGTCAGAGTTCACACAATACTTTCAATACTAAATAAACAGTTAGCTTATAGTTTTTGCAGCAATATTAAGTGACTGATTAGTCAATAGGGATTCCATAGATGTTAGGTCATTAGTTGTCCCTGAGTCAATGTACCTAAGCTCATTGCTCAACTGAATATTCATAAGGTAATTAGTCAACACTGATCCAATCTCCATCAGCTAAGGCTTCAATACTGATGCACTATTAAATGATGCCACAATCTCTAAGCTGTGACAGCAACTGATTTATGGCCCTGTCAATAGTTAATCAATTAGCTTATAGTTATTGGATCAGTATGAACGCATTAGTCACTATCAATGCCACGTGCACAAGCTTGTCACTTGGCGCCGCTTCCGTGCCCCCGCGCTCGCTCGGTGCCAGACACCCTTTCCCCGCCACCAGGCTCGGGGCTGCCCCAGTGGGACGCGGCGCCACCCCTGTGCCCGGGGCGCGGCTGGTTCCCAGCCGCGTCGCTCCCGTGGGGGCCCCGCACCGGAGCGGCCCCAGCCCGCGGCGCTGGGCAGCAGCCGGCGGCTTTGGTCCGGGGCCTCAGCCTGAGCGGCAGCTCCGGCGCGGCCGCGGCTCCTGTGGCTCTCGCTCCCGGCGGCGGCTCCGGCGCTCCATCCGGCTCTCGCTCGGCGCTGTCCATCCGTCCGTCCGTCCGTGCCAGCCCCGCGGCTCGGGGCTCCCGCGGGAGGGCAGAGGCGTCCCGGGAGCGCTCGCGGCCCCACAGGGCTCCGCACCGGGCCCGGCCCGGGGCTCCCTCGCGCTGCTGCCCTCCCGGCCCTGCTGCCGCCTGCCTGCGGGTGTCACGGGGGCCGGGGCCGCCCCGCCCGAGGCAGGCAGGCAGCAGGGGGGCCCCGCGACTCCCCCCGGCCCGGCCCGGCGCTCCCGGCGGCTGCGGGGCCGGGCCGGGCCTCCGCCCCCCGCTGCCCCACGGACCAGCCCGGGCCGCCCGCTGCGACCCCCCCCGGGGGGGGCCCCAGGTGCCTCCCGGCAGAGCCGGAGCCCGTCCCGCCTCCCCGCTACCTGCTGCTGCTCCTCTTCCTGCTCCTCCCGCTGCTTCTGCTGCCGCTGGTTCCGGTTCCGGTTCCAGTAGCGCCCCGCCCCGCCGGTTCCGGTAGCGCCCGCCCGGCCTGGCGTGGGGCCGCCGCGCACCTGCCGCCCCTCAGCGCCGCTCGCCCGCGCACGGCGGCGCCGCCTGGCGGCCGCGGGGGCACTGCAGGGCCCGGGCAGGGCCCGGGCAGCCCCCGCGCGGCGGCGCCCCGGGGCCCCGTGACCGGCGACAGCGGCAGCGGCACGGCGGGGCCCGGAGCCCCGGGAGCCGCCTCGCCCCGGCGCTGCCGGTGCGCGGGGAGTGGGAGGCGAGAGCCCGGCGACGCGGTGGCGGCACCGCTGGGCACCGCAGCCCCTGCCCGGCTGCTCGCTGCCTGCAGCCCCCGCGCGACCTGCCGCTGCCGGGGGCGCTCACTGCCAGGCCGTGGCTGGCGCGAAGGCCTGGCCGCCTCCGGAAGGGCCGCGAGCCCCGGGCGTGCGCAGGCCCGGAGCTGCCCCGCTGGGCGGCCCACGCAGCCTTCGCAGCGCGGGGGACTCGCGCTCCCGCAGCTGTCACGCTGGCTCCTGAGCGGGGACAGCCTGGAGATTAGTCAGGGGCCTTCTTCCTCCCTCCCCTCCCCTCCACTCCCCTTCCCATCGAAAACAGATCCCCTAATATACATCTTTTCTATATTTCTACTACGAGAAAGCCTGTCAATTAAAGAGCAAAGCAAATCAGACTCTACCAGTTCGATGGCTGGAGATGGGGAAGGAGAGGGGGGAAGAGGAGGGGGGAGGAGGAGGAAAATGGAGGGGAAGAGGGAAGCGGGGAAAGGGGAGGAAAGAGGGGGGAAGGGGAGAAAGGGGGGGAGGAGGGAAGGGGGAGGTGGGGAAGGGGGGGTGAGAGAAAAGGAAAAGAAAGCAGGAGAGAAAGGGAAAGAGAAGAGAGGGGGAAGAGAGAAAGGGAGAGAGGAGAAAGAAGGAGAGCACAAAAAGCCCAGAGAGAGGAGAGAGAGAGAAAAATAGCACAAGAGAAGAGCAGAAGTACAGAGAAATGAGACAAAAAAGGAAAGGGAGAGAAGAGACAGAAGGGAGGAGAGAAGACAGGAGAGAAAAGAGAAGAGAGGGAAAGAGAAAAAAGGAGTGAGAACAAGGTAGAGAGAAAAAGAAAGCAAGAGGGAGAAAGTGGGAGAGAAAGGGAGAGAACAGAAGAGAGAAAGAAGGAGCAGGAAAAGAAGGAGGGAAAAAGAGAAGGAGAAAAGCAGAAAGAGAAGGAGACAAGGGGGAGAGAGAAGAGAGAGGAAAGGGGAGAAAGCAAGAGAGGGAGAGAAAGAAAAAAGGGAGAGAGGGAGAGAAACGAAAGGAAAGGAGAAAGTGAAAAAAGATAAGGAGAGAAAGAGAGACAGAAGTAAGAAAGAAGGAGAGGGAAAAGGAAAAAGAGGAAATGGAGAAAGAACAAGAGCAAGAAAAAGGCAAAGAGAAGGGAGGGATAGAGGGAGAGAGAGAAAGAGGAAGAAAGAGGGAGGGAGAAGGAGAAGAAGAGGGATAAAGAGGAAGAAAAACAGAAGGAGAAGCAAAAAGAGGAAGAGGGAGTGGGAGAGAGGGAAAGAGTGAGAGAGAGGGACAGAAAGAGGGAGGGAGAAAGAAGAGGGAAAGAAGGAAAGGAAGAAAAGGGAGAGAGCAGGAAAAAGGGAGAAAGCAAGAAAGAAGGAAGGGGGAGATATAGTATAAGAGAAAAAGAGAAAGGGAGGCAGAGAGGAGGAGGAGGCAGGGGGAGGAAAGAGAGAGAAGGGAGAAAGGAAAGCAACAGAGGGAAAGAGAAAGTGAGGGAAAGAGAAAGAGAAGGAGGGAGAGAGAAGGAGTGAGAACAAGAGTGAGACGAGAAAGTGAGTGAGAGGAAGAGAAATACAGAAGGACAGAGGAAGAGAGCAACAAAGAGAAAGACAAGACAGATGAGAGAAAGGGGAAGGTAGAGAAAGTGACACAGAAGAGACAAAAGGAGAGAGAGAGGGAGGAAGAAGGAGAGAGAGGCTGAGGGAGAGTGAGAAGAGCAAGAGGGTGAAGGAGAGAGAAAAAGGAAGAAAGGGAGAGAGAAAGAGGAAGGAGAGAGGGAAAAGAAAGAAGAAAAGAAACAGAAAAGGAAAAGGAAAAAGAGAAAGGACAAGAGGGAGAAAGGGAGAAAAAAAGAAGGAAGAGAGAGAAGGTGATAAACAGGGAGAAAGATGGATAAAAGAAATAAAAGGGAGAGAAAGGGAAAGAAAGAACAGGAGAGGTAATGAGATAGAGAAAAGGAGAGAAGGAAAGACAGAAAGAGTGAAAGATGGGGAGAGAAAGAACAAGAGAAAGAAAGGGAAAGCATGAGAAAGGAGAGGAGGAGGAAGGGAGAGAGAAAAAGAAGGAGGAAGAAAGAGCGAGACAGAAAGAAAGCAAGAGAAATGGAGAGAGAGAAAGAAAGAAGAGTGAAAGAAAATAGGGAGGGAGAAAGGGAAAAAGAGCAAGAGAAAAGAGAAAGTCAAAAAGAGCAAGAGAAAGGAATGGTGAAAGAAGCGACAGAGAAGGAGTAAGAGCAAGATCAATACAGATAAAGATAGAGGGAGAAGAGAAGGAAGAGAGAGTGACAGCAGGAGGGAGAAAGGGAGAGAATGAGTGAAAAAGAATGAAGGAGAGAGGGAGAGAAGGCATAAGAGGGGGAAAGGGAGAGGGGGAGAAGGAGAGAGAGAAAGGGAGAGAGTGAGAAAGCAAAGACAGGGAAAGAGAAGCAGAGAGAAAGAGAGAAAGGGAAGGGGGATAGAGAGACGGAGACAGAAAAGGGGGGAGAAGGAGAGAGAGAAAGGGAGAGAGTGAGAAAGCAAAGACAGAGGGAAAGAGAAGCAGAGAGAAAGAGAGGGAAGGGGGATAAAGAGAGAGACAGAGGGAGACAGAAAAGGAGAGAGAAGGAAGAGAGAGGGAGGGAGGGAGAAACAGAGAAAGAAATAAAGAAATAAAGAGAAAAACCGAGTGAGAAAGGGAGAAAGAGGGAGAAAGGGGGAGAGAGGGAGGGAGAGAGGGAGAGAAAGAAAGAACAAGACAGGGCAAGAGAGGAGGAAGGGCGAGGGAGAGAGAACGAGAGAAAGAGGCAAAGAGAGAAAGCGGGAGAGAGAAAGAGGGAAGGAAAGGAAAAGAGAGAGGGAAAGAGGGGGAGGAAGGGAGGAAAAAGGGGGGGAGAATAATAAAGAGAAAGAGGGAGAGAAAGAGGAGGGTGAGAGGAAGAGAGAAGCAGAGGGGGAAAGAGACCAAGCGGGAGAAGGAGAGAAGGAAAGAAGGGCAGAGAAAGAGAGTCCAGGAGAATGAAGGTGAGAAGGAGAGAGAGAAGGAGAGAGAGGCAAACCGAGGGAAAGACAGGAGGAGGGAGGAGGACGGGCAGATAGGAGAGAAAGAAGAGAAAAAAGCAAAAGAGAGCAAGCAAGGTAGAGAAAGACAGCGGGAGAGAGAGAAAGCAAGAGAAAGAGAGTAAGAGTGAAGGGGAGAGAAAAACGAAAAACAAGGCTAGTGAGAGAAGAGAGGGAAGGAGAGAGCGAGACAAGAAGAGAAATGCAGAGGGACTGAGGAGGAGGAAGCAAGAGAAAGAGAAGACAGAGCAAGAGACAGAGGGAGAAGGAGATGAGAGAGGGAGGGAGGGAGAGAAGAACAGAGAAGGAGAGAGAGGAGAGGGGGGGACAGGTAGAAGGAGAAAGAGAGGGCAGGAGAGAGAAAGAAACAGGGAGAGGAAGGCAAGAGAAGGCGAGAGAGAAGAGACAAGCAAGAGCAAGAGAGAGAAAGAAAGAAGAGAGCAAAGGAGGGAGAGAGGGGGGAGAAGGAGCGAGAGGAAGAAGAGAAGGGGCCATAGAGAGAGAGAGAGAAAGAGAGAGGAGGAAAGAGAGAGAGAGCAAGAGAGAGAATGAGAAAGAGACAGGGAGGGAAAGAGAGAAAGAGAGAAAGAACAAGAGAGGGAAACAGGGAGAGAAGAGAAGGAGGGAGAAAAAGGGAGGGAAGGAAGAAAGAAGGAAAGACCAAGAGCAAGAAAGGGAGAGAAGGAAAAAGGGAGGTAGAAGAGAGTGAGACACAGGTGCAGAGAAAGAGAACGAGGCAGAGAAGCAGAAAGAGAGAACAACAGAGAACAGAACAACAGAGAGAAAGAGAAAAAGAGAGAGAAAGAGAGAAAGAAAGAAAGAGAAAAAGAAAGAAAGAAAGGGAGAAAGGATGAGAGAAAGAGAGGGAGGGAAAGAGAAAGGAAGAGTGAGAGAGAGGAGAGAAAGAAAGCGCGTGTGAGAGAAAAGGGCAGAAAGAGGGAGAGGCACTGAGGAAAAGAGGGAGGGGGAAGAAAGAGGGGGACAGAGGGAGAGAGAGAAAAAGAGAGAAAAAGCAGTCCAGTTTGGGGGAAAAGCATTCCAGTTTCAGGGAAATGCCCAGCTCGGCTTTGCGGCCCTCCTGTCACTCCAGCTCTACCCAACCAGGCTCTGCTGTGGCTTTCCAAAGCTTTTAGGAGCAGTGTCTCAGCTCCAAGTAGGTGCAAGAAAGCCACCCAGTCTGACAAAACACATCCCTCCCCCCTCTTCCTTAGAGCTCCCGCTGGGCCACACCACCTCCGGCACCTCTTGTGCTCAGAGTTTTGCCCGCAGCAATAAAAGTGAACGGGCACAAGAGAACTGCCAGGACACGCGCAGAGCCCCACTTCCTCGACACTTCCTACCAGCAGGCTGACATTTCCCCCGCCCTGAAGACGCTAGGAGCCACCTGCCCTAGCACAGAGCTGCTAAGTCACTTGGGGCATCCTGACGAATCGAGAAAAACAGGAACCTTGGACTCATTTGCCTGGCGAAGAACCAAACTGCTGATCTACCCCACAGGCACCTTTTCTCTACCCAAGCGACAGCGGCGATTCTCACGAGCTGGCGCATGATCAGCACCTCTGTTTTCACCAGGGCCTCGGTGCTCTCTGCTGCTGCTGCAGGAGGTAAATCCCTCCGAAACCGGGGCTCCACCAAGAAGGGCTCCCGTCAGAAGCACCGGGAGCCCACAGGCCTGGTAAGAGCTGCCAGACACAGGCCAACACACAGCTAACTGCAACCTGCGTTTTCTGGAAAGCACCCGAAGCGCACTGGCAGCCACAGAAGGCGGCCAGCAAAGACTCGCGGACCCAGGAGCGATGGACCCGCACACCCCAGCCTGGAGCTTGGAGAACAAGTCAGGAAGAGCAATGCTGGCTCCTTGCTCTTCCAGAGCTCTCACGCAGGAGAAAGGGGACCTTTTTGCGATTGCAATGCTACTTGCAAAGACAGCAAACGCTGTCAGCCACAAGCCTGCACTCATCAACTCTGGAGGAAAAGACTTCCCTTGAGCACACCGAGACGGGGCACAAAGGGCATGGGAAGAGGCAGCCGAACACCAAAGGCTGCAATGACTCTATTTGGGAAATCTTCACAGGTTGAAAAGCTTTGATATAGTGACATGCCTGCCGCAATGCAAATACAATCACACAAAACATCAACCAGCCAAGCAAGTGAAAACAGTTACCCCGCACGTAACAGGAGCAGGAACAGAGCATCTCCCTGGCTCCCAGCCAAGGTTGGCTTGGCGCACGCCTCGCATCGCTACCAAACTCCCCGAGGTAAAGACGCACCGTGGAACCACACAACAGCAAGGAACCCATCAACGGTTTCCACTAAGGCGGTGCGGAGTTAAACTGCCACTGAGGCACAAACACCGACGATCCCAAACCTGGAGCGGATGAGACGACCTTCAGGGCCCCCAGTTCAGCACTGCTCCGCACACCTGCAGTCAGCCTTCCCGTACCCAGGGCTTCCCGTGCACTTCTCTGTAACACATCCCTCCAGAGAAGCAGCCGTCCTGGCACTCTAGAGAGATGCTGGCTGATGAGGGCAACGCTGCTGGTAAAAAGCCAGGTGCCAGCTCTGCACGGATCAGGAACAGCTCCCGCATCAGCTGCCCCCAGGTGACACACTCTGTCTCTCCGGCGCTGCCCAGAGCGGGATGGATCGAGCCCTGCGGGCAGCAGCTGGGCACTGCTGATTTCTCACCACCCCCAAGCAGATGAAGACCACGGAGCACTTCAGGAAACACTGCCACCCTGCTTAATCCACAGCTGCAAATGAACAGCAACTGTGGCACTTTAAACCCAAACCGCCCCTTAAAAAACCCTTCAAGGGATTCAAGTCACCCTGCAGAGGCTCCACTGCAAAGCTGAGGAAAGAGGAAACAAGAAGAAAAATGGGGCGAAGGTAGGCAAGGATAGGACCAGCCTCTGGGGTCACCGAGAACAGCTCCCAAAGCACCTTCCCATCCCCTTGCCTGCACACACTGTGTCCCACAGTCACGCAACCAGCAGAGGAGGAAAGTGCTGCCAACTCCTCACCCCACAGAAACTCCAGCTGCTGCTGTGGCAGCAAGGGAAGACCGGGTGGCATGGGATTGCCGACAACATAACAAGTTAGTATGACTGCTTTTAATTAGCTGCAGCATTAGGCACACGGACAACAGAGGGCTCACAAGTCATGCTTCAAATAAGCCTGCATATACAGGGGGCTTTGTGAGAACCTCAAGATAAACGAAAACTGCATAAGAATGCATCCAGTGTCTTTTTTATTAGTAAACACATGTGGAATTGCCCGTTATATTGAAGGGAAGCAGATCGCTACCTGTGTAACAGTAACCCCACATTCAACCTACGGGAATCAGAAAAGGCTCCAGGTGACAGCCAGGCAGCACCAGGAGCGGGTAGCTCAGATCAAACCAGAGCGCTGTCACAGGGGAGAAATGCAAACTCAGTTAAGCAAAGCCCATCACCACACACGCACACACACAGTTACGTTCAGGCAGCCAGAGATCTCCTGGGCCAATGTCACTCCCCAGCACCATTTCCTTAAAGCACCTGGCAAAGTGCAGCGAGCTGCAGCCTTGCTCCTTTGACTCCCAGAGCAGCAGCGGCACAACAGGAAGCCTGCTGCCAGGCTTGAATTTGTACTGCACTGAACAGTCTACAAAAGGGGAAACGACGCACCAGCAACAAGCAAATCCCAAGAAATGCCACGCATTTGTCTGCAAGGAAACAGCCCTGGGGGGGTTAATTAGCAGAAGCCATAACAACCCCTTCACACGCAGCAGAAACGGCCGTCGCTAAAAGCAAACAGCGGCAGAGGGCGTGGAAGGAGCACCGCAAGCTCGGCAGCAAGTCGCGGCTCGGCAACCGACAGAACCAACGGGCAGCGAGCGGCTCCTGCAATTCCCTTGCGGGCTCCACGTTTCAGGGAGCTCGGGCACTCCTCGCTTAGGGCTTCGGCAGCACGCGGCAGCAGCTCCATCCTCCGCTGCCTGGGGGTAGCAACGACGCGCCCAGCTCCCATTTAAGCCTCTCCTACACCCCGAGTATTGTCAGGTGCCGACACGCTCAGGGCTGGCCGCGCTCAGCCTTCGCCTCTTCCCTGCCTGGCAGAGCTGGCGGCCCCAAAGGCTCAGCAACGAGAGTTGCCGCCCGGAGCGCAGGGAAACACGGCCCCCGCTGAAGATGTCTGCTGAATGAGCCCATCAGCTCTCCCCCGGGGACCGCCTGCCATAGACGAGATACAGCCTCCAGCTACCTGTCGCAGCCAGGTACTAGCGAGTCAGCGGAGAAAGGACGCCTTGGTCACACTTTAGATGAACAGTCCCTTGACAGTCTGTGGTGTGGCGAGACGGGATAACTCCTGTCCTCCAAGACCAGTCTTGCAGCCACAGAGCAGAAAGGTGCATCACCTGCTTCTGCCTCCCCCAGCAGCAGAAAGGCATTTTCCTCCTGCAGATCTCCTGGCCCAGCTGCCAGCCCTGGGACCCCGGGCCCAGAAGTCCAGGCAAAATGAACATCCAGACCACCTCGGGGCAGGGGACCTTAATAAAGCACAACCAAGTACCAGGGCTGCAGTTGCAGACCTGCATGGTTTGACCTCCTCCTCTTAGGGCACCAAAACAACCAAACTCACCTGCGATATTAAGCAAAGACACGCTGGTTTTCTTTCTTTCTTTACTTGCCAGCGAGGTGGGAAACTCAAGCCCTCCAACTGCGTGCAGGGGCAACAAGTCCTGGCCGCTCTCCCCGGCTGGCACAGAGCCACCCTTCCACGCCACGGAGATGGCGCAGACCAGCACACTCCAGCTGCCAGATGCGTCCGGGAGCCCGGGGACACTGCTGTGCTCGGAGCTGGGGGAGCTGCAGCACCCCAGCTGCATGACAGACGGGGCAGAGCTGGGCTCTTTCCAGGGCCTCCTTTGACAGAGCAGCAGCTCCCCTCTCTCCGGGCTGAGGTGCAGCGCGAGGGGAGAAAAGGGCCGGCACCTCGGTTTCATCACCAGCACACAGCCCCCGTTGAGCTGCCACCGAGTCCCACACTGAAATGCTTCAGGAGCTGCCTGCCTGAAGCACGGCACTCAGCAGGTCCTGTGCCAAGTCCCTTCCCACTGCAGGGCAGCAGCCACAGGCAGAGGGTGCAGGTGCTGGTGCCCACAGACCCATGAGCCAGCAGAGTCCCCTATTCCGCCCAGGAGCAGGCAAAGCTCTGCAGTGGGGGCCAATGAGCCAGGGAGACATCACAGCCCTCCACGGGGGGCAAGTTTCCTAGCGATGGCCAAGGCAGGCCGGTCCTCTGGAGCCCTGAGGCTGAGTCCAGCAGGAGCAGTGCTCAGCCGCTGCAGAAAGCGCCCCAAGTCCTGCAGGGCACTGAAGTCTCCTCGTGGCAGCGCTAAATGAGGCCACGCCAGAGCCTTTGTCCTCCCTTGCACAGGGGATTTCTTTCTCTGCAGCATTTCGCCCTGCTCAGGCGCCAGCACTAATGCCCAGACCGGCTCCATACAACCTCTCTCCCAAGGCAGGGAAGGGAGCGGCAAAACCAGGGAAATGGCTCAGCCCGGGAAACAGCAGGTCGAGCTCCTGCCTTGAGCCCCGAGCAGCAGCACCAAGCCTGACACAAGGCTGCAGCATCGCTCCCCTGGCGCAAATGCAGTGAGCAGCCCAAACCTGCTCTGCCCAAGCTGCCCTGCTCCGGAGGGAGGTGTTTGGCTCCTGGGGACATAGTTATGGAAGTGGCAAAGCAGGAAGGAAAGGAGCATGGTAGAGATGCACATGGAGAATTCAGCATCGTCTGCCCTGCCTGGCTCCAACAGTTGTGGGCAATGAGGGAGCTCAGTCCTGAGCAGAGGGTTGAGATCCTGCACTGCAGCTCATCACTCAAAGCGAGAGCCACTCCCCCCCTTTGCAGAAGGCTACAAAAAGGTCAGCAGAATTTTATTGTCTTTTCTCTTCCCCCTCCTCCTCCCCCCGCCCCCGCAATTTCTAAAAAGCTTTTACAAAACAAAAGCGTGCACCTCATTCAACTTCTGCTCCATCAAGCACATTGCTGTGGACTTTGACTTCTAAGTTCACCTGCTTCACCCTCCCACCTTTCACCTTGGAGGCACCCCCAGCTTCCCTCAGGATATTAATATTCCTCACAGGGCAGGACTGGCTGTTCACAGCCTTCTCCACTCCCTTGGGCAGCTCCACCTTGGTGGTCAGGGGATGCTCCTCCGCCATGGCTCTGGCAGCCTCTTGCTTCCCCTGCAGCTTTCAACACTTCCTGGGGATGAAGCAAACTCCCAAAAGCACCAGCAGCAGCATGATGGCAGCAAACACACTCCCGAGGGAAGTGCCTGTCTGTGATAAGGAGGCTCCCCCATCTCCAAGAGCAGCAACCTCATGTTGGTGCCACTCGCGAGCTGGTCGCCTTCATTGTCATAGGCCGAGGAGTCATCCAGCATCAGCCTCCCATCACTGTCAACCAAGGCCCTGCGGCCACGTTTCAAGAGGCAAGCGAGAGTCTCTGGAGCTGAGCAAGAGGCCACTTCTGGCACAACAGGCATCCTCGCTTCCACGGGTTTGCTTCCTCCCTCCTCTTTTGCTGGCATCCTCCCTCTGCTACAAGCCCAACTCCTTGAGAAAGGACTCTACAGAAAGCTAATCACATTGCATGATTCATGCACACCTTAATCTGAGAGTCTCATTTAAATACAGCAGGTGAAAGTCATGTTCAGACAGCATGTCCTATCTGTCTCTCTCTGATGGGGGTCTTGTTTCTGTGACCTCTAACATGTGTGACTGCAGAGCAGCATTAGAAAGATGAAAAATAGAATTGGCTCAAGAGCTACTACACTGACAATTTCTTTTTCCTTTTCTGAAAGAGACCTGTTGCTTCTTTAGCCGATTCCTAAAGCTTAGCCTCTGCTTTCAAAATGTTCAGGGCCATTAAACCCTTCCACCATTTTAAATCATTCTGGGCAAAGCCCCAAGGGGAGCAAGGAATAGGAACATTTAAGGAAAGGGGATAACTATTGCACCTTTGAATGCCCATCGGAGTGGGCCTCTTCCTTTCTTGGGGCATTAGTTGCATTCAAACTTCACAACTGAAAACAAAATTTCCTTTCCAGAAAAGAGGCTCAGTTTCTTTGGAGCTGATGGTTTTGCTTTTGCTACAGAAGCCCCACGTTTGTCTTGTGAAATTGCCTGAGGAGTCTGTCAGTCCAGAAATTCATCCTCACACGCCTTATCAGAAGCTGCTCCAGCAGACTAGACTAGGCTTTTATCGCAGCACCAAAAGCAGACTGGCCTGGAGATTGCTTGGCTGGACTTGGCCTTCCTTACTGGAAGGCCTCTCAGACCAGAAGGGTCTTCTTTCAAACCGCCCCTTCCACGTAAGCCAACTCCCCCCACCTCATCTCACCAGCCACTTCAACCCCAGGAACACTTCCCTACAACGCCTTGCACACAAACACCGGGAAACACCCTCAACAGCACACAACACCAAGGCAAACAAGTTCCCCCAAACAGTGATTTCGGACACCAGGAAGTTTCGACAGGTGTCCTGGGGGGGATGTAAGCAGCACTTGTAGCGACGCAGATGCGCTGTACTGCTGCCACTCCAGGCAAGAGCTGCCAGGCAAGGTTGCAAGGGTTGGCCAGGGGCCTCACTGACCTTCAGAAGGGCCGTCGGGGCCCCCTTCCCCTCTCCCACACCCACCAGCTCTGCACAGCAGCCCAGTCCTCCGTGCACCATTTCAGCCCACAAAACACAGCTTTCAACCAGTTCTGCGAGCTGAGCTGCTGCACCCCTGGGTCACACGTGCACTGGAGCACACTCGAGGGAAGCAGGAGGACAGAGAGGGGAGACAGCATCACCAAGCAGCAGGCGAGCTACCCCTCTCTGCAACAGCAAGCTGCTACATCAACAAGCTACAGCGGGATGCCTCAGCCCCACCAGCATAAACCACAACGGTCCCGTGGAGAGCAGTTTGTAACACCGCTTTTCTCCAGCCAAAAGCCTGGCCCGGCACTCTGACCGCAAGCCTGCTCTGGCCCCCTTCAAACCCACGGCAGCAGTTCTGCTGCCTTCCACAAGCAGCTGGGCCCTGGCTGATCCAACAGCAACTGTTTGGGAAATGGCTGCTCCAGCTACGCTAGAAAAGGAGTACATGGTTTGTAGGCAAACACAGTCAGAAAGCATGGCCCACCGGCACTTCCTCACTGAACATGATCTTTTATGTGCAACTTCAAAACAGCACATCAAAACACTAGCCCTGCAAAATTATCCCCACCTTCTGCATCCACACTCTCCTCCGGGCACGTACCAGTACCACTAGTGAAGGATCCCAAACCAAACCCAACTACAACCCACGTCAGCAGCACGGGGCAACAGATGAGCAGATCTCCTGCCCCACATCCCCGTTCTGTTACGTTACTGCCCTGGCAGGCCTGCGGGGCGCAAGGGAGAATGACCTGCCGCACAGTTTACTGGTGCCAGCAGCACGCAGGCAGACTTTCCCAGCCCCTCTGCAGCACTGGGAGGCTCCATCACACACCACAAATGGAAACGAGTGCACTCAGCCTGCCCCAGCTTCTCCCAAACCACCTACCAAGGACTCTCACCTCCAGCTATTCCCCCCAGCTTCCCCTCGGCCCAGAAAAGCTCCCACGACCCGCGGCGGGGCTGGAAAGCCCAGGAATGACCTGCCGCCACTCACGTCCCATCACACGGCGCTCACATGCATCCTATCCACAGCTGGGCACATCGTTCCAGAGCGCCGAGGGGAACGAAGCCCCCAGGCCCAGGGCCCCCACAGGCACTGCAGGCGGCTTTCCTGCCTGCAGCAAGAAGTCCCTGAGAAAACCTGCTTGGGGACAGCAGGCAGCAGCAAAAGCGCTTCCAAGAAGCAAATTGCTTGGCTGTTTCCTTTTTCCCCAGAATCCCTCACCAAGGCCAAGGAGCATCACACAGCAAAATACAGTTTGCACAAGCATCACCTAGCCAGCGGTAAGCAGTGGTTGTCTGCAATTCCAAGAAAGTTACTCAGGGGCTCTGTGCACTGGAGGGGAAACAGTGCAGGTGTTACAGCAAAACATGTGGGTTTGAAAAACGAGAGAGTCAAGGCACATGACATTTTTATCATACTCGGGGCAGAGAAAAATATTAAACCATTTTGCCATTAAGAGCTTATTAATTCAGGGCAAAACTGCAGGACAGACCCCAGGATTACTGAGGTATTTTACAAAACATGACCTACCCTGCCGAGGCCTGTGGGCTCATGATTCACATCACTTGCACGAACCTTCAAACCTCACGTGCCTTTTCACACACTGGACAAGGAAGGAGACCCAGCTAGAAGCAGGCACAGAGCTCTACTCAAAAGGACTACGGTCGGGGCAGCAAAGACCCAGAGAGAATTTCAGGCCTCCCTGAAGGCCCTAAGTAGTTTGCCATTGTTTCCCTGAAGGCTCGCAGCACCCTCACTTGCTCCAAGTTCAGCCACCCCGCTCACAAAGGTGACAAAACCAGGAGCCCGACTCTCCAGTTCAAGCTTGAAAGCTCAGCAGCCCCTTCTCAAGCAAGCACTTGCCCCAGCACAACACGTTCAAGCTGACTTACCTCAAATAACCAGGCTTGCGAGACAAAACAGAAAATGCATTAGAAGCGAATAGCACCAGCTGGCTCACCAGGGAACTGCTGCCTTACAGGAGAGCACATAACAGTAGGGGCAGCCCAATATGCTTCCAGCAAAGCTCAGGCCTTCTTCACACACAGCGCTGAGAGTCTTGCACACTTGGGGCACTCACCCTTCCCAGCAAGGACAGGGGCCTTGGCATGCATTCGGGGGACCAAGAAAGAAAAACAGAGATACAAACACTGAAGAGGACCTATTGTTAGCTAAGTGGTAAGGCAGGCTCCTAATTTATTGACATCCTCCAGCTTTCCTCTTCCTTCTCCTGCTTGCTTGAAGACAACAGACAGAGCAGGCAGACCACTGGCAACAGCCCTGCAGCCACTGCCCTGTTACACTCCCCAGGACACAATGCTGCCAAGAGCGGCCCGGCCCAGCCCAGCGTGCAGGGGCTGGAGAGGTTCCCCACCACAATGCTGGTGGCAAACTCACCCACACATCTGCTGTCCCCCAAGCAAGAAGCTTCGGGGATGTTTGGTTTTGGCCACGAGCTTCTTTTGCCTACTTCTCTAGGTTCCTACACAGCATCCCTCCGCACACTGAGACTCTTCTGCACACACCATCAACAACTTCCTGGCCTCGACAGGAATCAGAGACCTCCAGAAGAAACGTACCATCTTCCGCCAAACACCTCCAAGTCAGGCAAATCCACAAAACCCCATTGCTTTGTATGCACTGGCATCAACAAAGAAATATACTCTACCCTTTTTATGCCAGGGTACCCGATTTGGTGCCTGCCTATAATAAGGATCCATTCAACACACAAGCGCAGCTAACAGAGGCAGCCAACAGACGCAGCAGTTTGCGCAGCAGTTTGCGCAGAAGGGCACATGAAGGTACCTTCGTTTCTGATCCCTGTGGTGTATGCTTCCTCAAGTGTGGTCATGACACGCTGCAGAGCACATTCCCCAGTGGCTGTTGGAGTTGCTGTGTCAGAGGCTGGGACTCAGACAGACCCTCTGACAGCAGATGCAGCTCTCCAGGTCTCAGGCTGCAGGGAGTGCTTGGGGCCTCTCCGGGAGGCCTGGGCTGGCAGTCAGCTCTCCTGCAGGAGGTGTGCTGCTGTTGATGAGTTGTCATCAGGTAAGGGAGTTACGGGAGGAGGTCAGTAGGCTGCGCAGCATCCGAGAAGCTGAGCAAGAGATAGACAGGGTATTCTCGGAGACTGTGCAGCTTCGGGAGTCCCAACCCCCCACAGCAGTGGAGTTACCGGAGGGCTCTGTGCCGTGTGAAACGGTACATCATAACACTGTAGAAGGCGGCTGGAAACTGGTCACTGCTCGTGGGAGGAGAAAGGCTCCTACTCCTCCCAAAGACTTGCAGCTGAAGAACAGGTTTAGTGCCCTCCAGGATGAGGAGGAGATGGGCATGGCTGCAAGGGGAGTAACTGGGACAACAGACCCTGTGCCCTGCCGGAACACCCGGAAAAAGCGGCGGGTGATTGTTGTCGGGGACTCCCTGCTGCAGGGGATGGAGGCATCTATCTGCCGACCTGACCTCTTGTCTAGAGAGGTTTGTGGCCTGCCAGGGGCTCGTGTGAGAGATGTCATGGAAAGACTGCCAAGGCTTGTCCATGCTTCGGACTATTACCCACTGCTGCTCTTCCATGTGGGCGCCAATGACACCAAGGGCAAACTGGAGACCATCAAGCAGGATTTCAGAGCTCTGGGGATGGTGGTCAAGGGTCTGGGAGCCCAGGTCATCTTCTCCTCAATCCTGCCAGTGAGGGGGATGGATGAGAGGAGGAGGAGATGGACTTTCCAAGTTAACAACTGGCTGTGCTGCTGGTGTTGGCAACAGGGTTTTGGTTTCTACGACCATGGGACCCTGTCTGAAGATCGACAACTGATGGCAAGAGATGGGATCCACCTCACAAGGCGGGGCACATGGGTCTTTGCCAACAGGTTGGCCAACCTGGTAAGGAGGGCTTTAAACTAGGAAAGATGGGTGAAGGGGAGAGTTATAGTGCCAGGGTAGCTGGCAAAAGACTGCTCAAGTCGGGACGCCTCCAGCAGGTGAATGCAGCCAGGGAAGTGCACATGGGATGTGGCTATGGAGGATCCTCTTGTACCCCTCCTGGGAAACCTGCATGCTCGATCACCTCTCTGAAATGCCTGTACACCAATGCACGCAGCTTGGGGAACAAACAGGAAGAACCAGAGATCTGTGTGCGGTCGCAAGGCCATGATCTCATTGCCATTACAGAGACATGGTGGGATAGCTCGCATGACTGGAGTGCCGTCATGGATGGCTATGTGCTTTTTAGGAAAGACAGGCCAGGCAAGCAAGGTGGTGGAGTTGCTCTTTATGTGAGAGAGCAACTGGAATGTATTGAGCTGTGCCTAGGGGTGGATGAAGAGCGAGTCGAGAGCTTATGGGTAAGGCTTAAAGGGCAGGCTAGCATGGGTGACACTGTTGTGGGTGTTTACTACAGGCCACCTGATCAGGATGAGGAAGTCGATGAGGCCTTCTACAGACAGCTGGAAGTAGCCTCACGATCCCAGGCCCTGGTTCTCATGGGGGACTTCAACCACCCCGATATCTGCTGGAAAGACAACACAGCTAGGCACAAACAGTCCTGGAGGTTCCTGCAGAGCATTGGTGACAACGTCTTGACACAGGTGGTGGGGAGCCAACGAGGAGAGGTGTGCTGCTGGACCTCGTACTAACAAACAAAGAAGGACTGGTGGAAGATGTGAAGGTTGGGAGCAGCCTTGGCTGCAGTGACCATGAGATGGTAGAGTTCAGGATCCTGCGAGGAGGAGGCAGGGCACTAAGTAGGATCGCAACCCTGGAGTTTAGGAGAGCAAACTTTGTCCTCTTCAGGGACCTACTTGGAGGAATCCCATGGGTTAGGGCTCTAGAAGGAAGGGGCGTTCAAGAGAGCTGGTTAGTATTCAAACATCACTTCTTCCAGGCTCAAGAGCGGTGCATCCCTATGAGTAAGAAGTCAAGCAAAGGAGGTAGGAGACCTGCATGGATGAGCAAGTTGCTCCTGGCAAAGTCAACCAGAAGAAGGAAGTCTACAGAAAGTGGAAAGGGGGACAGGCCACTTGGGAGGAATATAGGAACACTGTCAGAGTATGCAGGGATGCGGCAAGGAAGGCTAAGGCCTGTTTGGAATTAAATCTGGAGAGAGATGTCAAGGACAACAAGAAGGGCTTCTTCAAATACATCGGTAGCAAGAGGAAGACTAGGGAAAATGTGGGGCCTTTGCTGAATGGGGTGGGTGCCCTGTTGATGAAGGATGCAGAGAAGGCAGAGTTACTGAATGCCTTCTTTGCTTCAGTCTTTACTGCTCAGGCCGGCCCTCAGGAACCTCAGACCCTGGAGGCAAGAGAGAAAGTCTGGAGAAAGGAAGACTTTCCCTTGGTGGAGGAGGAGTGGGTTAGAGCTCATTTAAGAAAACTTGACACCCACAAATCCATGGGCCCTGATGGGATGCACCCACGAGTGCTGAGGGAGCTGGCAGATGTCATTGCTAAGCCACTCTCCATCATCTTTGAAAGGTCATGGAGGACAGGAGAGGTGCCTGAAGACTGGAAGAAAGCCAATGTCACCCCAGTCTTCCAAAAGGGCAAGAAGGAGGACCCAGGGAACTACAGGCCAGTCAGCCTCACCTGCATCCCTGGAAAGGTGATGGAGCAGCTCATCCTGGAGGCCATCTCCAAGCATGTGGAGGACAAGAAAGTGCTCAGGAGTAGTCAGCATGGCTTCACCAAGGGGAAATCATGCTTAACCAATCTGATAGCCTTCTCTGATGGGATGACTGGCTGGGTAGACGAGCGGAGAGCAGTGGATGTTGTCTCCCTTGACTTCAGCAAGGCTTTCGACACTGTCTCCCATAACGTCCTCATAGACAAGCTCAGGAAGTGTGGGCTGGATGAGTGGACAGGGAGGTGGATTGAGAACTGGCTGAATGGCAGAGCTCAGAGTTGTGATCAGTGGCGCAGAGTCTAGTTGGAGGCCTGTAGCTAGCGGTGTCCCCCAGGGGTCAGTACTGGGTCCAGTCTTGTTCAACTTCTTCATCAATGACCTGAATGAAGGGACAGAGTGCACCCTCAGCAAGTTTGCTGATGGTACCAAACTGGGAGGAGTGGCTGATACACCAGAGGGCTGTGCTGCCATTCAGAGAGACCTGGACAGGCTGGAGAGGTGGGCAGAGAGGAACCTCCTGAAGTTCAACAAAGGCAAGTGCAGGGTCCTGCACCTAGGGAGGAATAACCCCATGCACCAGTACAGGTTGGGGGTTGACCTGCTGGAAAGCAGCTCTGCTGAGAAGGACCTGGGAGTGCTGGTGGACACCAAGTTAAGCATGAGGCAGCAATGTGCCCTTGTGGCCAAGAAGGCCAATGGTATCCTGGGGTGCATCAGGAAGAGTGTTGCCAGCAGGTCGAGGGAGGTGATTCTCCCCCTCTCCTCAGCCCTGGTGAGGCCACATCTGGAGTACTGTGTCCAGTTCTGGGCTCCCCAGTGCAAGAGGGATGTGGCACTACTGGAGCGAGTCCAGCGAAGGGCTACAAAGATGATGAGGGGACTGGAGCATCTCTCTTATGAGGAAAGGCTGAGAGAGCTGGGCCTGTTTAGCCTGGAGAAGAGAAGGCTGAGAGGGGATCTTATCAACGTATACAAGTATCTGAAGGGAGGGTGTCAAGAGGATGGAGCCAGACTCTTTTCAGTGGTGCCCAGCGACAGGACACGAGGCAATGGGCACAAACTGAAACACAGGAAGCTCTGTCTGAACATGAGGAGAAACTTCTTTATTGAGAGGGTGACTGAGCACTGGAACAGGTTGTCCAGAGAGCTTGTGGAGTCGCCATCCTTAGAGATATTCCAAAGCCGTCTGCACAAGGTCCTGAGCAACCTCCCCTTGGTGATGTTGCTTGAGCGGGGGGTTGGACTACATGATCTCCAGAGGTCCCTTCCAACCTCAACCATTCTGTCATTCTGTGAAGATATCACCTGCAGTGCTGTGGAATCAAAGAAGAATTTTTCTTTCTTAAGTAGGTCTTGAGTTTATTATTATTGGGTTTTTTTTGTTTTTTTTTTTTTCTTGAGGGCTCAGTCTGCCCTCTGTAATCGAAGCCCTGCTTTTGCAGGTGGGAACATACAGTCAGCATCGCTGTGTGAGCGTAAAGTACTATTTCATAAGTGTAAGGTTCCAGAATCTAGCTGTTCGATTTGTGTTCTAACAAAAATTGTGTTCCTGCAAAGGCTGTAAGATTGCATTTTCCTCAGCTCATTTTGGTAATGGAAAGTATGTAAGAGTTTCTGAGTTCTCAGAAATACCTGAGAAGCAGTATCTCTGACTGTTAGTGGGATCTTCTGTCATACAATACTTCTCCCTTTTTAAATTATAATCACTAGGCAAAAGTAGACTATTCTGTCTGAGAAGAATAAATGCCTTTCAGTTTTCTTCTTTTCTTCAGTCTGGTGTATCATCTTTGTTCCCAATTTTATTTCACTTTATTTCTCTTCTGCAAGGCTATAGGCTGTGATTCCTGTAAGACATTCTGAGGTCACGTATTGCTGATACAAGTAAACATGGATGTGATTAATTTCATCTTAGATCTGATAAGCAATAAACTAGAAAGCATAATAGTGGATTACAGTTCAAATTGTCATTTGGCATTTTCAAGATTTTCTCCTAGGTTGTGCACAGTAGGTTATTCAAAGAAAGTAGATTTCCAGCCGTAGGATTTTTCTCAATTATATGCTTGGCTGTAACAGGTGGCTGATGTGATTCCAGGGTGTCATTCAGTATCTGCGTGGCACAATTCGTCCATCAAGTAATATATCTTTGAGAAACTTGACTAATGCTGCATGTGCCTTTGAAATCCTTGGGCAAGACTTTCTATATAGTGCAAACTGTTAATCAGATCATTAAATAATTCTGGAATAGTAATGTTCCTACAACTGAAAAGTTTAATTGATAGAGATGTGATCTGACTAAATAGCATACTAGTGTTCCCTCTTTTCCCCTCTGACACACATAGTTTGAGTACCTGGGGCTTTGACCTGAGATTGCAAGAGCTTATAGTTAATAAAAACGTCAATGATTTGGACTGGGGTCTGTAACCGAGAAGAGGATTTGTAATTTCAGAGGAAAAATAATGAGAAAAGTTGCTCAACGCATAAATTGTCTGTATAAGATCATTGACAGATTATCTCTAGATGATAGAAGGAGGCAAAAAATGGAGGTTGGGGAGAAGAGGAATGAACACACATTTACTCAGAGGTATGCCCTAATTTATGGCAAAATAACACACGATTGGAATATTAGCGCAGAAGAATGTGGCTTATTAGGAATTGTGGACATGTAAGAAAAAGATAGTAGTAGCTTATAGAGCAAGGATTACACGTATCTTCCAAAATCGGGAAGCAGTGGAAATAAACTTGTTGAAGATTCACAGTTATTGATTTAAAAATAAAAAAAAAAAAGAGAGAGAGAGAATGCAATGCTGTCATGGCAGCAGCTTTGTACAGACACTACCAAGTCAGATAGACAAGGTTTCCAATAGCAGAATTATCCAGTGCCTGGGACTTGGTTTAAATGGGTAAATTTGCCAATATATCTGAGCATTAAAGGAATATTGCAGGACAAACTGTCCAAAAATTTTGGAATTTGCTGGGAACAGTGAGGTGGATTGAGAACTGGCTGAATGGCAGAGCTCAGAGAGTTGTGCTCAGTGGCACAGAGTCTAGTTGGAGGCCTGTAGCTAGCGGTGTCCCCCAGGGGTCAGTCCTGGGTCCAGTCTTATTCAACTTCTTCATCAATGACCTGGATGAAGGCACAGAGTGCACCCTCAGCAAGTTTGCTGACGATACAAAACTGGGAGGAGTGGCCGATACGCCAGAGGGCTGTGCTGCCATTCAAAGAGACTTGGACAGGCTGGAGAGGTGGGCAGAGAGGAACCTCATGAAATTCAACAAAGTGAAGTGCAGGGTCCTGCACCTGGGGAGGAATAACCCCATGCACCAGTACAGGTTGGGGGTTGACCTGCTGGAAAGCAGCTCTGCTGAGAAGGACCTGGGAGTGCTGGTGGACACCAAGTTAAGTATGAGGCAGCAATGTGCCCTTGTGGCCAAGAAGGCCAATGGTATCCTGGGGTGCATCAGGAAGAGTGTTGCCAGCAGGTCGAGGGAGGTGATTCTCCCCCTCTCCTCAGCCCTGGTGAGGCCACATCTGGAGTACTGCGTCCAGTTCTGGGCTCCCCAGTACAAGAGGGATGTGGCACTACTGGAGCAAGTCCAGCAAAGGGCCACAAAGATGATGAGGGGACTGGAGCATCTCTCTTATGAGGAAAGGCTGAGAGAGCTGGGCCTGTTTAGCTTGGAGAAGAGAAGGCTGAGAGGAGATCTTATCAACGTGTACAAGTATCTGAAGGGAGGGTGTCGAGAGGATGGGGCCAGACTCTTTTCAGTGGTGCCGAGCGACAGGACGCGAGGCAATGGGCACAAACTGAAACACAGACACTTCCATCTGAACATGAGGAAAAACTTTTTCACTGTGAGGGTGACAGAGCACTGGAACAGGTTGCCCCGAGAGGTGGTGGAGTCTCCTTCTCTGGAGATATTCAAAATGCGCCTGGATGCAATCCTGTGCAATGTGCTCTAGGTGACCCTGCTTGAGCAGGGGGGTTGGACTAGATGATCTCCAGAGGTCCCTTCCAACCTCAGTGATTCTGTGATTCTGTGATTCTGTGATTCTGTGAACAGCAGCTGTTTCTTGTAAACAGAGATTTCTTAGACGTTGATTCCTGCCAATACAGAGTATTGTGAAATAATATAAGGCAGAAGACAATTTGATCATGTAAGTTGTGAGGAAGATAGACAGAAGAGAGATGTAAGAAGGATAGTAAACAGCATAATAAAGTAGACTAAGTTAACTGGGAAGCAGGTAGGCTGCATGGAGCTTAGAACAGAAAAACGATTAGTGTTTGGCAATTCCTTAAACATTTTTCAGAAAGGAAGCAGAAACTATTCAGCATGGATCCAAACTAAAAATGTAGGAGAAGAGTGGGTCTGGAAGATTCTCTCTTTTATAACCTGAAACTCAGGACGGAAGTGTGCAGGAAATAAAAAACCATGTCAGATTCCAGAGGATAAATACTCTAAGTCTCTGTGGATGAAGACAGAAAATCCAGGTGCAAAACAGCAATCTAGCAATAGCTAGAGACTAAATGGAAAGAAAGAAATATTGTTTAAGTGTGGGAGTAGTAAGAAGATAACTAGGAAAATTCGATGGGCTGCTCATTAAGGAAAGGAAATTTATCAGAAGTCATCAGAGGCTGCAATATGTATTAATTTTTTTGTCTGCTTTTGCTTAGAAGGTAACTGATTAGGTGGCTCATATCATTAATGCCAGTGATAAAGGGTTTGGAGCTTCCAAGAAAAATGCAGTTTAAATGATACTTAAATGTTTTCACACCCTGAGTACCTGGCTCTTGAAAATCATACATAATTGATAAGGTCCTAGAGACTAGAAAAAAAGAAGGGAAGTGCTTGCCTTCAAGAAAGGAGGAGCCAGGGAGTTGTATACTAATCAGCTTATACTCTGGTTTGGAGGTGGGGAAGCCTTACAATCCAGTGGGCTGAGTTTGGCTTCACTGTAAAAAGAGACTTGTATTAAAGTCAATAAGGAAAACTTTCTAAGTGAACAGACAGGTAAGCACTACAGTAGGTGTTTGAGAGAGATGATACAACTTTTCATGGGATTCTTAAAACCAAAAATCATCAAAATTGGGTATGGTGCTTTAGTTGATCCTTCCTCTTCTTGAGGAGAAAGATCAACTAGATGGTCTCTTCAAGGTCTTTCTGTTTCTGTGGTGATGATTCATGAATATATTACTTTTTTTTCCCCTACAGGAAAAAGGTCTTTGCAGGAAGACAGTGACAATGATGGTGAACCAAATGAATATGATCTTAATGACAGCTTTATAGATGATGACAAAGAGTGAGAACCTACTGATGAAGATTCTGACTGGGAACCAAATTCAGAAGAAAAGGATAATGAAGATGTTGAAACTCTTTTGAAAGAAGCACACAAATTTGTTAATACCAAAAAGTAGCTGCACTTAACATCAAAAACTCCCTCTCCAGTTGAGTTAAAACATGAATGTATGAGAAGGGGAACTGCTTTGATAACTGTTTTTTTCCTCAGTGATGTAGGCACTATGGAAAGATTTTAGTGGGGGTGAGGGGACTGAGCAATACTTTTCATTTCATATATATTGTTTTGACCTTTGTTTTCTCAAGTGGTGGCATCCAGTGATTGAGCAGTGATAGAAGTGTGGGTTTTTTGTTTTTTGTTTTTTTTTTTATGGAAGTTTCTTCTCTGTTTCTTTTCCAACCCTGTTAGTGTCTCATAGTTTGAAATACAATTTTAAAAGTTGTTATGCTTCATCATTCTGTGCTTGAAATAAATATTGGCATTAGGAAAGCCTTTAGTTTTGCTAAAGCATAATATGTACAGTGCTGAATGAAGAGGAGTTGCACTTCACGCCTGCAGCAGCACAAACTAATTCTTGACTATCAGTGGGGAATCTGCCTAAACCATTTTAATGTTCTTTTGAGTTAGCGTAATCTTAAATTTCATTAGTCTGCTAATAGCTTTCCTTTTGGTGTTATTTCTTTGATGCTCTTGATGTACAGTAGCTAAATACAGGCTCTCTAAATAATTTGAACAATATCTAAGTGTACTGAACCTCTGGTTATGTCCCAACACCAATCATGGAGTATTTGTTCTAATTACAGTATCTCTTTCAGTACATGTGCATCACTGAAATTGTGTTCAATCTTACAGCAAAGATGAGATTTTAACAACTTTTTTTTTTTAAACACAGAAAACAATTAAACTTATCATTGGTATACTGTAGGAAACATTTGTAACTGTGTCTCTGCATGTGATTTCTAAAGAATATGCTGTAGAAACTTACCTTCAGTGTGTTAACAACTTTCCTGAACTTTCTGGAAAGAAATTTGGCCTGTCTTGAGTTTAAAAAAAAAATTTTAGTATGTTTCAGGGCAGATGACTTAAGCCATTTCTAAGAACACGATTAGGAGAAAACAACATTTTGCTGTGTTGATCTTGCACTTTGTTTTGATTCATAATACTGAAATTTGGCAGGGGAATCATTCCTGCATGCCTCTTGATACCCTGTGAAAATCTGTCCAATTATAGTGGAATAATAAGAATCCAAATAAACTCAAGCCTTTTAGGTTGGTGGTGAAATGCTTTCTGCAGGCACACTTCAGGGAGTACCTGTTCCAGCTCTCCTGCAGCCCAGCTGCTCGCGCAGCCTGTCCCTGCAGTGCGGATGAGAATGCCACGTTCCTGGGCTTTGGAAGAAGCAGAACTTTGTAGTGGCCCTTCTGTGTGCTGTGGCTGCTGGAGAGGGTTTAGGAGAAGAAGGATTTTTTTTTTTTCTGTGCTGTCAGAACTGTCCCAGCCTGTCCCGTTCTTGACTTGCATTAATTATGAAGCCGGGGGGAAGCAAGTGACCTGGCTGAAATACAGGAGGCTAAAGATCAGAGGAAAGGCAGAAGGACAACTGGAGAAGTGACGTGGAGCTCAACTAACAGAAGATTTGTGTTCAGTTTTGTATTTGAAGTGGCAATGAGAATGAAACTAGAGAACTGAAGATCTCGTAGTGCATGTGTGTTATCCTTAAAGACTGCATATGTTAATTCCCTACCTCTTTAATATGGTTTTGCAGTCTTACATTTTTTAACCTTTTCTTTTTATATGTAGTTGTAATTCCATGTAGTTCCATGCTTGTAGAGGTTGAGTGTTATCAGAAGCAAGCTCTGCTATTCAGGTTTGTACTCGGACAACATAACTTTTTTGTAAGGTCTTCAGAAAATTGCTTTAAACAGATTAGTCACTTCCCCAGCCTGTTTTGGGGTGCAGGATAATATTTTGGCCAATTGTGTATTAGAAGTTTCTCTAAAAAATGTAGATACTAAAAACAGAAACATTCATGCTTGGTGACCATTCTGTATTTTGAGAACATGAGAGTAATTGGCTTACTGTTTATTAGAGCTATTTCATATAAAAAGAATCTAATTGGTGGGTTTTTGTAGTGTCTGATGATTTCTGTGACCTTAACCTTCATCAAGCAGAAACATTCTGTTTTGTAGTGTTACACTGTGAATGGCTATTTAAACTATTCCAAGAAGTTATAATTTACTTTGCAAGTAGAAATAGCTTTTCATAACTGGAGGCTTCCAGTCAGATGTGTAATCACAAAAACAAATCTAGACATCGTTCCTAGTTTTGCATGGTAGATTGAGTTTATTACTGATGCCTCAGGTTTGAAAAACTATGTATGACCAAAGTAGTACATTGGAAATGTCAAAGCTGTAATCAAGCTGCTACGTAATGGTAAACTGAAATGATGTCTGTTTAAGAATATTTTTCTGTTCTTGTATTCTTTCCTTAACAACGAGATGTATTTTTATGCTTCTGGACTGGCGGACTTGTAACTCTAAAAGGTATCTGAATATCAATCAGAACTATTCAGTTCAAGGTACAGATGAGACTACTCAGAACACTTTATTTTTTCTTTCTTTTTTTCTTCCTCTTTTTTATGTCAAGTTATCCAGCGTTTTTTCAGTGAGTCAAGTATGCATTACAATGTAGAGGGCTGAGTCCAAATCAAAATATATGTGAACTTAAATACAGGTATGGGTTGAGTGAAAGTACTTGGAGGTCAATTTTTGAAGTTAGTTATATGATTAAACTCTCTCTGACTATAGTTCATTCTGTAAATACATTAGTGCTACTGCTCAAAGAATGGCAGGGTCCAATACAGAGAAGCAAAAGTGCATTGTGGATATACCATCTATCTCAGTACAGCAGTTGTTACACCAACTTTGGAGGTTTATATTTATGCTATTTTTAATTCATATTTCTAATAGACTGAGCCTTGACTGTGTATACCTTTCTGTTAATGAAATTAGAAGCAATTTGGTTGCCAAGGTCAATTTAGAAATGATCTGGGAATACAGAGCAAGTACCACCACAAGCTCATCAGCCTTAATATGCTAGCTGTTGGAGTCTGGTAGAAAACATGCTGAAGAGACAGATGCTCCTATGTTTCTGTGGTAGGTCATAACTGAGGATCAGCAAGAGGAGGCACATACTTCCGTATTATGTGACAGGAGCTTGTGTGGCCTATACATCATTGAGACAAAAACTGAGCCAAAACAGTTCAGTCTTTTTCTTAGCCACGGTTATTAAGTGTCTAAAGCAGACTGCCATAAAATTAGACAAAGCTACAAAGCTGTTAACTTGCAGCATCTCACATAAGTGTTTTGTATGCAGTTGAAACCTAATAGACTATGCAGATGACTAATGGGGTCATGCTAAGTAGTGTAGTTCATGTATCACTTAGGTTTGGGTTGGAGTGAAGATTCTAGTACTGCTAGGGTATGTGCCTCCTCTCTCTTTCTGAGCCTCTGTGGTGCCCTACCATAAAATTATGGGAGCATCCATGTCTTTAAGGGGTCTCCTACCAACCTCGGATATCTAGCATATCAAGGATGATCTTGTGGTAGTACTCGTGTGCAAGTTCATATTTAAATTGACCCTTGCAATTAAATTGTTCCTAACTTGATTGCTGTGCCTACATCCCCCTTGCTACGTGCCATTCATTTTCTGCTGTTTCGCAGATGCCTAGCTTTTAAGTTGCTTTCAGAAAGTCCTTACAGCAGCACAACTACTTAAAACTCAAAGTTGGCTACTTTTCTGGTTATTATCTTTAATCTCTATTTTTTGAAATGGCCTGTCAAGCCAGCTGGGACTGGTAATTTGATAGGAACCTTTCCAATACATAAGGATCTATGTGTCTGATGCTGCCAGCTCTCTGGCAGGCTGTGCTGTTGGAGCTGATCTGCTGATAAAAACACAGTCAGTGTTTGTATAAGCCTTATTCTTTCACTGATGTTATTTTTTTCCAAATAAATTAATGGTCAAGTGCTGAGTACATGCTGTGCCTTTCTACTGATCACACTGCGTGATGCAAACATGCTAGGCTTGGGTATGCTTTCTTAAATCTTATGGTGCTTGGCTTAAACATATTGATGATTAATGATGGCTGCAATCTTAGAGCCATGTGATTTGCTTCAGAAACAAGTAGGATTTTAAGGTGGATGGGTTTTGTTACCAACAAGATGTAGCTGCAAGGTACCAGATCTTGCAAACTTTCTGAGTTTTGGAGCACCTTCAGGACTGCCCCCTCCCCCCACCCCCGCTCACTCGCTCGTTCCACCCTCTGCTCGCTCGGTTCCCCCCCCCACCCCACTCACTTGCTCGGTTTCCTCCTCTCTGAATATCTCATACTTGCCAGTTAGCTTAGTCAAGATTTCAGTAAGAGCTACTCTCGTCAGCTTATGGAAACTCCCCTGCCCTATAGATGGAAGTGGGCCCACAGCTTCTGCTCCAGTTCCTCAGAGCAGAAAAAGGCAGCTCATAATGTGACTTTTGATGACGGGAAACGAGTGGCTCTTGGTGGGAGCAGATCTCTAGCAATGGCTCTTTGAAAAGGAAACGGGTTCCTCTTCCAGAGAGGCAGCTGTGCAGGTAACGAGCAGGTGGCTGCTTGGAATTTGCCTGGTTCTTCCACAAAAATCTCATGGGAGTTCTGTTAAATTGAACTCAAATGCAACACTGTGCTGCTGAATTTGTGCTTAGCTTTCATGCATGTTACTAAAAAAAAATAAAAAAATCCTCACATGAATACCCTACCCAGCATGAAAATCCTGAAATCTTGTACGTGAAATATGAGAAGTTCCTGTCAAAAATCCTATATGTGTTCCCTTCTGTTTAGGGTTAGTAATGGGGAGATCTTATGACACACCTTCATCCAGTCAATTTTAGATTCTGTCTTTGTGCTGCTCCAGTTTTTACAAGCCAGGACAAACCAGATTTTTGCTGAGGTTCAGGTCATGGCAAGAGCTGTAATGGCCAAAGAGCCATGCAGCACAGTGCTCTGAGGCATTGGATGCCCACGGAAGAGTAAAAGAACAGGATAAGCGTATAGAGATATTTCTTCAGTATTTTCTCCCTGCTTCCAGCCACCTGCAGCTCAGGGATAAGTTTGTCTAATTACTTTTTGGATTTCCTGTTAACTTTTGGCATCTCCAACACTCTGCAGCCAGTTCTGCAGCTCAACTACATGAGATATGAAGAAACATGTCTGTTCTTATTGAATCTGCCAGCTGATAACTTCATGTAATGCTCTCTATTCCTTGTATTATGTGAGGTAAACAATAATTCCTTATTCTCCTTCTTGTCGCTCATGATATTACAGATTTCTTTCAAACTGTCTCTGAATTCTTTCCATAATGCCTAAACTAAATTTCCTTTGCTGGCTTTAAAGCTCATTCCTCCTTGTCCTGAATATAGTGCACAGTGAGAAGTTTATTCCCTTTTTATTTGCAGCATCCTTTTACATATTTGCAGACTCTTATCTCCTAAATCTCTTTTGCTTTCTCTTCTTGACACTAAACAACTGAAGCCCATTAATTCTATGATTAATCCTTCCTCAGGGACCATGGTTTCTAAAACTCTGATCCTTCTTAGCTTTATTCTTCAGATGCTTTCTAATTGGCCTGTATCTTTCTTGAAATAGTGTCCACTTCTGGGAATTAAATTTCAGTTGTGGACTTACCAGCACAGTAGGTCAGGAGGACTTTGTCACATGTTCTTTGTGCAACACTCCTGTTGGCATAGTGCATTATGTTTGCGTTTTAAAAGTAATGTGACATTGATTTGTGTTCATATCGGCATCTGTTGTCATGTCACAGATCCTGTCCTGCAGTCTTGATATCCAGTCTTTCCCCATCTTGTAGAAACAACCAATTACATAAATATTGATCCTAGCACTTTCTGTTCAACCTTACTAACTTGCATCTGATCTCTTTTTCCCAGTGCTTCCATTTTTAGCCTGAAATTCTAACCTTCCTCCCAGCTTGCTCTCACAGGGAATTTAATACATGTATTCTCTAATTCATCATCCACATCAATGAAAATAATAATACAAGCACGCACAGGGAAGATCTCTGACAGACCCCTGCTCTGTGCATGTCCCAGAGCAGTTTTCCATCGACCATCAGTAATTTGGTCTAGACCAACTTTCTTTAGCCTGCTTATGGGAACATCAGGTGAGAGTGTGTTGGAGGCTTTCTGAAGTCAATATAGAGGTATCTTCCCTATTGACAAGGTGTTAAGCTGTCAGAGAAGGAAATTGATTTGTTATTTGTTTCTGACAATCCCTTCTTTGCTGCTATTTTCCCCCTTTTTTGCCTAAAGACTCATGAACTATTGCATAGTTTCTTCTAGTATTTCTGTGGGAACTGATTAGTTAATGTAACTTAAATTTTAAATCAAATTAATTACATTTAGTTTTCAATATAATTTAATATAATTTTTATTTTTGCTCCTCCTCCCTTTTTTTACCTGTAGACATCACCTTCACCCTTCCCTGGTGCTCTAATACCAGACTGGTTTCTCTTTGGGAACTGAGAGAGGACTAGTAATGGCACTGAGGTTGCTTCAGTCACTTTAATACCCTTGGATGAATTTCACTAGGCACAAATATTTGAAAACCTCTAACTTATCTGCTGCCAGTCCTTCCCCAGTCTGGCCTGCCTTCTTACCCTTTTGCTCCCAGGGTTAAGTCTTCTGTAAAATTGTGTTTCTCCCCGTTAGTCTTGTTGTGGCGTCAGAGGTGTGTTTTGACCAAAGCAGATTCTCATCCTACGGAAGTGTCCATAGGCGACAATGGGGAGACTCATGCGGAGTCTCTAGAGGACTGCTATCCTACCATGACAAACCTTGTTGCTTTGGGGACATGGCTGAGCCCCTAAGGTCCTGTGGGGTTGGTAGACATACCTTCTCTGCTTTCTGCAGTCACGTGCACTTGGACCACAGGTACACTTTCCTTTTCAGAAACCAGCTTGATTGCCTTAAGTAGCAACATTGGTTTTCATTGATTCCTTCAGCTTTTGTTGTGTCATTTATCATCCATGTTTAGGCAGGGCCATAGTTAGAAAACGGGGATCCATCTCAGTTTATAGCAAGAAATAAATGTCTCGCCTCACAGATGGTAATTCATATTTCAAATGACCTAATATTTGGGGTGCCTAGCAGTGGCTGATGTCCTGGATTTGCTCTTGGAGCTGATTCTACCTTTACTTTCCCCTTTCCTCTGCCCTCCTCCTGTCTCATAAGGTGCCTCCAGCAGCAAGGAGAAGGGGAGGGAGGTTAGCGGTGTGCTTCATGTCTTCCCAGGAGGACAAGGCACTGCTGATTCCCTAAGCTTTTCCTTCACAGAGGTTCGCCTGAATCTCTCCCTCTCTCAGTGGGCTGGAAATGTTAATTTGCCCCACTCAGCCCTTCAGGGTTCAGTGGCCTAGCTTTTAGCAAAATCAATCAAAATTTTTTTTTGTACTCTTAAAATAAAAGCATATCCTTTATTTCCAGTTTGTTTTGCCTCTTGTCCCAATTTGTAAGAAGCCTGTCTAGCCACCCTGTTCTACCAAACTGTATCTGTAGTATGTATCTGCCAAACTGTCATGAAATCACCCCTTTAAAATCAATATGGAGAAGACTGTTTTCTTTGTGATAATTGGTAAGACATCTGCTTTTGCTCCACTATTTTCCTCAGGGCTGTTCCATGCTTGATGGTAAATGGGACTGCATACGATGCAATCGTGTGCATGTAGCTATTCTATTTCTTTTTTTTTCGCATCTTTTTTCCCCTCAATGCTTTAAGGAAGATTTAGTGAACAAATGACAATAATGGAGGCAAAAAAAACCCTCTTCGTTTTCTCTATCTTCTATTTAAGCCACTGGAGAAACACACCACCATTAGTGTGATGTTCGCCTGCTCTTCCTGCAGTTGGGTTAATCCTCAAAATTGAAAGAAGGAAGATGGAACCTTTCTGGACCTGGCTCATATTTATAAGAACCATGAATCTTGAAGATGGCATCTAATAATTAATTGCACACTTGGTGTCTCAGTACTTCCAAAGAACTTCCAGCCTCTTTTCAGTGGTGCCCAGCAATAGGACGAGAGGCAACGGGCACAAACTGAAACAGAAGATGTTCCGTCTGAACGTGAGAAAAAAACCTCTTTACTGTGAGGGTAACAGAGCACTGGAACAGGTCACCCAGAGAGGTTGTGGAGTCTCCTTTCTTGGAGATATTCCAAAGCCGTCTGGACACAAGCCTTGGAAACGTGCTCTAGGTGACCCTGGTTGAGCAGGGGTGTTGGACTAGATGATCTCCAGAGGTCTCTTCCAACCTCAACCATTCTGTGAATGTGTCTATGGAATTAAAGATTAAAAACTGAGAAAAATAAGAATATGGAAACTTTCCAGAGCTATTCAAAGACTACTACAAGAAGCTGAAGCAAAAGCCCCATGTGTCAGTGGAATTATTGAGTAATATTTTGCCTAAGTCAGTGTTAAGACTCCTTTCAATGGGTCCTTGGAGCCTGTTCCCATAATTTCTTTCTGTTCCCGGAAAAGTCCCGCTTTGCTCATGATCCTGTGGCTCTGGGCATTTTGCCACTTGCAGTGCTGAAGTTGCGGGCGATGGCAACAAATCTCTTGTCACCACAACAGATTGCGCTGACTTGCGAGCTCTGGTGGTGCCAGCTGGTGGTGCTCTTCCTCTTGCGCTCCTCCCTGATTCATTTGGGAAAACACTAAGGTTCTCAGGTGACAGCTTTTTAAAAAGAAAGGGCCAGCAGCAGGTTCTTCCATTTAAAAGACAAAAAAGAAAGATAGGGCTTTGGTTTGGCTTGGGCTATGAAGAGCAGGTAACTATTTGCTCAAGTTTTTTTTGACCTCTTATTGGGCTGCTTTTAATAAAATATTCCCCTCAGAGAAAAGGTGACATAAAATAAAACACCCCATCGGCTGGGCCGCCGTGTCAGGAGGAGCCCCAGCCTCGCTGGCCTGGCTGCGGGCAGGGCTAGGGCGCGTGCAGCAGGGATGCCACTCCTGCGGTGAGCCGTGTGTGGCCTCAGCCCTCTGCGCTGGGCTGCTTCCCGCCGCCCCGTGCCCTCCCGCTGCCCCAGGGGTTGCGCTGGGGAGGGCAGCGCTGGGTGGCTGGGCCGGGCCGGGGCAGTGCCAGGGGAGCGGAGGGGAGGGCGGTGCTGGGGCAGGCTGGGCCTGGAGCCGGCCGGGGCAGGTGCTGCCGTCGCCTAGCAATGGGGCAGCTGGTCGCTTCCCATGGCTATGCTGAGGGCACTGAGGCCCCCAGCCAATCAGGTGGTGCCTCAAGGTATTGCATCATCATAATGGGGTAGCAGGCCTGGGGGGTGCTTCCCATTGGCTATGCTGAGGGGTGCAGAGGCCCCCAGCCAATGAGGTGGCACCTCAGGGTATTGCATCATCATAATGGGGTAGCACTTTGCCATGGCTTGTCTCCGGTCACAGCTTTGTGCCCGGTTGCTCCCGCCCTGGGGAGGGAAAGAGCCTCTTGCTGAGAAGCGTCTGGCCTCCCTGTGGGCAGGTGAGGCCTGGGCGGCCTCTGTGCGCTGCGAGAGCGTGGGGCTCGCGCAAAGGTTGCAGCTTGCACCGGCGGTGAGTCTGGTCAGGTTTGCCCTAGGAGCTGGCAGCTCTGGGCACCCGAAGCTTCAGCGATGGTGCCGGGATGGAGATCAGAGAGCGAGTCTGGAGGCTGTGCTTAATCCTGGGCTGAAACCACTGAGGAGCTGGTGTCAAGAGGTAGGTGAGGAGAAGCCTGTGTGTCGTGATGGCTGGGCTTTTTTGTGTGCGTGTGCTTGTTTTGGAGTTTGGGGTTCTTTGTCTGTTTTGTTTGTTTGTTTGTTTGTTTTGAGGGACTATTGCCATTAGGAGTCAGGTTAGGTCTGTATCACGTGTTCACAGGTCTAGTGAACTGGTTTGTTTTTCTTCTGGCAGAAGGCCACAGTCCTTGTTCCTCAAAGAAAGGCTCTGTAGTTGTAGGAGCTGAAGCCCTGACTATACCAACAGCCAGACAGGATTAAGCAGCAGCAGGATGCGTCTGCTCCTCTATGAGCCTTGCTCCCTCACAGAAAGGACTGAGGACAACACTGTCCGGGCCCCCTGCTCTTCACCCTTGACTGATGCTTGAGGTTAGCCTGCCACTGACATTGGTGCCCATGTGGATGAGCAGCCGGGGGTAATAGCCTGATGAGCCTCATCAGTCTTTCTGCAACATCTTGGAGCTGAGCATGCACTAAGCTGCAAACCACCTAAGGCTTCAGGTCAGATTTGCAGAAGGGTGACGCTGCACCCTGCAGGAGGGGAGTCTCTGGTAACTGCCGCCCTCCTTTTCTTCCTGCAGACATTTAGGTGAGGCTCAGGGGCACTACTGAATTCCTTCAGCTGCCTGAGAGAAAGCTGGGGAGGAGAGGAAGGTATTCTGATGCTAGAATAATTCTGTATATGCAGAGAAAAGCCCTGTCTTGCCTGGCCTGTCTGTATGCCTTGCAGGTAGTCATTCTACAGTCTGTGTATCTAAAAAGCCTGGCTTTGCCTCTCCATGGGTAGGTAGAGGAAGATAGTCTATACGCTGACAGAAAAGCCTCACCTTGTTGTTGGCATGTAGTCTATGCACAGACAGTATCTGTTTAATGTACAGATAGAAAAGCAGCACCTTGCCTGTGTATGTACTGTATATGCAGACAGAAAAGCCTCTCATCACCTTGCATGTGCATATTCTGTATGTGGAGAGGGTGTGTTCTTTATTTGGACAAACTTTCATCCCCTGTCTTTCTCTATATGTTCTGTATGTAATATATATTACAGATAGACAGTATATATTCTGTATACAGACAGAAAAGCCCTGCCTTGCCTGCTTATGTATGTATAGATGTCTGTCTAACGTGTATACATGTACCTATGTTCCAAATACAGACAGTATACATTGCATATATAAAAATATGCCTTACCTCCTTCTGCCTGTCTAGCTATATTCCGGGTAGAGACAGTATGCATTCCATATAAAGGCAGAAAAGCCTTGCATACCCTTACTTGTGCGTATTCTCTGTACATATGTAGGCACTATACAAATGTTATATATGCTAGGTATGTATTCTGTGTAATATTGTATATAGAGATAGAGAGGTAACACATGGCACTGTCTCTCTTTATGTATAAAGATGACATGTATTCTGTATACAGTGCCTCAATGAGATGAGCTGAGGCTTTTCTCCCTGGGTACAGAGTATACCCTGTCTGTGGGTATTCTATAGCTACTGTGTGTAAATATAGTCTAGCAGTATGTCCATGCATACCTATATGTAAGTACGTGCATGTACCTATATATTTTGTATCTAGTCCCTGCATACTTTCCATAGCTAGTCTATGTGTATGACTCCATCCAGAATGTATAATACCTGTATGTATTTTGTATCCAGACAGAATGGCCTTAGCTAGGCAAGGCAAGACTTTTTCTGTACATAGAATAGATGCCAGCTATACATTACCTACTTTGGCCATATAGGCCTGGGAATAGCAGGAGCACTTAGGAATTTCCTGGCTCCATCTAAGAGCATGTGAATCTAGATGCTTCCAAAGACATATGCCAGGGCATCGAAGGAACTGCTGTTCCAGGAAATTTTACAGGAATGGCCTGAAGCTGCTTGCCAGGGATTGCCAGTGCTGCTTCCTAGGACACTTATGAACAGATAGCCAACTTCCAAACAAATAGTCAAGAGGAGGTGCCTTTTGGCAGGAAGGAACTGCCAATTGGTGCGCAGGACTGGCAGAGGAGCAGGAGGAAGCGCCACCTACTGGCGTGCAGGCCTGGCGGAGGAGGAGGAGGAGGAGGAGGAGGAGTAGAAGGAGGAACCGCCCTTTGGGGCACAGGCATGACAGCAGAGGAGGAGGAGCTGCCTATTGGCATGCAGGCCTGGCGGAGGAGGAGGAGGAGGAGGCACCACCCTTTGGGGCACAGGCATGGCAGTGGAGGAGGAGGAGCGCAGAAATGCCTCGTGCGTCTCTGCTCCTCCACTGCCTGCTCAGAGCAAGGAGCTCGGCACGCTGCGCAGGAGCCTCTCGGAGGCAGCCCTGTCCTTCCCGGGCCGCTGGCGAGGCTGCAGAAGGCGCCAGAGGGGCACCAGCCGGGCGCCCAGTGTTGCGGATGGTCAGCAACAGCTGGGCATGGAGAAGGGGGCCCTGGAAAAGCCACCTGCCATGGAGGCGGCACCACTCTCAGCCGGCTCTGCACCCGCACCGTCCTCCAGGTGCTCCCTGGAGAGCTGCCGGGCTGCTTCGCAGGGCCCCTCCATAAGCCTCCTGGGAGCTGCTGCCATTCCCGCTTGCTGCTTGCCGGCGGCGAGAGCTGCGAGAAAGAGAAGGAGACGGAGGAGGAGACAGAGAAGGAGAAGAAGAAGGAGAGAGAGAAGGAGAAAGAGGGAGACAAAGAGAAGGCGAAAGAGAAGGCGAAAGAGAAGGAGAAGGCGAAGGCAAAAGCAAAGGAGAAGGAGAAGAAGAGAGAAAGAAAGAGAAGGAGGAAGAGAAAGGGAAAGGGAAGGAGAAGGAGAAGAAATGGAGAGCAAATAAAGGGAGGAGAAAAGAAAGAAAGAAAAGAGATGGAGAGAAAACCAAGAGAAAGAAAAGAAATGGCGTAAAAAGAAATGGAGAGAAAAGAAAGGGAAAGAAAAGGAAGGGGTAGGGCAAGAAAGTGAAGAGAAAAAAGCGGGGAGAAAAAAGGTGTAGAAAGGAAGGGGGAGAGAAAAGTGAGGGCAAAAAAGGGGGAGAAAAGGGAGAAGAAGAAAAGGGAGCAAAGAAGATGGAGCTAAGAGAAGAGGAGAAAGAGGAGGGAGAAAAAAGGAAGAGGGAGGAAAAAAGGGGGGGGGAGAAAGAAAGGGGAGCAAAAGGGAGAAAAAAGTGGCCAAATGAAGGGGTGCTAGAAAAGGGGAGGAAAGGGAGAGGGAGAAAAGGGAGGAAGAAGAGAGGGGGAGAAGAAGAGTGAGAAAAGGGAGAAGAAAAGGAGGGGAAGGGGAAATAAGCAAGAGAGAAGCAAAGGGGGACTAAAAAAGGAGGGTGGAAATGGGAGAGAAAGGGGAACAAAGAGAGGAGGAAGAAAGGGGAGCAAAAAGGAGGGAGATAAGAAAGCGAGGGAAAAAATGGAGAGAGAAGAAGGCGGGAGAAGAAGGGGGAGGTAAGAAAGCGTGAGAAAAGAGGTGTCAGGAAAAAAGGGGGAGAAAAGAGTGAAGAGAAATGGGGAGGAAAAGCAAAGGGAGAAGAACGGAGGAGAAAAAAGGGGGAAGAAAAATGGGGAGAAAGGAGGGGGAAATAGCAAAAAGGCAGGGAGGGGGGAAGAAATAAAAGGGAGAGAAAAGAAAGGCAGAGAGAAAAATGAGGAGAAAAAAGGGGTGGGACAGGGGAGCTAAGAAAAGAGGGAAAAAAAGAGGGGAAGCTAAAAGGGGAGAAAAGCAGGGAGAGAGGCAGAGCAAAAAGGGGGGAGAGAAAAAAGGGGGAGCAAGCCTGAGGAGGAAAAAGAGGGAGAGAAAAGGGAAGAGGAGAGGGGAGAGGAAAAAGGAGGAGGGGCAAGGGGGCAAGAAGCGGAGGGGAAAGGGCAAAGGGAGAAGAAAGGGGGAGAAAGAAGGGGGAAGGAAAAGGGGAAGGAAAGAAGGGAAAGGAATAGAAAAAAGGGGGAGAGAAATGGGAGAAATCAAAGGGGTAGAAAAGGAAGGCAGAGCAAAGACGGGGAGAAAAAGGGGGTGGAAAGGAGGAGCTAAGAAAAGAGGGAAGAAAAAAGGGGAAGGAAAAGGGGTAGAGAAAAAGGGGGAGAGAAATGGGAGGAAAAGGGGAGGGAAAAGGGGGAAGAAAGAAGGGGGGAGAAAAGAAAGCAGGAGAAAAAGAGGGGGAGAGAGAGAGGAGGAGGAAAGGGTGAGAGAAAAAGGGGGAGCAAAGAAGAGGGGGACCAAAAGCAGGGGAGAAAAGGGGGGAGAAAAAAGGTGGGGAAAAATGGAGAGAAAAGAAAGGAGGGGAGAAAAAGAAGGGAGATAAAAGGTGGAGAAAAAAGGGAGGGAGGGAGGGAGGGAGGAGGGGGAGAGGAAAAGGCGGAGAAGAAAGGGTGAGAAAAGCGGGGAGAGAAAAAGGGGGGAGAAAAAAGGGAGAAAATAAGCGAAGGCAGAAGAAAAAGGAGACAAAGGGGAGGAAAATGGTGGGAAAGGGGGAGGAAAGAAAAGAGGGAGGAAAAGAGGGGAAGATGAAAGGGGAGGAAAAAGGGGGAGATAAGAAAGCAAGAGAACAAAGGGGAGAGAAAAAAGAGGTAGAAAAAATGAAGAAAAGAATGGAGAAAAAGGGAGAGAGGAAAAAGGGGGAGAGCAATTGAGGAGAAAAAAGGGGGAGAAGAAAAAGGGGGAGAAAGAAGAAAGGGAGAAAAAAGGGAAGAAAGAAGGGGGAAAAGAGGGGGGAGGAAGAGAAAAGGGGGAGAAAAGAAAGGCAGAGAAAAGGTGGGGGGGAAAGGAGGGCTGGAAAGGGGGAGATGAGAAAAGAGGGAAGAGCAAAGGGGAAGAGAAGGGAGGACAGGAATGGGAGAAAAAAGGGGGAGAAAAGGTGGAGAGGAAAGGGGGCAGGAAAGCAGGGGGAACAAAAAGGGAGGAGAAAAAGGTGAGGAAAAATGGGGAGAACATCAAAGAAGGGAGAAAAAAAGGGAGCTAAAAGGGGGAGAAAAAAGGGGGGAAGGGGGAGAAAAGAAAGGCAGAGAAAAGGTGGGGGGGAAAGGAGGGCTGGAAAGGGGGAGATGAGAAAAGAGGGAAGAGAAAAGGGGAAGAGAAGGGAGGACAGGAATGGGAGAAAAAAGGGGGAGAAAAGGTGGAGAGGAAAGGGGGCAGGAAAGCAGGGGGAACAAAAAGGGAGGAGAAAAAGGTGAGGAGAAATGGGGAGAACATCAAAGAAGGGAGGAAAAAAGGGAGCTAAAAGGGGGAGAAAAAAGGGGGGAAGGGGGAGAAAAGAGGGAAGAAAAAGGGAAGAAAAAGTGGGAAGAAGAGAAGGGGGACAAAGATGGGAGAAAAAAGGGGGAAGATGATAAAAGGGGGGGGAAGGGAGGAAAAGGGGTGAGAAAAAAAGGGAGGAGAAGGGAAGGGAAAAAAGGGGAAGAAAAAATGGGGAGAAGAACTGGTGAGAAAAGTGGGGAGAAAAGAAACGGGGAGATGAGCAGGGCGGATAAGGGGGGAGATTAGCAAGGGGGAGATAAGGAAGCAGGGAGAAAAAGGAGGGGAAGAGAAGGAGGGGAAGCAAAGGAAGGGGAAGAAAAGCGGGGGAAGAAAAGAAAGGGGCAAAAGAAGAAAGGGAAAAAAAGGACAGGGAAAAGGGAAAGGAAAGAGAAAAAAGGAAAGACAAAAGGGACGAAGGAAAGGAAAGGAAAAAGGAGAAGGTAAAAAGGAAGGAAAAAAAGGAAAGAACAAAAAGGAAAGGAACCCCTCCCCCCGCCCCCAACCCCGCCTTTGGCGGCATCCTCATCCCCTTGTAACAGCGGGAAGCCTGCCGGGACGGGCAGTGTGCTTCTACCTGTGGGAACTTGTCTGTGGTTAGCACTGACCTCCCCGCTGAGGGCCCCGGGGAGCCTCGGACCAGGAGCAGGGGGACTTTGGATTTACGCCCGTGTAACTTCACTGCAATAAAGCCCTTTTCCGCAGGACGATTTGACGGCTCCTTGTCTCTCCCTGCAACACTCGGGCGCCAAATGTCCTCCACCGACTTTGGGATGGTTCTGCAGGTGCGGCGGGGCTGTTTGCATGCCCTGGCGTGCACACCGCCGTAGCAGCAGGGCAAGGCACTGAGCAGCGGTAGCACTGCTGCTGCTGCTGCTGCTGCTGCTGCTGCTGTTGTGGGAGAGGGCAAGGGAGATTTGGGGAAGCAATGCCTCTGTGCCAGGGAGTCAAGGGCCACCGCCGAGAGCAGCAGTCCCCAGGGAGGGGCAGAGAGAAGCTGCCGAGAGGCGATGCTGCTCCAGAAGGGGCGTGCGAGAGACGGAGGCCACGGGCACGGCAGGGCTGCTGCTTCCCGGGTGCGGCTGTTGCCCGGACACCGAGGAAAGGGGCAGGAGAGCACCTGGCCTGGCAGGAGGCGCGAGCGGCAGAAGCCGCATGCTGGCAGGCTGCAGCTAGGGAAGGTGCCCCCTCCGTCGGCCCCTGTCGGCAGGGGCACTCTCCTCGCAAGGCAGCCGAAGGAGAGGGGCCCGCTGCCACTTGCAAAAGGCATTGGCCATCCTCGGCCATCTGCAGCTCTTCCGTCGCGTGGCGTTCAGCTCTTCCTTGCAGAAACCAGAAGCATTTTGTCCTGCTGGCACGCGTGGGCAGGAAGAGACGGCCCATGCCGTTGGTGCAGAGGAAAGACCCAGAGGCCACAGAAGCCTCCAACTGCCTCTAAGCAGAAACACAAGGATTTCTTTGGCAGGGGCTGACTCACTGCAGTATGGGACTGTGAGCAGCCTGGGGGTGCCAGGAAGAGGACGTGCCCGTTTCCTGGCCTCTAAGCAGCCCAGACAACCCAGGGAGGAGGAGCCCAGGCACTTGCCCAGAGAGGAAGGGGGTCTCTCTTTGGGCCCAAGGGGGTGGCCCAGGGCCGACGGGACAGTGATGCTCAGCAAGCTTAGCCGGCCTCCCAATACTCAGCACACATGGGCCTGAACCTTCCCACTTCCAGCTTCTGGCTAAGAAAAGAGGCCTTGGTCCTCTGGGAGCCTCTTTCCAGGCACTTGCAGCACGCCGAAGGAAAGCAAGAGAGGGGCACCAAACGCAGAGGAGCTCTACACATCGGTCACAAGCAAGGGCTAGGGGGAAGGAGTTGCCTAAAACTGTGCTCCAGCCCCTCTCAGCTTGCTCTTGCAAGTGCAAGAAGCACCACGATCGAACAAGACCTAAATGGAAACGCACCCCACAGGAGGCGTAGCCCCTCCCTCCTCTCCAGAGAGCCTTTGTCTCCCTCCATCTCTTTCCTTAAGGACTTGCCCTGTCAGTCCTCCTGTCCCTTTACACAGGTGACCTCCAGACACGCACTTGGCAGGCCTCCAAAGACTAGAAGCCCACAGAAAGCAGAGGGCTTTGCTTTAGTGCGCCACGTTCTGCCTTCAGCTCGGAAAACTGCTTTACCCAGCTACCAGAGCGCCTGACCACAAGCACGGGGCCAGCCCAGCCCTCCTGGCCTCCAAGGCTAAGGCCCCCGAACCACTGTAGCCAACAGGGGAATTCTCTGGGGGCCTTTGCCAAAGCTGCCTTTGGCTCCCTAGCCACAAAGACCAAAAGCCCTTTGACCAACAGCTGCATCGACGGGAGCTGCCTTTGGGCACAGGAGCCAAGTGATGTCGGCGAGGCCCCTCTGCTCCTTGGGCTACTCCGTGACGACTATTGCACCCCATGCTTCGCACATCCCGTTTTCTGTTTAAGTGCCAGGAAGACACTCTAATCATACCAGCATGAGTAAAGCAGAAGAGCCAAGCATTGCCGTGGCAGACAATGCTGGAATTAAGCCTCCTGCTGGGGCCGCCTGAATGAAGCTCCTGGCATCTGCAGCCCCTCCCATTGGGGAGAACACAAGGGTGCCCGGGATCATCTCTGAGGCCTCTCTATTTCTACCTCAACCCTTTAGATATGGTCGCAGACAACAAGAGGAGGAAGAGGAAACCCCCAAATAGTGCTGCTTAACCCTTTGCATTGAGAATTACCTAATGCAGGATCGATGAAGTACCTATTGGGAAAAGCTAGCGCTAATTTTTGAAGCAGCAGCCAATTCTGCTAGTGACGCTGTAAAAGTCCTTACTGCTGCAGGATCAGCAATACAGCAAATGGTGTTGCAAAATCGGATGGCACTCGATTTCATCCGAGCTGTCAAAGGCCTTTTTTGTACCCTGATTGGTAAAGAATGTTGTACCTTTCTACCCCCAAATGACGAGGAAGTGTGCCATGATATTCAGAAAATACTTGTCGGAATAAACCCATGACATCAAAGTGACAATTGGTCTTTGTGGTTTTCGGGAATACTTGGACATGGAACTTCTCTTGTTTTACAAAGTATGTTTGTTATCATCATCCTGCTCTGTTAGTGTGTTTAATAGTTGTGCTAATATGCTAATTGTTGTTAATTGTGCTAATATGCTGTTGCTTGTCATGTAGTAAACAATTGTCATGACTCAAACACACCGAGCCTGTGTCATGTGACTCTCCCATCCCAGTGTATCCGACATTTGAACCACAAAAAAATGGTTTGTGCAAAAATGAATACAAAATGTTTCAAATGGTTGAGATTTCTGATAGTCGGCTACCGCCTCGGGTGTCCACAGCCTGAGGCACCACACCTGCACCACGATTCCTCCATGACTGACGGGACAGCAAAGGATCGGGATCCCTAAGACAGCAACTTGGTTGCGAACCCAAAGCATGTGCAGAATAATATTTTAGTGTTTGGCTATAGCAAATTGCACTGCACGATTGCAGTGTAGGAGTGAGCAATAAAATACATATAATGGAGAGCTGTGCTGCACCTGGAGTCCTTGCTCTGGTACGGTTCCCCTTAAGTTAGTGAACATCCCACCCAGGCACAGCATCACCTTGGCGCAATGCCACAGCATGCTCTGGGAAGGACGTAGAGTCTGGGGGAGGTGTTTGTGTGCAGTGGTCGTGTGTGTGCATCGTGGTGGGGGTTGTGAGAGAAGTGCGTTGTGTGTGTGTGTGCGTGTGTCTGTGCAAGACGGGGGGTGTGTGCAGTGGGATGGTTTGCAATGCTGACTGCATTAGGGTCCTTTTGAGCAAGATGTGGAAGCTCTGTGTGTTTGGGGGGGCATGCACGTGCGTGCTGGGGGGAATGCTTGTGCATGTGCCATGTTGTACTGTGTGTTAGGTTGCACAGGTAGATGCACATATGGACATCGTTCCCTTCTGCTGAGAGGGGAGGTGAGAGGAGAGAAAGAGGGGTGCCTTGGGGTGCCATAGGGGCAGAGGGGCACCCTGGGGGGCGGAAGCACACAATGGTGTGCAAAGGAAGCAGAGGGGTGCAATGGGGGGCAGAGAGGTCAGGGAAGTGCCATGGGGGGGCAGAAGAGTGCAACAGGGTGCAAAGTGGGCAGAGGGGGCACAGGGGTATCACGGGGGGCAGTAGATGCCATTTGGTGCAATGGGGTGCAATGGGAGGCAGTGGGGGCAGAAGCGTGCAATGGGGTACCATAGGGACAGAGGGGTGCCATGGGGGGATGAGGGCTGCAAAGTGGTGCCACGGGAGCAGAGGGGTGCCGTGGCGGGCGGTGGGGGTAGAAGAGTGCAGTGGGGTGCCATGGGGGACAGAGGGGTGCAATGAGCTGCTATGGGGGCAGAGAGGGCAGAGGGGTACAATGGAGTGATTTGGGGGGCAATGGGGTGCAATGGAAGCACAAGGGGAGCAGAGAGGTGTCATGGGGGCAAAGGGGGCAGAGGGGTGTCATCAGGGGTAGAGGGGGCTGAGGAGGGCAATGGAGTGCAATGATGAATAAATATATAAAAATGTATAAGTATTGACTTTTTCCCTTTAGACAGTTCTAAGGCTCGAGTTAAGGCAATAATTTCTGCTTTCTGGGCAGGCGTATTTGTGGGCAAAGTGGATGATTCTATCTCTCCTTGCAAAGTCACCACTGCATATCTGGCCTGCCGTTCTCCCCTTACTGTAAAGCTGCTTCCATCCGTAAACAGTTCCCATTCAGGATTTGTCAGGGGCTCATCTTTCAGGTCAGGCCGGCTGGAATAAACTTCCTCACTAGCCTGCAAACACTCATGTTCCAATTCTCCTTCCTGGTTTATCGGGAGCAATGTAGCAGGATTCAAAACGGAAGACACTTTTAAAGAAACATCATCCTGTTCAATGAAGGCGGCTTGGTATTGAATCAATCTACTTGGTGAAAGCCAGGGATGTCCTTTTTGTTCCAATACTGCTAAAATGGCATGAGGTACCTATACGGTGATGGGTTGTCCTAAGGGCAATTTCCGTGCCTCTTTAATCAATAACACTGTTGCACCAACTGCTCTGAGGCATGCCGGCCATCCTTTACTCACATCATCCGGTTGTTCAATAAAGTAGGCCACTGCTCTCTTCCATTCTCCCAAGGTCTGTGTCAAAACTCCTAATGCTACATGTTGTCGCTCATGCACACATAATGAAAAAGGTATAGTCAGGTTTGGCAAGCCCAGCGCAGGTGCTCTCATTAATTCAGTCTTTATAGTGTCAAAACTTTTATGCCATTCCGGGGTCCATTCTAAGACCTCTCCAGGTCCCTTCATAGCATCATACCATGGTTTAGCAATCAGACTGAAATTCAGTATCCACAGTCGGCACCATCCGGCCATTCCTAGGAAGCCTCTCAATTCTCATTTTGAGTTGGGTGGAGCAATTCTACATACAGCTTCTTTTCTTTCCATCCCCAATTTTCTTTTTCCTTGAGACATTTCAAAACCTAGATAAGTTACTGTAAGCTGCACCACCTAAGCCTTTTTCTGAGACACCTGACGTTCGGCCAATCCCAAGAAATTCAGCGAGTCTATAGTAGCCATTTTACACTCTTGTTTTGTCTCACATCCCAATAGTATATCGTCCACATACTGCAACAAAGTCCCAGAAGGATTCCTACCTTGCCAGTCCTCCAGCTCCTTAGCAAGTACATTACCAAAGAGCCTTGGACTGCTCTTAAACCCTTGTGGTAGCACAGTCCAGCAAAGTTGAGTTTTCCGACCTGTGGTAGGGCTTTCCCATTCAAAGGCAAATATTTTTTGGCTTTCCTTTTCCAACAGTATGCAAAAGAAAGCATCTTTTAAATCCAACACTGTAAAATAGACATTGTTCTCAGGTATTGAGGACAGCAAAGTATAGGGATTCGGGACTACCGGCTGGACATCAACAGTTATTCAGTTGATTTCTCCTAAATCTTGTACTAATCGATATTCCTGGGTTTGGGGTCTCTTTACTGGTAAAATAGGGGTCTTATACTCAGACTGACATTCTTGCAATACTCCATTTTGGACAAAGGTGTTTATCAAAGGTTCCAAACCTTGCCTAGTCTCTAACTTAATAGCATGTTGGGTATTTTTACCGGTTGTGCTCCAGGTTTTAAATCAGTTTTTACCGGTGTTGCATTCACTGCTCGTCCAGGCTTCCCTGTGGCCCATACGAAGGGTATTACGGCATCCACGATTTCGTCGGGAATTTCTGCCCTTTGCAACTGCTTCTCAGTTCTCAAACATTGCTGGGCTCTCCAAGCCGTTTCCTTTGGCACATGCAACTGTATCCATTTATCAGAAAAGGTTAGCTGAGCCCTTAGTTTACACAACAAATCTCGTCCTAGGCGAGGCAAGGGGCACTTGCATATGTAAACACTGATGAGTTCAAGTTGTATCTCCAATTGTGCATTCCATAGGCTTTAAAAATGGTTTCAAAGCATGCTCTCCTGTGACCTACTACATACACTGGACTGAGGATATAAGTAACTATCTCAAAGTCACGGGAATTATTCTCCTAGGCAAACTTATACACCTGTCTAATAAGCCTGTAGGGAGGAGGGGGGAAGGCTGGGTCAGCGTGAATCTCTTGAGTCAGAAAACAGTTTAGACCAGTGTTCTCAGTATTGTCTTCTGCCTAAGGAAATTTTAGGAGATTCAGGCAGGGTGTCCTAGTGGTATCAGTATGCATTTGCTTGGGAAAGCACAGCATTCAGGTGCTTAAGAGATCCATAAATGAATCTGAAACTGAAAAAGGAAAACTACCAATGGAAGAGCTCCTTGGGGAGATTTGCATGACGTACATCTGATGTTGCAAGCACCAGAACTGGTGCCTATGCTGGACTGTGCTGTAAAAATGTAGTAAATGTAGCTTCCCGTGAGACTCCAAGAGCCCCCCACTCTACACGGCCATGCGGAGTATAAAAGATAGTTGGTGCTGTCCTCTGGGCTTCCTGCGTGCTGCTGAAAAGGAGGTTTGCATGAGAATATTGAGGCATGTAGAATAGGCTGCTGCGGAACTAATAACTCTCTATCTATGCAAACTAACACGTGTAAACAGGATGTAAACAGGATGTAAACTGAAAACTGTGTATCAACCATACAGTGGGTACAGGCAAAGTGTCAGAACACGCCTACCAAGACAAAACAGTTACTTAATAACAGAGTGTAATTTCTCCTTGGATTAGATTATAGGCCTAGCTACCCAGACAGAAGCAGACCTGAACCTCTGCCTGACTTCAGAGCTACTGAGAGCTAAAGTCACTCCTAAGGAGCCTCACAGCTCGATTCGTGTGGGGCTGTGCTTGAGCAAAGCAGATGAGCCCTTCAGCAAGGTGTAGGAGCCTGGGTACGCTGCTGCACCGCCGGGAGTGCCGAGTTTTCAGTTCAGAGTGGGCTTGTGTCCAAGCCAATCTGGAGCACAAGCAGCGCCACAACATAGGCAGGAAAGGTGAGGGCAGGCCCTGTCAAAGAAGCCCGGTTATGAATCGAAATTTCCAAGTTCATTTGATAGGAGGTGACCAACGTTCAGCCTGTCCGAAGAGCTCGCCAGCTCACGGCCTGCTGTCTCATTTCCAGAGGCTCCTTTGGACCAGGTTACTTGCTCGGGAAGACCACAAGCCATTGCCTGCGGGTGGTACCTCAAGCACAAAAGCAGACAAGGCGCTGCCTCATGACCAAAGCGGCAAGCATGCCTTCACAGGATGCTTCTCAAATGCTTCTACTAAAGGTCCAGATGCTGCAATACAGGGAGGCCCAACAACAGAATGGATTTCCTGCCTAAAAGTAAAAAGGAACAGAACAGCACTAAGTCTATTTGTGCTTTATCTTTGTCATTAAGAAAAAGACACAGATGTAGAAATAGAAGTGTTCTGAGAGTCACAGAATCACAGAATCACTGAGGTTGGAAGGGACCTCTGGAGATCATCTAGTCCAACCCCCCCTGCTCAAGCAGGGTCACCTAGAGCACATTGCACAGGATTGCGTCCAGGCGGCTTTTGAATATCTCCAGAGAAGGAGACTCCACCACCTCTCTGGGCAACCTCTTCCAGTGCTCTGTCACCCTCACAGTGAAAAAGTTTTTTCTCATGCTCAGATGGAATTGTCTGTGTTTCAGTTTGTGCCCGTTGCCTCGCGTCCTGTTGCTCGGCACCACTGAAAAGAGTCTGGCTCCATCCTCTTGACACCCTCCCTTCAAATACTTGTACACGTTGATAAGATCTCCTCTCAGCCTTCTCTTCTCCAGGCTAAACAGGCCCAGCTCTCTCAGTCTTTCCTCATAAGAGAGATGCTCCAAAACCCTAATCATCTTTGTAGCCCTTCGCTGCACTTGCTCCAGTAGTGCCACATCCCTCTTGTACTGGGGCGCCCAAGACTGGACGCAGTACTCCAGATGTGGCCTCACCAGGGCTGAGGAGAGGGGGAGAATCACCTCCCTCCACCTGCTGGCAACACTCTTCCTGATGCACCCCAGAATACCATTGGCCTTCTTGGCCACAAGGGCACATTGCTGCCTCATGCTTAACTTGGTGTCCACCAGCACTCCCAGGTCCTTCTCAGCAGAGCTGCTTTCCAGCAGGTCAACCCCCAACCTGTACTGGTGCATGTATTGGTCAAAATGCTTTTAGTGCCTACAGTGCAGCGTTACAGGCTGCAGGATTGTTTACTTTTGGTAAATGTACCCAACTAAAGGAAATGTTTATATTAATCAACAAATGTATTATAACTGTTCCTCTTAAGTTAAATGAAAGAAAAGAAACACATTTCTTTCCACAAAAACACCTAGGTTGCATTCCACCATTATTATTAAAAAAACAAAACAAAACGGTAGGCTAGAAAAAGTGCAGGGCCTGCAGTCAGGCTGATGCAGGGCCATGTAGTGGTGGGAGCTACAGTGTTGTATGAGGCGATGGAAACCACAGTCTGAATCCCCCTGAGATCAGCAGAAGTTCTTTCCATGGAGAGAGGTTTATGAGCAGTGTCTTCCAGCTTCCTGAGCTGTCGGCAACATCCTGACTTTAATTTGGAGTGGAAGATACAGTGTGTGTGTGTGTATGCGTATATATGCATATATATACACACACACCCCTATATTTATTTCGTGGCAGAGTGCTTGTGTAGAACAAGAGTCACCTCACAACCGCGTGAACTGTGTTGTTGTAGTTGTGTGCTGTGCGCGGTTCATTTGAATAGGATAATAAATCTTTGTTTTTAAATGCAACAGCAGTCTCTTGCTTTCAGTGTGCAAATAGTCCCAAAGAAACCAACCAAATCCCTGCTTGTGTGAACTCGGTGATGAGTGTCTTCAGCGGACTCCACGCACCCTTGCTGGATCCACGGCAGCGGGAGCCCGGCACGAGCCCCCCTGCCCAATGCCGCCTGGGGGCAGCTCACTCCTCCCTGGAGAGCCCAGCCCAGCAGGGAAGAGCCCTGCAAGGCCAGCGCGCTTCTGGCCCAGCGTCTTCAGCGACAGAAGTGCCCTCACAAGCCATTTCACAGCCATGTTCCTGCTGCTCAGCTGCTCAGACTGAAGTGACCTCACAGCCGCTGTGCTGATGCTGTTCCTGCTGCTGGGCTATCCGGGTGGCTTTACAAGAAACTACAGCAACCAAGAGCCTGCCGATGGCCTAACAGGTCCTGAGGCAGAAGTGACCTCAGAATGAGCGGTGAAGCCATGTGCCTGGTCCTTGTCTGTCAGGTCCTGAGGCAGCAGTGACCATACAGCCCCGTATCTGAGCCATGTGCCTGCTGCTGCCCTACCATTTCCTCTGGCAGCAGCACCCGCACAAGCACAAACTCCAGCCCTGTCCCTGCTGCTGGCCTGTAAATGTTCTCACACAGGAGTGACCCTGCCATTGCCTCCCATGAATGCGGGGAATGGTTTTTCCCCCCGGATTTGCTTTCTTCTGCAGTGGCTTCCAAGGAGCTGAGAGAGGGCCTAGGAGGTAGCAGGGCCCCGGCCTCAGGCACATATCAGCATCTTCACCTTGCAAGCCTTGGGACCCGTCCCTCCTCCCTCCAGTCCTCTGAGCAGCCAGCTGCTCTCCAACAAGGTGGCAAGAGCCTGAGGTCTCCTTGCCCATCTGGAGGGCATGGTCCACAGCAGCTCCAGGAAGACCTGGCCCGACCAAGGCCCGCACTCTTTCTCTGCCTTCTCCCTATACCTGACACTGACCACCTCTCCTTTGGACTCCAAAGCGCCGGGGAGAAGATGCCCTTGGAGCAGCGGAGGGGAAGGCGCTAGGAACTGCTGCCGTGCAAAGGGGAGACCACCCTGTACCTGAGATGGACTTCTCTGCAGGCAATAAACAGAGAGGTGCTGCTGTGAACCCCTGGCTTTGCTGGCCAGGCAGTGGTCCGCTGGGTGGAGAAGGCTTGGCCTCTCAGCCTCCTTGACATAGACTGATCCTCTGCACTCCTGGGGGGCAGATGGGTGCCATGGGGGGCAAAGGAGGTAGAGGGGTGCAATAGGTGTCAATGGGGGCAGTGGGGTGCAATGTGGGGGCAGGGAGGGCAGAGAGATGCCATGGGGGAGGGGGAAAGAGGGGTGCCTTGGGGTGCCACAGGGGCAGAGGGGCACCCTGGGGGGGGAGGCAGAAGTGTGCAATGGGGTGCAATGGGGGCAGGGCTGTGCAATGTGGTACAATGTGGGCAGAAGGGTACCGTGGGGGGTCAGAGAGGGGAGTGGGGGGCAATTGGTGCAATGGGGGCAGAGGGGTGCAATGGGAAGCAGAGAGGGCAGGGAGGTGCCATGGGGGGCAGAAGGGTGCAACGGGGTGCACATGTGGCAGAGAGGGCAGAGGGGTGCTATGGTGGGCAGAGTGGGCACAGGGGTGTCATGGGGGGCAGTAAATGCCATTTGGTGCAATGGGGTGCAATGGGAGGCAGTGGGGGCAGAAGGGTGCAATGTGGTGGTTTGGGGACAGAGGGGTGCCATGGGGGGCAGAGGGGCCAGAGGGGTGCAATGAGGGGCGGTGAGTTAAGTCGTGTAATGGTGTGATATGGGGGGCAGAGGGGTGCAATGGTGTGCCATGGAGGGCAGAAAGGTGCTGTGGGGGATGCCATGGGGGGGGGGTCAGAAGGGTGCAATGGGATGCAATGGGGGTCAGAAGGGTTCAATGTGGTGCCTTGGGGACAGAGGGGTACAATGGTGGGCGATGGGGGCAGAAAGGTGCCATGGGGGGCAGAGGGGGCAGAGGGGTGTAGTGGGGGGGCTGAATGGTGCAACGTGGTGCCATGGGGGCTGAGGGGTGCCATGGGGTGCAACTGGGGCAGAAGGCTGCCATGGGGTGTTATTGGGGGACAGAGGGTTGCCATGTGGGGCAGAGGGGTGCCATGGCATGCAGTGGGAGCAGAGGGGAGGCAGAGGGGTTAAATGGGGGCATTGGGAGCAGAGGGGTAAAATGGGGTGCAGTGGGGACCGAGGGTGCCATGGGGGGTGGAGGGGTTCCATAGGGGTGCAAAGGGGTGCAGTGGGGGTGCCATTAGGGGCAGAGGGGTGCAATGGGGTCATAGGGGTCAGAGAGGTTAAATGGGGAGTAGAAGGATGCCATGGGGTTCAACAGGGTGCCATGGGGGGCAGAGGGGACAGAAGGGTGCAGTGGTGGAAGGGGGGGTGCCATAGGGGGCAGAGGGGGTGCCTTGGGGGCAGAGATGGCAGCAGGGTGCAATGGGGTGCAATGGGGTGCAAGGAGGGCAGAGGGGTGCCTTGGGATCAGAAGCGTTCAATGGGGTGCAATGGTGCAATGTGAGCAGAGGGGCAGAAGGGTGCAAAGTGATGCCATGGGGGCCGAGGGGCGCAATGGGGGCAAAGGGGGGGCCTGGGAGGGCAGAGTGGGCAGCGGCCTGCAGTGGGGCGCAAGGAGGGCAGAGGAGTGTCATGGGGGGGCAGAGGGTGTGTGGGGGGGTGCAACAAGGGGGGGCAGAGGGGGCAGAGGGGTGCAATGGGGGCAGAGTGCTGCCATAAGGAGCAGAGGGGTGCCATGGGGGGCAGAGAGGGCTGAAGGTTGCCATGGGGGGCAGACGAGGCTGAAGGCTGCTATGGGGAGCAGTGGGGGCAGAGGGGTGCAACGGGGTGCAATGAGGAGCAGAGGGGTGCCATGGGGTGCAACGTGGGGCAGAAGGTTGCAATAGTGGGCAGAGTGGACAGCGGGGTGCCATGGGGGCAGAGGGGGCAGAGGGCTGCAATAGGGTGCAATGGGAGCAGAGGGGTGTCATGGGGGGCAGAGAGGTCACAGCAGTGCAATTGGTTGCCAGGGGGGCAGGGGGGTGCAGTGGGGGGGCAGTGAGGCCATTGGGGTGCAATGGGGTGCTATGGGGTGCTATGGGAGGTGGGGGGGGGGGGTCCATGCAGGGCAGAGGTAGCAGAAGGGTGCATGGGGTGCAATAGGGGCAGAGGGGGGCTGTGGGTGGCATTTGGGGGCAGTGGGGACAGTCATGACCCCCCATGTCCCCATGTCCCCCTGCCCTGTGCCAGCCCCGTGTCTCCATTCCCCTCCCCCAGCCCCTGTGTCATCCCCCCCCCCCCGTGTCCCCATTCCTCCCCAGCCCCACAGGAAGCCGGGGGGGAGGAGGGGGGTGGCTCTGGGGTTTGCGGTGGGACACGGGGACGTGACTGCCAGGAACTGGGGGGCTGGGCTGTCCCTGTCCTCCGTCCCCGCAGGCCTCCATGGCCTCCTGAGCCCCCCCCCCCCCATGTCCCCATACACTTCCCCCCTGCCCCGGTGTCCTCAGGTCCCCTGTGCCCCCCCCCCAGGTCTCCCCCTGTCCCCCCAGTTCCCCCTAAGCCCCCCCCCCATCCTCCCAGTTCTCCTGGTGCCCCCAAGCTCCCCTTGTCCCTCCCGTCTCCTCTTCTCCCTCCTCAGGCCCCCCAGGTCCCCAAAGTCCCCCCAAGTCCCCCCCAAGCCCCTCTTGTTCCCCCCAGTTTCCCCAGTCCTCCCAGTTTCCCCAGGTCACCCCAGGTCCTGCCAGCCCCCCAGTGCCTCCTTTGCATCCCCCTTATCTCCCCCAGGTCCCCCCTTGCCCCCTCCTTGTCACCCCCTGTCCCCCCAGCTCCTCCCACCTCCCCCAAGTCCCCTTGTTCCCCCAGTCTCCCCAGGTGCCTCCAGCCCCCCAGCTCCCATCCTACCCCCCTTATCCCCTCCAGGTCCCCAAAGTCCCCCCCCAGGTCCCCCCTTGCCTCCTCCTTGTCCACTCAGGTCACCCCAAGCTCCCCAAATCCTCCTTGTCCCCCCAAGTCCCTCCTGTCCCCTCCAAGCCCCTCTTGTCCCCCCAAGTCCTCCCAAACCTCCTTGTCCCCCCCCACCACCCTGATCAGGTCACTGTTGGGGGGAAGCTCGCAGCCCCCCCAGTGGGGGGACGTGACATGTGGCCACCCTGCCCGGACGCCTGGGTCCCCCCAGCCCCCCACTGTGGCCACTGTGGTTTCTGGGGAGAGGGGAGGCCCTTCCTGCCCTCAGCCCCACAGTGTGCCCCCCCCCCCCCAGAGGGTACATAAGGCATCCTGGGGCACAGGGACAGCCAGCCATGGCCCCACCGCTGCTGGCCCTGCTGCCTGCTGTCACCGGTGGGGACCGGGATGGGGACATGGGGACATGGGGAGGTGGAGGGACGGGAAGGGCCAGGGACATGGGGACAAGGGGGGACAGGACAGACGGGACGGACAGGGGGGACAGGGGGCCACAGAGGACAGTGGTGGAGGTGTGGAGAGACAGGAGGGATGGGGATGTGGGGGGACAGGGGGACACGGAGGACAGGGACGGAGATGTGGAGAGGTGGGAGGGATGGGGATGTGGGGAATGGGGGGACACAGAGGACAGGGATGGAGACATGGGACGGGAGGGGACGGGAGGGATGGGGACACCAGCAGATGGGGACATGTGGGGATACGGAGAGATGGAGACAAGAGGGAACGGGGACATGGGAGGAAGGAGGGCTGGGGATACCAAGGGACATGGGGGGGACAGGGATGGGGGGACAGGGATGGGGACACGGGGGTACGGGAGAATCTGGGATACCGGAGGGTCAGCGACATGGAGGGGTGGGGACACAGGGTGGTGGGGAGGCGGGAGGTTTGGGTGCCAGCGGCCCCTGACGCGGTGCCCAGCCCTGCTGCTGGCCGGCATGGGGGCCAAGGGGCTGCACCCCAGGGTCCCGGCCATGCCCGCGAGGGCCAAGGGGTGCAGCCCGGACACCCCAGAGTGCCAGGTCCCCTCTGCCTCGGGGGATGGCCTGCAGCTCCTGTTCGAGGACCTGGAGATGCTGGAGAGGATGGTGAGCGGGCACGGGGTGCATGGGGGGCACCCTTGGGGGCACTGGGTGGGCATCAAGGAGGTACCCATGGGGGCACCCATGGGGACACCCTTGCAGGCACTGGGTGGGAACTGGCAAGCACTGGGTGGACATCTATGGGGCACCCATGGGAGCACTGGTGGGCACTGGGTGGGCATCAGTAGGGACACCCAGGGGGGCACTGGGTGGGCACCAGTGGGGATGACACCATGGGGGGCACTGGGTGGGCACCGGTGGGGGCTGTGGGTGGGCCCTGGCTGGGCACTGCTGGGGCACCCAGGGGGCGGGCAGGGTGCCCGGCCCGTGCTCACAGTGCCGGGCACGCAGGGGGCTGCTGGACAGGACCCCGGCGGACTGCGCTGCGCAATCTGCAAGAAGGTCCTCAAGAAGCTCAAGAGTCTAGTGCCCAACACGCACAACACAGTAGGGACCGAGGCATGCAAGGGGCGTGCGAGGTCCACGCAGGGGTGTGCAAGGCTGCACAAGGCTGTGCAAGGGGATGCCCACCATGCGAAGTCGTGCGAGGCTGTGCCAGCTTGTGCAAGCCCGTGCAAGGCGGTGCCCACCGTGCAAGGCCATGCGAGCTCATGCAAGCCCATGCAAGGCAGTGCTCACGGTGCAAAGCCATGCAAGCCCGTGTGAGGCAGTGCCCATCGTGCAAAGCCGTGTGAGCTCATGCAAGCCCGTGCAAGGCGGCGCCTGCCGCGTGAGGCCACGCAAGCGCGTGTGAGACTATGCGACGCAGTGCCTGATGCGGGGCTGTGCCAGTGCAGACCCATGTCACGCAGGCGGCCCGCACGGTGTGCTCCCTGCTGCCGCGGGAGATGTCCAAGCGCTGCCACAACCTGGTGAGCTGCTACCTGGAGCCCATCGAGGCAGGGCTGATGCAGGACGAGGAGCCCGCCAGCATCTGCACCAACCTCCGCTGGTGCCAGCCCTGACCCCAGGTGAGGCCCCCTCCCTCTCCACCCCCCCCACCCCCTGGCTGGGGGCCCAGGCATCCAGGCAGCCCCACCCCGGGTGAAGGGCCCTTGTGCCCGGCCATGCCCACCGTGAGGGCTCGGCGGCACCAGCGGCCGCTTCAAAGCGGCACCCGGGGTGGGGCGGCCGCCCGGGAATGCGCCCGCACCCATGGGTGCTGCAGGCATGGGGACATGGTGCCCCTCCAGGATGGGGACACAGGGACATGGGGACATGGGGGGCACAGGGACATGGTGCCCATGGGGATGGGGACATGGGGGGATGCAGGGACATGATGCCCAAGGGGATAAGTATATTGGGGGGGGGGGGGAAGTGCGGGGACACAGTGCCCACGGGGATGAGGACGTGGGGAGCACAGGAACATGGTGCCCATGGAAACAGGGACACAGGTGGCACAGGGACACTGTGCCACCACTGTCCCCTCAGTTCAGCCTCTCTCTCCCCCCAGGTGCCAGCTGGCTCCGAGGGCACCCGAGGGATCCTGCATCCCCTCCAGCGCTGTCCCCTGCGCCGGCCCCCGCACCGGCCACCCCTTCCCCCAGCTCAATAAATCTTTGGCATTGAAGGAGCTGGATCTTGTGCTTGCCGACGGGGGGGGGGACACCCGGCCACTGGGATGGGACACCAAGGGGGACACGGGAACACCGAGGGGCACAGGGGACACTGGGACACCATGGGGCATGGGGGACATGGGGGGCATGGGGGACACTGAGGGGCATAGGGGACACCAAGGGGCATGGGGACATGGGGACAGCAAGGGGAATGGGGACATGGGGACACCATGGGGCATGGGGGGCACTGAAGGGCCCAGGGACACAGGGGACATGGTGCCCTGAGGCCCCCAAGGGACCCTGGGGGTGGCAGCCCAGGCCGGTGTCCCCGTGGCACACATGTCCCTGCAGGTACTGGCAGGGGCCCAGCCTGTGAGGGCCATGTCCCTGCCGGGCTATAAGAGCCTAACCCTAACCCTAACCCTAACCCTAACACCTAACACTAACCCTAACCCTAAACCCTAACCCCTAACCCTAACCCTAACCCCTAACCCTCTAACCCTAACCCTAACTTTTTCGAGTGCAAGGAAGATGTCCGCTGAGCTGCTGTAGCCTGCTGCCCCAATTAGCTCTCCGGAGCATTTAAGAAGCAGTGAACAGCTGGGAAGACAGAAGCAGCTGGGGAGCTGCTCCCCCTTTGCGAGGGGCACAGTGGGATTTCTAGCAAGGAGGGAGCGTTCAGGCAGCCTAAAGGCCCCTTGGTGGGAGGCAGCTCCTTTTCCTCGGCTGATGGGGTTTTCACTTGCTCTAGGCTTAGTTTAAGCTGCGAAGTTAAACTAGGGGGGAGAGGGGCAGAGTTTCGTGCAGGTGGAGGAGCCCATGCTGGGTGACGTGTGCTCATTGCTCCCTTGGGATTTTCCAGGAAAGCTGTGCAATAGCCAACTTAAGTAACTAAGTTCATTAGCATTCTTAGTGCTGATCCAGGGAGAATGTGCGTGTCAACTAAACAGCAGGAAAGAGTTATGATACAGGGGAGGGGAATTGTCTGGGGCGGCTGGTGGGTAAAAGCATGTGTTTTACCACCCTCTGCTGCAAACTAGACCTTCCCCGGAGAACAGCGCAAGATTTGGGGAGCGCCTGCGTCTTTCCTTGCAGCTCTTCCCTCCTGCCCACCAAGAAGCATACGTGTGCCCAGGACATGGCTGGCCTCGTCCCCCCTGCCCTGCGGCCAGCGCTGGGGCAGGCGCCCGGGCCAAGATGTTGGAGCAGGGAGCACCAAGCTTGCACCCGGGGGACCCAGGCAATTGCTTTCTGCAAAGCCCCCAGCTGCTGGGGGGGTGACTCCGCCTGGCAGCACAGGGCAAAACCACATGGAGACCTCCGTGCTTTGAGGCATCTGGCAGGATCGAAGCCTTCCCATGGGAGAGGAGCTGCAGAAAGCCCTCCCGTACCCCTGGAGAGCCCCTCCTGCGGGGCCGAGACCCCCCCCCCCCTTAAAGCGCTCTAGGCGGCAGAGGCAACAGCGTTCGTGCCGCACTGGCGGCAAAATCTGCCATGGTGGCTAATGCAATGCCATCAGGCGCCCCGGCTCCCATCGCCCTGGGGCGCCACTTCCTCTTTTCTCCACAAAGGTGCTTCTCCGGCGGCAGCGTCTGAGGAGGGCACTGTGGGCTGCCGCGCTCCACGGCCGCTCAGCAGGACTTTACTGCAGCACAGAGCAGAAGCGGCCTGTTCCCGCGCCGCATCCAGGAACCCCAGGCACGCTGCAGCTCTTGAAGCACCTAAGCTCGCCCCCTCGCCCGCACCGCGCAGAACTGCACCTGCTGCGCCAGTGAAGCCAGGTCCTCGGCGAGCTCCTGCGAGGCACAAATTCACTGCCAGGGACTGGGGGTCCTGGCCAGGTGAGGGGGCGGTGAAGGCATCGCACCCAAGTTTCACAATCCCAGGACTGTTTGTTTGTCTGCTTGGGAGGACCCTGCTAGCGAGGCAAGACCACAGCACCTCCGTATTGTTTCTTCCCTCCCTGCGGGGGTCCATGCAGATTCCAGGTGGCAAACTTCTTCAGTCTTGTTAATGCTTCCAATCCGCAGCCTTGCGCATATCAATCCTTGTGCATATCAGTTGGTAGACTTCTTTAGTCCTGTTAACTCCTCTGTTCAACAGCTTTGCACACATCAGTTCTTGTGCATATCAGTTCTTTTGCATATCAGTTGCCAAACTTCAGTCCTGTTAATTCTTCGCTCGCCTGTCAGGAGCAGCTATGATGATGTCAGAACCCCCGATTACATCGTCCTCCCCCTCCGCAAGAGCGGAGGGAGGCAGGGGCCCCCGGTGCACCCAGGGAGCGCGCCGAGACCTGCACGCTGCCCTGGTGGCCCCACCGCGTGTGTCCGTGCACCGCCCCCCACGCATGTGCCCAGGCCCCCCCCACACACACACCAATGCACCTGCACAAACACCAGTTCGCACGTAGTCCCTGAGTGGGTAGTTCCCCTACCACAACCTGTATTTCCGAACCCTAAATCGGACAAGTAAGCAAAAGAACTGCAGTACCCCGTAAACTTTGTGCACGAAGATCCGAATGAAGACTCAGGACTGAGTGAGTATTGGTATGTGGTTCTGTTCGGTTGGGGTGGGATACCCGGAGCACGTCTGAGTGAGATGTCCCTAGGGGACGGTGTGAGTGCGGACCCTCCAGGAGGGTGATTGTGTAGCAGGGGACCGAAAAGGGGCACCCGTTGGCCGACTGGGCCGCCCGCTGCGAAGGGACAACCGTCCTAGCAGTTAAAGACTCGGGTGGTGTGAGTGCAGTCCCCTGCAGAGAGAAAGAGAGTTGTAAAAGAGAGTGACTGAGGTGGGTGCTCCGGAAGATGGGACAGAAAAAGAGCAAGTCTTCTGATCCCATAGAGGGCTTTACGGTACGGTTACCGGATATACCGCCCGATAGCCCTTTAGGATTAATGATTAAGTATTGGAATGATTGGCCCTCCAGAAAAGGCAAAAGCCGAAAAAAAAAAAAAAAAATAAATAAAATAAATGGTATATTATTGTATGCAAGTATGGGGTGGGAAGCAGATTAGAAGAGACCACCTCTATTGGCCAGTATACGGGTCTTTTGAAAATTGGATATGTCAGGCTCTGAATATATATGTGAATTCAAAAGAGCCTTTTAGTTTAGAAGAAAGTGAGTATGCTAGTTTATGGATAAGACCAGATACTCGGACCATGATATTTACCCTGAAAGAGAAAGGTCCGAGGAAGAAAACTAAAATGCTGGAGGAACTTCCCGTTTTTCCTCCCCCCCCTATATTCCCTCAACTCCGGCTCAGAATGCTGAGCATCGGACACATATGTCTGATCTAAGGACCATAATGGTTCAGGGAATGAGGGAACCTGTTCCCAGGGGGCAAAATATTAATAAGGCCTTCATGGAACAACAAAGGAAGGATGAGACACCAACAGAATGGCTCGAGAGACTTAGGAAAAATCTGCAACTTTATTCCGGGGTAGACCCCAGTACCCCTGTGGGACAGGCTCTATTGAAAACACAGTTTGTAGCAAAGGCCTTTCCAGATATTAGAAGAAAGCTAGAGAAGTTAGATGATTGGCAAGATAGGGGGCTGGACGAATTGCTGAGGGAAGCTCAGAAAGTGCATGTGCGGAGGGAAGAGGAAACCCATCGGCGGCAGGCAAAGATTCTGATGGCAGCAGACCGAGAAGGACAGAGAGGAATCCAGGCACAACCCTCTAGGTCGTATAACAGACCTAAAAGGAAGCCACCTCACCAAGAAGGACAATCCAGGGAAGTTGTGACGAGGGACTTGAGGCAGGTTGAGTGTTTTTATTGCCAGAAGAAAGGGCATCTGAAGAGAAATTGCAGGAAACGAATGCAGGATGAGCAAATGTTCCAAGAAGAGTAGGGGGGGTCAGGGGCTCTATCTGCTGGGGACTCATAAAGGAACCGAGCCCTTGATAAAACTGAAATTGGGTCCCCAGCGACAAGAAGTAGAATTCCTTGTGGATTCTGGGGCAGAAAGATCTACTGTCCAAACGGTACCCTGGGGGTGTAAACCATCCCCAGAGAAATTACGAGTGATAGGAGCTAAGGGAGAACCCTTTAAGGTCCCAGTAATTAAAAATGTGGAAATAGAATCAGAATCTCGATTAAGTGTTGGATCCTTTTTATTAGTTCCCGAAGCTGAATATAATTTACTGGGCCGAGATATGATGGTTGAATTAGGAGTCAATTTAGAAGTAGAGAATCAAGAATTAGTTATAAAATTATGCACCCTTACTATTGAAGATGAGGCCAAAATCAACCCTGAAGTTTGGTATACCCCAGAATCAGTAGGAAGACTAGATATTGCTCCCTTTGAAGTGAGTATACGAAATCCAGAAATCCCTGTTAGAGACAAGCAATGTCCAATGTCACAGGAAGGGAGGCAAGGACTCCGACCAGTAATCCAGAGGCTAATAAATCAAAGGTTACTGGAGCCTTGTATGTCTCCCCATAATACCCCCACCCCATACTCCGTGTGTTGGCTGAAGAGCCTGTCTGCCCCATGCGCGGCTCCAGGCACAGAGCGATGAGACAGCCCCCGCCCTGGCAAGGAGCCCCCTTCCCGCATCAGCCCCTACACCGCCCCGGGAAGGCAGGATGAGACCCCGGCTGCTCCTGGGCTGAGCACCCTGCTTGGGGTCCCAGCAGGCGCTGCGAGAAGTGGGGTGCAGGCTTCCCCCTTCTCCCCGCTGGAGATGCTGCTGCCCTGGCCAGCGGTGGCAGCAGCCCCAGGCCCCCCCCCAGCAGGCAGGTAGTGGGGTGACGGTGCCTCCCCCAGCCCAGCACCGCCTGTGCTGCTCCACGCGCCGAGGCGGCTCGCTGTCTTCCTCTGCTTTAGTCTGGTGCTTGGAGCCGGGGCCCCACCTCAGCTCTGCCAAACAGAGACCTCCACTAGATGTAGCCATTCACCGAGTTAACCCTGGAGACAAGGTTTTAATTAAAAACCTGGAAAGACTCGTCCTTGACTCCCCGCTGGGAGGGACCTTTTCTTGTCTTACTTACCACAGACACTGCTATTCGTACCGCAGAGCGAGGATGGACACACGCTAGCAGAATTAAAGGACCGATTTCAGAATCATCGTGGGAAGCCTTTGGAAATCCGGACAATTTAAAAGTAACCTTTAAGAAGAAACCTGGAAACCTCGATAAGTGAGACCACATTTTGTAAAACCTAACATAGTATTTGTTATAACCCCACATTGTATTTGTTATCCCTTTGTGTGTTATGCATGTAGGGTTTGTGAAGGGAAGTAGTGGACTCATTGTTAGTACGGGTATCTCCCTAGCGGCATCTACCGCCTTTGTTACGAGAAAATTGACTTATTGGACATTAAAAGATGATAAGAAAAGATCGGTAGAATGGTGGGAAGCCTTTGTTAAAGGAGTACAACCTGAGAAAGGTTGTACCCATGCCAACCACCCCGATCACATAAGGCTAAAATTAAAAACACCAATTGTAGGTGGACTGTGCCGTATGTTGGGTGTCTCTCTCGAAAAACTGGGGAGCCTTTCAAATCAGAAAGGCACTAAAAGGAAGTTCCCCTGAAGAATACGGCTGCTGTAGAGAAGACAGGTACACCCTGCTGCTCTGAGCAAAACAGTAGGCAGAGGAGACAGAGACGTATAGAAACTGTGGGGATCGAGGCCGACAAGCCACCTCCTAAGCAGGAATACCTAAAGTTGTAAGACCCAGACTCTTTAAAGTCCCAGAGACACCTGGCATCACGGATCGCCCCTCCAAGGCATTAAGGGTTTGTAAAGTATCCGTTAACCAAGCCATGGGTCCACTACTCCTCTGGAAGATGATTGTGCTAGGCTTATTAGGAAGATGAATCAAAGGGGAACATAACGTACACCAACCCTTTAAATGGTAGAAAAATCCATCACCTCCTTAGAAAAGTCATTAACATCACTATCAGAAGTGGTGTTACAGAACAGAAGAGGGATGGACCTCTTATTTTTGCAACAGGGAGGATTGTGTGCAGCCCTAGGAGAAGAATGTTGTTTTTACGCGGATCATACAGGAGTTGTCAGGGATACTATGGCGAAACTGAGAGAAGGCCTTGAAAGGCGTAAAAAGGAAAGAGAAGCCCAGCAAGGGTGGTATGAATCATGGTTCAGTCGTTCTCCCTGGCTAACAACCTTATTGTCTGCAATAGCGGGTCCATTAGCTTTACTAGTACTTGTGTTGACCTTTGGGCCGTGTATAGTAAATAAAATTATTAACTTAGCAAAAAGCAGACTCGAAGCTGCCCACCTACTGTTGATAAAAAGTCAATATGAACAACTAAATGAAGATGAGAGTAAGCATAACCCTATGCTCTCCCTGGCACAGGAGGCTGTTGCTCGATTTGATGAACAAATTAGAAGGGACCAAAACAAAAAGGGGGGATTGTGATATGTGCTAATTTGTTGCATCAAAGTGAGAAACAGCCTTGGGAACATCTTGTATTGTGGTATGTACTAATTTGTTACATCAGCGAGAAACAGCCTTGGGAACATCTGTGGGAACATCCTACAGCCTGTGGTGGGGGGCATGTACTCCGCCTGAGAAAACTGAGTTGAGCTAGCGAAGCGGCAATGTTAGTTTAGATAGCCTAATATGGCACACAATGCAGAGGAAGACTCCAGCCTTCATCCCCACGACCACCAGAGGGCTGAAGAAGACCCCCTAGCAACAGCCGGCGCAACCGCAGAAGTTACAGGAGGTGCCCCGTATACCCGGAACTGGAATCGCATATAAGGAGACTGTGAGGGGGGGGGGGTTGCGTGCTGTTGGTGGAGCAGGAGACTCCCCCCGGCCGCCCAGCGCTGTTTTGCTTACTTGTGACTTGCTCAATTATTTTATAAATTGGAATTTATGCAACCCGGCCCGAGTGGTTGTCAATTTGTCACGTTTACCTATAACACCACCAAGCAACGAGCGCCCCAAGGCTGCCCGTGCCTGTGCCCGTGCCTGTGGCGGGCATCAGCGAGCAGGCTCTGGTGCTGCCCCGGTGAAAGGGCACCGCGGAGCAGCTCCGAGATGGCACCGCCCATCCCCGCGACACCAGGAAGCACCGATAAGGAACAGTGCTCTGCGCCACCAGCCTGTGAGCACCGGGAAGGGGCGACGAGCACGGCCCATTCACTTACCTGTTACCGAAGCACTGGAGAGTAGTGGCGAAGACGGCGACGGGCACTGCGTGTGCGCGCCGGCTGGCTGCGGTGTTCTTTGTACGCGGGGGGAGGGCAGTGGTGGCTGCAGCACGGGCGCGTCGACACCCGAGGGCAGCAGTGAGCACGGGAAGCCAGTGCGCGTGCGCTCGCCTTGCGTGTGCAGTACGGAGCTTTTGACACCCGGGGGCAGCAGTGAGAACGACGGGAGGCAGGGCGCACGCGCTACGGTGCAGCAGTGCTTTTTCGACACCCGAGCGACACGTGTGCGGTGAGGAACAGACACAGCGGGCCACAAGGCAAGCAGGAGACTTGCATCCCCCTCTCCCAGAGGCACAGGGCACAATCCTGCCATCCCAGCTTCCCTACACTACAACAAAAATAACCCTCTTCTTTTATGTTGCCTTAGGCCAGTTTTGGGCTGAATGCCTGATCCAAGGCCCCTTTATGTTCCTTTAAATAGAGCTGTACTGGGAAAAGAATTGTGTTGAATTCTCCTCCCCAGCCACTTGCATTTGCTGTTAATTCTCTGGAAGAAATGCTCCCTCCCTCCCACCTCACCCAGGCTAGGATCCCTGTGCAGAAAAATGGCTTTCTCCTGAGCGTTTGTTATATGCGGCTGTGTGAAACTCTCAGCCTGTTCAATTAAAGAGCCCGTTTTCCCATTAGCTGTCTCCTTAGACAGATGTGAAGTGTATTTAATGTTCACTTAGGATGAAGCCAACATGTTTCTCCTGCTGTTTTACACTTTCTTCTTAGTAGGGATTTGTCGTCTCTGACTGTTCAAATACCTTGAAGTTCCCCAGCATTTACCATGAGGAAAAGGTAACAAGTGTGGTGACAAAGAGTGAGTGCCAGATGAGCCTGGGAAAATGGATTGCTTTAATAGATGTAACTGAGGCCCTTCTGCACCCTGCCTAATGCTGAGCAACCACCCCATCCATCACCACTCACTTCAGCTGAGGAGCAGCACACCATCCAGGCTTTAACAGACCTTTTCTCTCCTCCTTCTCTTAAACAAAGTGCTGGATTAGATCCCTCGCCTTTCCTGATGGTCTGAGGAGAGGCAGTTTAGAAAGGAGAAAATAAGCAGCAGATCCTCTATATCAGCTCAGTGTTTTTTATTAACATGCCCTGAGAATCAGCTTCTTCCTGCCAGTGGTACCTTGCTACACATTAATATAATAACTAATATACCCTGAGTCTTTATTTTCCTTCTTTTTTTCTCTTGTTTCCTCAGCACTGTTTTTCTATGAATCAAATAGCTGAGAAAATTGGTATAGATACTAGCCAGTGTGAAAATACGTTGCCCAATATATGAGGCTCACATTGGGCTGATGTATTAATCCTTCTCTCCTGGACGGCAATAATCTCTCTCTGTCATTTTTCAAGCTGCAATTCAGCACTTCTGCATTTGCCATTTGCTGCCTTTCAGCAAGTCTGGTGTAGGCCCCAAAAAGGGATGAGGGAGGTGATGGAGGAGGAGGAGGAGGAGGATGGAGTCCCTCAGAGCCTGATCCTGGTCTTACCTACATTGGTAAGATACACAATGAGTAACTTGGCATCAGTTCTCTGAAGTAAAACTATCTTCAAATTCCACGGCAACTCTGTCCCCTGGTTGCCCCTAAACTAGCTGTGTCCGAAGAGTTGCGATTACAGTGTGTTTGTGTAGGATCAGCCTGGCTCGGTGGGACTGACCAGACTCTGTGGGACAAGCCTGGCTCAGCTGGACCAGCCTGGCTTGATGGGACTGACCAGGCTCAGTGGGACCAGCCTAGTTCTTTTCTCGGAGCTCTGAGTGCAAAGCAGCAGCTATTGTTCAGGGCCAGGAAGGCTCGTGGATGCTCTGCATTAACCATAAATAATGAGCCAGAGAAGAACAGACAGCTGCTCTGATGTAAATTAGAGTGCTCCAGTCCTTGACTCATTCTGTCCTGTGTCTCCTTACCCTGGCCTCGAGGGAGAAGTTCTGCTTCTGGGGACTTCCAGGCACGAGGATATCCCAACTGTGTTGTTGTTCCCCTGGAGTGTCCCTTTGCTGGGGACTGAGGCAGTTTTGAACTGATGTGAGAGGAACCCTGGGAGCATTCAGTTGCTTTGTGCTCTGAGATCATGGCCCAGCTCTTCAGTAAAATATGTCCTGATTTATCCCTGCGGATAAATATCTTCAGCTCAGAAGGACCCCATCACTGTCAAGAGCGAGTTATTGCACTTCCTCAACAAGTGGCAGTAAAAAACTTTATAGCACCTGCTCAGCATGACAAATCCTCTTCATCCTCTTTCAGTGGTAGCTTTATTGCCTCTTCCCCATGGGGGTAATACAAAACAGCATGATGATAATGTTGGGGTTATTGTGATGGAGCTTTGATCTCTCCATCCTGGGCTATGGCCACAAGGCATGTCTTTGGTGTTATGGAGTTCTAACATAAACACTAGTATTTCCCAGACGCTGTTGGTTCATGCATCCAGATATTGTGAAGACTTGGCTATAAGCAGCTCTGGTTAGAGCTACAAATAGAAACAGATCTCGTGGCAATCAGGAGGGTGCCTTAAGGACTGATCATTTGTCTTCTAAGGTTTCAGCTTGAAATACTAAGTTTGTACTCTTTTCTCTGTGTATGTTACTAGCTCTGGTTCCTAGCTGGAATTATGTCCTACTAATCTCAGCAAAAAAGTGAATTAGAGCCACAGCTCAGGCCAGGCTGAGGGGATGTTAACTCTTTGTGTAGCTCCCAGAGTGCAAAGCATCTGTCAGTTCTTAGCTCCCTAGAGGAAATTTCTGTCTGGTGCTACCAGTGTCAGAAGCTTGCAGAAACCCCAGGAAGACATAAATACTACTTGGGTTACACTCCTAACTGTGTCAGCAGCTGAAGGCCTCAATAGGTTACACTGCAGAGAATGTCTCCTACGATATCTGACCTTGAGTGCATACAGAGCAGGTGGGTCTGGCGGCCCAGAGAGAGGAGGAAGGTGTGGTGAAGATCTGCCGTTAGGGCAAAACAGGTTCATCTGCCTTCATTTCAGGATCATGGTGCATAGGGAGCACATTTGCACTTGAAGGTATGTTGGAATAGCTTGGAATCAGCACTGATGGGATGAGCAAGAAGAAGACGAGTATTAAAAGTAAGTAACCGAGGGACAGCAAAACAGAGTGACATCCATGAGAAGAGGTTTTTGAATACCTGGGGTTGCCAGCACTATGAGCTCAGGGGATGCAGGTTCCCTAAGAGAGGTGCCACAGGAGGGGGCAAGGTCTGGCAGACCTAGATGCTGGGTGCTTTGAATTTCTCTGTGTTCTCTCATGTCACAGCAAATAAATTAGGCACCCATGGTATGCGGGTTCCTCTGGCCCCATGTTTGCAGCCTAGCTGGCACTATTGCTGTTAAATTTGTTAGGTATAGTTGAGATTTTTTTTTTTTTTTTTCCCCAGGGCTGCCTTCTTCACACCCCCTAGTCAGTAATCCAGGGACAGTAGCTTTTGCAAAGGTCCTGTTCTTTGTCCCTGTGCCCCCAGCAAGGGCTTTGCATTGGAATTGATGAGCAGGGACAGCCTCCCCCAGGGAGACACGGTGGGAGGAGGGCAGTGATGCCTTTGCTTTCGGCGTGCAGGAACTGTGAGTATCCTTGGCCCTCACATGAGCAGTGGGAGGGAGGGAAGGATTGCACAGCTGAGCATCAGCCAGTCACTGTCGTGTTTTCACCCCGGCTCGTTTATCACTCCTCCTGCTTCCTGACAGCTAAGCAAGCTCCACCAGCCCCTGTCTTTTTTTTGTTTCCCCGACTTTCCCCTGCAGACAATGTGCCAAATTGTGATTTCTCTTGTACTGGAGGTTCACTTGGAGCGGGAACCTTGAGAAATAGCAGAGGCTGTGTGATTCCGAACTCATTTGTCCTGTCCGTGACAAGGAAATGGCAAGGAGGTGTCATTCTGTGAGCCACAGTTTAGAAATCTCTTCTCTTAAAAATGATTTGGACTTAATAACAGCTGGTTCCTAGCAGGATACAAGAACCAAACTCCGTACCTAAACTTTTCTGAAGTGGATTTAAAAGGAAGATGCCAACAACATGCAGAACTGGCAAGTTTGGGGATTCTGTCAACCTCTGCAATGCTGCTGCTCTTTCACAGCAATTCCAGCATTCCCTCTCCAGAAAGAAGCTGAAGCTTGTCTGACCTCACCTTTCTTTCCTACTGGCTTCCTCGCTTTTGCTTTGCTTTGCCTGTTGGCTTAGGGTATGAAGTAGTTGTTTGAGATATCCCAGTACTCTAACTTTCCTAAGTTTTGGAGTGTCTCCTGAGCTTTTGAAAGACTTCTTCACTGTAAATAAACTTAAATCCTTCTACCTGCAGAGATCTATTTGGATAGTGAAAAATCCACTGTGGTTAGATACCAGGTTTAAAGCAATGCCACATTGCACAAGCCTGTAGCATCTTCTGGCTGACAATCTCAGTGCTTTTTACCTTCAAGGAACAGGGTTTCTCTAACCAGCTTTCCTGGTGCTTTAGGGGGTATTTGGGAATGGCAGTGAAATCACTGACTGTGTTAGATCCTCTAGCTCCTGGGCCCAAAGGATTTCCACTTGAACTGACGCTTATTAACATGAGCAAGTTTGTCTGCTGCAAGTTGCAAAACTTACTGTTAAAAATGGTAGTACGCAGAGAGGTGTCAATGGCGGGTTAGTCTGAGATTAAAGAGGGACTTATTAACATTAGTTACTTTTGCTAAGATTGCCATCTTAAAAACTATTATGGAAAACTGCAGATGTTCCTGAGCAGAAATCAAGAGGCAGAACGAACATTCCTTTTATTACCAGCCTCAAAGCAGCAGTTTTCCATCAAGGCATCAGCCTGTTTCCTTGTTTATTCATTTGCCTTTAATGTGGTCTGGAACCATGAAGCATCCAGAGAGAGCTCTGAAGAGTCCCTATCTTCTACTGAGATTTGATATTTATCTACTGTACATACTCATTTCTTAAGCATTTCTTCAGTCACATTTTGTAAACATATTAAGATTCCTAATTTTATTGGCTAAGAAAATCAATCATTTACATTTACATAATTTCTATCAGCAATTACCTTCTCACTATTCTATTATCATCACAGCATGATTTTGCATTTGTTACTAGCCAAAACCATTTCCTAGTAAACAACCTGTACTCAACAAAATTGTTGTCTTTCTTTTCCTTTCTAAAAAAGTCATTCTAGTTGTTGTTTTTTTTTTTGGGGGGGGGGATGCAGTGGTTAAAATATATCACCACAGTGATATATATATTTGGTATATAGTTGAACCACAATTTACAAGGTTAAAGAAACTTCTCAAACTTAAATTTTCCCAGCTAAAACACCACCCAAATGGCTCTGCTTTGCCTGATCACTGGCAGAGCAGTGGCAGGCTGGGTAAATGGCCTAAGGAGCCATGCTGAAGGCTCTGCTTTCCTTCTTCCGAGTGCCCTGGTCTCAGTGCAGGCATGAGTTCAAATCCCACCAAATCCAATGGTTTTGTTCTTAGCACCTGTTGGATCAGCTGGACAAAGATGCTTCCGCAAGCCACCACAGGCTTGTTTCTCTGCTGTGGAGAGCAGGCAGCTATGGAGCACTGTCTGACGAACCACTTACAATGTCAAAACACAGTACATCCTCCATTTTCTCCAATTTTTGTGCTTAGGACCTAAGAGAAATCATTTACACATCACACCCTACTTCCACTCTCATTGGAGCTTTCATTCCCCATGAGCTTCTCTGAGCCTTTTTCTTTAGCTCTTTGCCAAGCTGGCTCAAATTTGAAAACATTTCTCCTTCTCACAGCCAAACTGTACTTCCTTCCACACCTTATACCTCTGCTATGAGGAAACAGTTGCCTAGGAGAGACTTAGAGTGCTAAAAGGAGGACCAGAAATTACCTCTCTGAAAGTAGCTACCAATGTTCTGCTGCTACTCTGCAATCTGCCAAGGAAAAGAGAAAACTACAATCCACACATTGAAAGATCACTGTCAGATGTCTGTTGCTCCATAATTATTTGCCGCAAGCCAGACTAACTGGTCACTGTCACATCAGGGAAGATGCTCCTTGAAGGTTTGATTTAACAGAAAATGCAACTTGTCTCATGGGATAGCAAAGTAAGTTCAGGATGACCTACAATTTTGTGTTCAGAGGGAGCTTTGAAACTTGCCCAGGATGCACAGTTTCACATTTAATGCAGAAGATAAATGCCACCAGCCATATATGCTGCACATCCTTTAACAGGATGTAGTGTGAGGAAAGCATGGGCCCAGGTCCCTGCTCTGTGGGGTTGTCTGCACTGGTGCAAGTCAGCTGTGCGCAGAGACCTGCGTCCACACAAGAGAACATCTGTTCACAACTGCAGTCTGTGTCCAAAGGCAATTTTTTGGCAGTATTTGGCCAGCTGCAATGTGTAAAACCAGTGTGACACACTATCTCAGAGAACTTCCTGATAGCTAAAGTACCACATATGCAATGTTCATTTAGATTCAGGCTATAGTTGTGATTGTAAAATAATAGCTAAAGGCCCTGATCCATACAGTGGCTAATTTTACTTGTTGGAGCGAAAGGGAGCACACTAATATTCATTGATTTTTGTAAGATCTGGAATAGAGTTCTTTACTAGTAAATATCAGGGCTATCTGGGACATATTTTCCCATGGGATTTTCTGCAGTTTCAAAAAAACCAAACAGCCCTCTCTGAAGCAGGAAGAACATGCAAAATCATGACCTTTCCTGCAAGTTGAAGCTTCAGAAAAACCTTTTCATTCATATCTGCTGAAATGTTTTGTCGTGATCATTTTAAATATTTCTTTGTAATTTCAGCTTTTTATAATTCATTGCTTTCAATATGTTTTTCAATATCTGACAATTTTAAACTACAGTGTGGCAAATGTGGTTGAATAAACTAATTGAAAATGTCCTTCTTCCTTGAATGATTTTGATTTCAGTGAATTGACATTTACTCAACGGAAAGTATTTTAATGGAAACTCCTCAAATGGATCCAATCAAATCTCTACTAAAAAGTAACAAATAAAATTTGCCTTTCCTTTTACCATGACTTGACTTCTGAATATAGCCCATATACAGATCGGAAGTGTAAGTGTGTATATGTGCATAGATCTTAGATAGAAGAATACTATACCAGAATTCTGCTGTTCTGAATATTTCATCCTCAAAATCAAAATCAAAATTAACTTGTTTTGCTGACATAGTACTGTGTCAGACATGGACAGACAGAGAAGAGTAGCCAGAAATTACCAAGTATTTGGTATTTGGTCTTAAGAGCACTAACCTGGGATATAGGAGAAGCAGATTTAAGTTTCTGGGCTGAATCAAGCAAAAGAGTTTTGATCTTTTAAATTTTAGGTGAGTAATGATTTTTTGCCACCAGCTAAACACTGGCTATTGCAGGATGACATTTTCTTTTGGTTTCATTCATGCTGAAAAAGAGTTAGATGAAGCAACAAAGTTTTCTAGAAAACAGAAATTTTATTTTCTGACGAGCCCCTCAATTTCTACTGGACATTGAAAGTGCAAGTTTTGAGATTTTTGTAGCAAAATTCGTTATTGTCAGCTATGGCTGAGCAAGGTGCTTATTGTTAACTATTTTTCTTCTTTCAACTAATTTATTAAAAAAAACCTCCACAGTTTTAGAGTGCTCCAAAATAAGCATTAATTTAAATTAATTTTAAAAAAATCATAATTTGGGTTAGTCCAAAGGGTTCATTTTTTATATTTTGAATGTTCAGAACTGCCAGAACTAACTGTGAGAAATTCACAAAGCCATTATGATGTCTCACAAGCACAACAAGAACATGCGAAAAAGCCCATGAAGTGAAATCCGAGGAGGGAAAAAGAAATAAAGTACGAAATTATGCTCCTTTTCCCCTACCAATTCATTCAGTCACCTGGGCGCAACAGATCATCCTGCAGAGAAGAGAAAATCCACTGATCATTCTGCTATAGCACAGCAAAGGCTAAAAAAAAAAAAGGCTTAACACAGAAACCAGAATAATTTCCAGAATATGTGAGCGGGGTTGTAAGATCACTCCAGCATGTGCAGGAGCAGAAGTAAAGTTAAGGAAAAAGAGTTCCCTTTGAAACTTTATAGGCCTTATTGTAAACAGCCAGTGAAAAATTTATTTAAAAATTATTAAAAAAATATCCTGTCAGGAAGCTCTTAAGTCAGCCAGAATATTTTCCCCCAGATAGTGCAGTTATCCATTTTGCTGTGGCTTTGCCTAACTGTGATCCTCTAAGAAATATCTTCAGTTGTTCAATAAATAATTATGTTATAGAATTTAAAATAAGAAACTAGATTATTAAAGTTACAAATCTTTGTGGTCTTTATATCTTTAATAAAACATTTATCTATTAATAATGGATATTGTTTCTACCAAACTCATGCTTTAAATGGAAAAAAAAAAAGACCATTGGAAAGTCGCCAATATTTTTTTATTCTCCCCAGCCAAGGCTGACAAAAATGCAGTTACATTGATAAACTGTTCATCATTTACAAAGGTTTAAAAATTTTAACAGCTCTACGTAAATTGAAGACTAGATGTTTAGCCTTGGAGGCATGCAACAGGAAAAAGTAATCTGGCGCGTCCGTAGAGATAAATGTTATAACTTCATAGCCCTTTGCGCATAGTTAATGGAACAGTTTGGCTCATATGGAACACAATGCACACATCAATACAGCATTAAACTTTAATGTACATCATACCAGGAGACCCCAGGGCAGTTGTACCTTTAATGTTTGTTAGCTGAAGTGATCCTAATGGAATAATAATGTATTATGAAGAGACTGACAATACTTTCTAAACAGCAAGATAAATAAATAAATAAATATATATATATATAAGGTGTATGTGTGCATGTATGTGTGCATAAGTGTATGTCTATATATTTATATATGTATATATGTGTGTGTATATAAGTACAAATCTCACGAAAGTTATGGGAATGATGCAGCCAGAGAAGTTTACAACATTGATCCTCTGAGATATGGAAAGGGGACAGATTTCCATCTCTCCAAAGGTATGACAGCCCTGAGTTTCTCCAACTGGGACACATTTCCAAGGGAGCTCTGTTAAGATACTTGCAGACGTTGCAAGATACAGACTGAACACCATCAATTCTGTATTTATGAGCGCAAAGGCACTTATATATGCTCCCAAGGCACACATCCTGATTAGTCCTTGCTCAGTTCTGCCCATCTGTCACTTTGGCAGTGTCCCTTTGACGTCAGTGGGGCATTTTCCTAAGGAAGGACCTCAGCATATGGCTCATGAAATTACCTGCACAAAAGGGCAGTTTGGGGAAAAATGCCATAGTCCTTTTTACATGTGCATGCAGATGACTGTGAATATTGAAAATGCTCCGTCCCTATTGAACAGACCAGTAAACTCTAGCATGTGGCTATCAAATGTCTTCAGCAAGGCAACCAGAAGTCAACAAGAGAGTCAGGAACTGACCGAGATGTCCTCCCACCTGCCTCCTCCACCAGCCCTCACTGTAAGTACGCTGAAAACACAAGCATAGCTTTCAGAGCAAAGCAATGCCTACTTAAATCATCAGAAATATTAGGCTGAATTCAGAGTGCTCCCTGGTACTTTAATGAAGTCTGTAAGGGAGCAGCAGAGATAAAGCACTGTAATGCTTAATGTGAAGATGTATTGCACCTTCAGGTTCTTCATCCATCATCTTAAAATCCCATTATTTATGGGATGAAGATGTGGTTGTTAATTATACCTCCTCTAGGGCTCTCTTTTGGCGGAAGTCACCACCTACACAGCCCCAGTGAGGAGGGAGGGCTCAGCGTGCCAATCTGGCTGAAGGTACCAGTGACACATAGTCATGTTACTCTTTACTTTTAATGAGTAAGATATGCTGTGAGTGACCTGCCCTTTCAGGCTGCAAGGGAACACTCATCCAATTGTCTAAGGATGATAACTGCAGATGGTTATCAGTCCTGTACTCAAAATAGCTGTCTGACCCAAATGAGAACATTTCCCATATGGCTGAAAGTGCCTGTTTTCTCCTTTGGAAAAACATGAATAGGGAAAAATTCTATAATTTTTTTAGCAAAGTAATCAAGTATTGGTTTTGAAATGCTATAAATATTTACAGTAAAATGGAACTCTTTTAGTCACAAAATAAAGATTTCAAAAGCTGGGGGGGAGGTGGAGGAGGCAGGCTTTCAATTTTTCACTTTTGTAGGGGGAAAAAAAAACACAGAAAAATTAAATTTTAAAAAGAAAATCCAAACAGTTCCATGAAAATGAGGAAACTAATCAGCCTAGCCTTTAATAACATTGAGCACCACGCCCAGAGGAAAGGAAAGTGAACACAAGGAGCTGATGGGATGGAGAGTCCTGCACTTAATACCTCTCATTTAGTTTGGCTTCTACTGGAAGCTCATGTCCTTGCTGTACCTGCAATGAGCCAGCAGCTGTGCATGGATCCGGGCGCAGGGTTTGCCAGGGCCTGTGCTGTGCTTTGCAGCCCAGTGGGGCTCATCCTGTGCTGTGCTTTGTAGCCCAACGAGTCCCATCCTGCACTATGCTTTGTCTGCCCCATGGATTCTGCTTTGCCCGGTGCTCCCGCAGCCTCTACCCATCCAGATGCCTCCCGAGGAGGAGCTGAAAGCCAGCTGTGTGCTAGGATGCTCATGTCTGCAATGTTGCAGCTGCCAATCTAACTCCACAGATCCATACTCCTGGCTGTGTTTTTGCCTGTGACGATCTCTCCTGAGCTCCCAGCCAAACCTTGCTTTTGCTATGGCTGAGTTCTCCATCTGCATCCCCCCAGTGCGTGGCATGGCATAACCCATCTGTGCAACTCAAGACAGGTAACTGTTGCAGGTATTGGAGAGTACAAGTCCAATTTTGGGAGCTGTCTATCACCTCACACTGAGCAGAATGAATGGCTAAACAGATATATTGAAGGGTAAATGCCAGCCTAATCAGCATCTGGCTGGGAACTGACAGGTTTGCCTCCATGTGAAGGGAGAATGAGAGGGAGATGAAAATGCAAAGACGGTATCAGTTCCTGTTTTTTGTTTCTTGATGAGTATGTAAACACTTAGCAAGCTTTTTCTGACACTCCTTGACAAAGGCAAGCACCCAAGGGCTGAGGTTTTAAGCCTGAAAGAAGGGAATTATTTTGAACTGTTATTGCAAGAGGGCTGCATATGAGCATGTGTTGCTTGGTGCTTTCTTCCGTATATTCCTGATTTAAAGTTTACAAAGGCTAGTGCTGCTGTGTAAGCACCTGGGACTCAGGTGCCTCCACCCGAGTGGATGGAGTACATCCATGCACATGGAGTACAGCCTGCCTGAGGAAGGACAGCCAGGAACCACGGTGCTGCTGGAGGGACAAAGCACTCAAGTAAGCCCTTCCTGTGCGCCAGTGGGCCTCATGCAACCCCTTTTCCCTTTTCCACTGAAGCAGTACTATTTCTAGGGACACATCAGACTATCACAGTATGTAAGTGCTATGTTTGGTTTCACTCAAGGAATCTGATCAATTATTGATTAACTAAAAGTCATAAAAATGCAAATACCCTGAGGGGCGTGTCTGGAGGAAGACATTCAGTGGTAATTTCTTATTTTGGCTGACACCTAATCAGTAACTTCCCTCGTCTACACTGTTCCCTTTAGACAGTCTTGAACCTTCTCTACAGGACTTTGGTTGTACATGTATCCAGAGAAGCATAGATTTCCTACACATATCTGAGATGGCAAATGCTGCATTACAGCTGTAGACTCTGGACTGGAAGGACTGGATGATCAGGGAGAGTGGGAGGCTTTGGGGATGGATGTGATTAAAAGATTCACGCTTGAAAGATAGCAGAAAATTCTAGTGACATCTAATGTTATAACGCCTGGTAGCCATTGGCTTTTTCTTTCATAGAGTTTGCTTGCACAGTAGAAATTGCCATCAATGGTAGCTCAGTGCCTGACACGGTCAAGACACAACACAAACTGAGACCTCTAAGGAACAATAATGAAATAGTGTTGATATCAAGCATGAGTTTTTACTGCTTTTGCAGATGGGTTTGAGTGCTTTTCCCTGGTCTTGGGCCCACTCCAACTAAGGCCTGTCTCTGGGCCATCATTAATTCATTAAGAATGTGGCTGTGAAATCAGACTGAAGTAGGGGACCTTTACAGTGACAGCAGCATTTTTTAGATTTGAAATTGAAGCAGCTCTGTATTCAGGGCAACCGCACGTGTGCTTTAAATGACTTCATCCAGATGTTCAATATAATAAACCAAAGCTGCTGAAACTGTGCTGGAGTTGTATTCAAACCCAGCTGAGATACAATCATGCTTCTGGGCTTCCTCTATGACAGCATCATAGTGACAGCTGGGAAATGGTTAATGACAAATTATTATTTTTAACACATTGAGGCTGAAATTGCCACTGCATCAGAAGAAGTGAGGGGAAGGCTCATGGGCCTGTGCAAGCCATGGGGACGCGCAACCACAAAGGAAATTTGGTGCAACACTGCTTGAAACAGAGAGGTGGTACGCTGGGGTGCTTCTGGATGTTGTCTCCAAGAGTGACGTTACCACAGCTGGGAACCAGTTGGCCGTGTCTGCCATGCACATACTGCATGAAACAGCAGAGTGATACTACAGAGCAGAAATGAAGAGCATCTGAGGAAACCAAACTGGCAGAGTGAGGACAATGTTAGGCTAAAAATAATAATTATTTCTGCATAAACAGCGTAGAAAAGTTAAAGATGATAGCACATATCTGTAACTAAGATTAAAGCATGTCAGGGAGTGCTGTAATTATCCCACAAAGAAGCATTAGAAACTCAGGAGTCAAATTTAAATGTAAGGAAATCCAAAATATGTCACATTAAGATTCCCAAGGACCGATAATGTTCCCTGCAGTGGGACACACGATTTAGATTGGGTCATGGTGATGTTTATTGGTACAGACTGAACTAAGAGGATTTTAAAGAAGCAAGAGTTAGTTTTGTTTCTGTTTTTACATTTTACTGGTTAATCTCCTCTTTGGTGGGTAGGTGGACACAGATATAACTACTGTGAATGCAGTGAAGAAGAAACCAACACATATTTGGTTTTCTTTCCTGTCTTGTGTTTCTTGGCTTCATAGTACTAGCCCAGGGAATACTTACAACAGCTCAGAAGTCATTTTTACCTTGAAATGATTCAGTTCAAAACTAATACAGTTTTAACTAACTTTGAAAGGGTTAAAATATAAGACAAGAAACAAAGTGAGTGTACCCCTATAATAATATGATAGGATATGGCTTTTTAAATTTCCTTTTTTTTTAATTTAACTTCTAGAGTATTCTATAGATGTTTTACTCTGCCATAGAGCAATAGAGAGAAGCTAGCGCAAACAAACCACCTATTGTACATCCACACACAAACAGACATTTCCCTATTGAGCTTTTCCCCTTAGCTTGGGGCACTGGGTAGTTTCTGAGATGTATTTATTTTTAGGATTAATGCTTTTGTTTTTTTTCTTATTGGTTTTCATCACTTAAAGTTCAGCTGTCAGCAGAAGCATAACTTTACACAGAAAATACTGCAACCAAACACCCACTTTCAAAGTGGTTGCCACTGCTCTGCATGCTCAGTGGGGCTAGAGTCAGACTGCCCATAAGACTAGTTCCTCCAATTCACCTCAGCTGCTCCCCATGAATCTGATGGTTCTTGATGTCCAAAGGAGATATGGTTGTTGTTTATCAGTTTTTGCTAAATGCAGAACGCTCTAGGGATAAAGAGTAATGGTAAAATAAATAATAATAAAAAAATTACTAATTCAAAAAAAAAAAACAGGGAAAAAACAACAGCTGGTGTAGTGATAAGATACCAGTGAGGTTTCACACACAGGACAACTGAAGAATCAGCACTCTTCTGTTATTGAGTTTCTTCAGGTCCCCACCCATGTTAGCACAGGATAGTGAATGTTTATTAAGGAATAAACAGGCGGACTTGTAAATTCTTCGAGGCTACAGCTGTGCCTCCAAGAGGCAAGCAGCAACTTAGGAGAGAACATGCTTATCTTCTTTGTAAAACCAGCTCATCCTTGACTGTAGAATAAAGTAGCGCTTCTGCAACTAATTGGATAGGACACATGTGGAGGAGAGAGGTGAGGGAGCAGGTATGAGCTCCTGGGAACATAAGGTGAGATGTGGGATACATCTGCAGAAGTGTGGTGCTGAGTAGAGTGTGGTGCAGTCTATAGCTGGGGAAGAGCATCATGCCCTTGTGTAGATGTGTTTTGGAGACAGCAGAGAGATGGGTGTTGGAGGTTGTTGCTGTTCTTCCTGCACCCCAGGGAATTTGCAGCTCCTTTTACAGGAGGGGGAAGCTGCAGAGTGGAGGTGGGGTGGGGAGTAGCCTTAAAGAATGCAACAATTTGTCACAGGAGGAATCCTCTGTGTGTATACAGGTTTTTGCCTGGCTAATTTTTGTGGTGTGTCACTGACCATGTAATACATGTGCTGTGCTGGATGGATGAGTGGGACATGTTGGTCTAGAGCAGATGTTCTCAACTGATAGTTTGCAGACTGTCAGTGGTCAATAAGGCTGGGCTGCAGGATCGGAAGACAATAGCATTTGTTGTTTTTCACAAATAGCATAAAGATGAGGAGATACGTAGTGTCTGTGAAGACTTCTGAGGGCTGACCATGGTTGGAGTTTACTGAAATAGGTTTTTCTTTTGATGTAACTCTCTGTAAGCTTCCCCTCCTTCACCTGCTCTTGCTGGCTAACCTCACTCTTCTGCCTCTACCTCTTTTCCCTCCTAGTTGCCTTACTTATTTCTCATGACCCTTCTGTGGATTTCCACCTGCCAGTTCTCTCCCCCTTTGATGCTAGCCTAGCCTGCCAGTATTGCTGCAGTGGCAGTTCTCCCCTTCCTTATGACACTCACCACCTGTCCTGCTGGTTCTTCTGCCTTTCCTTCTGCACACAGGCTGTTACCCTCCTTATCTCTGTGATTACACATTTCCCCCCAACCCTGTGACAACCCCAGCTTCATGTCCAGGCACAGGGGAGCTCTGAGCAGATCAAGCCCTGCTCAACCGTGTTGCAGGAGAAAGTCTCTGGGCAACCTGCTCCACCAATGGGCAATGCATGTCTGATGGAGCACCAATATATGTGGAGCTGTATGAGAATGGCTCTAGCCTAGGGCACTTTTCTCTAAGGATGCACTGAATGAGAGCAAATATATTACTGGAACCCACCGCTTAATATTTAATACTTGCCTGACAAGAAGCTAGACTGTGAGCCTTTCCCATCCAGTCTCATGTTATAAGGAAGGCTTGGGGCAGGAAAGGGATGCACACTGATTCTGTGATTCTTTCCCCACCAAGTCAAACTGTCTTGCTGTGGCTCTGTATGCTCCAGCTGTTCCACATCTCCATGAGCAGCTGCAGATCCACCAGTGAAGTATGTCAAATCACAGCAGCTTGCCCAGGGTCGGTAAGCAAGGTAGGTCTCACCCCAGGAAATCCATACAGAGGACAGCAAAGAAACTTTCCATGCTTCTGTTGCTCTCATTTGATTTTTCTCTTCCTCCCTCCTTCCTCTTTTGACTCTTTCCTCACTTGTGTGCCTGGTATGCTCAGGCAGCTATCTGAGCAGCTCATTCAGCTCAGCTGTGCTCTCTGGATGGTTCTGTGCAGGTGGCTCACAGTAATTTAGTATTTCAGTCATGGCCCACCTCTAACTCAGAATTCTAGGAAGCAAACTTTGCCTGAAAAAGGAAATCAATAAGCTTCCCTGTGCATGTTCTTGCTATTGTTAACAAAACCATCACATAAGCAATTCTTCAAATCTTTTCTCAGATATTGCTCCTAAAATATCAGCTGCACAACATTCAATGAAATTAGCACAAAGAGGCTTTTTGTGCTGTAACTAGCTGGCCCCTTTCACCCCTCTAGTTTGGCCGGAGATCCTGTGCAGAACTTTGCTTTGCCCAAAGCTCTGGGGAGACTTGCAGGGAGTAATTGGAGAGCAGTGCATGTGGCTTGGAAACTTGTAGGAAGGTATGTTGCTGTTACTGCACTGGCTGCATTAGAAATTCATAAATGGAGAGAGAGCAAGGAACTTGGCTGGTGAGGTGAAGGGATGAGAGGATTAGCTTGCAGTGGGGTAACTTAGCATATGGTAGCAGGGAAATAAGGGACTTTGGAGGGGGGCAGAATGAGGGTGCAGTCTCTCTTGCAGCTCTGTTCTATTTCTTCTCAGTGTATAACTGAACGACTGTGGTCCGTTTGTCTGTCTCCAGGTTGTCTGAGGTTGCTGGACTGGATGACCCTAGTGGCTCTTTCCATACATGTCATTCTCTGTATCCATTGGCTTAGTCTTTATAATATTATGCTCACAGGCTGTTTTACTAGAGACTTGTCAACAAGTAAATACTCGTGCTATTTTATTTTCAGTTGTAAAATTGTGGCCCTCACTCTATTTACATTATTCAAAGTTAAAGGCAATGATAAGCAGGATCTTGTCATGGAAAAGCTTAAGTGATTTCAACTGTGACTGGTGGTGTTTACTCTGTCCAGCAGATATGAACATGAGAGAACATTGTTTTTCTTCCAGTCATTACCAAGTTGGACCAAGCCAAAGATTTCTACAAACCACCCGTTCTCTCTTCCTGAAATACCCTGCATGCTTGACAGAGGTATTTCCTTTATATTCTTGAATCAGCTTTACAAATTGTTGTGATGATTCTGAAATGTTTGATGGGCTGAGCAAAATGAGATGGTTTGAGGTCTCATTTTATCCAAGATGTCAAACTTTGTGACAGACACGTGAAGAATGACAGAAACAATTTTCTTCCACCATACCTATTCAAGAGTGAAAGTTTCCACTCACAGTTGCTGTCTACCAGCGTCTATTTGTTTTCCCACTGAGTAAATCTGAGGAACCTTCTAGAGAATAAAGGATAGGAGGGTCTGAAGTAAGGGCATGTAAGTACCCAGGTGCTTCTTTTTTCTAAAGAAGGCTGGAGAACTATATCAGTCCCCAAGCAGGCTCAACCTCAAGTTTGAACCTTTAAGTGAAACAGCAGGGTGCATATCAAGCTGCAGGGATATGTTTCTGTGCTACAGGGAATCGCTGCTTGATTCTCTTTCAATAGAGCTCAACAAAATGAGAAGCACTTTGCTTAAGAAAATCTCAGTAGCTAGGTCTTGGGGAGACAGTGATTCAAATCCTTTTTTTTTTTTTTTTTAAATCAGAACTTCTTTCTGCTTCCCTTTTCTAGTGTGCTTAGATGCAATTTCTTATAGAGAAAAGTATTTTTGGATGCAGAAGTGATCCCAAATGTTGTCTACAGTGTTTGACCTAGATACTTCAAGGAACATAGCTATATACATGCATGCACAAAACCTTAATCCCGCCAAGTGTCTAGTTTGCATGAATGGCTGTAGTGGTAAATCAGATAACCACTAATGTAAATGGACAAAGAGACTTGTGATTGCATGCACATCCTGATCAGTACACAGCAGCGCAGAAAGTATATTTGCAAATTAGAAATGCAGTTAAACATGCATTTTTCACAACTGAACTCCTCTGAAAATATTAGTCTTACACGCTAATTTGTCAGATCAGAATCTAAATTGCAACCAGAAAATATGCTCATGGAACCAGAAAATAGGAAAATGGCGGTAGATATACATATGCATATATTCCTATTTTGCATGTGCAGTTAACTCTAAATGCACATACATTTCAGAAGAGCATCTCAGATACTATCTTTTTAATTAGGCTGGTGGACTTATGGAACACCTCCAGTTGCAATGAAGTGCTAGGTAGGGAAAGAGGAAAAAACACAACTGGGGAATGAAATATCCTTCTTTTTGCCTTGGCAGCAGTCTGCAGGCAAAAGTCTCTGTGCCCATGAGAAGTCACCTGCATAAAGAAAGATCCCCTGGTGTGCAAACCTTACAAGAGCTGACGTGAATGTGTATCTGAGTTAGGGAGATGTCAGTCTGGCTTTCAACCACTGTCACAGCTGCTAAGTTATGGGCTGGACAGACTGTGGCTTTCTTCCAGATGAGCAAACTGGAATGCAAATTCTGGCCTGTTAACCATTAGTGGGCTCTGTCTGGAGAGCCCAGCAAGATGTCACTGAGAAAGGTGGTGGCAAGTTATTTAATCTGACAGAGAACAAGGAGCCCTGTTGCCGCGCTCTGGCTCGGTCCTATGGCGCCACCAGGGGAGCACTGCAGCTTCCCCTACTGCAGGGCCACAAGCACAGACCTCAATGTGAGAGATGCTAAAATGGCGTTTATTGTGAGCTGCGTACAAGCTTACATACAGTTGCATTTCGTTTCCACCCCTAGGCTGCGCGTCACACCACGTGATCTTCCACTACGCCTACTCTACCGCTTCTCATGCAAATATCTTGTCTACGCAGTTTCCCAAGATCCTCCACATCTCCTCCCCTTTCTAGAACCTCTTTTTCCTGTACCATTAATTGATATACTCTGCGCTCATGTCTATCAAGCGGTTAAGCCCGTACATGCCGTAAGCAATAATTCAGAATTAGCAAGCCGCAGCATATCGCTATCACTACTGTGAGTGCTACCAAGCCCAGCGTTATAAGCCATTTCCAATCAAACCATGACAAGATCCACGCCCCTGTGTTGACTTGTTCCCCGTCAGGAAGGGTCTCTGCCGGCCCCACCTCGGGGTTGAGTGGGATGCAGTAGTGCGCTGCTCCGTGCGCCTGTGCTCACCTCCTCCAGTATGACTCTGCAGTCCCCGGAATCACGAAGCCGGCGATAAACATCAATCCAATCAGGCAGCAGCGTTCCTGTCTGGCGTTGCCCTGTTCAGGATGGAATCTCACCAAGAATGATTAGTTACGCCCCAGACCCTTCCGTCCGCGCATTTAAGTCAGGTCTTATGCATTTCATTGGGACCCATCTTATCTGCTCCTCCCATTTTATCGTGGCATACCCTCTTCCCTGTGATATCAGTTCTCATCCTGTCTCCCACTCCCCTTCCCCTGGGAAGCGGACCTTCACACCTGGACCCGTCGAGGGCGGTAGGTGCCCCAATGTCTCCTCACTGGCTCTGTGGGGCAATCGCCTCTGCTGTGGTGGTTCAGCACGTAGAGCGCCCGATGCAGTAGCATCGCCTGTTTCTCAGGAGGGATGCCTCCCCCACAGCCTTCCGCCTCAGCTAGGGATTTTATTTTCCTTTTCAGTGTTTGGTTGGCCCGTTCTACGATTGCCTGGCCTGTGGAGTTATAGGGCAGGCCTCTGAGTGGAGCAATTCCCCATAGCTGTGCCCATTCGGCTGTGCTCTGAGAGACAAAGCAGGGCCCGTTGTCCATCTTTATCTTCGCAGGCACCCCTAGCCATGCAATGGCTAGGTTCCAGTGGCTCTGGGCCGCTCAGGCCGTCCGGGCCGGAATGACCCCATGCCCATCATTTGGCTATTAACGGCTCTGAGATCGTGAAGAAGTCGAAACTTCCCAGACGCCTTCTTCTTAATCACGAATATGGGAGTGTTCCAGGGGCTATAGCTCTCTTGTAAGTGTCCCGCTTGTAGCTCACGGTCTACTATTTCTCTGGCGGCTTTCAGTTTGTCTTCCGTAAGGGGCCACTGCTCTATCCACACAGGTTCTTCCATTTTCCAGGTGATCTTCACGCCGCCTCCAGCAGTGGCCCTCATACTAAATTTGTGAGCTTGAGCCTCATTTGTGCCATGGCATCTCGGCCTAACAGTGAGTCAGGGATGCGCGTGACGTACGGCCGGACCCGAGCTATCAGCTCGTCGCCGTCGTCGTCCTGCACGCGGATCTCCACCGGCATCACACTCCTGTACGTACTAGCCATTTCTCCAACTCCGGTTATGAAACCAGCATTCATCAAGGGCCAGCTCTCAGGCCACTGGGCGTGCGCTATGCATGTCACGTCCGCTCCGGAGTCCGCCAGCATGGTTACTATCCTCCTCCCCTTGTCGCTGCATCCTCCCAAGCTCAGCGTCGCCCGCACCACCGGGCGATCACCTAATTTTACTGCCAGAGCCACGTTGGGACGTCTTCCTCTTGGACCGCTGCCACTGTCGGGCCAACTCCGGTCACACTCCTGCGCGGGGCCAAGATCTTCGGGAGGGACGCCCCTTTGCGAAGTCCCCCCCGCCCCCTGTTTCCCGGCAGTTTCCGCTGTTGATTTTGGGGACACTCTCGGGCTACATGCCCGTACTGCCCACAAGCCCAGCATGACCCTCGGCCTTGCCACGAGATCGGCCGGCCCTGCCACTGACAGTGTGCGCTAATATGCCCTAATCTGCCACAAGAGAAGCATCTCTGTGGTCCCTTTCTCATCTGGTCCACCGCTGCGACAAGGGCCTGTGCTGCCGCTGTTCCCTGGTTCTGTTTTTCCAGTACCGTGTGGATGACAGCTGAAAGTGGTGTTCCTTTAGGGATCATTTTCATGATGTCCTGCGTCATGGCGTTACTCTGCTGCCAGAGGCACTCCATCATGACCAGACCCTGGGCCTCAGGGGGCAAGTCTGACTCTGCAATGGCCCGTTGGAGCCTGTCACAGAATTCAGTGAAGCTCTCTGCGTGTGTCTGTTTTATCTTTGTCCAGGGTGGCTCTACCTTTACTAGCTTCCCGAGTTCCTCATACGTGGCCCGCGAAGCCTCTGTTGTGGCCATGACCTCCCGGCCTCTGAGAGTTGCCGCTTGCTGGTTCGGGGACGCAAGGTTTGCGCCCTGCCCCACCAAGCGATCCAGTGTGGTACCTACTAGGGGGTGGTTCGGGTCCCCGGCGGCAGCTGCAGCGAGGGCGGCACAACGGCCTTGCCATGCCTCCTTCCACAGTATCCAATGCGTGGGCAACAGTATCGCCCTCGCCAGCTGCCGTAGGTCGTAAGGCGTGCACACCTGGGCATGCACACTATCCAACAACATCTGAGTTTGCTGATGTTTCAGCCCATTCTCTTTCACCGAGGTCATCAGACCCTGTACTATCTCGGGCTCGAGCACCACCCACTGGACTCCTCCTCCCGGCACTGCCCTTACGGGACAGACTTGTGGAGCTTGCTCGAACCATAAGCCCTGAAGGGCACACGAATCGGCTATTAGCCGCCAGTCAGTGAGCGGTATGGACTTGGCAGGGGCCGCTTCCCTTTTAGCTCCGCTGAGCAGGTCCCTCTGTTTCTCGACCTCCCGCCTTATTTCCTCTAATGCACGCAACAGGGTGTCGACCGGGGATGTTGTTACTTCCTCTCCGCCCTTCGGCCTCCCTTTCGGCTGCGTCTCTCCTATTACACATCCCTGCAGCCTGCGCGTAACTTCCCGCAAGCCCCCGCCTTCCTCGTCACTATCTTCTCCGCTCTCCTCCTTAACTGGCGATCTCACTTGGACCTTCCTCCCTCCTTTCAAGGTCGTACTCTGGTCTCTCCACTCCGATTGGCCGTTACCCTTCCTCCTTCACTGCACCGCCTGACTCTCCCCGCCTACAGCACCCTCCTCTGCCGGGGCCCACGGCAGCAGGGTCCTATCTTCCTCACTAAGCACCTTCCTCAAAACTGCGCCAGGCACGCAATCCTCGGGTTCGGTCCCGTCGACCCCCCTTTCCTCTCCGTCTTGAGCGAGATCTTGCCAGGGGTACACCGGAGGCGGCTCCTGGGATTCCACCGGTAGGATCACTGGAACCTCCCCGCCTCCGCTCTCCTGTTCTTTCGCTGGGGCCTCCCCGCCCCCGCTCTCCTGTTCTTTCGCCCCCCCATCGCTAGACTTCTCCTCCGTTTCCGTCTCAGCCTTCTCCTGATGAAGCAACGCATCGCAGGTGGCCTTCCAAGTCTGTATTTCCTCCCGCGACCGCTTCAGAAGACGGAGTATAATTCCCCACGTCTTGAGATCTTTGGCCGTGTTTGTGGACATAGCTCGCTCCGCCAGCACCGTAGTGCATCGCGGCCAGAATTCCAGCTGCAAGCAGTCCCCCGGCCTATTTATGGCTCCTTCTTTCTGGAGCCGCTCTACACATAGTGTAATATCCTTCGGCTTCACAGAAGCTCCCCATTCCTTAGCTAGAAACGCAACTACCTTTATTAAGGCCTCCATATCATCCGGACTCTCGGCTATCGCCCGCTGCTTGCCGTCGCAGCCGCCGCTCTCCCTCTGGAGACGGCCCGCACCCCCTGGGTCTCACGGCGAGACGTGTCGGACCTGCCGAATCACGTCGGGGTCACCACCCTTGTCTCCAGGACTAAATTGGAATTTCCACCATCTCCATTTGCATCACTTAAATGGAGTGGGGGGTCTGACAGCATCACGGTCCTGGCTTGCTGCAGCAGACAGTGCTCAGCAAACAGTTCACACCATGAGGTATAAGTCATGAGCAGAGACTCTGCAAGTGTGCCATCCTTTAGGGTTTCTGGGAGAGCTCCGAGGGTCTTTTTAGATTAGAGAATAAAATATACACCCAGACAGCCTCCCATTAATCTGGATGCCCTTATACTGTCAAGAGAGCTAGAGTTTGAAAAGTCTTGTGGAAGGCGTATGATACTGAACTAACCGTTAAAATGGTTGCCTACTGCCCACGCTTTAAAATCGGCCTTTTCCCCATTAGAGCTGATGGTGTGTTCTCATAGATCTGATTGTAATGAGAGGCATTTCCTGTGCCCTGCAAAAGTCACTGCATCCTGTCATGATTTTTTAAATGAGAAATATAGAATCAGCTAAAACACACAGTTATAAGGGAAAGTTAGTTTTGACAAGTCTCAAAAAGCAGGAAGAATCTTTCTGGAGAAAAAAAACAAGGCATTGTCAAAACCTTCCATTTTGATTTTCAGCTAATTTTTGTTTCTGAGTCAGGAAAAACTTTTGTTTCAAAGTGTGATTAAGCTTGGACTAACAAACAGTAAAAAAAGAGCGGAAGGAAAGTCAAAAATCATATTCAGCTGGAGTCTGTGAATATGAGGTGTATGACAGCCTCTAACCATATTTTGCTGTGAAAAAATGCATTGTTTCCAAAAAAAAGCATGCTTTGCAGAAAAAAAAAGAAAGAAAAAAAACAGAGAGATCCTGACTTTTAATCCTAATTTGACAAGAGGATAATTTTTTTTTTTGAAATCTCAAAATTTTTTACTAGAAAAACATTTCCCATATATGTCCCAGTTATTACCCTGATGGACATTTATAAAAATAATTTTGTTGAGAGAAGAGGGTGAAGAGAAGTTCAGGACCTTCTGTGTTAGCTTGTACATTCTGTGCAGCTATTGGCTGACACTCTGCATTAAAAACCTCAATGCATTAGGACTATCAAGACTGCCACATTTGTCTGGGATGATGCAGTACACAAAGCCAATGAGGAATTATACAGGAAGAGGGAACAGAAAGCTCCCATAGCACCCAGGTACATGAGGAACTCCCAGTGGAGACTGGCTTAAATTGGGATTGATACAGCAAAGAAAATGCAGCCTCACTTTATCTTTCCTAACGTCTTTCCCCCAGAAATGGAGCTGCTTCTTCAGCATCAAAGCACCTCAACTCCCACCTCCGTCACCAAAAATATCTTCCCAAGCACCACTTTCAACAGCCTGGAAAGTTAGGAGCACGGGGAACTTGATACAGCCCATTGAGAATTTCACCAGCTTACAGGGCACTTCTTAGACTATTGGTATTGACTGGAGACCCTAAACAGACAGGGCTATAGGCTGCGTTCACTCGGCTGTGCAGAAATGGTCTCCAGGTTGGTCTTTAAACCAAATTCACAGGTTGTCTGTCCTGCCCGATTGCAGGAGAACCATTGGGACAGGCTAAGTTTCAGCAATGCCTGCGCATCGCACTGCTGGACAATGCAGGGTCCACTCATCTGGCAAGGAAACCAGCCTGGGGTTGTCTGGTCGCCCTGGAAACCTCCGTCTATTTTTATCTGCCCACAACCAATGGCAGGGAGACATGGTGGCACAAGGTCCTTGGAAGGGCTCCAACCTTGGCTGCCCCAAGGGCCAACGGGATCAGTGCCTCAGCACGACTTTGCACTGCCTGTGAGGGAAGTGTCAGTGTGAGGAGCCTGAGGATACGAGGTACAGTGCAAGTATGGCTAAAGGGCCAGAGAGAGGAGAGCTTTTGGCCTGAGGACATACTGGATAAGAAAGTGCCACTTACATTCCTCTCTCTGGCTTTGCACCTGCCCTTATCTTGCAGCATCCAGGATGTGTGCTCGAATTGACACAATAACTGACGGAAATTTCAGTTATGAAAATAACAGACCCACATTACATGTTGTTATTCATCAGCTCAGACCTGGCGGAGGGCTCCAGAAAATTGCTCACATCTCCTGACAAAAGCACTAACTGAAGGCAAAGTTTCTACATCTGCATTTTCAAATGCGATCAGGTCTCACAAAGCCTGGTCAAAAGAGAGGGGGACATAGAAAGATGATTGCCCACAACCACTGCAGACAGGAGCAACAGCTTAGCTACAGGTTCTCCCTTCTCCTTTTTTCATCCCACATTTCAATGACATTTGAGAGTCCTTTCAGATTTTAAAACACATAGATTTTGACATTTTATTACTTGCCGGTCTCTGTTTTATGGTTATTAGGATGGGTGAAAAATTAAGGCTCCTGGAGGCTGCCATGAAACCCTCTATTTATTCAAAGGGCATGTAAAAAATGGCTGCATCCCCTGTAGGCAACTTAATGAGATTTAGGGTCATTTCTGGATCTCAATTCCTTTGCATAATGAGCGTCAGAAGCTCAATGCCAAATCCCTTCTGTCCATCCAGTAGCCCTCTTCACATCTCCCTATGCCTCTGCAGTCAAGGGGACCCACCTGGCAAGGGGTTTGGGCACAAGGCGATGTTTGAATTCCTTCACATTTTGATACTAGTCTCCAAGGCATTGTGATTTCAAGGCAGCCTGGATGCTAATGAATGTCACCCATGACAGCAAGATCCATGTGCGAATGGTCTAGTGGCTGAGGTCTGTCTGGAAACTCAGGAGACACACTTTAAGTCAGCTTAGACTTCTCAGAAGGTAATACAGATAGCAAAGCCCAAAAGAGACTATATTTTAGCTTCAGCTTCTTTTCTGTTCCTCTGAGGTAAAGTGCTCCAGATACAGATCATCATAAATTGCTCTCATCAAATTATTTCAGAGGGTTGTGATCAGTGGCACAAAGACTAGTTGGAGGCTTGTAGCTAGCGGTGTGCCCCAGGGATCAATATTGGGTCTGATATTGTTCAACTTCTTCATCAGTGACCTGGCTGAAGGGACAGAGTGCACCCTCAGCAAGTTTGCTGATGATACAAAACTGGGAGGAGTGGCTGATACACCAGAGGGTTGTGCTGCCATTCAGAGGGACCTGGACAGGCTGGAGAGATGGGCAGAGGAACCTCACTGAGAGTTCAACAAAGGCAAGTGCAGAGTCCTGCACCTAGGCAGGATTAACCCCATGCACCAGGACAGGCTGGGGGCTGACCTGCTGGAAAGCAGCTCTGCAGAGAAAGACCTGGGAGTGCTGATGGACAAGTTGACCATGAGCCAACAATGAGCCCTTGTGGCCAAAAAGGCCAATGGTATCCTGGGGTGCATTAGAAAGAGAGTTGCCAGAAGGTCGAGGGAGGCAATCTTCCCCCTCTACTCAGCCCTAGTGAGGCCACATCTGGAGCGCTGGGTCCAGCTCTGGGCTCCCCAGTAGAAGAGAGACATGGCACTACTGGAGCAAGTCCAGCGAAGGGCTACTAAGATGATGAAGGGCCTGCAGCATCTCTCATATGAGGAAAGGCTGAGAGAGCTGGCACTCTTCAGCCTGGAGAAGAGAAGGCTGAGGGGGGATCTTCTCAATGTGTATAAGTATCTGAAAGAACAGTGTAAAGAGGATGGGGCCAGACTCTTTTCAGTGGTGCCCAGTGACAGGACGAGAGGCAACAGGCACAAACTGAAACACAGGAAGTCCCATCTGCGTATGAGGAAAAAATCTTTACTATGAAGGTGACTGAGGACTGGAAGAGGTTGCCCAGAGAGGTTGTGGAGTCTCCCTCCTTAGAGATATTCAAAAGCCATCTGGACAGGGTCCTGTACAATGTGCTCTAGGTGACCCTGCTTGAGCAGGGGGGTTGGTCTAGAAGATCTCCAGAGGTCCCTTCCAACCTCAACCATTCTGTGATTCTGTGATTCTGTGATCTTATTATAAGGATAACATCTTGTATTCTGTCAGTTCCACATCAGCTTTGGCCTGGAGGAACCACTCAGAGCTAGGAGGGGGAAAGTCCTTCAGGCTCTCCCAGGCTTGAGCTGCTGAGATGACCAATTCCCTAGACAGTGGAAATCACAAATGAAAAATATTTTTGTGCCTTGGACTGCAGAGATGAAATCAGCCTCCCAGGAACTCAGAATAAACACAGAGTTACAAGGAATTATATCTTCAGTCAGACATTGTCTAAATGAGGAGAAAGTCATTACTTGAACAGGAAGGTCTTGGAAAAGGGATTCAGGCAGGTCACCCCAAGGAACAGTGAAGGTCTCCAAGAACAGCTCTATTTCTCCCTGCTAAAGGTGAGGTCTCAGATTTCCCATTTAGGAACCAGTTCTGAAAGCAAAGGCTTACATGAATATTGTGCTTCATAGTCCCATGGGGAACTGAACTGAGAGAGCTTGTGCTTTTATTCGATTGAACCTATCATCTATCTTGGAAGTGATGAATTATTGGGTGCTGTGTTAATAAAGTCTATTAAGCAAATCTCTTGGCTTCTATATAAGTTATTTGACAAAGGACTGTACTAGCCCAGGCACTTTTTCTTTATGGTGCTCTCCTGCACCAACAGAGATCAGCCAGGGCAGCGCATCAGGGTGTGTGCCCATAGCCCAGGTGTGACTCTGGCTGCTTTGAGCTGCTCCTCTGTGCTGCCCCTCTTCTGTGTGTTTTTGCATTTGCAGATAGCCATGACTCTCTGGCAAACTCCTAAGGCTGCGTGCAAAGTGGCTTACCCAGCACGCACAGTGCGTGAGCTCCCAGACAGACGCCTCCGAAAGACTGACCCACTACGAACAAAGAATGCATCAGTGCTTTTGTTCAGGAAGAGCTGGCAGTTGCAGAGCTGATGGGAAAGGATCAGATCCCCCTGTGCATCTGATCTAACTGGTTGCCACAGGTATTGTGTGCAGCCTGTAGGCATTCTGCTTGGGGCAGTTGCTCCGACATTGCAGTCGCCTGCAATCACAGCTGACTTGAACAGATTTGCACCTGAAATTTTGGGGGTTAATTTTTCTCTTCTCTCAAGGAAGTTCCTTCTTTCTGTGAACCCACTGTAGAAAATCAGATAGCTGGAAATGGCAATATTTCAGTCCAGATATGTTGCTATGGTCCTTATGGGAGTCCATAAAGTCCCCTTAATGGCTGGGCTCCCTACCAAGATAACATTTCCCATGGGGCACTCTGGAAGCACTGCAACAGGAGAAACTCTGGCACATCATGGGAAAAAAATGAACAATTTTTGGTTTGTGTTGAAATTTGGCACTACAAAAAAAAAAAAAGGATTTTGTGTAACAAGGTAAACCCTACATGGACCCAAAAGGAACCTGTGCAAGGCTGGATGTGCTAGAATTGTTTTTGTCTTTGCTCTGCCTTTGAGAGTAGGCACTGTCAGAGCCTCCCCTTCCCACTGACATGACACATTTCTGACTGCTCTGTGCACGTCCTGTGCGACTCTGGCATTCTTGGCTGAGGGCAGCATTCCTCCTCTCTCTGCCAGATTACCTGGCTAAAGGCTGAATCCCTCTCATGACTGATGGATTATCACGCTAAATGCAGAGTCCCTGGAATTCCTGGCTCCTGTAAAGGATTCCTCGGAGGTCTGTGACAAGTCCCAGCCTTTGGACAAGAAAATAAATTCACAGCCAGAGGAAAACTCCAGATGTGCTTTACCATGCTACCTTGTACTTGCCTAAATCTGGGTTTCTGAGGAAAGAGATGGAAATACGTCATGGCCTATAGCAGTACATTTCTTAATTGTTGGGTGCTGTCTCTTCTGGAAAATCACTTCTCTGCTTAGGAGGCTCCTTTCCATACAGGATGCCTCCACATCAGTGGGAGAATGCAGGCATCAACATATCTTTTTTATGAGTCCTGCACCTCAGCTTGTGGGACCTCAGGCAACACAGCAGGCCAAAGGACAACGGAAGGTACACCCTGGGTATCCCAAATGTGGTCCGCTGCCTGACACAGATGAGCACGAAGTGCTCTCAGTATGAGTCAGGGTTTATAAACCAGATAGGGAGTCTTTAAATCATCAGACCTAGCTACAGCCCTCAGACCTACCTACCGACCAGCAGTCTGCAGTCCTGGGGGCAGCAAGAAGTGATCCAGTGCCAGAGCAAATCTGCCCACAGGCAGGCTGAGATGGCGTCCAACCATCATCTGTCCATCTGCATCCTGGGCCCTCCTGCCTCCCACCCAACAGCAGCTTCTCAGGGACCACCAGCCGGTCTGAGAAATTCCACCATCTGTTGGTGGCTTTACAAACATTTTCTGTGTACTTCTTATGAAACAGCACCTTTCCTTTGGAAATAGCTATTAAGATCAAAAATAAACTAACAGGAAAATACCAAAACAAATCAACCCTCAACCTTTTAAAAAGTTACTTGAAAATGTAAAACATTTCATTTTGGCTCAAACATATTTCTATTCTGTTTTTCTTCTCTGAGAAAAAAGAAAAAGAAAAAGAAAAAGAGAAGAAAAAGAAGAAAAAGAAAAAGAAAAAGAAAAAGAGAAGAAAAAGAAGAAAAAGAAAAAAGGAAAGAACATGAGGCTCCCTAGCAAGAATCTGTTGCCATTCTACACAGATAATTTTCTTGTTCAGTGTTTTCAGTTCAAAACACAAAGAAACATGAAGAATAACTATATTCCAGGTGAGATCTGCCTTGCTCAAACTCAGGTGCATGGTCAAAGAGCAGGATCTCACCATGGCTAAAAAGGGAACCAGCATACACTGCTTAGGGTTGACTTTGGCAACCCAGCACCAAGAAGCTGAAGGCGGCTCCTTCACGGCTGAAGAGGGAGTAAAGCTCATCTCAGCTGCTCCTTCCTCTCTGTATTTCTTCGTGCTGTTTGCATTTTGGAGGCTCTGCCTTGCACTCTCCCAGCTCCCAGTTGCTGCCAGGTTTCCAAGCAAGCTTTGCCATCATGTGTGCTTACTTCTTGACTACATTTTAACTCCCGAGTCTTCATAAATAGGAATTGCCTAGAGAAAGCGTCAATATTCAAGTGCTTTCTCCCCTTCAGAACGTGATGCTCTTACTTAGCTCAGCCGCACCATCATTAGTGTTTGTTTGAAGGTGCCCAACACAATTTCTGTTTCTCCATTGGGCCCTTTGCTGAGTTCACATTTTGAACATAGGATTCTGTTCCCTTTCAGTCTAGCCAGAATCCTCTCAGCTACAACATTTTTACAATTCATGAGCCACACCAGGGGTTTGCTAACACTCATTTGCTAGTCTTTCTAGCTCACTGGCAAGATGTCCAATTAGTCTAAACAGCTCTTAGCTTTAGTAGAGTTAATTGTTTCACATTGCACAGCAATGGCTGGGGAGCACCCTAAATTTCCCAAGAGGATTTTTAATTATTGCTACTTTGCTGCTGCTACTCATCTCCCCTTTCCTTCCGTGAAGTCTCCCATCACCTCTTGTACGTGTTTTCTTCTGTCAGATCTATCTGTCACAGCGTGACTGTAGCACCAGCATTGCTCATCCACAATTAACTTGCAACTCTTGTAGTTGGTGGGGGCGGGCAGGGGAAGGACTGTAAAGTTGTTTTCCTCATGTTCTTTTGTTTGTCTTCTCTGAAGAACCACTTGTGGATTCTGGCATACATGCATGCAGCTCAGATTTTCAGCCTCTGCAGTTATGAGAACCATCATTAGTGAGCAGAAAAATGGGCACGGAAAATTAGAGACACTTGGAATGTGGATTTTAATGTTTTACTAAGAGCCTGAAACTGAGTAATTCAAGGGCAAGTAACTACAAGGCATGTTTCCATATGGGTCATGGTTTTGGCAAAGACCTGGACTGAGGACAGATTTCCCCATCCCAGACGGAGACTCTAAACACATGACTATCAGGTAAAATTACCTGATAGTAATCTTACCTTGCCCTTACCTCCTACCCTTTGATTTGTGAAGCTGCACTGATTTATTGCTTTTCCAGCCACTGTACCATAGCAAGCTTGGACAGAATTTTGAATGCTTTTGAATCAACAAGCTGTTCTCCAGTGGCCAGGGTATTCACCAGGGAAAATCCACCCAGCCTTCCCCATGCACAGCTCTAACTTCTCCCAGCTGGCAGCGTCCTCTCTGTCACTGCCACAGAAAGAAGCAGATTCATGTATTTCATAACTTTCTGTGAGGGGAAGTTAAGCAAGAAGGAGGAAAAACATGCAGCGTCCCTGAGGCCAGTAGTGGCGGTGCTTAGCCATTGGCGGGTTGGTTTCCTCCTGCAGGAGCTCAGAGGTTAGCTTAGAGAAGAGCCTGCTGTTGCCCGATTCTCATTCACCATCACATTACAGAGGTGTCATGGAAAGAACAAGAAAATATGGGGAGTTTTCCCCATGCTTTCCCCCCTCCCTGGCAAAATCTCTCCCTGGCCTGATGTCCTCCCAAGTCAAACAACACATGCCCATGGAATAGATTTGATGACCACTGTTTCCAGCCCAGTCTCTCAAAAGTTGCTGGCTGGGGGCTGGTTTAACATGCCTGCAGAAGCTGAGATGCAATCAGAGCTGTCTGGCCTTTCATAAGGCCCATGGCTTTATGTTCACACCATGCCTTGCAACATTGCCAAGTTTACCATTTTCTCACTTGCTAATATTTTTCAAACAAACCAGGGAGTCTTACCTCTCCCTTTCCATCTGCGTTTCAAATTATGGGCAAACAATGGACTTTTTCTTTGATAGATAAAGTGAAAAATCAGACACCTCCAGTACCACTGTCCCTCAAACCTAACCTTCAGTTCAGGTTTAGAGAAAGGAAACATTTCAGTTTAATCCAATCCATTTCTGAGGGCCAGTTTAATCATTTAACCCCTTTTCTTTCAATTAAGCTGATTCTTAAATTTGCAAACTCTCTAGAAATTTAAAAAAAAAACTTATTAGACAAGAAAGGCTTTATTATAAAAGCATTCTAATGAAGCATGCTGCTGTTTCCAAAGGAAAGCATTTCATCTGGGAAATTCTCAGATACTTTTTTTTTTTTTAATCCATTCCTACCTTTTTCTGGCCAAAATTCACTGCCAGTGCTGTTTCAATCCATTCTTAAATATCTTAAATATTTGCTTTTCCTTACTCCTCTTATTTCTTATGAAGTGAATTTCAAGCCCATCTATGCTATGAAACAGCACAACAAAACCATATGGCAGCAGCCCCTTGAGGGAGTTGGAAGATACAGAGCTGGAATGAGCAGGGACCCGAGAGGTACCTTGGCGCTGTAGAGGTATCTGTACAGGAGCATTTTTTATCACCTGAAGACTAACATGAAAAGTGGCGCTATTCTGTACCTTTATCTAAGTATAAGAAAGCAACAATGAGATCCAGACCTCTGCTGGAAAATTGTTAAAGACCTATAAACAGGAAGATATTGAAAACCCCTGGATAAATAGCACTGCAAAGGGGCAGGCTATCCTGGCAGCGGAGATTGCACCCTGTGGGAGGAGATGGGCACTGGCTGGTGGAAGAGGGACAGGCTGAGACATGGAAACAGCCTCTCTGAGCTGGGTCTCTGTGGCTCGCACACACCCCACGTTGTTCTGCACGGCTGCCGCGGCCATCAGCTGGCTTCGTGCACAAAGACTTGTGGGCCCGGGTTTTGGACATGACCAATTTTCTCCAGATTCCCTAAGTGGCCCTTCCTCTCCCTGCCCCTCATTTCTCCTGCAACATATTGCCATACGCAGCAGGGCTCCAACAGCGCGGCTTCATTTCCTGCTCATTAGTCTCTTTCCCTCTCTCCTGTTTCTCTCCCCACTTTTTAAAGTTGCTTCTCTCCCTCCTTTCACTCTCTTTCTTCTCCTTTTTCTTTCCATTTTCTTCCTTCCCAGTGATTGGTTTTATCTCTGACTTTTAGAACTGGAACCTGGCTGTAAAATTCACCATATAGATTATCCATTTTTCAAAAGAGTGCTCTTGACATTATGTGGGGAGAGAATTCAGGAGGAATATATAGAACCGTAATCAAGCAAACAGCAAAAACGCTTTCTCCAGAGAGTTCCTCACAGTTCACTAAGAAAAAACAAAGCCTACACACTGAATCATAAACCTCCACCTTAATTATAGACACACAGCAGCATGGTATCACAGTGGTGATGTTACTGTTGCACAGCTATTGTGTTGAGTGTGTCTGCCCAGAACAGTCAAGAAGCTGATGGAGAGCTGGGATAAGTAATTCTTCAGAAATACTACATTGAGGAAAAGAAGCAGCAAGAGCTATTAGCAATTTCAGAGCGTCAAGTAACTGGGCATTTCGTCTGGGGGAGGGAGGTGAAGAATCAGTCAAAGCTTTTTCATCAGTGAGAGAAGAGGAATGGCATGAAGTAAAGAGAAAAAGTAGGAAACTGGAGGAAAAGAAAAACCAGGAGGAAAAGATCAGATTGAAACCTTCCTTCCAATAAGGGGTCAGGGTGGGAGTACAGGATAACATGTGGCAGCAACTTGATGGAAATTGCGTGATCTGACTCAGCTTCAGAATAACTGCATAAATTTTATAATCAGTGCAATAACTGGAAAGAAGGAAATGTCTGGTTCAGTCTTTGGAAAACAATCATTTCTCATTTGGAAGCAATCCCCAAGTACCTGTAGCCCCCCCAGCCCACACCAAGTTCCCCTCCAGCCCCAACTTTTGGAGGTGCGGTACTGCCATGGTTTTCTTGGCTCCATCCTCGGAGCTGTGGTAAACCGTGGAGCTGGGAAGCAAGGGGTTGAGTTGAGCCAGTCCCACCTTTATTTTCTGCTCTTTGTCAGAGGCTGCCAGCACTCCTGACAAGGGTGACGGAAAGAATTGTAAACTTTTACCTCAACCTTGGGCAGTCATATTTTGGCATCTCAATGAAAATCCATCTTTCCTGGCAATTTAGGATAATGTGCAAGAGGGGATTGGGAGTGGGGAAGGGGTTAGATACAGACACAAGCTGACTCCTCTGCCATCCCTTGTAGGGAGTGGTGACCCCCAGGCAGTAATGGGGGACAGGATGCAACAGCCAGAATTTCCACCAGGTCCTTCATTTCCATCAGTCCTCTGAGCAACCCAAGGCCTAACCCCAGAAGGCTGTGTAGCATATACCCAGCCTGCACATTTCATATCAGACCACAGCAGTTGCATGTTCTAACTCCTTCACTGCGCTTTTAAGAGCTGAACAGCAATGTTGTTCTTACAGACCTCTGCAACATCTGAGTGGGAAGCTGTCACATTATAGTAAACCTTTTCTACTGAATTACACGACCAATGCTATAGGCATAGCCCTTGATCAAAGATAAAGCCTGACTAGGTACCATACAGACAAATAATGAAGACTGACCCTTTGTAGGGCAGATTGGAGACAATAAGAGCTAGAGGCAAAGGAAACAGACACCGAGGGATTTACATCAGTGCAGTGATGTCTCCAGAAGGCAAAGTGCTTAACATCACAGCATTAGCATCTCAGGGAGCTGTTTGCCTCCCCATTGGGGAAAGAGCAGCTTGTGAACATCCCAGCACTCTCCTGTCATCGCTGCACTGAGGAACTGGAGCCTCACAAAGCTTGAGGCTAAAGAGAAAAAACAGGCACGGGTTTGGAGCACTTCTTTTGGGGATGACCATCCTGCTTCATCCCTTGAGGCCATGTCATCCTAAGGATACAGTCCCCACATTGGTCAGGCTGTTGGGTTTCACACTGGAGACAGAAAGTTCAAGTATGTAACATGAATCAATGACATGCCAGTCACGTTGGAGTTATCCTGGGGATCTCCTCATCCTCTTCTCTGAACTCTGCCTAGGTCAAGCCCTGTCCCTGGGAAGAGCTGCTGGTATCTACCAGAGCAACCAGAAGGCTCCAGAGCTGCAAAGGGCAGGAGGCTGGGAAAAAGTGTGAGGAAAGATTTCAGGAAAGTCTTAGAGACTGTGCAAAGCATCTGGGCTTTGGACCAGCTGAATCTCCTGCCTTTAATTCACCGCTGAACTCCAGCTCCATTCTCTTTAACTTGGCTTCTGTTTCATACAGCAGGATCACGTCCATACTAGAGATTTGATTTCTTTCCCCTGGCCTCTCTCTCTTAATACAAATAGCATTTTATCTTAAATCCCAAACCTGGGTTCTCTTTCCCCATTACCCCTTTGATCATGCTGCCCCCCATTTCTTTTCCTATTAAAGAAGCAAATCTTGCAGCTCAGGAGGAGCCAATGGGCAGGTTTCTGCAGTCATCCTCAGAACCATTACAGTTCACATCTTCCCTCTCAGTACAGCACATTTGTATGTTTAATTTAAGAAGGTTATCTGTCAAAAGTGATACCTCAAGGTAGCAATGAGCGGGATAAATATGTCAGAAACAATAGCTCCTGCTGTGAGAAACAAATGTTCAAAAAATTCATATTTTGGAGGATCTCAAGACTGAGAAAATCAGGCCAGACTGACATCTCTGTTTCAGAGCCATTCACTGCATTCTCTCCAGCCCTCTCGATGGCCTTGGCAGCCTTTGCAGAAGCTGGAACTGATCTCATCTTTCTGGATTAATGGAGCATAACCTGTGGGTTGTCTGCAGATTAATCACCCAGGGTCTCCTGCTCTAAACAAAAACCTTCGGGCCAGCTCTGACGCTACCAGCCCCCCCAAAATCCTGGCTGGGTTCCTGACTTGCTGCAGGAGTTTGTAGTGCAAAGACTCCTTTGGGGCCTCTTGGAGAAGCTACTAAAGGATAGAAGGACCTGGTTTTGGAAACAAAACCTCCTAACAGCACAGTGAAGGGGAAGGTGACAGCCTGACTCCAAGGGATGGAGCTAAGTGGCTTTGCTGTGAGTCCCTCTTTGCAGCTGAGACCTCTGTGTGCTCTCACGCTGCTCTTGGCAGCCATGCCTGCAAACACGCCAGCCCTCTCCCACGGCTTGGCCAGCACACTGGTGTCTCCAGCCTCGCCAGCAGCTTTCCCCAGACACCCGATGCACCCACACACTGGGAATTGCTCCCCTTCCCCGCTGCCCTATTTTGCAACGCCTGCACAAAAATGGGGTGAACAGTAATTGCACCTGATGGGTGGTGGGTCCATTGCCGCAGTGCACATGCCAAGGACAACACACACGGCTTCAAGCAGGTCTGCCTTTGCAACAGCCCTTCCATTGTCACTCACAGTTTCTTGAGACTGGAGCTTTGATGAGTCATTGGACTGGACCTACGAGTGACACAGGAGATCAGATCAGACTAGCCTTTCCCTGTGCCTCGGAGAGAGAAGGGCCTTTCATAATGTGTAAATAAATAAATAAATAAATATTTGCCATTGCTCCCACCCTTGGGAGATAGTCTCATGAATGCCGCATTTAGCAAAAAGCCAGCTCTACGAAGCAGGGTGAAATTCACTCCTGTAGAAAGCCAGCCTTGCTCGGGAACTGCAAAGCCTCTCAGAAGAAGACTACAATTTGCATCTTGTTTTGCTGAGGAGCAAGATTTCTCTGTTGTTTTTTCCAGGTCAGAAGAATGAGCACAGTCCTATCTGGGTGCAATTTCGCTGACATGCTGGTACCTTATATCAGTATAGTTTATTCCAATATATTTATATTAATGAGGTGCAGTATCAGTCTGAATGCTTTTACACTCATTGTGTTCCTTCCCCAGAACGGGCTTGTCTCATCTTGAGTCTTGATACCGCGACAACTGCACCTAACATCGTCTGGGAAGCAGGTATGGACAAGCCCTCTGATGGCTGACTCCTAAAAGAAAAGGGAAGTTTTCCAGAGCTAGGTGAATGTTTGGTTTTCAGATTCTCCTGAAAAACTGTGAAAATCAAACATTTTGACCTGCCTGAAGTCTCTCCCTCCATCTTGGGGAACATGAAACCATTCACAGCTGACAAACCAAATTTGTGAGCACCTTCCTCCACAACTCTAGCTTGGTCAACACAAGCCCTTCACACTGCTCGCAGAGCACAGATTGAGCCTGTAAGTGCAGGTCTGCAGCACTACTCTGACTTTCACTCGCTGTGGCTCATATGCCCCAAGAAGGACTTGAAGAAGGTGAATTCACTGCCCTAGGTGGCTGCTGTTCTCTCTCTTAGAGAGAGTTCCTTGATTTTTCCCAGATCATTCATTTCTTAAGGTAGTCCTACACTAGATGTAATCAAAAGTCCCACTTCTGTCATGAAAACCAGAGACACAGATCCTGTGTCCATTGAAGCCCCACTAACACCAGTGACCGTGCAAGCAGGCTGGTAACCATGCATTGGAGAAAGTTTCAAGACCCAAGCTGTAGACTGTGAGCTCTTTGGGAAACTCTTTGTTTCGCATCTTCTAGCATGCTAAAAACAATTACATGTGCTGCTAAAAACAGTTACATGATGCCTCTCCACTATTCCTAAACATTTAATTAAAAATAGGAACATCCAACAAAACCACCTTGAAACAGTGCAAAGCAACAATGAATACATATGTTGAACCTCCCCTTCGCTTTTTATTTATATACTTTCCTTTATTTCCCACATACTCCACAATAATCCCTATTCCAGCCCTCCAGCGGATTCTGGCGTTTGCTTACTAGTAGTTACAATTATGGCCCTACCAAAGTGGCACGGGGGCAGAGAATAGCCTGATTGCTACTTCAGCTCAAACAGGCAATAGTCCCCTGGGGAGGAGAGCAAGGTGGTGATCCCGTTCAGTATATTAATTCAGCCCTTGGCACAGATGGGAAATGATCAGAGAAAATGGGACTTCCACCCAGAGAGGAGTCAGTGGTGACCTTGGATCCTGAGAGTCTGAGTCTTCACAGCAATGGTATGTGCTCTAGCAAAGGAGCCCAGAGGTGCTTTCCCTGTTAAGATACAGACACAGGTAGAGGTAACATCCCTTAGTCCTCACATGTAGCTAAGTCAGAGGAGCTCTGTTCCAGATTTGTGCCTAATCAGGCATGTAGACTATTTCTACATGCCCTACATCCTCTGAGGCTCAAATGGCCAGGTGGTAAATCAGATGGTCTCCCTCCAAAGGGTGAAACCAGAAAAGCTCCTCCAACTGCAGGTCTCCCTTGGTGCTTGCAAATGAGAGGCACTGTGGTCGCTCACCGAACAGGCACTTTCTCCTTCTTCCCAGACTATAACATTTGCCTGTTTATTATTTTTAGCCCCTGAAGCAAGTGGGGCAGGCTGGGGCGAGGGTCTGTAAAGTGCAGGAAGGGCCTGGCTGCCCCACGGCCCTATAAAGGCTTGTTTCAGCCTGAGAGAAGGGGGTTCTGGGGGCCACTGCAAGCAGCTGGTGGGGAGAAAGCAGCACACTTCTTTCCTTGGCAGCACACGCCTGCGGCATTCATGCAACATGAACACTGTCATCCATGAGACACCCCCCCCCCCCCCCCCCCAGTAACCAACCGTGGCAGAACTGGTTTGCTGTGGTAGAAACCTATGCGTTCTAGTAACTGTTTCACCAGCTGGCTCACTGCAGGGGCCATCTGATAGATCCATCTGTTCTGGTTTGTCTTAAGCCTCAAGCTGTTTGGGTCCAGCTTTTTGTCTGTGGAACAGCTAGCATAAGGCGCTTGTGGGCTGTCCTAATCCATCTGATTTTCCAGGTGTTACTGCAGTGAAAAAAAGCAAGCCTTGGATTATAGACAGAAGAACTTTAATGCAAGCTTGGTTCCTCTGAAAAATAAAGCAAAGATGTGGAACGCACAACCCCCCCCCCCCAATAAATATATGAAAAATTCATCTCTAAACCCGGCCAGAGGAGGGGACATGTCATCCTCTTTAATCTTATGCTAAAATCAGTGGAATTAAATATTTCTATAGAGAACAGATGTGAGGGGAAGATCAGGTCTGCAGAGTTTTTGCTGCCAGGTGCAAATCTTGCAGCTTCTCCCAGCCCTCCTGGATTGTAGGTGAGAGCATGACCCCTATTGACCAGTGCTGAGAAATGAATCCCACGCTGGGAAAGGCAGGCGCAGAAATCCACAATTGCAGCCCGAGTGTAAACAAAGCTGGTCTGGCTTTGAAGATTAATATCTTAATCCATGAGGTCAGTAGGCTAATGATAAGAAATATCAAAGCTAAAGGAGACAATCAGTTCAATCAGGCAAGTGATTAAAATCAGTCTTCAAAACCCCCAAAGGTCCCCACTGCTACTGTCAAAAAGGGAGACCACAATGCAAGCATTTGATAAAGCTCAGCTCTTCTTCAAAGCATTTCCAGCTGCTGGAGAACTCGGCAGCTCCCGCCCGGAGCTGAAAGCACCACCAGAGCCACCGACTCGTCAGGTGCTGCAATAGCCTAGGCACTGACCTGCCTCTGAAACAACATGGGGAACATGGCCACTCGTCTGAAGGATGTTCTTGCATGGAGCAAAGTCTGTGGGCACAGTGGCTCCATTTACTCTATGTTCTTCCTTCCCTGGGAGAATGGAGTTCAAAGCCCACTGGCTGGGATTCACCTGTGGTGGTAAAAGCTGGATTTTGAGAATCTAGCACCAGGTGACAAATGCCATAGCTGCATGATGCAAGATGTTGCAGGCTTTCTCCACTGGATCAAATTTGCTCCAAGAGCCATGCAGGTTAGCTTTCTGCAAGTGGCATTATCCCAGGTCAGTCACTTGTCTGCATCACTCTAACTTTACACTAGCGTCAGTACCGTCTGTTCTCCTGGTACCAGCATAAAACCAGCACAAAGGCCTTTTTTATCTTCCAGTTCTACAGAAAGTTGGTCAGATGCTGATAACTTATTTGTACTAAGCTGATGTTGCCTGATGATGCACAGGTTTGGCTTTAATGGATGTGGAAAGAGACATCAAAATGGATGTGCAAAAGACATCAAAAACAAGTTTCAAGAGTCTAGAAACTATGGAAGAAGGAGGAAAAGGAATGTGGTTGCTTGGAAGTTGCTATTTTTATTCATTTTTCCAAGACTCGTGGTCTCCTCCCCTTATAGTTTCCAGTGCAAAAAAGAAAGGAAAAACAGTGACAAGAAGGGATTATTTTCCCTTCCAGGTGTCAAAGAGAAACTCAAAATTAAAGAGAAGTAAATTCTCACTTTCTCTTTTGCTTTTTTCACTTCCTTCCAGTGGGAAAAGAGCCCTGTGATAAAGTGTTTTTCTCCTTTTTATTCTCCAGAACTATCATAAGTGGAGTCGAAAGTGTGTCATAAAAGAACAGAGAGGAAAAAAAAGAAGAATTTTGGCTTCTTTTGCAAAATTTCAGTCTGAAAAAATGGCATACACATTCCTCTAAACAGGTAATTAACAATCATCCTAAGTGTCACACATATACACACACAAAACAGCTACTCTGTTTTTTCATCCTGTGGGGATTGTTTTCATTTGAAACCAGGTGTACATAGGTTAAGTGTTGCTTACTTTTGAGCGGTTCTGGTCTGCCTTTAAAAGCACATCACTGGACTTTTTGCAGTCCCTAGAGGACAGGAGTCATTCCAGAGCGCAGGACTGTTTGGCTAAGACAGTATTTTTTTGCTTCCCCACCAGATCCTTGGCTACTTGACCAGCCTGTTCTCTCAAACCCTTGGTCTCCGTCATTTTTTCCTGCAACAGCTCTTTGCCAGCCATGTGCAGGTGACTGACAGCCTGAACAGAGGAAAAGCTCTAGTGAAGTTCTTTAGAGGGACTGCTAATTGCCCCATAAAGAATGTGGAAAGCAACTCTGTGTTCATTTCTGGGGGAAGGACTGATCAAAACCACCACCTATATGAGGCAAGCTTGCATCTTTATGCTGAAAATATGAAATAGTGCCATGTGCTGAAGTGGAAAAGTATTTTTATTCAGCCTCTCCATGTCTCTGTTCTCTCAAGGAGCCATTGCTCAGACTTAGTTGTGGGCTGATACAGAAATGTTTTGTTGGTTCCAGTGTAATGCATCTGTGAGAAAGGGTAGTTCACTTGCTGCTGCTGCTACTGATAGCACTGCCACAGATTGCTGGCAGCTAACAGAAAAGTCACAGAATATTACTTCTGGAACAATTTCTTGTAAATGTATGTGTTTTATTATAAAAATCACATCTCCCAGGAGTGCACATCACATGAAATCAGTGGCAATGTGCAAACAGAATCAAAGTTAGGAAATAATCAGGGCTTCTAACAACTGTCTTGGAAATAGGAGATGGATGCTGTGATTGGGATCTATCAAAGCCTGTCAAATGCAACTGGATTCAAATAATTATGAACTGCACTTAATATCATGGGTCTAAGCCAGTTTGGGGACATTGCAACAGGAATGGTAATGATAACCTATGATGAAGAAAGTCCTTGTTCAGTGCAAAATATCCTCCATATTCTCAGTTCCTTGCAGCATGCCCCGAGGGGACAGTTCTTCCGTGATCCCAAATTTGGTGAATATTGCACACAAAACTAAGGATGATCAGCACTTCACTGGCAGGACCACATGTAGTGATGGTGAGCAGTGCTGAGTAGTTAAATCTCTAGTCTGAGTGTGTGTATGCATTTACATCTACATTCACTGGTACATACAACTGTGTGTATGTCTCTGTGTACTTCTGTTGCTTTAAGTACATTTCCTAATAACACCAGTTACTCGGGGTAGTAAAGATAAGGGCTGCTTGCCAAGAATTACAAAGAATTCAAAGACCTGTGAGACTAGATGAATGGGCAACAAAATGATGATTTAAGTTCAATATAGGTAAATGTAAAGTGATGAACATGTGGGTATAAGCAATTCTATATTCCTAATAGTAGGCTCTGAGCATGCAGGATAGTGATCTCAGGGCTATAACAAATAGTTCTGTGACAATTTGGTAATGGTTAAAAAAGCAAATAAAGTGATAGGAATTATTGGAGAACAAAACAGAGAACATCTCTTTTGCAGCCTTATGCTACTGCATAAATTCATGGTTTGCCTGCATCTTGAATACTGGGCACAGTCTAGTCTTTCTGTTTCAAAAATAATAAAGTAGAACTGAAAAAAGTCCAGGGGAAAGCAACAAAAATAATCAAAGGTATGAAACAGCTTCCAAATGAGGAACAGCTAAATATATTAGGGTCTTTCAGGATGGAAAACAGAAAAAACAAGGTGAAGATAGTACTGAGGCACAGAAAGTAGTAAGTGTAAACAGAAAATGACTCTTTGTGGTCTCTTCTAACACAAGAACTTAGAATCATTAAGCGAAACCAGTAATTGAAAGGTTCAAAACAGGCAAAAGGAAGTATTTTTCACACATCACATACATCAGCTGTAGAATTTATCACTGCAGAATCCTGTGGATATGAAATTTTACAGGGATTCAAAAAGCAGTTGGACAAGTTCATGAAGGAATAATCCACTAGGAAGGCCACTAAATTCAAAAGAAAACCCCAAGCCTCTGGCTCAGGAAGTGCATAAACTACACATTCCTCACTCTTGGGACAGTGATAAGAAGAAGCATCATTATATTTACCCCCACTTGCTCACTGTCAAAGGCAGGAGCCTGAGCTAGATAGACTTTTGCTCCAGTCTAGTACAGCTGACCTTAACAGAGCGCAGTCAAGGAACACACTCTTTGGAGACTATAAGTACTTTAACATGAATGCCTCTCCTTTTGCCCATGTTTTATCCTTGCAAGCATCCTATCCTCCACCCTCTGTGGCATATTCCGTGACAAGCACGAGGGGATGCTACACGTGAGGGTCAGCAGGGCTCAACCCGGTCCCTAAGACAAGCACACCCGTAGCTCCAAAGTACCAGCTCCCTGCAGAACCAGCTTTAGGCAGCAGTACAGACATGTTCCCCTGCCTTCCCCAACTGCTGCTGCTCTAAACTTCCCAAAACACATCTTCAGTCACTGTAGGGGACATCCTACATATCCTTAGACCCTCTGAGTGCTAACTGAAGCTCGTGGCTGGCGACAGTGTGGTATATAGGCAATACGAAAGTGTGGCAGGATTTTATTGTGCAGGGTAATGGGCTCATCATTTCTGTTTGAAGAAATCCAGTCTCAACAAAATGTTTTACATCCTTGGGGGGGGGGGAGGAAGAGGAGGGGAGAGATGGAAAATGATAGTTCATGTAAATATATGTTTTAATCAAACCCCGTAAATTACTCTAAGTGATGTTTTAACAAGATACAATTGCAGGAGCTGAGCAATGTTTCTATCATTATGTTGGTTTTTTTAACAACCAAAATACAGAATTCAATTTGCAGTGCTTTAGCCATGGTAGATGAATTTTTATGGGATAAATTCACACTCTAGTTTTGCTATCAGGATGCACTATGAGGAGCTAGGCCTTTTTATTATTATTAGGCCAGGCTGTCAAAGCCAGTTATATTGCTCTCCTAAAACTAGATGCAAGATCGCTTGCCTCTGTGCAGCACCCATAAAAATGGGGACTTTTTTTACTGCGAAATTTCTTTTTTCATTCATGTAGAGAGAGTGGGTTCATATTCTTAGCTTACTCTTCTTTTACCCAAAGTAAGTCACTTCTTCAAAGGCTCTTCCAGGCAGACAAAACTGAATCACAGAAATGCTGGCTGGAAGGGATCTCTGAAGGTCTCTGGCCAACTTCCTGCTCAAAGCAGGATTAGCACCAACACTAGAGCAGGTCAGCCATGACTTTTTCCAGCTGAGGTTTGAAAACCTCCAAGGATAGAGATCCCATGACCTCGCTGGGATTTCTTCCAGTGCTGTGCTGTCCTCTCAGTGAAGAAATATGGGTGCAAGTGTGCCACAGTTCCCCAAAGGAAAGAAATGGGGTTAAAATTGTCAGCATCTTCTAATTAACACTTGTAACACTTCCTAACAACTTCCCTTTTGCAAATGCCAACTTGCAGTTGACAGTCACAGGATCCAGATGTGGTTTCTGGCTCAAGTCGCACACAAAACACCTAGATGAAGAACTTCACTTTATTGCCTCAGTCAGCTATTAGAGCACTCAGCCAGGGAAGGGGATCTGAGAGGCTTGCTCCTTCAAGAGGCCTGTATCCACACTCAAACTTGAATTACAAGAATGCCCGCTAATACCCACCCCCACAAAATTTCCTTCAGAAAAAACTGTTTCTCATCTTGGTCTCAGTAGGGCAGCACAGACTGCTGCATTCCTGCTATTTGCTCAGCTTCAGAAAATGAGCACCACGTCTCAAGCATGCAAGCGCTTCTTCATCTTCCCAGTTCCTGTGAACACCAGCATTTTCCTTCTGCCTCCACACCAAAGGTAAGGAAAATATCTTCAAATGAAAATTAAAGGCCAGTTTCCAGTGTTTGCTTTCTCTCCAGAGAGAATAACACCAGAACTGATAGACTCTGTTCCCTTACAGGACATTCACTATGACCCTGTCAAAGTCATTATCATTAATCAAATTAGGTGTAAGAATCTAAATAAAAAATATGCACAGTAATTTATGCAGATTGCTGTGTAAGCTTTTAAACTGCTGGGCTGATACACACACACACACACACACACACACACACACTCTAAAAACTGCCACTTTCTTTGCTGTAATTAAATCTATTCCGCTCTGCCTGCAGGTGAATAAACCCTTTTTGCTCATCTCTTCCTGTGATCATATTCTGCGTAAAATGACAAATTAATAACTTGAATAATAACAGTTCAACAGAAACAAATCTTGATAGAAAAAGCTATTGTTGCTGGAGAGGTTTCCATTTAAAATGCAGTAAATCAGATGTCTCTAAAGGAAGAAAAGCGTAGCTTAAAAACTTATTTAAATGAAGAAATGGTAAATAGGTGAGACAGTGCCCATTTCTCTTATTATATGGGCATGATTCAGCTACAGAAAACCCTCAGCAGAGGAGCTGGTTCAATTTATTGTTATCAGAAGAGATTAGAGCTGAAGATCCCTGATAGCCACAAGAGCTCTCCTATGTTATTAACTAGGCTTGGCAGTATTTTTCCTCCTTTAGAACACAAATGAAAAACCTCTTCATTTGCAATGTACACTGGATATTTCCTGCTTTAATGCAGCATTTCTCCACTGCAGTATTACTGTGAACTTCTGCTTTATTTCTGCTGTTCAAGACTGTATGGTGGCAAGCCAAGTCCCGCAGTGTTTAGGATATACCACATTTTGCCCAGAGTTCCACCAGCTTGTGTGAGAAGCAGGCAACGGAGTGAGTGATGAGCCCTTCCCCTTGCTCAGTAGTTGAATCAGGCCATGATACCATGGGATGTGGCCCTTGCACTCCCAAATTCATTCCAGGGCTTCCTGACATGGGTGCGAGGTGAAGGGGTATTGTATTGGTGCTTCTGGAGTTCTGCTCTCTGTGCTGGGGGTTAATACTGAGAATCGAAGCCCTGCCCCTCTGTCTGGCCAGCTATGATGGCTGACTTTAACTACAGGATGACTGTTTCATAGCCAGTGGGAAATGTATTAAAAAGTGTCAGTCCAGCACCAGCAAAGAATCCCCCATGTCAGGAACTGTCTGAATCCCTCAGAAAGATTGGTGCTAAACCCTCTCACCCTTGTCAGCAGCCAGAGCTGGAAGGGAGGTCCTCTGCCTGCTGTCCCAGTGTCTGCTCATGCTGTCTGTTTCTGTTTCAGTAGTTCCCTGGGGATAGAGAACTCCAGCTTCCTCTTTGCTAATGCAGCACCTTCCTCTAGCTCACAGTTGATCTCCAGCAGAGTATCGGGTGTGATGTCACTCTTGTATTTAGCAACAAGTCTGGAATTGTCGAGCCACGTCTCTGTCTTCTCAGGGAGCAATGCCAACCTGCAACCGGACAGTCACTACCTCCAGGAGCCTTCCATCACACTGTTCCCTGTTTATTGCTTTATTTCTCCCATTTCTTCAATTCAAGGTGATTACAAGGACATCTCAAACCTAAATGAATGGCAGAAGCCTTCATCTACCAGCCTTGCAACTTGCAGAAGCTGTAAGACTCATGGAGTACAGGTAAAATATTTCTTTTCCTCCATCTTACCGAGCCTGGATCGTCTCTTAGCAAAAGCCATGCCCATGGCTTTTGCTAAGAATGGGTCTGTGTTTCCATAGGGCCCATCCATAGCGTACATTCCCCAGGTACCACATTTGCTCTCAGATGTGTCACTCAGGGCTAGCGCTCTGCCTTCACAGGGTGGCACATCTCCTGCTGTCATGGCAGCAAGGGAGCCAGCCTGAAAACTGGTGGCTGGGCTATCATAGTGGGGAGAGGAACACTGGCTACTTGTCTGACAGGATTGTGCTGTTCAGGGGTGAAAAAATAACCCACAGATCAGAGCTTTCCTTTGCAAATTTACAGGCTTGGGCTTATATTGCACACTGTATCTTCAGAGCTGGGAGTTCATATTGCTACAAACTATTGGAGTTTTTGGCTGGATGGGGGCTGTCACCAGTACATGATTAATCTCTATCCAACTGCTACTGGCTCTCATTCCCTGAAAGTGAAGTACAGATGCCATATCTCCTTCCACTTAGAGCCAAAACTTTTGGCCTTTTTCCTACTTCTATTTTACACTATTCACATTTAAAACAGGCTCATCCATTCCACCCACCACTCCTTCCCTTGCCAACTGTCATGCACATCCTGAAAGTGTCTATATGCCACTGGACCCTACAACACCCTACTGTGGCCAGGAGATAACAAAGTGCAGGACCACATTTTGTCCTAGATGCGATAAAGACCACACTGTAGCAGCATCATAGAGAGCACACACAGACACGCCCTGATTCAGCTGCAGACCTGGCATCACAGCTCACTCAGCTCCTTTCAGGAGGCCTTGTTTCCAGGGGCCTGCCAACACGGTGAGCAGTTGCTCTGAGAACGGTATGAATGCTTGATTCATTCTCCTAAATGCAATGCTGTCAAGGAAGGGACAAATAAGCACCCACAAGGTATCATCTCACTGTCGTTTAAGCCCCTATTTCCCCAGCTCCTCCCTAACGATGACTAATGGACTAGTTGCAAAGGTTTCTGAGTTTGAAAAATCAGTTATGTTTTCAAAAATCATCTTCCTCTGAGCTCGTCCATTTCTCATAGGTTACAAGTCAGAGTAGGGGCTGCAGTCTGCGCTATGATCATACTCCCATTCAATGGGGAAAGAAAAGAGGCTCTACTAACATCCCTAGCCCTGCTGGAAGGACACAGTCCCCCAGTCTCCGGACTCCTTGCTGCCTGCTGCACAAAGGGCAGAGAAAGACACTGCATACCAGCCACGATCTCTCTAGCCACCAGTCCAATTTCCTCCCGGAGAGCTGGATGAAAAGGCGCAGAAGGCGCTGGCATTCCAGCCCTACCTTCCACTAACCTCAAGGGGAGCCCTCCTTGAAACGCAGACAGACGGCTCCAGCTCTTTCCCCTTCTGCAACACTTCCAGCACCATGTTCTCAGCCACCTCGACAAGCGCCTGGGCTTCTGGGGTTGCTCTTTGCTGTTCCAACACAGTTTTAAAAGTACTACTTCTCACCAAGTTTTGCTTTCTCTCTGAGCTGACGTGCCCCTTAAGGCCCCTGCGGAGCTTGGCACCACCTGAGCTAGAGTAAGCTTGGCTCCCAGGGACCTTCTCTGGTAACTGCCTTGGTTGTCCCCTGCTTGTAACATCTCTCTGACACCCGGGGTCAGCCTGAGGTGCTTTTCCTCTTCTCCAGCGCTCCACTTCCCAGCAGAACTGTGTGCTTGTGGGTGGGGGTGCGAAGGGTGGCAACTTCAGTGGAGTTGGGCCTCCTCTCATTGCTGAGCTGAAAACACTTGGTGAGCCAGTGGGTTTCATGCTGCCCTCTGCGATGACCTTCCCAGTCCTGGAGCAGGGCAGACTTCCCATGGTACCAAGTAGCTCCTCCCTGCATGCGCTGTGGCTGCTGGAGCTGCCCAAAGGATACACTGGCTCCTGGAACACTCCTCCCTTTCTGTACAGAGAAATCAAGGTGACAGACAAGGGTCAGCAGTGCCTACATCTTGCCCCCAGGCTGTGTGCTGCTCAGCCACTGCCATCAGCTCTCTGGGGGGGTGTTTGCTCAAGCCACCGGAACAGCTTCCACCTGCCTTTCCAGGCTCCAAACACAGGCTGCGCCACTGTCTTTACAAGGAGCGCCTCTTCCCTCAGGATGCAAACTTTGCTTGCGCAAGCACAGTGGTCCAGCACCCGGGGGAGGAGAGAAGGGTTCCCTCAGCACTCCTCTACTTGGGGGCGATTCTCCTGCCTCTCGCCACCCCCGTGCCCTGCGCTATCTCAGCTCTGAGCCTGGCAGTCACGTCCACGCCAGAATGCCTGGCCCACCGCAGCAGTGCTCATCTCACCTTTATTCTGTGTCTTTTGGAGAGAAAACAAGAAAAGCCCCAACCCTCCACACTCTGAGTGTGAAGTGTGAGCCGTACTTGTTCTCGCCTGTCGATTTTCTGTGGTTTCTCGGCAACTGCGGTGGGCCGCAAGGCTCCTGCCGCACTGAATTAACGGAAGGCAATCGACTGCTGGCCATGGAAACATTTGACAAGAACTCTGAAGCACAGCAGTCTTCGTGCCACAGGCACCCTAACCTAGGCACATGAACTTAGCTCAGCAACACAGAGGCGAGGGCAAGCGCTGGGAGTCCCCTCTCCTTCCCTGATGACTCCTTGATAGGCCAGGCCTTCCCAGTCCACGTGAGAAAACTCGTTGTGGCTGGTTGAGGAGAAACTCCCACTCCTCTGCCTTGCCAGTTAGGCATAAGGTCTTGTCCCACTGTTGGAGGAGTTGCTGGTGACTGTTGTGATGAGCTGTAAATCACGAGAGCAGCAAAAGAATCCCAGGAGGCAAGAGCAGCGCTTGGAAGTAAAGCCTTTATTCTCTGCTGGGGAGGCGCGGGGAAGGGAGGAGGCGCGGGGGGGCAGGGGGCTCCGCTCCCCGGGGACTCTGCGGCTCTGGGCAGCAGCTATGCTGGAAGATCCTTGGGAGGGCAGCCGGAGGGGCTGTGCCACGCGGCGAGGCCTCTTCTGCACTGACGCGCGAGTCGCACCATCGGCAGCCCCTGCGGCTCCGAGGGAGGCAGGCAGGGAAGGACAGGGCCATGAGCGCCACAGGGTGCCGAGCCTTCCCCGGCCCGGCAAAGGCAGCAGGAGGGAGGTGGAGCGCAGCCCTCTGCCATGTGCTTTGTGCATGTTCTTTTCCCCACGGACTGTTCAAGAGTCTGAGCAAACTCCCTCGCTTCTCTTGCTGGCCGTTGCTTCTCAGCACCGGTGTGAGAGCAGCTCTGAAGGCCGGAGCCACACACCTCCTCAGCTCAGCCCCCAGCAGCCACCCAGCCAGTGGCCTCTCTCAGCACTCGCCTGGCTCGCTCTTGCCCGTCAGAGGCTTTACGCGCGTGGCTCTCCGCCGGGCCCCTCTCTGGGAAGGGGGCTTTGGAGCTGATGGAGGGACGGGCTTTCCAGCACTGGAGCACAAGGTCTTGATGTGGGTGCCGAGGGGTGATCGAGGGGCTTCTGCACGCCTTCTGGTGTGCTCTGAGCATCTTGCTCGGAGCTTTGCAGGACAGGTGGGAGGAGATTAGGTGCCAGTTCCTCTTGAGATTCTTCAGATTCTGCTTCGTCCTCTGAAGGCATGACCATTCCGGGGATGGTGATAGGTGGGAGCTTCATGCCTGCTGGATGCTTGTGTAATTTTTTAGCAGGGATTTTCTTTTCTTCCGGCCTTAGAAAGCCCTGGCCCAGAGAGCTCTCCTTCCCACCTCTTGGTCTGGGCTCTTTTGCGACCCGCCTTCCACAGTTCCCTCCTGAAGCCGCTGCACTCAGAGGGCGACCACACTGCTCTACTAGCTGCTCCACTAGCCCACTCTCCTCAGTGCTTTCTTCTGAAGTGTCCTCAAAGCATCTTGCCTTGGCATGCATTTCTTTTTCTAACAACTTCTTCTCCTTCTTCAGGGTGTCAAGAGCATCACGGACAATGATTTCCGCATACGCTTTTAATTCTGCATGGAGGTGCTGAACGTTGGAAATGGCATTTTGGATGCCACGCCTTGCAAGTGTGCTACTCTCTTGCAACACAGCAGCAACATTTTGCAAAGGTTGCAGCAGGGGCAACATTGTGGCGTCTGGTGTCCGATGTCCAGAGGCACTAGCTGATCCTTGCCCTTCTTTTGTGACCTGGGTGGAGACAGGTGTCTGGGGTGGCTGCGGTTCTCTCTTGGAAATAGCCTCAAGGGGCAGCTTCGGGATGTCAGAAAATTTGCACTGGAAGTGCCGTTCAAATTGGGAAGCTACGAAGGATTGCAAGGTGGCTGCAACACGCTCAACAGCATCCGTGGCGATTTGGTCAAGAGACGGCAGAGAAGATGCTCCGTCATAGCCTGCCACCTCAGCTTGCCTCGCTCTGCTTTCTCCCCATTTGCCAGCTCGCGTGGCTCCTCCGGCAACGCGCTGCTGCCTCCGCCTGGCCGACAGCCTGGCCTCAGAGGCCTCTGATGGGCTGCCTACCAAACGCTTCCCCAAGCGATCCAAAAGGGTTGCTGCAATCGCTCTAGCCACCTGTGCAATTTCCTGCTGGAGATCTGCAGGTGACGTCTCCGAAGGCTCTGCCCTTCTCACGCTAGCAAATAACCTTCCACTGATTGCCAGGGGAGCCCTGCTTAGGACGTGCACTGACGGACGCAGCTCTTTCACCCTCTCCAGCACTTCCTCGAGCACGCTCTCAGCCAGCTCTTCCAGCTCCTGGGCTTCTGTCAGTGAAGTCCATGCCAGCGTGGTGCGGACTTGGTGATGCACTTCTTTCGTTACAGGCTTCTGTAAGAGAAACCAGCAGGAAGCAATGAGTGACTGCTGAAGAAAAGGGTAGAGGAGGGGGAGGAGGTTAAGTTGTTGGACTGGACTCTTTGCGCTCTTCTGCCATGGCTGCTGCCTGCTCTCATGACGCCTCCGCCTCTTCTCGGAGGCTCGCTTGCACCTTTTCCAGTGCTGATGGAAAGAAGGTGAGTTTTGAGACCAAGAGAAAAAAAATAAGTCCTTCTTCCTGCAGCACCCAGCTGCTGTCATGCTTTGCCTGTCAGGCTGTGCCACAGGATGGAGCCGGGCAGCATTTAACATGCCCCGCTAATGAGAATCGGGCAGCATTTAACATGCCCCGCTAATGAGAATCGGGCAACAGCAGGCTCTTCTCTAAGCTAACCTCTGAGCTCCTGCAGGAGGAAACCAACCCGCCAATGGCTAAGCACCGCCACTACTGGCCTCAGGGACGCTGCATGCTTGGCTGCTCGCCACACGAGAAACCAGCAACAGGGACCGTGGGGACACGTGGTGCAGCTAAGGGATTTGTGCTGAGTGGCGGAGTCTGAGAGCACAAGAGCCCACTGAGAGTGCCAGGCGCACCTGCTCCTGCTCAGCCGGCTGGGGGAGGCGTGCGTCTTCTTCAGGAGCCTCAGGCTTCTCCATGCTCTCCGCAATCCTGGCGAGATACCTTGGAAGAGACATACAGATGGCTGAAAGAGAGCGCCTGGAGCTGTCTTGCCCAGACCGTTGCCTGCTCAGCCCCTGCCCTCCTCCTGCTCTGGGCTTCCTGGCTCCAGTGCCCCAAAGAGCTTCCAGCTGCCTTTGCCAGCCTCCAGGCGCTGCTTGCACCACTCTAGGCACAACCAGCCTCTGCTCACGCAGCAACTGGGCACTTTCCTGGAACACAAGGCCCCAGGCAGCACCTCGCCGAAGGGCCACGGGCCCGCTCCGAGCGCAGGCCTTCCTTGTGCTGCCTCTTACCTGGCCCTCACGTCCTGCTCTGCAGCTCTCAGGCTCTCTCGTTGCTCCCACAGCAGCTGCTCTCGCAGGCGAGAAATGTCCATGCCTTGCGGCAGTTCGGGGGCATTCTTTAATTTTGCCGGTTGTTCTCGAAGCGTTTGCTGAAAGTTGACAGCCGGCTTTAGCTCCCCTTTGCCACAACATGCTCTCACGCGCCTGCGTGTGGAGGCTTCACGCTGGCCCAGAGCAGCGCTCTGCTTCAGCCGCGCACCCAGGGCAGGAGAGAAGGACTTCCCTCGGCACTGCCGGCAGGCGCTGGGGGAGGACTTTCCTGCCCGCCCCCAGCCCCAGCCCTGTGAACCCTGAGCTTTACGTACTTGTTCTCGACGGTACATTTTGTCAGCCTCTATCTTGAGCGTGGTCAGGTACTGCCTGTACTCGTTGAACTCCCGCAGGGTGCAAACGACCTATGGCGAGATGAGGGGGAGAAAGCAGCCACCACTTGTCACGCTCACTCCGCAGCCTGCCTTGCCCCAAAGAGCGCTAAGGCAGCGGGAGCTGCTCCCCTGCACAGCCTGCCCTGCCCAGCGGCTGGCGGCTTTGCTCCCAGCCAGCCAGCCAGCGGCGAGCAGCGCCCCTCGCTCCGCCGCCAGCCCACACGCCCGCTGCTCCGTCGGCGCCGAGGCAGCGCGGCACAGCCTTGGAAGAGCAGGAGTGGGAATTCCCGGAGCGGGCTCTGGGCTCCTTCTGCCCCCAGGGAAATCAGCACAGCAGCCCTGCGCCCTCCACCCGCAAGAAGCGGCTGCAGCAAGCGCTCTGGCAACCTGCCGCTGCCCCTCCGATGGAAACTGCTCTTCTCACCCTGATGTCCAACCTACTTTGCCATCGCTGGTGATGTAACTTCCTCTCCTTAGTCGCCGGAGGTTGCCTTTGCGGTGGTAGTAGGCTCGCAAATGTGGGTCGTGCAGACTGTTGTACTCGGAGCTCAGGGAGCGGCAGTATGGATCTCCCAGATTGAAATAACCGGATGGCTGGTGAAGCTGCAGAAAGTATCGTCCGCAGCATGAGCGGGGAGGAGAGATCAGGAAAGAGAGAAAGAGACTTCCGAGCTTTGTCAGCTCATAGGGTAGTGCTTTCAAGCCTCCGAGGTTGAGGGTATTGCCTGCAGAGCCTGGATTCACATCTCGGGCCCTGCCAGAAGGAGCCCTTCCCCCAGCACCTGGACGCCTTGCTGCCTACTGCACGCAGGGCATGAGCGGCACGCTTGCACGGCGCCACAAGGCAGGCTGGCGTTGGCTCTGGCAAGCTCGTGCACGGCAGAGAGCAGCGGTGGGAGACGCTCTGCCGACCTGTGGCCGGTATCGGGCCCTGCTCTTTGCAACTCCTGCCTTCTGTCAGCGGCACGGAGCCCGGAGCTTGCTTTGCCCGCTGAGGCCTGCCTCATTTAAGGACTGCAGCTCCCACTCTACAGCACGTCGCCACGCTGATTTCTGTGAAAGGCTCTTTCTTTTGCAGGCTGCTCAATGGGTCTGGGCAAGGAGACAATGCAAAAGGAGGGACTTTTCCTCCCCCGTTGCCCTGCTTTTACCTTTTCCCCCAGCTCGGTCCGGTAGAAGACAGCGTTGGAGCCAGGCAGCAACGGGAGTTTGACCCCGAGCGGGATATCCAGCAGCTCAGGACATCCTACTCGGAGCTGCTGTCTTCTGCGCCCGAGCTAAAAAGACAGAGACGCTCATGGGCATTCGGGCCACCATCTCAAGAGGCTTCTTGCACAGCACGTACCAGAAATGCTCTTTAAAGAGCCCAAGGAGACAAGGAGAGTGCAAAGAGTGGCCTATTCCACAGCAGCTCTCTGCTTTGTCTCCTCCTTCCCTGCAGCTCCAACGCCTGTAGACCAAAGCCCTTGCGTCCTTGCACGCCACCCCTGCCGTCTGCCGAGCTGGAATCCAGCATGGGCAGAGAGACAGGACCCCCGGAGAGCCTCCACTGCCCTCTGTCTATCGCTGCCACTTCCCTCCGCACTGCCGCATGCCCCAGAGCAGCCCTGCGTGGTCGCCGGCTCCCAAGCTGAGCCCTCTGCATCCGTCCAGCACGCACCTTGCCCCTCTTCTCCTCCGCACTCAGCAGTCCGTCTAGGTCTCGGAGGCCAGCAGCGAGATAATGCTCCGTGGCTCCTATCAAGAGCCCTTCTGCAGCTGCGACCCTCCGCTGGCACCTCTCGCTCCAGCGGCACGCAGCTCTGCTCGCCGCAGCCGGTCTCCCAGCGCTTGGCACTACCAGCACAACCACGCACTGTTGCGTTGCCGCTTTCCCGCGCCACCGCCCCGCTGCTGCGAGGCCACCGCGGGGCCGGCCTGCAGCCCTGGCCTGCCCTTGGCTTGCAGGAGAGTTCAAGAGCAAGGCCGAGCCAGCCCTTGACAAGCCTATGCCAGGCCTTCCCCGGGCATGGACATGTGTGCCCAGGGCTTGACCTTTCCCAAGCACCAGCCAGAGCACCCAAGCCAGTAAATGGGTGCTCAGAGACACGCGCAGGCAGCGCTGCCGACCAGGACGCTGCTCTGGCTCACTCCGTGCTGCCCCACACCTCGCCCTCCCCGAAGACCCCTCTTCCTGGCAGGCACCGAGCGGTGAAGGGCGAGCCCCCGAATTCCCCCCAAACCACACAAAACTGGAACGAGACTCAGTCAAAGCTGTTGGGACCTCTTCCTGCTCAGTTAGGGGAAGGACACCGCCTTCCTTGCACCCGCCAGCTCCTCTCGCCCAGCGTTTGCGTGCAGTGGTCAGCTCGTCCCTTCCTCGAGCTCTTTGGGAGAGGAAATCCGAGGCGGCTCAGCACAGAGCCGTGGGCTGGAGAGCCAGCCAGACGCCCCGGCAGCCGGGAGGCAGGAGGAGGAGAAAGCAGGCTGCTGCAAGGGACGGGAAAGCCTGGTCGCAGCCCTGGGACATGAGTGCCACGCAACTGAAGCAGACAAAATGGGCCCCAACACATGAACTCCCACACCCGCCGAGGAACGGGGACGACCTCCCTTGGTCACTTGGTTCCAGTCCCCGGTGACTGCATAGGGACGTAGCAGCTGCCATCATGGTCTCCAGCACGGGCGCGATTCCTGGCAGCAGGCGATTTCTTCACGAGGACCCTCCTGGGAAACTGTACCCCTCCCCCCCCATAAGGCCTTTCCTGACGGTTTCCAAGCCCATGCCGAGCCATGTATTCACCACGAGTCTCTGAGAGCTCGCCTTTGCCTTTCAAGGCCGTACGTCCTTTGGGCCCTACAGCTTCCCTTGGACTTTGGCATGTGGACTGTGGGTAAATGTTCTCGCAGCCATCCTGAAAGCTTCAGAGGTACGCCGGGGGATAGGGCTTGTCGATCTTCCCCCCCTCAGGCATCCCCAGACCCACATTTCCAGGGGAGTCCTACAGATACCTTTCTTCGGGACCTCACCTGCACATGATAGCTGAAATCATGCAGCTATTTAGCAAAGCTCAACAAACATACCTACAGTCTGCATGCTTTTTGTGAGTGGAGCTCACTTAAAAACAACACACAACACTTAAAGAACTACACATCAATATATATTTAAAAAACACAAAAACACAAAAACACAACATTCTCTTCACTACATAATGGAGGAAAGAGCTATTGAGAGAGGCCTGAGGAAGCGCGGCGCTTCCTAGCAGCAGCCAGGGTGAAGGACGTTTTAGCCTGCAACAAAAAAGGAGGCATTTTTAGGGGAAAGGAATGTGTTGGGGGCATCCCAGCATTAACAGAGCCTCTTTCCTGGCTTCCCAGACTCTTTCCGAGGAGAGCTGCTGCCAGTCGCGCACTGCCAGAGGCTTCCCGTGCAGACGTGAGGCCACAGCCAGGGAGAGGGCTCAGGCAGGCAGCCCCCGAGGGCTTTGCCGCTGCTGCACGTTGGGCAGCTCTGCCCCAGCGCCCATGCCTGCGAGACCTCCCTGACACCCCTGCCAGGATCCCTGCTGGCTGCTTTTGGAATTCACCCCAGAAGCAACAGGAACGGGGAAGGCCAGGCCCCCACCTCTCCCCGTCCAGCCGGCAGCAGGGGGAATACCTGGCCACTGGAGCCGTAACTCTCCCACTCCATTGGCTCAGGCTGGCTGCAGCCTGCCAGGCTGTTGGTGCCCAGAGCCTGCAAGAGAAAAGGAGGCTTTGGCAGGGGAAGCCACAAAGCCAGAGGCTCTGGCCCCAGGGCCTCTTGTCCTCTCCCTGCCCGGGGCAGGCGGTGCGCAGCACAGGCAGTGTTATTGCCTGCCCACAGCAGGGTCCTTCCCAGCAGCCCATCCCTTTCAGAGCTGGAGAGCGCTGTGGGCAAGCAGGCAGCTAAAGTGCCGGTGTTGTGCCTGTCCCTGGCTACCAGGAGCCTCGGGAAGGCTGTTCTCCAGCACATGCTTGGTCCTTCAGTGTCTTCCCCGCCTCTGGGAGAGGGCCTGGGAGGTGGCAGGGCCCTTGTCGCCGGCATGTTTCACCGCCTTCGCCTCTGCAGCCGTGGCAGCTGTGCCACTTGCCCTCAAATCCTCTGAGTGGCCAGCTCCTCTCCAGGAGGGTGGCAAGCGCCTGTGGCCTTTTTGCCCACCTGGGAGGTGACAGCAGTGCCGCACTCCCATGAGCGCTGCTGAGAGCTTGTCCCCAAGTGCGCCTGCCCAGGAAGTGCTTGCAGGAGGAGGCTGATGGGTTTTCTGCAGCCAAAGGCATTGCAGTGTCCTGAGGACGCCTCCTGGCCTGTTCTCCCAGGACTTGCTCAACTGACATGCTTGGGAGGCAGAGGAAGGAGCAAGCCCCGATCAGTCCCCATCCAGCCGGCTGCGGGGGGAATACCTGGCCACTGGAGCCATAGCTCTCCCATTCCATGGGTTCTGGCTGGTCACTGCCAGCCAGCCTGTCGGTGCCCAGAGCCTGAAAGAGAAAAGGAGGCTTTGGCAGGGGAAGCCACGAAGGCAGAGACTCTGGCCCCAGGGCCTCTCTTCCTCCCCCGGCCCGGAGCAGGCGGTGCACAGCACAGGCAGTGCTGTCTGCCTGGAGTGGGCTCTCTCCCACCAGCAGTCCCTCTTCCCGCACTGCAGAAGACTGTGCACAAGGGAGCCCAGAGAAAGGTTTCCACTAGGAACTGCCCTGAAGAGTTTGCCTCTGTCACTGGCTGCAAGGCACGTGTGGATGGTTGTTCGCTGGGGTTTGCCTGGTGCTGCAACTGCTTCCGTGCAGCTGGGAGAGGGCCTGGGAGGCGTCAGGGCCCTGGTGCCAGGCACGTGTCTCCTCCTTCCTCCCCCGCAGCTGCAGGAGCTGTCCCACTTGCCCCCTGGCCTCTGCGAGGCCAGCTCCTGTCCAAGAGGCTGGCAAGCACCTCTGCCAGGATCCCCTCTGGATGCTCTTGGAAAACCAAGGCCCCATCTGTCCCCGTGCAGCCAGCTGGCTGCGGGGGCAGTACCTGGCCACTGCAGCCATAGCTTTCCCAGTCCATGGCTTCTGGGATGCCCCAGCCAGCCATGCCATCCGTCTCCAAAGCCTGCAAGAGAAAAGGAGGCATTTGCAGGGAAGGCCATGAAGCCAGCGGGCTCTGGCCCCAGGGCCTCTTGTCCTCTCTCTGCCCGGGACAGGTGATGCACAGTGCAGGCAGTGCTAGGCCTGCCCGCAGCAGCCTCCTTCCCACCGGCAGTCCATCTTCCAGCGTGGGGGCAAAGTGAAAACTGGAGAAAAGAGAAAACTGAAATCTGGCCTGAGCCTGCTCTGGCCTGCAGTGGATTTGGGCCATCCCTCTGAGCCATCACGCAGGCCCTCCTGTCCCCGCGCAGCTCCCCTGCATCTTCTCCCGAGCATCAGTGGCCCCTGGTGCTGGCCGGCCCTGCTACACACCTGACCTTGTCGCTCCGTGGCCAGCACTGGAGACACTGTGGGACGGAACCTTGGAAGCATCCGTGTTCCCGTGGCGATAACAGCCCCGTTGTGAGGTGCCGGGGGGTGGGGGAGAGGGCAGGGCCAGTGGGGACGCAGTGAGGAAGGGTGGTCTTATGTTGGCCTTACCCTAGCACTGATGACCATGGCGGCAGAGACAAATCCTTGGTGTTGGGCTTGCTGGCTGGGAATGAGGTCTCCTCAAGCAATCCAGTGTTGATGCTGGTGGTCGCCTGCCGCAGAGGCTGGCGTCCACTCGGCGCTGTTGTTAGGCCCTTGCAAGCACGCTTTAATGCCTTGCTCTTGCTTCACTGCCCTGCAGCTCCCCTTACAACCTGATTTACACTAGGAGGTGTCTTTCACGTGGTCGAGACGTGTTCCTTGGTAGCCCAATTACCCCAAAGGCCAGTTTTGCCCAGCTCCCAGGTATGCATCTCTATAGCAGAGCACCTGTGAGTTGTTGGTGGCCTGGGAGCCTCTGGTGTCCTGCTGGGCTCCTTCTCGTCTCATGCTGGGCACCTTGCAGGCGCCATGTCCCGCGGCTGAGCCCAGCCTTCTCGCGGCTCCTGCACTACCGCCCATCACACGGGTTCCCTTGGCCTGCTCCGCCTGGAGAGGGCAGAAGGGGCACGTGGCCGCCCTGACCAGCGGAGACCTGAAGCTGTCGCACCCCTGCTGAGCAAAGGCCTCAGCCCAGCGAGGCTCGTGGGCTGGCAGGGGGAGCCCGCAGCCACCCTGGGTATAAGACGGTGGTTCCTTGCCTGGCGGCTCAGCCCCCTGAAGCCTCCGTGGGGCCTGCGCAAGGGCTTGCAAAGGCACAAGGCCCCCCACTGCCATTGCCCAGCCTGGCATTTCTGGAGGCCGTTCGGCAGCGTCCTCCCTCTGCTGCCCGGCAGGAGACGCAAGTCTCTGCAGGGGCTTTGCTCCGCAGCTCGGCAGCGCCGTGTGCAGGACCGTCGGCAGGGTTTGCAGGGGCTGCTCAGCCTGGGGAAAGGGGCTGCGAGCAGTGCCACGGCCACAGCCCAGCGCCAGCGTGGGCCAGCTGCAGGCAGTGGGGGAGCTCGTGCATTTTAGCAGCGCACCTGCCCTCCCCAAGCCCCGACGCGCTCGCAGCTCCGCCACAGCCAAAACAGAGAGGCCTCTGTAAAGCTGGGGACCAGGCACCGAGCGAGCGGCGTTGCCTCCAAAGGGCAGCTGAAGGGCCGCCGCCGCTGTTACGCCAGAGCCTGCTCGAGCAAGGGGAGGAAGCAGGTGGGGGAGAAGAGGGGTAGGCACTGCGATAGCCTTGGGCCGCAGCCTGCGGCTGCTACGTGTAAAACCTGAGGCTCTACAAGCAGCCCTGGCGTTACACGGCGGGAAGAAGCCTTGTCGCAGCAGGCGCAGCGCTGCCTCGAGGCGCCAGGCTCCTGCAGCCCAGGAGAGACCATTCTTTCAAGCACTGTCTGTGACTTGCCGAAGGAAAAACTGGTGCTGGGGGACGTCACCTGGGATACAGGTGTGGGAGGTTTCTCCCGTCAAGGAGTCAAGCGTTGCTGCTGTTTCTAAAAGTCAAGCAGGGGACATTTCCTAAAACAAGGGTGGCTGCAGCCACCCTGAGGTCATGCTTTTGGATCCGGGTGCGGCAGACCTCGTACATCGGGCCCCGGACTGGAAGGCAGTGGCTGCCTAGGCTCCAGCCTGACACGGGCACGGCCTGACAGCGTTCACTACGTAGTGTATGTGCCTGCAGTCCGGGTGCAGTCTGAAGAAGGCTGCCGCAGGCTGCCAGCCTGACCGGGATGGGGGAGCAAGCTCTGTGTCAAGTACAGAGCCAGGCGAGAGGCTGAAGGTGCCCTGACCCATCATTCCCTCTTTTGCACCTTGATTGTCGGGACAAAAGAAGGTTAAGCCTTGACTCCTGGCTGTCACCGCGCTCCATTCTTGCCATACTTTCAGAGAGGCTCTTGGATGGGACAGACCCGCGCAGCCTTTGAGGAGACCTCCGCCAATGGGAATCTCATGTCAGGCAAGAGCAGGCTCTCTCCTCAGCGAGCCTCTCCTCCCCTGCGTGAAGCCACTAACCCCAAGGTGGCTGTGCTCTCACAACGAGAGTCCTGTAGTTGCATCAGGCAACTACCTTGTGACTGGCTCCTAGAAGAAAGGGTGACACCCAGGGGTGCCTTTGCCCCACTTCCTGGGCGACAGGTTAGAAAACCGCAACTTGGACGGAGGGAGAGTGGGAGTTTGGAGCACCACTGTCACAAGGAGGCAAAAGTTGACTCCTGGGATGGCTTCCTCAGAGCCACCAGCCCGCCATCCCATTACCTGATCTTTTCCCAAGCCTGCCTTCTCTTCCAAAGGCTCAGAAGACTCTCTGCCATGAATGAATTCCTCACAAAGGACAGAGCTGCTCTGAGTTATGTCGCTTTACTGCATCAGCCCCCAGACTCTTTGCTGCTCAGCCACTGCCATCAGCTCTCTGGGGGTTTCTTTGCTCAAGCCACCTGAACAGCTTCCACCTGCCTTTCCAAGGCTCCAAACGCAGGCTGCAGCACTGTCGTGAGTTGCACCTTACAGCAAACACACAGCGTCCTTTTTATGTGTTATCTAGGCATTGTTTTGCAGGAGCCTCCTTTAGTTCTTTGCAAGATTGGTCCATAGCTTACCTGAGCTGTTCTGGGTGCCCTTTCTGTACAGAGAAATCAAGGTGACAGACAAGGGTCAGCAGTGCCTACATCTTGCCCCCAGGCTGTGTGCTGCTCAGCCACTGCCATCAGCTCTCTGGGGGGGTGTTTGCTCAAGCCACCGGAACAGCTTCCACCTGCCTTTCCAGGCTCCAAACACAGGCTGCGCCACTGTCTTTACAAGGAGCGCCTCTTCCCTCAGGATGCAAACTTTGCTTGCGCAAGCACAGTGGTCCAGCACCCGGGGGAGGAGAGAAGGGTTCCCTCAGCACTCCTCTACTTGGGGGCGATTCTCCTGCCTCTCGCCACCCCCGTGCCCTGCGCTATCTCAGCTCTGAGCCTGGCAGTCACGTCCACGCCAGAATGCCTGGCCCACCGCAGCAGTGCTCATCTCACCTTTATTCTGTGTCTTTTGGAGAGAAAACAAGAAAAGCCCCAACCCTCCACACTCTGAGTGTGAAGTGTGAGCCGTACTTGTTCTCGCCTGTCGATTTTCTGTGGTTTCTCGGCAACTGCGGTGGGCCGCAAGGCTCCTGCCGCACTGAATTAACGGAAGGCAATCGACTGCTGGCCATGGAAACATTTGACAAGAACTCTGAAGCACAGCAGTCTTCGTGCCACAGGCACCCTAACCTAGGCACATGAACTTAGCTCAGCAACACAGAGGCGAGGGCAAGCGCTGGGAGTCCCCTCTCCTTCCCTGATGACTCCTTGATAGGCCAGGCCTTCCCAGTCCACGTGAGAAAACTCGTTGTGGCTGGTTGAGGAGAAACTCCCACTCCTCTGCCTTGCCAGTTAGGCATAAGGTCTTGTCCCACTGTTGGAGGAGTTGCTGGTGACTGTTGTGATGAGCTGTAAATCACGAGAGCAGCAAAAGAATCCCAGGAGGCAAGAGCAGCGCTTGGAAGTAAAGCCTTTATTCTCTGCTGGGGAGGCGCGGGGAAGGGAGGAGGCGCGGGGGGGCAGGGGGCTCCGCTCCCCGGGGACTCTGCGGCTCTGGGCAGCAGCTATGCTGGAAGATCCTTGGGAGGGCAGCCGGAGGGGCTGTGCCACGCGGCGAGGCCTCTTCTGCACTGACGCGCGAGTCGCACCATCGGCAGCCCCTGCGGCTCCGAGGGAGGCAGGCAGGGAAGGACAGGGCCATGAGCGCCACAGGGTGCCGAGCCTTCCCCGGCCCGGCAAAGGCAGCAGGAGGGAGGTGGAGCGCAGCCCTCTGCCATGTGCTTTGTGCATGTTCTTTTCCCCACGGACTGTTCAAGAGTCTGAGCAAACTCCCTCGCTTCTCTTGCTGGCCGTTGCTTCTCAGCACCGGTGTGAGAGCAGCTCTGAAGGCCGGAGCCACACACCTCCTCAGCTCAGCCCCCAGCAGCCACCCAGCCAGTGGCCTCTCTCAGCACTCGCCTGGCTCGCTCTTGCCCGTCAGAGGCTTTACGCGCGTGGCTCTCCGCCGGGCCCCTCTCTGGGAAGGGGGCTTTGGAGCTGATGGAGGGACGGGCTGCCTGCAGTACTGCTGGCCCGTGGAGGGGAAGGTGTCTCGCGTGCTCCCGGGCCTCACTTGAGGTTGTCTTTCCAGCACTGGAGCACAAGGTCTTGATGTGGGTGCCGAGGGGTGATCGAGGGGCTTCTGCACGCCTTCTGGTGTGCTCTGAGCATCTTGCTCGGAGCTTTGCAGGACAGGTGGGAGGAGATTAGGTGCCAGTTCCTCTTGAGATTCTTCAGATTCTGCTTCGTCCTCTGAAGGCATGACCATTCCGGGGATGGTGATAGGTGGGAGCTTCATGCCTGCTGGACGCTTGTGTAATTTTTTAGCAGGGATTTTCTTTTCTTCCGGCCTTAGAAAGCCCTGGCCCAGAGAGCTCTCCTTCCCACCTCTTGGTCTGGGCTCTTTTGCGACCCGCCTTCCACAGTTCCCTCCTGAAGCCGCTGTGCTCAGAGGGCGACCACACTGCTCTACTAGCTGCTCCACTAGCTCACTCTCCTCGGTGCTTTCTTCTGAAGTGTCCTCAAAGCATCTTGCCTTGGCATGCATTTCTTTTTCTAACAACTTCTTCTCCTTCTTCAGGGTGTCAAGAGCATCACGGACAATGATTTCCGCATACGCTTTTAATTCTGCATGGAGGAGCTGAACGTTGGAAATGGCATTTTGGATGCCACGCCTTGCAAGTGTGCTACTCTCTTGCAACACAGCAGCAACATTTTGCAAAGGTTGCAGCAGGGGCAACATTGTGGCGTCTGGTGTCCGATGTCCAGAGGCACTAGCTGATCCTTGCCCTTCTTTTGTGACCTGGGTGGAGACAGGTGTCTGGGGTGGCTGCGGTTCTCTCTTGGAAATAGCCTCAAGGGGCAGCTTCGGGATGTCAGAAAATTTGCACTGGAAGTGCCGTTCAAATTGGGAAGCTACGAAGGATTGCAAGGTGGCTGCAACACGCTCAACAGCATCCGTGGCGATTTGGTCAAGAGACGGCAGAGAAGATGCTCCGTCATAGCCTGCCACCTCAGCTTGCCTCGCTCTGCTTTCTCCCCATTTGCCAGCTCGCGTGGCTCCTCCGGCAACGCGCTGCTGCCTCCGCCTGGCCGACAGCCTGGCCTCAGAGGCCTCTGATGGGCTGCCTACCAAACGCTTCCCCAAGCGATCCAAAAGGGTTGCTGCAATCGCTCTAGCCACCTGTGCAATTTCCTGCTGGAGATCTGCAGGTGACGTCTCCGAAGGCTCTGCCCTTCTCACGCTAGCAAATAACCTTCCACTGATTGCCAGGGGAGCCCTGCTTAGGACGTGCACTGACGGACGCAGCTCTTTCACCCTCTCCAGCACTTCCTCGAGCACGCTCTCAGCCAGCTCTTCCAGCTCCTGGGCTTCTGTCAGCGAAGTCCATGCCAGCGTGGTGCGGACTTGGTGATGCACTTCTTTCGTTACAGGCTTCTGTAAGAGAAACCAGCAGGAAGCAATGAGTGACTGCTGAAGAAAAGGGTAGAGGAGGGGGAGGAGGTTAAGTTGTTGGACTGGACTCTTTGCGCTCTTCTGCCATGGCTGCTGCCTGCTCTCATGACGCCTCCGCCTCTTCTCGGAGGCTCGCTTGCACCTTTTCCAGTGCTGATGGAAAGAAGGTGAGTTTTGAGACCAAGAGAAAAAAAATAAGTCCTTCTTCCTGCAGCACCCAGCTGCTGTCATGCTTTGCCTGTCAGGCTGTGCCACAGGATGGAGCCGGGCAGCATTTAACATGCCCCGCTAATGAGAATCGGGCAGCATTTAACATGCCCCGCTAATGAGAATCGGGCAACAGCAGGCTCTTCTCTAAGCTAACCTCTGAGCTCCTGCAGGAGGAAACCAACCCGCCAATGGCTAAGCACCGCCACTACTGGCCTCAGGGATGCTGCATGCTTGGCTGCTCGCCACACGAGAAACCAGCAACAGGGACCGTGGGGACACGTGGTGCAGCTAAGGGATTTGTGCTGAGTGGCGGAGTCTGAGAGCACAAGAGCCCACTGAGAGTGCCAGGCGCACCTGCTCCTGCTCAGCCGGCTGGGGGAGGCGTGCGTCTTCTTCAGGAGCCTCAGGCTTCTCCATGCTCTCCGCAATCCTGGCGAGATACCTTGGAAGAGACATACAGATGGCTGAAAGAGAGCGCCTGGAGCTGTCTTGCCCAGACCGTTGCCTGCTCAGCCCCTGCCCTCCTCCTGCTCTGGGCTTCCTGGCTCCAGTGCCCCAAAGAGCTTCCAGCTGCCTTTGCCAGCCTCCAGGCGCTGCTTGCACCACTCTAGGCACAACCAGCCTCTGCTCACGCAGCAACTGGGCACTTTCCTGGAACACAAGGCCCCAGGCAGCACCTCGCCGAAGGGCCACGGGCCCGCTCCGAGCGCAGGCCTTCCTTGTGCTGCCTCTTACCTGGCCCTCACGTCCTGCTCTGCAGCTCTCAGGCTCTCTCGTTGCTCCCACAGCAGCTGCTCTCGCAGGCGAGAAATGTCCATGCCTTGCGGCAGTTCGGGGGCATTCTTTAATTTTGCCGGTTGTTCTCGAAGCGTTTGCTGAAAGTTGACAGCCGGCTTTAGCTCCCCTTTGCCACAACATGCTCTCACGCGCCTGCGTGTGGAGGCTTCACGCTGGCCCAGAGCAGCGCTCTGCTTCAGCCGCGCACCCAGGGCAGGAGAGAAGGACTTCCCTCGGCACTGCCGGCAGGCGCTGGGGGAGGACTTTCCTGCCCGCCCCCAGCCCCAGCCCTGTGAACCCTGAGCTTTACGTACTTGTTCTCGACGGTACATTTTGTCAGCCTCTATCTTGAGCGTGGTCAGGTACTGCCTGTACTCGTTGAACTCCCGCAGGGTGCAAACGACCTATGGCGAGATGAGGGGGAGAAAGCAGCCACCACTTGTCACGCTCACTCTGCAGCCTGCCTTGCCCCAAAGAGCGCTAAGGCAGCGGGAGCTGCTCCCCTGCACAGCCTGCCCTGCCCAGCGGCTGGCGGCTTTGCTCCCAGCCAGCCAGCCAGCCAGCGGCGAGCAGCGCCCCTCGCTCCGCCGCCAGCCCACACGCCCGCTGCTCCGTCGGCGCCGAGGCAGCGCGGCACAGCCTTGGAAGAGCAGGAGTGGGAATTCCCGGAGCGGGCTCTGGGCTCCTTCTGCCCCCAGGGAAATCAGCACAGCAGCCCTGCGCCCCCCACCCGCAAGAAGAGGCTGCAGCAAGCGCTCTGGCAACCTGCCGCTGCCCCTCCGATGGAAACTGCTCTTCTCACCCTGATGTCCAACCTACTTTGCCATCGCTGGTGATGTAACCTCCTCTCCTTAGTCGCCGGAGGTTGCCTTTGCGGTGGTAGTAGGCTCGCAAATGTGGGTCGTGCAGACTGTTGTACTCGGAGCTCAGGGAGCGGCAGTATGGATCTCCCAGATTGAAATAACCGGATGGCTGGTGAAGCTGCAGAAAGTATCGTCCGCAGCATGAGCGGGGAGGAGAGATCAGGAAAGAGAGAAAGAGACTTCCGAGCTTTGTCAGCTCATAGGGTAGTGCTTTCAAGCCTCCGAGGTTGAGGGTATTGCCTGCAGAGCCTGGATTCACATCTCGGGCCCTGCCAGAAGGAGCCCTTCCCCCAGCACCTGGACGCCTTGCTGCCTACTGCACGCAGGGCATGAGCGGCACGCTTGCACGGCGCCACAAGGCAGGCTGGCGTTGGCTCTGGCAAGCTCGTGCACGGCAGAGAGCAGCGGTGGGAGACGCTCTGCCGACCTGTGGCCGGTATCGGGCCCTGCTCTTTGCAACTCCTGCCTTCTGTCAGCGGCACGGAGCCCGGAGCTTGCTTTGCCCGCTGAGGCCTGCCTCATTTAAGGACTGCAGCTCCCACTCTACAGCACGTCGCCACGCTGATTTCTGTGAAAGGCTCTTTCTTTTGCAGGCTGCTCAATGGGTCTGGGCAAGGAGACAATGCAAAAGGAGGGACTTTTCCTCCCCCGTTGCCCTGCTTTTACCTTTTCCCCCAGCTCGGTCCGGTAGAAGACAGCGTTGGAGCCAGGCAGCAACGGGAGTTTGACCCCGAGCGGGATATCCAGCAGCTCAGGACATCCTACTCGGAGCTGCTGTCTTCTGCGCCCGAGCTAAAAAGACAGAGACGCTCATGGGCATTCGGGCCACCATCTCAAGAGGCTTCTTGCACAGCACGTACCAGAAATGCTCTTTAAAGAGCCCAAGGAGACAAGGAGAGTGCAAAGAGTGGCCTAATCCACAGCAGCTCTCTGCTTCGTCGCCTCCTTCCCTACAGCTCCAACGCCTGTAGACCAAAGCCCTTGTGTCCTTGCGTGCTACCCCTGCACCCCTGCCGTCTGCCGAGCTGGAATCCAGCATGGGCAGAGAGACAGGACCCCCGGAGAGCCTCCACTGCCCTCTGTCTATCGCTGCCACTTCCCTCCGCACTGCCGCATGCCCCAGAGCAGCCCTGCGTGGTCGCCGGCTCCCAAGCTGAGCCCTCTGCATCCGTCCAGCACGCACCTTGCCCCTCTTCTCCTCCGCACTCAGCAGTCCGTCTAGGTCTCGGAGGCCAGCAGCGAGATAATGCTCCGTGGCTCCTATCAAGAGCCCTTCTGCAGCTGCGACCCTCCGCTGGCACCTCTCGCTCCAGCGGCACGCAGCTCTGCTCGCCGCAGCCGGTCTCCCAGCGCTTGGCACTACCAGCACAACCGCGCACTGTTGCGTTGCCGCTTTCCCGCGCCACCGCCCCGCTGCTGCGAGGCCACCGCGGGGCCGGCCTGCAGCCCTGGCCTGCCCTTGGCTTGCAGGAGAGTTCAAGAGCAAGGCCGAGCCAGCCCTTGACAAGCCTATGCCAGGCCTTCCCCGGGCATGGACATGTGTGCCCAGGGCTTGACCTTTCCCAAGCACCAGCCAGAGCACCCAAGCCAGTAAATGGGTGCTCAGAGACACGCGCAGGCAGCGCTGCCGACCAGGACGCTGCTCTGGCTCACTCCGTGCTGCCCCACACCTCGCCCTCCCCGAAGACCCCTCTTCCTGGCAGGCACCGAGCGGTGAAGGGCGAGCCCCCGAATTCCCCCCAAACCACACAAAACTGGAACGAGACTCAGTCAAAGCTGTTGGGACCTCTTCCTGCTCAGTTAGGGGAAGGACACCGCCTTCCTTGCACCCGCCAGCTCCTCTCGCCCAGCGTTTGCGTGCAGTGGTCAGCTCGTCCCTTCCTCGAGCTCTTTGGGAGAGGAAATCCGAGGCGGCTCAGCACAGAGCCGTGGGCTGGAGAGCCAGCCAGACGCCCCGGCAGCCGGGAGGCAGGAGGAGGAGAAAGCAGGCTGCTGCAAGGGACGGGAAAGCCTGGTCGCAGCCCTGGGACATGAGTGCCACGCAACTGAAGCAGACAAAATGGGCCCCAACACATGAACTCCCACACCCGCCGAGGAACGGGGACGACCTCCCTTGGTCACTTGGTTCCAGTCCCCGGTGACTGCATAGGGACGTAGCAGCTGCCATCATGGTCTCCAGCACGGGCGCGATTCCTGGCAGCAGGCGATTTCTTCACGAGGACCCTCCTGGGAAACTGTACCCCTCCCCCCCCCATAAGGCCTTTCCTGACGGTTTCCAAGCCCATGCCGAGCCATGTATTCACCACGAGTCTCTGAGAGCTCGCCTTTGCCTTTCAAGGCCGTACGTCCTTTGGGCCCTACAGCTTCCCTTGGACTTTGGCATGTGGACTGTGGGTAAATGTTCTCGCAGCCATCCTGAAAGCTTCAGAGGTACGCCGGGGGATAGGGCTTGTCGATCTTCCCCCCCTCAGGCATCCCCAGACCCACATTTCCAGGGGAGTCCTACAGATACCTTTCTTCGGGACCTCACCTGCACATGATAGCTGAAATCATGCAGCTATTTAGCAAAGCTCAACAAACATACCTACAGTCTGCATGCTTTTTGTGAGTGGAGCTCACTTAAAAACAACACACAACACTTAAAGAACTACACATCAATATATATTTAAAAAACACAAAAACACAAAAACACAACATTCTCTTCACTACATAATGGAGGAAAGAGCTATTGAGAGAGGCCTGAGGAAGCGCGGCGCTTCCTAGCAGCAGCCAGGGTGAAGGACGTTTTAGCCTGCAACAGAAAAGGAGGCATTTTTAGGGGAAAGGAATGTGTTGGGGGCATCCCAGCATTAACAGAGCCTCTTTCCTGGCTTCCCAGACTCTTTCCGAGGAGAGCTGCTGCCAGTCGCGCACTGCCAGAGGCTTCCCGTGCAGACGTGAGGCCACAGCCAGGGAGAGGGCTCAGGCAGGCAGCCCCCGAGGGCTTTGCCGCTGCTGCACGTTGGGCAGCTCTGCCCCAGCGCCCATGCCTGCGAGACCTCCCTGACACCCCTGCCAGGATCCCTGCAGGCTGCTTTTGGTATTCACGCCAGAAGCAACAGGAACGGGGAAGGCCAGGCCCCCACCTCTCCCCGTCCAGCCGGCAGCAGGGGGAATACCTGGCCACTGGAGCCGTAACTCTCCCACTCCATTGGCTCAGGCTGGCTGCAGCCTGCCAGGCTGTTGGTGCCCAGAGCCTGCAAGAGAAAAGGAGGCTTTGGCAGGGGAAGCCACAAAGCCAGAGGCTCTGGCCCCAGGGCCTCTTGTCCTCTCCCTGCCCGGGGCAGGCGGTGCGCAGCACAGGCAGTGTTATTGCCTGCCCACAGCAGGGTCCTTCCCAGCAGCCCATCCCTTTCAGAGCTGGAGAGCGCTGTGGGCAAGCAGGCAGCTAAAGTGCCGGTGTTGTGCCTGTCCCTGGCTACCAGGAGCCTCGGGAAGGCTGTTCTCCAGCACATGCTTGGTCCTTCAGTGTCTTCCCCGCCTCTGGGAGAGGGCCTGGGAGGTGGCAGGGCCCTTGTCGCCGGCATGTTTCACCGCCTTCGCCTCTGCAGCCGTGGCAGCTGTGCCACTTGCCCTCAAATCCTCTGAGTGGCCAGCTCCTCTCCAGGAGGGTGGCAAGCGCCTGTGGCCTTTTTGCCCACCCGGGAGGTGACAGCAGTGCCGCACTCCCATGAGCGCTGCTGAGAGCTTGTCCCCAAGTGCGCCTGCCCAGGAAGTGCTTGCAGGAGGAGGCTGATGGGTTTTCTGCAGCCAAAGGCATTGCAGTGTCCTGAGGACGCCTCCTGGCCTGTTCTCCCAGGACTTGCTCAACTGACATGCTTGGGAGGCAGAGGAAGGAGCAAGCCCCGATCAGTCCCCATCCAGCCGGCTGCGGGGGGAATACCTGGCCACTGGAGCCATAGCTCTCCCATTCCATGGGTTCTGGCTGGTCACTGCCAGCCAGCCTGTCGGTGCCCAGAGCCTGAAAGAGAAAAGGAGGCTTTGGCAGGGGAAGCCACGAAGGCAGAGACTCTGGCCCCAGGGCCTCTCTTCCTCCCCCGGCCCGGAGCAGGCGGTGCACAGCACAGGCAGTGCTGTCTGCCTGGAGTGGGCTCTCTCCCACCAGCAGTCCCTCTTCCCGCACTGCAGAAGACTGTGCACAAGGGAGCCCAGAGAAAGGTTTCCACTAGGAACTGCCCTGAAGAGTTTGCCTCTGTCACTGGCTGCAAGGCACGTGTGGATGGTTGTTCGCTGGGGTCTGCCTGGTGCTGCAACTGCTTCCGTGCAGCTGGGAGAGGGCCTGGGAGGCGTCAGGGCCCTGGTGCCAGGCACGTGTCTCCTCCTTCCCCCCCCGCAGCTGCAGGAGCTGTCCCACTTGCCCCCTGGCCTCTGCGAGGCCAGCTCCTCTCCAAGAGGCTGGCAAGCACCTCTGCCAGGATCCCCTCTGGATGCTCTTGGAAAACCAAGGCCCCATCTGTCCCCGTGCAGCCAGCTGGCTGCGGGGGCAGTACCTGGCCACTGCAGCCATAGCTTTCCCAGTCCATGGCTTCTGGGATGCCCCAGCCAGCCATGCCGTCCGTCTCCAAAGCCTGCAAGAGAAAAGGAGGCATTTGCAGGGAAGGCCATGAAGCCAGCGGGCTCTGGCCCCAGGGCCTCTTGTCCTCTCTCTGCCCGGGACAGGTGATGCACAGTGCAGGCAGTGCTAGGCCTGCCCGCAGCAGCCTCCTTCCCACCGGCAGTCCATCTTCCAGCGTGGGGGCAAAGTGAAAACTGGAGAAAAGAGAAAACTGAAATCTGGCCTGAGCCTGCTCTGGCCTGCAGTGGATTTGGGCCATCCCTCTGAGCCATCACGCAGGCCCTCCTGTCCCCGCGCAGCTCCCCTGCATCTTCTCCCGAGCATCAGTGGCCCCTGGTGCTGGCCGGCCCTGCTACACACCTGACCTTGTCGCTCCGTGGCCAGCACTGGAGACACTGTGGGACGGAACCTTGGAAGCATCCGTGTTCCCGTGGCGATAACAGCCCCGTTGTGAGGTGCCGGGGGGTGGGGGAGAGGGCAGGGCCAGTGGGGACGCAGTGAGGAAGGGTGGTCTTATGTTGGCCTTACCCTAGCACTGATGACCATGGCGGCAGAGACAAATCCTTGGTGTTGGGCTTGCTGGCTGGGAATGAGGTCTCCTCAAGCAATCCAGTGTTGATGCTGGTGGTCGCCTGCCGCAGAGGCTGGCGTCCACTCGGCGCTGTTGTTAGGCCCTTGCAAGCACGCTTTAATGCCTTGCTCTTGCTTCACTGCCCTGCAGCTCCCCTTACAACCTGATTTACACTAGGAGGTGTCTTTCACGTGGTCGAGACGTGTTCCTTGGTAGCCCAATTACCCCAAAGGCCAGTTTTGCCCAGCTCCCAGGTATGCATCTCTATAGCAGAGCACCTGTGAGTTGTTGGTGGCCTGGGAGCCTCTGGTGTCCTGCTGGGCTCCTTCTCGTCTCATGCTGGGCACCTTGCAGGCGCCATGTCCCACGGCTGAGCCCAGCCTTCTCGCGGCTCCTGCACTACCGCCCATCACACGGGTTCCCTTGGCCTGCTCCGCCTGGAGAGGGCAGAAGGGGCACGTGGCCGCCCTGACCAGCGGAGACCTGAAGCTGTCGCACCCCTGCTGAGCAAAGGCCTCAGCCCAGCGAGGCTCGTGGGCTGGCAGGGGGAGCCCGCAGCCACCCTGGGTATAAGACGGTGGTTCCTTGCCTGGCGGCTCAGCCCCCTGCAGCCTCCGTGGGGCCTGCGCAAGGGCTTGCAAAGGCACAAGGCCCCCCACTGCCGTTGCCCAGCCTGGCATTTCTGGAGGCCGTTCGGCAGCGTCCTCCCTCTGCTGCCCGGCAGGAGACGCAAGTCTCTGCAGGGGCTTTGCTCCGCAGCTCGGCAGCGCCGTGTGCAGGACCGTCGGCAGGGTTTGCAGGGGCTGCTCAGCCTGGGGAAAGGGGCTGCGAGCAGTGCCACGGCCACAGCCCAGCGCCAGCGTGGGCCAGCTGCAGGCAGTGGGGGAGCTCGTGCATTTTAGCAGCGCACCTGCCCTCCCCAAGCCCCGACGCGCTCGCAGCTCCGCCACAGCCAAAACAGAGAGGCCTCTGTAAAGCTGGGGACCAGGCACCGAGCGAGCGGCGTTGCCTCCAAAGGGCAGCTGAAGGGCCGCCGCCGCTGTTACGCCAGAGCCTGCTCGAGCAAGGGGAGGAAGCAGGTGGGGGAGAAGAGGGGTAGGCACTGCGATAGCCTTGGGCCGCAGCCTGCGGCTGCTACGTGTAAAACCTGAGGCTCTACAAGCAGCCCTGGCGTTACACGGCGGGAAGAAGCCTTGTCGCAGCAGGCGCAGCGCTGCCTCGAGGCGCCAGGCTCCTGCAGCCCAGGAGAGACCATTCTTTCAAGCACTGTCTGTGACTTGCCGAAGGAAAAACTGGTGCTGGGGGACGTCACCTGGGATACAGGTGTGGGAGGTTTCTCCCGTCAAGGAGTCAAGCGTTGCTGCTGTTTCTAAAAGTCAAGCAGGGGACATTTCCTAAAACAAGGGTGGCTGCAGCCACCCTGAGGTCATGCTTTTGGATCCGGGTGCGGCAGACCTCGTACATCGGGCCCCGGACTGGAAGGCAGTGGCTGCCTAGGCTCCAGCCTGACACGGGCACGGCCTGACAGCGTTCACTACGTAGTGTATGTGCCTGCAGTCCGGGTGCAGTCTGAAGAAGGCTGCCGCAGGCTGCCAGCCTGACCGGGATGGGGGAGCAAGCTCTGTGTCAAGTACAGAGCCAGGCGAGAGGCTGAAGGTGCCCTGACCCATCATTCCCTCTTTTGCACCTTGATTGTCGGGACAAAAGAAGGTTAAGCCTTGACTCCTGGCTGTCACCGCGCTCCATTCTTGCCATACTTTCAGAGAGGCTCTTGGACGGGACAGACCCGTGCAGCCTTTGAGGAGACCTCCGCCAATGGGAATCTCATGTCAGGCAAGAGCAGGCTCTCTCCTCAGCGAGCCTCTCCTCCCCTGCGTGAAGCCACTAACCCCAAGGTGGCTGTGCTCTCACAACGAGAGTCCTGTAGTTGCATCAGGCAACTACCTTGTGACTGGCTCCTAGAAGAAAGGGTGACACCCAGGGGTGCCTTTGCCCCACTTCCTGGGCGACAGGTTAGAAAACCGCAACTTGGACGGAGGGAGAGTGGGAGTTTGGAGCACCACTGTCACAAGGAGGCAAAAGTTGACTCCTGGGATGGCTTCCTCAGAGCCACCAGCCCACCATCCCATTACCTGATCTTTTCCCAAGCCTGCCTTCTCTTCCAAAGGCTCAGAAGACTCTCTGCCATGAATGAATTCCTCACAAAGGACAGAGCTGCTCTGAGTTATGTCGCTTTACTGCATCAGCCCCCAGACTCTTTGCTGCTCAGCCACTGCCATCAGCTCTCTGGGGGTTTCTTTGCTCAAGCCACCTGAACAGCTTCCACCTGCCTTTCCAAGGCTCCAAACGCAGGCTGCAGCACTGTCGTGAGTTGCACCTTACAGCAAACACACAGCGTCCTTTTTATGTGTTATCTAGGCATTGTTTTGCAGGAGCCTCCTTTAGTTCTTTGCAAGATTGGTCCATAGCTTACCTGAGCTGTTCTGGGTGCCCTTTCTGTACAGAGAAATCAAGGTGACAGACAAGGGTCAGCAGTGCCTACATCTTGCCCCCAGGCTGTGTGCTGCTCAGCCACTGCCATCAGCTCTCTGGGGGGGTGTTTGCTCAAGCCACCGGAACAGCTTCCACCTGCCTTTCCAGGCTCCAAACACAGGCTGCGCCACTGTCTTTACAAGGAGCGCCTCTTCCCTCAGGATGCAAACTTTGCTTGCGCAAGCACAGTGGTCCAGCACCCGGGGGAGGAGAGAAGGGTTCCCTCAGCACTCCTCTACTTGGGGGCGATTCTCCTGCCTCTCGCCACCCCCGTGCCCTGCGCTATCTCAGCTCTGAGCCTGGCAGTCACGTCCACGCCAGAATGCCTGGCCCACCGCAGCAGTGCTCATCTCACCTTTATTCTGTGTCTTTTGGAGAGAAAACAAGAAAAGCCCCAACCCTCCACACTCTGAGTGTGAAGTGTGAGCCGTACTTGTTCTCGCCTGTCGATTTTCTGTGGTTTCTCGGCAACTGCGGTGGGCCGCAAGGCTCCTGCCGCACTGAATTAACGGAAGGCAATCGACTGCTGGCCATGGAAACATTTGACAAGAACTCTGAAGCACAGCAGTCTTCGTGCCACAGGCACCCTAACCTAGGCACATGAACTTAGCTCAGCAACACAGAGGCGAGGGCAAGCGCTGGGAGTCCCCTCTCCTTCCCTGATGACTCCTTGATAGGCCAGGCCTTCCCAGTCCACGTGAGAAAACTTGTTGTGGCTGGTTGAGGAGAAACTCCCACTCCTCTGCCTTGCCAGTTAGGCATAAGGTCTTGTCCCACTGTTGGAGGAGTTGCTGGTGACTGTTGTGATGAGCTGTAAATCACGAGAGCAGCAAAAGAATCCCAGGAGGCAAGAGCAGCGCTTGGAAGTAAAGCCTTTATTCTCTGCTGGGGAGGCGCGGGGAAGGGAGGAGGCGCGGGGGGGCAGGGGGCTCCGCTCCCCGGGGACTCTGCGGCTCTGGGCAGCAGCTATGCTGGAAGATCCTTGGGAGGGCAGCCGGAGGGGCTGTGCCACGCGGCGAGGCCTCTTCTGCACTGACGCGCGAGTCACACCATCGGCAGCCCCTGCGGCTCCGAGGGAGGCAGGCAGGGAAGGACAGGGCCATGAGCGCCACAGGGTGCCGAGCCTTCCCCGGCCCGGCAAAGGCAGCAGGAGGGAGGTGGAGCGCAGCCCTCTGCCATGTGCTTTGTGCATGTTCTTTTCCCCACGGACTGTTCAAGAGTCTGAGCAAACTCCCTCGCTTCTCTTGCTGGCCGTTGCTTCTCAGCACCGGTGTGAGAGCAGCTCTGAAGGCCGGAGCCACACACCTCCTCAGCTCAGCCCCCAGCAGCCACCCAGCCAGTGGCCTCTCTCAGCACTCGCCTGGCTCGCTCTTGCCCGTCAGAGGCTTTACGCGCGTGGCTCTCCGCCGGGCCCCTCTCTGGGAAGGGGGCTTTGGAGCTGATGGAGGGACGGGCTTTCCAGCACTGGAGCACAAGGTCTTGATGTGGGTGCCGAGGGGTGATCGAGGGGCTTCTGCACGCCTTCTGGTGTGCTCTGAGCATCTTGCTCGGAGCTTTGCAGGACAGGTGGGAGGAGATTAGGTGACAGTTCCTCTTGAGATTCTTCAGATTCTGCTTCGTCCTCTGAAGGCATGACCATTCCGGGGATGGTGATAGGTGGGAGCTTCATGCCTGCTGGATGCTTGTGTAATTTTTTAGCAGGGATTTTCTTTTCTTCCGGCCTTAGAAAGCCCTGGCCCAGAGAGCTCTCCTTCCCACCTCTTGGTCTGGGCTCTTTTGCAACCCGCCTTCCACAGTTCCCTCCTGAAGCCGCTGTGCTCAGAGGGCGACCACACTGCTCTACTAGCTGCTCCACTAGCTCACTCTCCTCGGTGCTTTCTTCTGAAGTGTCCTCAAAGCATCTTGCCTTGGCATGCATTTCTTTTTCTAACACTTCTTCTCCTTCTTCAGGGTGTCAAGAGCATCATGGACAATCATTTCTGCATACGCTTTTAATTCTGCATGGAGGTGCTGAACGTTGGAAATGGCATTTTGGATGCCACGCCTTGCAAGTGTGCTACTCTCTTGCGACACAGCAGCAACATTTTGCAAAGGTTGCAGCAGGGGCAACATTGTGGCGTCTGGTGTCCGATGTCCAGAGGCACTAGCTGATCCTTGCCCTTCTTTTGTGACCTGGGTGGAGACAGGTGTCTGGGGTGGCTGCGGTTCTCTCTTGGAAATAGCCTCAAGGGGCAGCCTCGGGATGTCAGAAAATTTGCACTGGAAGTGCCGTTCAAATTGGGAAGCTACGAAGGATTGCAAGGTGGCTGCAACACGCTCAACAGCATCTGTGGCGATTTGGTCAAGAGACGGCAGAGAAGATGCTCCGTCATAGCCTGCCACCTCAGCTTGCCTCGCTCTGCTTTCTCCCCATTTGCCAGCTCGCGTGGCTCCTCCGGCAACGCGCTGCTGCCTCCGCCTGGCCGACAGCCTGGCCTCAGAGGCCTCTGATGGGCTGCCTACCAAACGCTTCCCCAAGCGATCCAAAAGGGTTGCTGCAATCGCTCTAGCCACCTGTGCAATTTCCTGCTGGAGATCTGCAGGTGACGTCTCCGAAGGCTCTGCCCTTCTCACGCTAGCAAATAACCTTCCACTGATTGCCAGGGGAGCCCTGCTTAGGACGTGCACTGACGGACGCAGCTCTTTCACCCTCTCCAGCACTTCCTCGAGCACGCTCTCAGCCAGCTCTTCCAGCTCCTGGGCTTCTGTCAGCGAAGTCCATGCCAGCGTGGTGCGGACTTGGTGATGCACTTCTTTCGTTACAGGCTTCTGTAAGAGAAACCAGCAGGAAGCAATGAGTGACTGCTGAAGAAAAGGGTAGAGGAGGGGGAGGAGGTTAAGTTGTTGGACTGGACTCTTTGCGCTCTTCTGCCATGGCTGCTGCCTGCTCTCATGACGCCTCCGCCTCTTCTCGGAGGCTCGCTTGCACCTTTTCCAGTGCTGATGGAAAGAAGGTGAGTTTTGAGACCAAGAGAAAAAAAATAAGTCCTTCTTCCTGCAGCACCCAGCTGCTGTCATGCTTTGCCTGTCAGGCTGTGCCACAGGATGGAGCCGGGCAGCATTTAACATGCCCCGCTAATGAGAATCGGGCAGCATTTAACATGCCCCGCTAATGAGAATCGGGCAACAGCAGGCTCTTCTCTAAGCTAACCTCTGAGCTCCTGCAGGAGGAAACCAACCCGCCAATGGCTAAGCACCGCCACTACTGGCCTCAGGGATGCTGCATGCTTGGCTGCTCGCCACACGAGAAACCAGCAACAGGGACCGTGGGGACACGTGGTGCAGCTAAGGGATTTGTGCTGAGTGGCGGAGTCTGAGAGCACAAGAGCCCACTGAGAGTGCCAGGCGCACCTGCTCCTGCTCAGCCGGCTGGGGGAGGCGTGCGTCTTCTTCAGGAGCCTCAGGCTTCTCCATGCTCTCCGCAATCCTGGCGAGATACCTTGGAAGAGACATACAGATGGCTGAAAGAGAGCGCCTGGAGCTGTCTTGCCCAGACCGTTGCCTGCTCAGCCCCTGCCCTCCTCCTGCTCTGGGCTTCCTGGCTCCAGTGCCCCAAAGAGCTTCCAGCTGCCTTTGCCAGCCTCCAGGCGCTGCTTGCACCACTCTAGGCACAACCAGCCTCTGCTCACGCAGCAACTGGGCACTTTCCTGGAACACAAGGCCCCAGGCAGCACCTCGCCGAAGGGCCACGGGCCCGCTCCGAGCGCAGGCCTTCCTTGTGCTGCCTCTTACCTGGCCCTCACGTCCTGCTCTGCAGCTCTCAGGCTCTCTCGTTGCTCCCACAGCAGCTGCTCTCGCAGGCGAGAAATGTCCATGCCTTGCGGCAGTTCGGGGGCATTCTTTAATTTTGCCGGTTGTTCTCGAAGCGTTTGCTGAAAGTTGACAGCAGGCTTTAGCTCCCCTTTGCCACAACATGCTCTCACGCGCCTGCGTGTGGAGGCTTCACGCTGGCCCAGAGCAGCGCTCTGCTTCAGCCGCGCACCCAGGGCAGGAGAGAAGGACTTCCCTCGGCACTGCCGGCAGGCGCTGGGGGAGGACTTTCCTGCCCGCCCCCAGCCCCAGCCCTGTGAACCCTGAGCTTTACGTACTTGTTCTCGACGGTACATTTTGTCAGCCTCTATCTTGAGCGTGGTCAGGTACTGCCTGTACTCGTTGAACTCCCGCAGGGTGCAAACGACCTATGGCGAGATGAGGGGGAGAAAGCAGCCACCACTTGTCACGCTCACTCCGCAGCCTGCCTTGCCCCAAAGAGCGCTAAGGCAGCGGGAGCTGCTCCCCTGCACAGCCTGCCCTGCCCAGCGGCTGGCGGCTTTGCTCCCAGCCAGCCAGCCAGCGGCGAGCAGCGCCCCTCGCTCCGCCGCCAGCCCACACGCCCGCTGCTCCGTCGGCGCCGAGGCAGCGCGGCACAGCCTTGGAAGAGCAGGAGTGGGAATTCCCGGAGCGGGCTCTGGGCTCCTTCTGCCCCCAGGGAAATCAGCACAGCAGCCCTGCGCCCTCCACCCGCAAGAAGAGGCTGCAGCAAGCGCTCTGGCAACCTGCCGCTGCCCCTCCGATGGAAACTGCTCTTCTCACCCTGATGTCCAACCTACTTTGCCATCGCTGGTGATGTAACTTCCTCTCCTTAGTCGCCGGAGGTTGCCTTTGCGGTGGTAGTAGGCTCGCAAATGTGGGTCGTGCAGACTGTTGTACTCGGAGCTCAGGGAGCGGCAGTATGGATCTCCCAGATTGAAATAACCGGATGGCTGGTGAAGCTGCAGAAAGTATCGTCCGCAGCATGAGCGGGGAGGAGAGATCAGGAAAGAGAGAAAGAGACTTCCGAGCTTTGTCAGCTCATAGGGTAGTGCTTTCAAGCCTCCGAGGTTGAGGGTATTGCCTGCAGAGCCTGGATTCACATCTCGGGCCCTGCCAGAAGGAGCCCTTCCCCCAGCACCTGGACGCCTTGCTGCCTACTGCACGCAGGGCATGAGCGGCACGCTTGCACGGCGCCACAAGGCAGGCTGGCGTTGGCTCTGGCAAGCTCGTGCACGGCAGAGAGCAGCGGTGGGAGACGCTCTGCCGACCTGTGGCCGGTATCGGGCCCTGCTCTTTGCAACTCCTGCCTTCTGTCAGCGGCACGGAGCCCGGAGCTTGCTTTGCCCGCTGAGGCCTGCCTCATTTAAGGACTGCAGCTCCCACTCTACAGCACGTCGCCACGCTGATTTCTGTGAAAGGCTCTTTCTTTTGCAGGCTGCTCAATGGGTCTGGGCAAGGAGACAATGCAAAAGGAGGGACTTTTCCTCCCCCGTTGCCCTGCTTTTACCTTTTCCCCCAGCTCGGTCCGGTAGAAGACAGCGTTGGAGCCAGGCAGCAACGGGAGTTTGACCCCGAGCGGGATATCCAGCAGCTCAGGACATCCTACTCGGAGCTGCTGTCTTCTGCGCCCGAGCTAAAAAGACAGAGACGCTCATGGGCATTCGGGCCACCATCTCAAGAGGCTTCTTGCACAGCACGTACCAGAAATGCTCTTTAAAGAGCCCAAGGAGACAAGGAGAGTGCAAAGAGTGGCCTAATCCACAGCAGCTCTCTGCTTCGTCGCCTCCTTCCCTACAGCTCCAACGCCTGTAGACCAAAGCCCTTGTGTCCTTGCGTGCTACCCCTGCACCCCTGCCGTCTGCCGAGCTGGAATCCAGCATGGGCAGAGAGACAGGACCCCCGGAGAGCCTCCACTGCCCTCTGTCTATCGCTGCCACTTCCCTCCGCACTGCCGCATGCCCCAGAGCAGCCCTGCGTGGTCGCCGGCTCCCAAGCTGAGCCCTCTGCATCCGTCCAGCACGCACCTTGCCCCTCTTCTCCTCCGCACTCAGCAGTCCGTCTAGGTCTCGGAGGCCAGCAGCGAGATAATGCTCCGTGGCTCCTATCAAGAGCCCTTCTGCAGCTGCGACCCTCCGCTGGCACCTCTCGCTCCAGCGGCACGCAGCTCTGCTCGCCGCAGCCGGTCTCCCAGCGCTTGGCACTACCAGCACAACCGCGCACTGTTGCGTTGCCGCTTTCCCGCGCCACCGCCCCGCTGCTGCGAGGCCACCGCGGGGCCGGCCTGCAGCCCTGGCCTGCCCTTGGCTTGCAGGAGAGTTCAAGAGCAAGGCCGAGCCAGCCCTTGACAAGCCTATGCCAGGCCTTCCCCGGGCATGGACATGTGTGCCCAGGGCTTGACCTTTCCCAAGCACCAGCCAGAGCACCCAAGCCAGTAAATGGGTGCTCAGAGACACGCGCAGGCAGCGCTGCCGACCAGGACGCTGCTCTGGCTCACTCCGTGCTGCCCCACACCTCGCCCTCCCCGAAGACCCCTCTTCCTGGCAGGCACCGAGCGGTGAAGGGCGAGCCCCCGAATTCCCCCCAAACCACACAAAACTGGAACGAGACTCAGTCAAAGCTGTTGGGACCTCTTCCTGCTCAGTTAGGGGAAGGACACCGCCTTCCTTGCACCCGCCAGCTCCTCTCGCCCAGCGTTTGCGTGCAGTGGTCAGCTCGTCCCTTCCTCGAGCTCTTTGGGAGAGGAAATCCGAGGCGGCTCAGCACAGAGCCGTGGGCTGGAGAGCCAGCCAGACGCCCCGGCAGCCGGGAGGCAGGAGGAGGAGAAAGCAGGCTGCTGCAAGGGACGGGAAAGCCTGGTCGCAGCCCTGGGACATGAGTGCCACGCAACTGAAGCAGACAAAATGGGCCCCAACACATGAACTCCCACACCCGCCGAGGAACGGGGACGACCTCCCTTGGTCACTTGGTTCCAGTCCCCGGTGACTGCATAGGGACGTAGCAGCTGCCATCATGGTCTCCAGCACAGGCGCGATTCCTGGCAGCAGGCGATTTCTTCACGAGGACCCTCCTGGGAAACTGTACCCCTCCCCCCCCATAAGGCCTTTCCTGACGGTTTCCAAGCCCATGCCGAGCCATGTATTCACCACGAGTCTCTGAGAGCTCGCCTTTGCCTTTCAAGGCCGTACGTCCTTTGGGCCCTACAGCTTCCCTTGGACTTTGGCATGTGGACTGTGGGTAAATGTTCTCGCAGCCATCCTGAAAGCTTCAGAGGTACGCCGGGGGATAGGGCTTGTCGATCTTCCCCCCCTCAGGCATCCCCAGACCCACATTTCCAGGGGAGTCCTACAGATACCTTTCTTCGGGACCTCACCTGCACATGATAGCTGAAATCATGCAGCTATTTAGCAAAGCTCAACAAACATACCTACAGTCTGCATGCTTTTTGTGAGTGGAGCTCACTTAAAAACAACACACAACACTTAAAGAACTACACATCAATATATATTTAAAAAACACAAAAACACAAAAACACAACATTCTCTTCACTACATAATGGAGGAAAGAGCTATTGAGAGAGGCCTGAGGAAGCGCGGCGCTTCCTAGCAGCAGCCAGGGTGAAGGACGTTTTAGCCTGCAACAGAAAAGGAGGCATTTTTAGGGGAAAGGAATGTGTTGGGGGCATCCCAGCATTAACAGAGCCTCTTTCCTGGCTTCCCAGACTCTTTCCGAGGAGAGCTGCTGCCAGTCGCGCACTGCCAGAGGCTTCCCGTGCAGACGTGAGGCCACAGCCAGGGAGAGGGCTCAGGCAGGCAGCCCCCGAGGGCTTTGCCGCTGCTGCACGTTGGGCAGCTCTGCCCCAGCGCCCATGCCTGCGAGACCTCCCTGACACCCCTGCCAGGATCCCTGCAGGCTGCTTTTGGTATTCACGCCAGAAGCAACAGGAACGGGGAAGGCCAGGCCCCCACCTCTCCCCGTCCAGCCGGCAGCAGGGGGAATACCTGGCCACTGGAGCCGTAACTCTCCCACTCCATTGGCTCAGGCTGGCTGCAGCCTGCCAGGCTGTTGGTGCCCAGAGCCTGCAAGAGAAAAGGAGGCTTTGGCAGGGGAAGCCACAAAGCCAGAGGCTCTGGCCCCAGGGCCTCTTGTCCTCTCCCTGCCCGGGGCAGGCGGTGCGCAGCACAGGCAGTGTTATTGCCTGCCCACAGCAGGGTCCTTCCCAGCAGCCCATCCCTTTCAGAGCTGGAGAGCGCTGTGGGCAAGCAGGCAGCTAAAGTGCCGGTGTTGTGCCTGTCCCTGGCTACCAGGAGCCTCGGGAAGGCTGTTCTCCAGCACATGCTTGGTCCTTCAGTGTCTTCCCCGCCTCTGGGAGAGGGCCTGGGAGGTGGCAGGGCCCTTGTCGCCGGCATGTTTCACCGCCTTCGCCTCTGCAGCCGTGGCAGCTGTGCCACTTGCCCTCAAATCCTCTGAGTGGCCAGCTCCTCTCCAGGAGGGTGGCAAGCGCCTGTGGCCTTTTTGCCCACCCGGGAGGTGACAGCAGTGCCGCACTCCCATGAGCGCTACTGAGAGCTTGTCCCCAAGTGCGCCTGCCCAGGAAGTGCTTGCAGGAGGAGGCTGATGGGTTTTCTGCAGCCAAAGGCATTGCAGTGTCCTGAGGACGCCTCCTGGCCTGTTCTCCCAGGACTTGCTCAACTGACATGCTTGGGAGGCAGAGGAAGGAGCAAGCCCCGATCAGTCCCCATCCAGCCGGCTGCGGGGGGAATACCTGGCCACTGGAGCCATAGCTCTCCCATTCCATGGGTTCTGGCTGGTCACTGCCAGCCAGCCTGTCGGTGCCCAGAGCCTGAAAGAGAAAAGGAGGCTTTGGCAGGGGAAGCCACGAAGGCAGAGACTCTGGCCCCAGGGCCTCTCTTCCTCCCCCGGCCCGGAGCAGGCGGTGCACAGCACAGGCAGTGCTGTCTGCCTGGAGTGGGCTCTCTCCCACCAGCAGTCCCTCTTCCCGCACTGCAGAAGACTGTGCACAAGGGAGCCCAGAGAAAGGTTTCCACTAGGAACTGCCCTGAAGAGTTTGCCTCTGTCACTGGCTGCAAGGCACGTGTGGATGGTTGTTCGCTGGGGTCTGCCTGGTGCTGCAACTGCTTCCGTGCAGCTGGGAGAGGGCCTGGGAGGCGTCAGGGCCCTGGTGCCAGGCACGTGTCTCCTCCTTCCCCCCCCGCAGCTGCAGGAGCTGTCCCACTTGCCCCCTGGCCTCTGCGAGGCCAGCTCCTGTCCAAGAGGCTGGCAAGCACCTCTGCCAGGATCCCCTCTGGATGCTCTTGGAAAACCAAGGCCCCATCTGTCCCCGTGCAGCCAGCTGGCTGCGGGGGCAGTACCTGGCCACTGCAGCCATAGCTTTCCCAGTCCGTGGCTTCTGGGATGCCCCAGCCAGCCATGCCGTCCGTCTCCAAAGCCTGCAAGAGAAAAGGAGGCATTTGCAGGGAAGGCCATGAAGCCAGCGGGCTCTGGCCCCAGGGCCTCTTGTCCTCTCTCTGCCCGGGACAGGTGATGCACAGTGCAGGCAGTGCTAGGCCTGCCCGCAGCAGCCTCCTTCCCACCGGCAGTCCATCTTCCAGCGTGGGGGCAAAGTGAAAACTGGAGAAAAGAGAAAACTGAAATCTGGCCTGAGCCTGCTCTGGCCTGCAGTGGATTTGGGCCATCCCTCTGAGCCATCACGCAGGCCCTCCTGTCCCCGCGCAGCTCCCCTGCATCTTCTCCCGAGCATCAGTGGCCCCTGGTGCTGGCCGGCCCTGCTACACACCTGACCTTGTCGCTCCGTGGCCAGCACTGGAGACACTGTGGGACGGAACCTTGGAAGCATCCGTGTTCCCGTGGCGATAACAGCCCCGTTGTGAGGTGCCGGGGGGTGGGGGAGAGGGCAGGGCCAGTGGGGACGCAGTGAGGAAGGGTGGTCTTATGTTGGCCTTACCCTAGCACTGATGACCATGGCGGCAGAGACAAATCCTTGGTGTTGGGCTTGCTGGCTGGGAATGAGGTCTCCTCAAGCAATCCAGTGTTGATGCTGGTGGTCGCCTGCCGCAGAGGCTGGCGTCCACTCGGCGCTGTTGTTAGGCCCTTGCAAGCACGCTTTAATGCCTTGCTCTTGCTTCACTGCCCTGCAGCTCCCCTTACAACCTGATTTACACTAGGAGGTGTCTTTCACGTGGTCGAGACGTGTTCCTTGGTAGCCCAATTACCCCAAAGGCCAGTTTTGCCCAGCTCCCAGGTATGCATCTCTATAGCAGAGCACCTGTGAGTTGTTGGTGGCCTGGGAGCCTCTGGTGTCCTGCTGGGCTCCTTCTCGTCTCATGCTGGGCACCTTGCAGGCGCCATGTCCCGCGGCTGAGCCCAGCCTTCTCGCGGCTCCTGCACTACCGCCCATCACACGGGTTCCCTTGGCCTGCTCCGCCTGGAGAGGGCAGAAGGGGCACGTGGCCGCCCTGACCAGCGGAGACCTGAAGCTGTCGCACCCCTGCTGAGCAAAGGCCTCAGCCCAGCGAGGCTCGTGGGCTGGCAGGGGGAGCCCGCAGCCACCCTGGGTATAAGACGGTGGTTCCTTGCCTGGCGGCTCAGCCCCCTGCAGCCTCCGTGGGGCCTGCGCAAGGGCTTGCAAAGGCACAAGGCCCCCCACTGCCGTTGCCCAGCCTGGCATTTCTGGAGGCCGTTCGGCAGCGTCCTCCCTCTGCTGCCCGGCAGGAGACGCAAGTCTCTGCAGGGGCTTTGCTCCGCAGCTCGGCAGCGCCGTGTGCAGGACCGTCGGCAGGGTTTGCAGGGGCTGCTCAGCCTGGGGAAAGGGGCTGCGAGCAGTGCCACGGCCACAGCCCAGCGCCAGCGTGGGCCAGCTGCAGGCAGTGGGGGAGCTCGTGCATTTTAGCAGCGCACCTGCCCTCCCCAAGCCCCGACGCGCTCGCAGCTCCGCCACAGCCAAAACAGAGAGGCCTCTGTAAAGCTGGGGACCAGGCACCGAGCGAGCGGCGTTGCCTCCAAAGGGCAGCTGAAGGGCCGCCGCCGCTGTTACGCCAGAGCCTGCTCGAGCAAGGGGAGGAAGCAGGTGGGGGAGAAGAGGGGTAGGCACTGCGATAGCCTTGGGCCGCAGCCTGCGGCTGCTACGTGTAAAACCTGAGGCTCTACAAGCAGCCCTGGCGTTACACGGCGGGAAGAAGCCTTGTCGCAGCAGGCGCAACGCTGCCTCGAGGCGCCAGGCTCCTGCAGCCCAGGAGAGACCATTCTTTCAAGCACTGTCTGTGACTTGCCGAAGGAAAAACTGGTGCTGGGGGACGTCACCTGGGATACAGGTGTGGGAGGTTTCTCCCGTCAAGGAGTCAAGCGTTGCTGCTGTTTCTAAAAGTCAAGCAGGGGACATTTCCTAAAACAAGGGTGGCTGCAGCCACCCTGAGGTCATGCTTTTGGATCTGGGTGCGGCAGACCTCGTACATCGGGCCCCGGACTGGAAGGCAGTGGCTGCCTAGGCTCCAGCCTGACACGGGCACGGCCTGACAGCGTTCACTACGTAGTGTATGTGCCTGCAGTCCGGGTGCAGTCTGAAGAAGGCTGCCGCAGGCTGCCAGCCTGACCGGGATGGGGGAGCAAGCTCTGTGTCAAGTACAGAGCCAGGCGAGAGGCTGAAGGTGCCCTGACCCATCATTCCCTCTTTTGCACCTTGATTGTCGGGACAAAAGAAGGTTAAGCCTTGACTCCTGGCTGTCACCGCGCTCCATTCTTGCCATACTTTCAGAGAGGCTCTTGGACGGGACAGACCCGCGCAGCCTTTGAGGAGACCTCCGCCAATGGGAATCTCATGTCAGGCAAGAGCAGGCTCTCTCCTCAGCGAGCCTCTCCTCCCCTGCGTGAAGCCACTAACCCCAAGGTGGCTGTGCTCTCACAACGAGAGTCCTGTAGTTGCATCAGGCAACTACCTTGTGACTGGCTCCTAGAAGAAAGGGTGACACCCAGGGGTGCCTTTGCCCCACTTCCTGGGCGACAGGTTAGAAAACCGCAACTTGGACGGAGGGAGAGTGGGAGTTTGGAGCACCACTGTCACAAGGAGGCAAAAGTTGACTCCTGGGATGGCTTCCTCAGAGCCACCAGCCCGCCATCCCATTACCTGATCTTTTCCCAAGCCTGCCTTCTCTTCCAAAGGCTCAGAAGACTCTCTGCCATGAATGAATTCCTCACAAAGGACAGAGCTGCTCTGAGTTATGTCGCTTTACTGCATCAGCCCCCAGACTCTTTGCTGCTCAGCCACTGCCATCAGCTCTCTGGGGGTTTCTTTGCTCAAGCCACCTGAACAGCTTCCACCTGCCTTTCCAAGGCTCCAAACGCAGGCTGCAGCACTGTCGTGAGTTGCACCTTACAGCAAACACACAGCGTCCTTTTTATGTGTTATCTAGGCATTGTTTTGCAGGAGCCTCCTTTAGTTCTTTGCAAGATTGGTCCATAGCTTACCTGAGCTGTTCTGGGTGCCCTTTCTGTACAGAGAAATCAAGGTGACAGACAAGGGTCAGCAGTGCCTACATCTTGCCCCCAGGCTGTGTGCTGCTCAGCCACTGCCATCAGCTCTCTGGGGGGGTGTTTGCTCAAGCCACCGGAACAGCTTCCACCTGCCTTTCCAGGCTCCAAACACAGGCTGCGCCACTGTCTTTACAAGGAGCGCCTCTTCCCTCAGGATGCAAACTTTGCTTGCGCAAGCACAGTGGTCCAGCACCCGGGGGAGGAGAGAAGGGTTCCCTCAGCACTCCTCTACTTGGGGGCGATTCTCCTGCCTCTCGCCACCCCCGTGCCCTGCGCTATCTCAGCTCTGAGCCTGGCAGTCACGTCCACGCCAGAATGCCTGGCCCACCGCAGCAGTGCTCATCTCACCTTTATTCTGTGTCTTTTGGAGAGAAAACAAGAAAAGCCCCAACCCTCCACACTCTGAGTGTGAAGTGTGAGCCGTACTTGTTCTCGCCTGTCGATTTTCTGTGGTTTCTCGGCAACTGCGGTGGGCCGCAAGGCTCCTGCCGCACTGAATTAACGGAAGGCAATCGACTGCTGGCCATGGAAACATTTGACAAGAACTCTGAAGCACAGCAGTCTTCGTGCCACAGGCACCCTAACCTAGGCACATGAACTTAGCTCAGCAACACAGAGGCGAGGGCAAGCGCTGGGAGTCCCCTCTCCTTCCCTGATGACTCCTTGATAGGCCAGGCCTTCCCAGTCCACGTGAGAAAACTCGTTGTGGCTGGTTGAGGAGAAACTCCCACTCCTCTGCCTTGCCAGTTAGGCATAAGGTCTTGTCCCACTGTTGGAGGAGTTGCTGGTGACTGTTGTGATGAGCTGTAAATCACGAGAGCAGCAAAAGAATCCCAGGAGGCAAGAGCAGCGCTTGGAAGTAAAGCCTTTATTCTCTGCTGGGGAGGCGCGGGGAAGGGAGGAGGCGCGGGGGGGCAGGGGGCTCCGCTCCCCGGGGACTCTGCGGCTCTGGGCAGCAGCTATGCTGGAAGATCCTTGGGAGGGCAGCCGGAGGGGCTGTGCCACGCGGCGAGGCCTCTTCTGCACTGACGCGCGAGTCACACCATCGGCAGCCCCTGCGGCTCCGAGGGAGGCAGGCAGGGAAGGACAGGGCCATGAGCGCCACAGGGTGCCGAGCCTTCCCCAGCCCGGCAAAGGCAGCAGGAGGGAGGTGGAGCGCAGCCCTCTGCCATGTGCTTTGTGCATGTTCTTTTCCCCACGGACTGTTCAAGAGTCTGAGCAAACTCCCTCGCTTCTCTTGCTGGCCGTTGCTTCTCAGCACCGGTGTGAGAGCAGCTCTGAAGGCCGGAGCCACACACCTCCTCAGCTCAGCCCCCAGCAGCCACCCAGCCAGTGGCCTCTCTCAGCACTCGCCTGGCTCGCTCTTGCCCGTCAGAGGCTTTACGCGCGTGGCTCTCCGCCGGGCCCCTCTCTGGGAAGGGGGCTTTGGAGCTGATGGAGGGACGGGCTGCCTGCAGTACTGCTGGCCCGTGGAGGGGAAGGTGTCTCGCGTGCTCCCGGGCCTCACTTGAGGTTGTCTTTCCAGCACTGGAGCACAAGGTCTTGATGTGGGTGCCGAGGGGTGATCGAGGGGCTTCTGCACGCCTTCTGGTGTGCTCTGAGCATCTTGCTCGGAGCTTTGCAGGACAGGTGGGAGGAGATTAGGTGCCAGTTCCTCTTGAGATTCTTCAGATTCTGCTTCGTCCTCTGAAGGCATGACCATTCCGGGGATGGTGATAGGTGGGAGCTTCATGCCTGCTGGATGCTTGTGTAATTTTTTAGCAGGGATTTTCTTTTCTTCCGGCCTTAGAAAGCCCTGGCCCAGAGAGCTCTCCTTCCCACCTCTTGGTCTGGGCTCTTTTGCGACCCGCCTTCCACAGTTCCCTCCTGAAGCCGCTGCACTCAGAGGGCGACCACACTGCTCTACTAGCTGCTCCACTAGCCCACTCTCCTCAGTGCTTTCTTCTGAAGTGTCCTCAAAGCATCTTGCCTTGGCATGCATTTCTTTTTCTAACACTTCTTCTCCTTCTTCAGGGTGTCAAGAGCATCACGGACAATGATTTCCGCATACGCTTTTAATTCTGCATGGAGGTGCTGAACGTTGGAAATGGCATTTTGGATGCCACGCCTTGCAAGTGTGCTACTCTCTTGCGACACAGCAGCAACATTTTGCAAAGGTTGCAGCAGGGGCAACATTGTGGCGTCTGGTGTCCGATGTCCAGAGGCACTAGCTGATCCTTGCCCTTCTTTTGTGACCTGGGTGGAGACAGGTGTCTGGGGTGGCTGCGGTTCTCTCTTGGAAATAGCCTCAAGGGGCAGCTTCGGGATGTCAGAAAATTTGCACTGGAAGTGCCGTTCAAATTGGGAAGCTACGAAGGATTGCAAGGTGGCTGCAACACGCTCAACAGCATCCGTGGCGATTTGGTCAAGAGACGGCAGAGAAGATGCTCCGTCATAGCCTGCCACCTCAGCTTGCCTCGCTCTGCTTTCTCCCCATTTGCCAGCTCGCGTGGCTCCTCCGGCAACGCGCTGCTGCCTCCGCCTGGCCGACAGCCTGGCCTCAGAGGCCTCTGATGGGCTGCCTACCAAACGCTTCCCCAAGCGATCCAAAAGGGTTGCTGCAATCGCTCTAGCCACCTGTGCAATTTCCTGCTGGAGATCTGCAGGTGACGTCTCCGAAGGCTCTGCCCTTCTCACGCTAGCAAATAACCTTCCACTGATTGCCAGGGGAGCCCTGCTTAGGACGTGCACTGACGGACGCAGCTCTTTCACCCTCTCCAGCACTTCCTCGAGCACGCTCTCAGCCAGCTCTTCCAGCTCCTGGGCTTCTGTCAGCGAAGTCCATGCCAGCGTGGTGCGGACTTGGTGATGCACTTCTTTCGTTACAGGCTTCTGTAAGAGAAACCAGCAGGAAGCAATGAGTGACTGCTGAAGAAAAGGGTAGAGGAGGGGGAGGAGGTTAAGTTGTTGGACTGGACTCTTTGCGCTCTTCTGCCATGGCTGCTGCCTGCTCTCATGACGCCTCCGCCTCTTCTCGGAGGCTCGCTTGCACCTTTTCCAGTGCTGATGGAAAGAAGGTGAGTTTTGAGACCAAGAGAAAAAAAATAAGTCCTTCTTCCTGCAGCACCCAGCTGCTGTCATGCTTTGCCTGTCAGGCTGTGCCACAGGATGGAGCCGGGCAGCATTTAACATGCCCCGCTAATGAGAATCGGGCAGCATTTAACATGCCCCGCTAATGAGAATCGGGCAACAGCAGGCTCTTCTCTAAGCTAACCTCTGAGCTCCTGCAGGAGGAAACCAACCCGCCAATGGCTAAGCACCGCCACTACTGGCCTCAGGGACGCTGCATGCTTGGCTGCTCGCCACACGAGAAACCAGCAACAGGGACCGTGGGGACACGTGGTGCAGCTAAGGGATTTGTGCTGAGTGGCGGAGTCTGAGAGCACAAGAGCCCACTGAGAGTGCCAGGCGCACCTGCTCCTGCTCAGCCGGCTGGGGGAGGCGTGCGTCTTCTTCAGGAGCCTCAGGCTTCTCCATGCTCTCCGCAATCCTGGCGAGATACCTTGGAAGAGACATACAGATGGCTGAAAGAGAGCGCCTGGAGCTGTCTTGCCCAGACCGTTGCCTGCTCAGCCCCTGCCCTCCTCCTGCTCTGGGCTTCCTGGCTCCAGTGCCCCAAAGAGCTTCCAGCTGCCTTTGCCAGCCTCCAGGCGCTGCTTGCACCACTCTAGGCACAACCAGCCTCTGCTCACGCAGCAACTGGGCACTTTCCTGGAACACAAGGCCCCAGGCAGCACCTCGCCGAAGGGCCACGGGCCCGCTCCGAGCGCAGGCCTTCCTTGTGCTGCCTCTTACCTGGCCCTCACGTCCTGCTCTGCAGCTCTCAGGCTCTCTCGTTGCTCCCACAGCAGCTGCTCTCGCAGGCGAGAAATGTCCATGCCTTGCGGCAGTTCGGGGGCATTCTTTAATTTTGCCGGTTGTTCTCGAAGCGTTTGCTGAAAGTTGACAGCCGGCTTTAGCTCCCCTTTGCCACAACATGCTCTCACGCGCCTGCGTGTGGAGGCTTCACGCTGGCCCAGAGCAGCGCTCTGCTTCAGCCGCGCACCCAGGGCAGGAGAGAAGGACTTCCCTCGGCACTGCCGGCAGGCGCTGGGGGAGGACTTTCCTGCCCGCCCCCAGCCCCAGCCCTGTGAACCCTGAGCTTTACGTACTTGTTCTCGACGGTACATTTTGTCAGCCTCTATCTTGAGCGTGGTCAGGTACTGCCTGTACTCGTTGAACTCCCGCAGGGTGCAAACGACCTATGGCGAGATGAGGGGGAGAAAGCAGCCACCACTTGTCACGCTCACTCCGCAGCCTGCCTTGCCCCAAAGAGCGCTAAGGCAGCGGGAGCTGCTCCCCTGCACAGCCTGCCCTGCCCAGCGGCTGGCGACTTTGCTCCCAGCCAGCCAGCCAGCGGCGAGCAGCGCCCCTCGCTCCGCCGCCAGCCCACACGCCCGCTGCTCCGTCGGCGCCGAGGCAGCGCGGCACAGCCTTGGAAGAGCAGGAGTGGGAATTCCCGGAGCGGGCTCTGGGCTCCTTCTGCCCCCAGGGAAATCAGCACAGCAGCCCTGCGCCCTCCACCCGCAAGAAGAGGCTGCAGCAAGCGCTCTGGCAACCTGCCGCTGCCCCTCCGATGGAAACTGCTCTTCTCACCCTGATGTCCAACCTACTTTGCCATCGCTGGTGATGTAACCTCCTCTCCTTAGTCGCCAGAGGTTGCCTTTGCGGTGGTAGTAGGCTCGCAAGTGTGGGTCGTGCAGACTGTTGTACTCGGAGCTCAGGGAGCGGCAGTATGGATCTCCCAGATTGAAATAACCGGATGGCTGGTGAAGCTGCAGAAAGTATCGTCCGCAGCATGAGCGGGGAGGAGAGATCAGGAAAGAGAGAAAGAGACTTCCGAGCTTTGTCAGCTCATAGGGTAGTGCTTTCAAGCCTCCGAGGTTGAGGGTATTGCCTGCAGAGCCTGGATTCACATCTCGGGCCCTGCCAGAAGGAGCCCTTCCCCCAGCACCTGGACGCCTTGCTGCCTACTGCACGCAGGGCATGAGCGGCACGCTTGCACGGCGCCACAAGGCAGGCTGGCGTTGGCTCTGGCAAGCTCGTGCACGGCAGAGAGCAGCGGTGGGAGACGCTCTGCCGACCTGTGGCCGGTATCGGGCCCTGCTCTTTGCAACTCCTGCCTTCTGTCAGCGGCACGGAGCCCGGAGCTTGCTTTGCCCGCTGAGGCCTGCCTCATTTAAGGACTGCAGCTCCCACTCTACAGCACGTCGCCACGCTGATTTCTGTGAAAGGCTCTTTCTTTTGCAGGCTGCTCAATGGGTCTGGGCAAGGAGACAATGCAAAAGGAGGGACTTTTCCTCCCCCGTTGCCCTGCTTTTACCTTTTCCCCCAGCTCGGTCCGGTAGAAGACAGCGTTGGAGCCAGGCAGCAACGGGAGTTTGACCCCGAGCGGGATATCCAGCAGCTCAGGACATCCTACTCGGAGCTGCTGTCTTCTGCGCCCGAGCTAAAAAGACAGAGACGCTCATGGGCATTCGGGCCACCATCTCAAGAGGCTTCTTGCACAGCACGTACCAGAAATGCTCTTTAAAGAGCCCAAGGAGACAAGGAGAGTGCAAAGAGTGGCCTAATCCACAGCAGCTCTCTGCTTCGTCGCCTCCTTCCCTACAGCTCCAACGCCTGTAGACCAAAGCCCTTGTGTCCTTGCGTGCTACCCCTGCACCCCTGCCGTCTGCCGAGCTGGAATCCAGCATGGGCAGAGAGACAGGACCCCCGGAGAGCCTCCACTGCCCTCTGTCTATCGCTGCCACTTCCCTCCGCACTGCCGCATGCCCCAGAGCAGCCCTGCGTGGTCGCCGGCTCCCAAGCTGAGCCCTCTGCATCCGTCCAGCACGCACCTTGCCCCTCTTCTCCTCCGCACTCAGCAGTCCGTCTAGGTCTCGGAGGCCAGCAGCGAGATAATGCTCCGTGGCTCCTATCAAGAGCCCTTCTGCAGCTGCGACCCTCCGCTGGCACCTCTCGCTCCAGCGGCACGCAGCTCTGCTCGCCGCAGCCGGTCTCCCAGCGCTTGGCACTACCAGCACAACCACGCACTGTTGCGTTGCCGCTTTCCCGCGCCACCGCCCCGCTGCTGCGAGGCCACCGCGGGGCCGGCCTGCAGCCCTGGCCTGCCCTTGGCTTGCAGGAGAGTTCAAGAGCAAGGCCGAGCCAGCCCTTGACAAGCCTATGCCAGGCCTTCCCCGGGCATGGACATGTGTGCCCAGGGCTTGACCTTTCCCAAGCACCAGCCAGAGCACCCAAGCCAGTAAATGGGTGCTCAGAGACACGCGCAGGCAGCGCTGCCGACCAGGACGCTGCTCTGGCTCACTCCGTGCTGCCCCACACCTCGCCCTCCCCGAAGACCCCTCTTCCTGGCAGGCACCGAGCGGTGAAGGGCGAGCCCCCGAATTCCCCCCAAACCACACAAAACTGGAACGAGACTCAGTCAAAGCTGTTGGGACCTCTTCCTGCTCAGTTAGGGGAAGGACACCGCCTTCCTTGCACCCGCCAGCTCCTCTCGCCCAGCGTTTGCGTGCAGTGGTCAGCTCGTCCCTTCCTCGAGCTCTTTGGGAGAGGAAATCCGAGGCGGCTCAGCACAGAGCCGTGGGCTGGAGAGCCAGCCAGACGCCCCGGCAGCCGGGAGGCAGGAGGAGGAGAAAGCAGGCTGCTGCAAGGGACGGGAAAGCCTGGTCGCAGCCCTGGGACATGAGTGCCACGCAACTGAAGCAGACAAAATGGGCCCCAACACATGAACTCCCACACCCGCCGAGGAACGGGGACGACCTCCCTTGGTCACTTGGTTCCAGTCCCCGGTGACTGCATAGGGACGTAGCAGCTGCCATCATGGTCTCCAGCACGGGCGCGATTCCTGGCAGCAGGCGATTTCTTCACGAGGACCCTCCTGGGAAACTGTACCCCTCCCCCCCCCATAAGGCCTTTCCTGACGGTTTCCAAGCCCATGCCGAGCCATGTATTCACCACGAGTCTCTGAGAGCTCGCCTTTGCCTTTCAAGGCCATACGTCCTTTGGGCCCTACAGCTTCCCTTGGACTTTGGCATGTGGACTGTGGGTAAATGTTCTCGCAGCCATCCTGAAAGCTTCAGAGGTACGCCGGGGGATAGGGCTTGTCGATCTTCCCCCCCTCAGGCATCCCCAGACCCACATTTCCAGGGGAGTCCTACAGATACCTTTCTTCGGGACCTCACCTGCACATGATAGCTGAAATCATGCAGCTATTTAGCAAAGCTCAACAAACATACCTACAGTCTGCATGCTTTTTGTGAGTGGAGCTCACTTAAAAACAACACACAACACTTAAAGAACTACACATCAATATATATTTAAAAAACACAAAAACACAAAAACACAACATTCTCTTCACTACATAATGGAGGAAAGAGCTATTGAGAGAGGCCTGAGGAAGCGCGGCGCTTCCTAGCAGCAGCCGGGGTGAAGGACGTTTTAGCCTGCAACAGAAAAGGAGGCATTTTTAGGGGAAAGGAATGTGTTGGGGGCATCCCAGCATTAACAGAGCCTCTTTCCTGGCTTCCCAGACTCTTTCCGAGGAGAGCTGCTGCCAGTCGCGCACTGCCAGAGGCTTCCCGTGCAGACGTGAGGCCACAGCCAGGGAGAGGGCTCAGGCAGGCAGCCCCCGAGGGCTTTGCCGCTGCTGCACGTTGGGCAGCTCTGCCCCAGCGCCCATGCCTGCGAGACCTCCCTGACACCCCTGCCAGGATCCCTGCTGGCTGCTTTTGGTATTCACGCCAGAAGCAACAGGAACGGGGAAGGCCAGGCCCCCACCTCTCCCCGTCCAGCCGGCAGCAGGGGGAATACCTGGCCACTGGAGCCGTAACTCTCCCACTCCATTGGCTCAGGCTGGCTGCAGCCTGCCAGGCTGTTGGTGCCCAGAGCCTGCAAGAGAAAAGGAGGCTTTGGCAGGGGAAGCCACAAAGCCAGAGGCTCTGGCCCCAGGGCCTCTTGTCCTCTCCCTGCCCGGGGCAGGCGGTGCGCAGCACAGGCAGTGTTATTGCCTGCCCACAGCAGGGTCCTTCCCAGCAGCCCATCCCTTTCAGAGCTGGAGAGCGCTGTGGGCAAGCAGGCAGCTAAAGTGCCGGTGTTGTGCCTGTCCCTGGCTACCAGGAGCCTCGGGAAGGCTGTTCTCCAGCACATGCTTGGTCCTTCAGTGTCTTCCCCGCCTCTGGGAGAGGGCCTGGGAGGTGGCAGGGCCCTTGTCGCCGGCATGTTTCACCGCCTTCGCCTCTGCAGCCGTGGCAGCTGTGCCACTTGCCCTCAAATCCTCTGAGTGGCCAGCTCCTCTCCAGGAGGGTGGCAAGCGCCTGTGGCCTTTTTGCCCACCCGGGAGGTGACAGCAGTGCCGCACTCCCATGAGCGCTACTGAGAGCTTGTCCCCAAGTGCGCCTGCCCAGGAAGTGCTTGCAGGAGGAGGCTGATGGGTTTTCTGCAGCCAAAGGCATTGCAGTGTCCTGAGGACGCCTCCTGGCCTGTTCTCCCAGGACTTGCTCAACTGACATGCTTGGGAGGCAGAGGAAGGAGCAAGCCCCGATCAGTCCCCATCCAGCCGGCTGCGGGGGGAATACCTGGCCACTGGAGCCATAGCTCTCCCATTCCATGGGTTCTGGCTGGTCACTGCCAGCCAGCCTGTCGGTGCCCAGAGCCTGAAAGAGAAAAGGAGGCTTTGGCAGGGGAAGCCACGAAGGCAGAGACTCTGGCCCCAGGGCCTCTCTTCCTCCCCCGGCCCGGAGCAGGCGGTGCACAGCACAGGCAGTGCTGTCTGCCTGGAGTGGGCTCTCTCCCACCAGCAGTCCCTCTTCCCGCACTGCAGAAGACTGTGCACAAGGGAGCCCAGAGAAAGGTTTCCACTAGGAACTGCCCTGAAGAGTTTGCCTCTGTCACTGGCTGCAAGGCACGTGTGGATGGTTGTTCGCTGGGGTCTGCCTGGTGCTGCAACTGCTTCCGTGCAGCTGGGAGAGGGCCTGGGAGGCGTCAGGGCCCTGGTGCCAGGCACGTGTCTCCTCCTTCCCCCCCCGCAGCTGCAGGAGCTGTCCCACTTGCCCCCTGGCCTCTGCGAGGCCAGCTCCTGTCCAAGAGGCTGGCAAGCACCTCTGCCAGGATCCCCTCTGGATGCTCTTGGAAAACCAAGGCCCCATCTGTCCCCGTGCAGCCAGCTGGCTGCGGGGGCAGTACCTGGCCACTGCAGCCATAGCTTTCCCAGTCCATGGCTTCTGGGATGCCCCAGCCAGCCATGCCGTCCGTCTCCAAAGCCTGCAAGAGAAAAGGAGGCATTTGCAGGGAAGGCCATGAAGCCAGCGGGCTCTGGCCCCAGGGCCTCTTGTCCTCTCTCTGCCCGGGACAGGTGATGCACAGTGCAGGCAGTGCTAGGCCTGCCCGCAGCAGCCTCCTTCCCACCGGCAGTCCATCTTCCAGCGTGGGGGCAAAGTGAAAACTGGAGAAAAGAGAAAACTGAAATCTGGCCTGAGCCTGCTCTGGCCTGCAGTGGATTTGGGCCATCCCTCTGAGCCATCACGCAGGCCCTCCTGTCCCCGCGCAGCTCCCCTGCATCTTCTCCCGAGCATCAGTGGCCCCTGGTGCTGGCCGGCCCTGCTACACACCTGACCTTGTCGCTCCGTGGCCAGCACTGGAGACACTGTGGGACGGAACCTTGGAAGCATCCGTGTTCCCGTGGCGATAACAGCCCCGTTGTGAGGTGCCGGGGGGTGGGGGAGAGGGCAGGGCCAGTGGGGACGCAGTGAGGAAGGGTGGTCTTATGTTGGCCTTACCCTAGCACTGATGACCATGGCGGCAGAGACAAATCCTTGGTGTTGGGCTTGCTGGCTGGGAATGAGGTCTCCTCAAGCAATCCAGTGTTGATGCTGGTGGTCGCCTGCCGCAGAGGCTGGCGTCCACTCGGCGCTGTTGTTAGGCCCTTGCAAGCACGCTTTAATGCCTTGCTCTTGCTTCACTGCCCTGCAGCTCCCCTTACAACCTGATTTACACTAGGAGGTGTCTTTCACGTGGTCGAGACGTGTTCCTTGGTAGCCCAATTACCCCAAAGGCCAGTTTTGCCCAGCTCCCAGGTATGCATCTCTATAGCAGAGCACCTGTGAGTTGTTGGTGGCCTGGGAGCCTCTGGTGTCCTGCTGGGCTCCTTCTCGTCTCATGCTGGGCACCTTGCAGGCGCCATGTCCCGCGGCTGAGCCCAGCCTTCTCGCGGCTCCTGCACTACCGCCCATCACACGGGTTCCCTTGGCCTGCTCCGCCTGGAGAGGGCAGAAGGGGCACGTGGCCGCCCTGACCAGCGGAGACCTGAAGCTGTCGCACCCCTGCTGAGCAAAGGCCTCAGCCCAGCGAGGCTCGTGGGCTGGCAGGGGGAGCCCGCAGCCACCCTGGGTATAAGACGGTGGTTCCTTGCCTGGCGGCTCAGCCCCCTGAAGCCTCCGTGGGGCCTGCGCAAGGGCTTGCAAAGGCACAAGGCCCCCCACTGCCATTGCCCAGCCTGGCATTTCTGGAGGCCGTTCGGCAGCGTCCTCCCTCTGCTGCCCGGCAGGAGACGCAAGTCTCTGCAGGGGCTTTGCTCCGCAGCTCGGCAGCGCCGTGTGCAGGACCGTCGGCAGGGTTTGCAGGGGCTGCTCAGCCTGGGGAAAGGGGCTGCGAGTGGTGCCACGGCCACAGCCCAGCGCCAGCGTGGGCCAGCTGCAGGCAGTGGGGGAGCTCGTGCATTTTAGCAGCGCACCTGCCCTCCCCAAGCCCCGACGCGCTCGCAGCTCCGCCACAGCCAAAACAGAGAGGCCTCTGTAAAGCTGGGGACCAGGCACCGAGCGAGCGGCGTTGCCTCCAAAGGGCAGCTGAAGGGCCGCCGCCGCTGTTACGCCAGAGCCTGCTCGAGCAAGGGGAGGAAGCAGGTGGGGGAGAAGAGGGGTAGGCACTGCGATAGCCTTGGGCCGCAGCCTGCGGCTGCTACGTGTAAAACCTGAGGCTCTACAAGCAGCCCTGGCGTTACATGGCGGGAAGAAGCCTTGTCGCAGCAGGCGCAGCGCTGCCTCGAGGCGCCAGGCTCCTGCAGCCCAGGAGAGACCATTCTTTCAAGCACTGTCTGTGACTTGCCGAAGGAAAAACTGGTGCTGGGGGACGTCACCTGGGATACAGGTGTGGGAGGTTTCTCCCGTCAAGGAGTCAAGCGTTGCTGCTGTTTCTAAAAGTCAAGCAGGGGACATTTCCTAAAACAAGGGTGGCTGCAGCCACCCTGAGGTCATGCTTTTGGATCCGGGTGCGGCAGACCTCGTACATCGGGCCCCGGACTGGAAGGCAGTGGCTGCCTAGGCTCCAGCCTGACACGGGCACGGCCTGACAGCGTTCACTACGTAGTGTATGTGCCTGCAGTCCGGGTGCAGTCTGAAGAAGGCTGCCGCAGGCTGCCAGCCTGACCGGGATGGGGGAGCAAGCTCTGTGTCAAGTATAGAGCCAGGCGAGAGGCTGAAGGTGCCCTGACCCATCATTCCCTCTTTTGCACCTTGATTGTCGGGACAAAAGAAGGTTAAGCCTTGACTCCTGGCTGTCACCGCGCTCCATTCTTGCCATACTTTCAGAGAGGCTCTTGGACGGGACAGACCCGCGCAGCCTTTGAGGAGACCTCCGCCAATGGGAATCTCATGTCAGGCAAGAGCAGGCTCTCTCCTCAGCGAGCCTCTCCTCCCCTGCGTGAAGCCACTAACCCCAAGGTGGCTGTGCTCTCACAACGAGAGTCCTGTAGTTGCATCAGGCAACTACCTTGTGACTGGCTCCTAGAAGAAAGGGTGACACCCAGGGGTGCCTTTGCCCCACTTCCTGGGCGACAGGTTAGAAAACCGCAACTTGGACGGAGGGAGAGTGGGAGTTTGGAGCACCACTGTCACAAGGAGGCAAAAGTTGACTCCTGGGATGGCTTCCTCAGAGCCACCAGCCCGCCATCCCATTACCTGATCTTTTCCCAAGCCTGCCTTCTCTTCCAAAGGCTCAGAAGACTCTCTGCCATGAATGAATTCCTCACAAAGGACAGAGCTGCTCTGAGTTATGTCGCTTTACTGCATCAGCCCCCAGACTCTTTGCTGCTCAGCCACTGCCATCAGCTCTCTGGGGGTTTCTTTGCTCAAGCCACCTGAACAGCTTCCACCTGCCTTTCCAAGGCTCCAAACGCAGGCTGCAGCACTGTCGTGAGTTGCACCTTACAGCAAACACACAGCGTCCTTTTTATGTGTTATCTAGGCATTGTTTTGCAGGAGCCTCCTTTAGTTCTTTGCAAGATTGGTCCATAGCTTACCTGAGCTGTTCTGGGTGCCCTTTCTGTACAGAGAAATCAAGGTGACAGACAAGGGTCAGCAGTGCCTACATCTTGCCCCCAGGCTGTGTGCTGCTCAGCCACTGCCATCAGCTCTCTGGGGGGGTGTTTGCTCAAGCCACCGGAACAGCTTCCACCTGCCTTTCCAGGCTCCAAACACAGGCTGCGCCACTGTCTTTACAAGGAGCGCCTCTTCCCTCAGGATGCAAACTTTGCTTGCGCAAGCACAGTGGTCCAGCACCCGGGGGAGGAGAGAAGGGTTCCCTCAGCACTCCTCTACTTGGGGGGCGATTCTCCTGCCTCTCGCCACCCCCGTGCCCTGCGCTATCTCAGCTCTGAGCCTGGCAGTCACGTCCACGCCAGAATGCCTGGCCCACCGCAGCAGTGCTCATCTCACCTTTATTCTGTGTCTTTTGGAGAGAAAACAAGAAAAGCCCCAACCCTCCACACTCTGAGTGTGAAGTGTGAGCCGTACTTGTTCTCGCCTGTCGATTTTCTGTGGTTTCTCGGCAACTGCGGTGGGCCGCAAGGCTCCTGCCGCACTGAATTAACGGAAGGCAATCGACTGCTGGCCATGGAAACATTTGACAAGAACTCTGAAGCACAGCAGTCTTCGTGCCACAGGCACCCTAACCTAGGCACATGAACTTAGCTCAGCAACACAGAGGCGAGGGCAAGCGCTGGGAGTCCCCTCTCCTTCCCTGATGACTCCTTGATAGGCCAGGCCTTCCCAGTCCACGTGAGAAAACTCGTTGTGGCTGGTTGAGGAGAAACTCCCACTCCTCTGCCTTGCCAGTTAGGCATAAGGTCTTGTCCCACTGTTGGAGGAGTTGCTGGTGACTGTTGTGATGAGCTGTAAATCACGAGAGCAGCAAAAGAATCCCAGGAGGCAAGAGCAGCGCTTGGAAGTAAAGCCTTTATTCTCTGCTGGGGAGGCGCGGGGAAGGGAGGAGGCGCGGGGGGGCAGGGGGCTCCGCTCCCCGGGGACTCTGCGGCTCTGGGCAGCAGCTATGCTGGAAGATCCTTGGGAGGGCAGCCGGAGGGGCTGTGCCACGCGGCGAGGCCTCTTCTGCACTGACGCGCGAGTCGCACCATCGGCAGCCCCTGCGGCTCCGAGGGAGGCAGGCAGGGAAGGACAGGGCCATGAGCGCCACAGGGTGCCGAGCCTTCCCCGGCCCGGCAAAGGCAGCAGGAGGGAGGTGGAGCGCAGCCCTCTGCCATGTGCTTTGTGCATGTTCTTTTCCCCACGGACTGTTCAAGAGTCTGAGCAAACTCCCTCGCTTCTCTTGCTGGCCGTTGCTTCTCAGCACCGGTGTGAGAGCAGCTCTGAAGGCCGGAGCCACACACCTCCTCAGCTCAGCCCCCAGCAGCCACCCAGCCAGTGGCCTCTCTCAGCACTCGCCTGGCTCGCTCTTGCCCGTCAGAGGCTTTACGCGCGTGGCTCTCCGCCGGGCCCCTCTCTGGGAAGGGGGCTTTGGAGCTGATGGAGGGACGGGCTTTCCAGCACTGGAGCACAAGGTCTTGATGTGGGTGCCGAGGGGTGATCGAGGGGCTTCTGCACGCCTTCTGGTGTGCTCTGAGCATCTTGCTCGGAGCTTTGCAGGACAGGTGGGAGGAGATTAGGTGACAGTTCCTCTTGAGATTCTTCAGATTCTGCTTCGTCCTCTGAAGGCATGACCATTCCGGGGATGGTGATAGGTGGGAGCTTCATGCCTGCTGGATGCTTGTGTAATTTTTTAGCAGGGATTTTCTTTTCTTCCGGCCTTAGAAAGCCCTGGCCCAGAGAGCTCTCCTTCCCACCTCTTGGTCTGGGCTCTTTTGCGACCCGCCTTCCACAGTTCCCTCCTGAAGCCGCTGCACTCAGAGGGCGACCACACTGCTCTACTAGCTGCTCCACTAGCCCACTCTCCTCAGTGCTTTCTTCTGAAGTGTCCTCAAAGCATCTTGCCTTGGCATGCATTTCTTTTTCTAACAACTTCTTCTCCTTCTTCAGGGTGTCAAGAGCATCACGGACAATGATTTCCGCATACGCTTTTAATTCTGCATGGAGGTGCTGAACGTTGGAAATGGCATTTTGGATGCCACGCCTTGCAAGTGTGCTACTCTCTTGCAACACAGCAGCAACATTTTGCAAAGGTTGCAGCAGGGGCAACATTGTGGCGTCTGGTGTCCGATGTCCAGAGGCACTAGCTGATCCTTGCCCTTCTTTTGTGACCTGGGTGGAGACAGGTGTCTGGGGTGGCTGCGGTTCTCTCTTGGAAATAGCCTCAAGGGGCAGCTTCGGGATGTCAGAAAATTTGCACTGGAAGTGCCGTTCAAATTGGGAAGCTACGAAGGATTGCAAGGTGGCTGCAACACGCTCAACAGCATCCGTGGCAATTTGGTCAAGAGACGGCAGAGAAGATGCTCCGTCATAGCCTGCCACCTCAGCTTGCCTCGCTCTGCTTTCTCCCCATTTGCCAGCTCGCGTGGCTCCTCCGGCAACGCGCTGCTGCCTCCGCCTGGCCGACAGCCTGGCCTCAGAGGCCTCTGATGGGCTGCCTACCAAACGCTTCCCCAAGCGATCCAAAAGGGTTGCTGCAATCGCTCTAGCCACCTGTGCAAAGTCCTTCTTCCTGCAGCACCCAGCTGCTGTCATGCTTTGCCTGTCAGGCTGTGCCACAGGATGGAGCCGGGCAGCATTTAACATGCCCCGCTAATGAGAATCGGGCAACAGCAGGCTCTTCTCTAAGCTAACCTCTGAGCTCCTGCAGGAGGAAACCAACCCGCCAATGGCTAAGCACCGCCACTACTGGCCTCAGGGACGCTGCATGCTTGGCTGCTCGCCACACGAGAAACCAGCAACAGGGACCGTGGGGACACGTGGTGCAGCTAAGGGATTTGTGCTGAGTGGCGGAGTCTGAGAGCACAAGAGCCCACTGAGAGTGCCAGGCGCACCTGCTCCTGCTCAGCCGGCTGGGGGAGGCGTGCGTCTTCTTCAGGAGCCTCAGGCTTCTCCATGCTCTCCGCAATCCTGGCGAGATACCTTGGAAGAGACATACAGATGGCTGAAAGAGAGCGCCTGGAGCTGTCTTGCCCAGACCGTTGCCTGCTCAGCCCCTGCCCTCCTCCTGCTCTGGGCTTCCTGGCTCCAGTGCCCCAAAGAGCTTCCAGCTGCCTTTGCCAGCCTCCAGGCGCTGCTTGCACCACTCTAGGCACAACCAGCCTCTGCTCACGCAGCAACTGGGCACTTTCCTGGAACACAAGGCCCCAGGCAGCACCTCGCCGAAGGGCCACGGGCCCGCTCCGAGCGCAGGCCTTCCTTGTGCTGCCTCTTACCTGGCCCTCACGTCCTGCTCTGCAGCTCTCAGGCTCTCTCGTTGCTCCCACAGCAGCTGCTCTCGCAGGCGAGAAATGTCCATGCCTTGCGGCAGTTCGGGGGCATTCTTTAATTTTGCCGGTTGTTCTCGAAGCGTTTGCTGAAAGTTGACAGCCGGCTTTAGCTCCCCTTTGCCACAACATGCTCTCACGCGCCTGCGTGTGGAGGCTTCACGCTGGCCCAGAGCAGCGCTCTGCTTCAGCCGCGCACCCAGGGCAGGAGAGAAGGACTTCCCTCGGCACTGCCGGCAGGCGCTGGGGGAGGACTTTCCTGCCCGCCCCCAGCCCCAGCCCTGTGAACCCTGAGCTTTACGTACTTGTTCTCGACGGTACATTTTGTCAGCCTCTATCTTGAGCGTGGTCAGGTACTGCCTGTACTCATTGAACTCCCGCAGGGTGCAAACGACCTATGGCGAGATGAGGGGGAGAAAGCAGCCACCACTTGTCACGCTCACTCCGCAGCCTGCCTTGCCCCAAAGAGCGCTAAGGCAGCGGGAGCTGCTCCCCTGCACAGCCTGCCCTGCCCAGCGGCTGGCGGCTTTGCTCCCAGCCAGCCAGCCAGCGGCGAGCAGCGCCCCTCGCTCCGCCGCCAGCCCACACGCCCGCTGCTCCGTCGGCGCCGAGGCAGCGCGGCACAGCCTTGGAAGAGCAGGAGTGGGAATTCCCGGAGCGGGCTCTGGGCTCCTTCTGCCCCCAGGGAAATCAGCACAGCAGCCCTGCGCCCTCCACCCGCAAGAAGAGGCTGCAGCAAGCGCTCTGGCAACCTGCCGCTGCCCCTCCGATGGAAACTGCTCTTCTCACCCTGATGTCCAACCTACTTTGCCATCGCTGGTGATGTAACCTCCTCTCCTTAGTCGCCAGAGGTTGCCTTTGCGGTGGTAGTAGGCTCGCAAATGTGGGTCGTGCAGACTGTTGTACTCGGAGCTCAGGGAGCGGCAGTATGGATCTCCCAGATTGAAATAACCGGATGGCTGGTGAAGCTGCAGAAAGTATCGTCCGCAGCATGAGCGGGGAGGAGAGATCAGGAAAGAGAGAAAGAGACTTCCGAGCTTTGTCAGCTCATAGGGTAGTGCTTTCAAGCCTCCGAGGTTGAGGGTATTGCCTGCAGAGCCTGGATTCACATCTCGGGCCCTGCCAGAAGGAGCCCTTCCCCCAGCACCTGGACGCCTTGCTGCCTACTGCACGCAGGGCATGAGCGGCACGCTTGCACGGCGCCACAAGGCAGGCTGGCGTTGGCTCTGGCAAGCTCGTGCACGGCAGAGAGCAGCGGTGGGAGACGCTCTGCCGACCTGTGGCCGGTATCGGGCCCTGCTCTTTGCAACTCCTGCCTTCTGTCAGCGGCACGGAGCCCGGAGCTTGCTTTGCCCGCTGAGGCCTGCCTCATTTAAGGACTGCAGCTCCCACTCTACAGCACGTCGCCACGCTGATTTCTGTGAAAGGCTCTTTCTTTTGCAGGCTGCTCAATGGGTCTGGGCAAGGAGACAATGCAAAAGGAGGGACTTTTCCTCCCCCGTTGCCCTGCTTTTACCTTTTCCCCCAGCTCGGTCCGGTAGAAGACAGCGTTGGAGCCAGGCAGCAACGGGAGTTTGACCCCGAGCGGGATATCCAGCAGCTCAGGACATCCTACTCGGAGCTGCTGTCTTCTGCGCCCGAGCTAAAAAGACAGAGACGCTCATGGGCATTCGGGCCACCATCTCAAGAGGCTTCTTGCACAGCACGTACCAGAAATGCTCTTTAAAGAGCCCAAGGAGACAAGGAGAGTGCAAAGAGTGGCCTATTCCACAGCAGCTCTCTGCTTTGTCTCCTCCTTCCCTGCAGCTCCAACGCCTGTAGACCAAAGCCCTTGCGTCCTTGCACGCCACCCCTGCCGTCTGCCGAGCTGGAATCCAGCATGGGCAGAGAGACAGGACCCCCGGAGAGCCTCCACTGCCCTCTGTCTATCGCTGCCACTTCCCTCCGCACTGCCGCATGCCCCAGAGCAGCCCTGCGTGGTCGCCGGCTCCCAAGCTGAGCCCTCTGCATCCGTCCAGCACGCACCTTGCCCCTCTTCTCCTCCGCACTCAGCAGTCCGTCTAGGTCTCGGAGGCCAGCAGCGAGATAATGCTCCGTGGCTCCTATCAAGAGCCCTTCTGCAGCTGCGACCCTCCGCTGGCACCTCTCGCTCCAGCGGCACGCAGCTCTGCTCGCCGCAGCCGGTCTCCCAGCGCTTGGCACTACCAGCACAACCGCGCACTGTTGCGTTGCCGCTTTCCCGCGCCACCGCCCCGCTGCTGCGAGGCCACCGCGGGGCCGGCCTGCAGCCCTGGCCTGCCCTTGGCTTGCAGGAGAGTTCAAGAGCAAGGCCGAGCCAGCCCTTGACAAGCCTATGCCAGGCCTTCCCCGGGCATGGACATGTGTGCCCAGGGCTTGACCTTTCCCAAGCACCAGCCAGAGCACCCAAGCCAGTAAATGGGTGCTCAGAGACACGCGCAGGCAGCGCTGCCGACCAGGACGCTGCTCTGGCTCACTCCGTGCTGCCCCACACCTCGCCCTCCCCGAAGACCCCTCTTCCTGGCAGGCACCGAGCGGTGAAGGGCGAGCCCCCGAATTCCCCCCAAACCACACAAAACTGGAACGAGACTCAGTCAAAGCTGTTGGGACCTCTTCCTGCTCAGTTAGGGGAAGGACACCGCCTTCCTTGCACCCGCCAGCTCCTCTCGCCCAGCGTTTGCGTGCAGTGGTCAGCTCGTCCCTTCCTCGAGCTCTTTGGGAGAGGAAATCCGAGGCGGCTCAGCACAGAGCCGTGGGCTGGAGAGCCAGCCAGACGCCCCGGCAGCCGGGAGGCAGGAGGAGGAGAAAGCAGGCTGCTGCAAGGGACGGGAAAGCCTGGTCGCAGCCCTGGGACATGAGTGCCACGCAACTGAAGCAGACAAAATGGGCCCCAACACATGAACTCCCACACCCGCCGAGGAACGGGGACGACCTCCCTTGGTCACTTGGTTCCAGTCCCCGGTGACTGCATAGGGACGTAGCAGCTGCCATCATGGTCTCCAGCACGGGCGCGATTCCTGGCAGCAGGCGATTTCTTCACGAGGACCCTCCTGGGAAACTGTACCCCTCCCCCCCCCATAAGGCCTTTCCTGACGGTTTCCAAGCCCATGCCGAGCCATGTATTCACCACGAGTCTCTGAGAGCTCGCCTTTGCCTTTCAAGGCCGTACGTCCTTTGGGCCCTACAGCTTCCCTTGGACTTTGGCATGTGGACTGTGGGTAAATGTTCTCGCAGCCATCCTGAAAGCTTCAGAGGTACGCCGGGGGATAGGGCTTGTCGATCTTCCCCCCCTCAGGCATCCCCAGACCCACATTTCCAGGGGAGTCCTACAGATACCTTTCTTCGGGACCTCACCTGCACATGATAGCTGAAATCATGCAGCTATTTAGCAAAGCTCAACAAACATACCTACAGTCTGCATGCTTTTTGTGAGTGGAGCTCACTTAAAAACAACACACAACACTTAAAGAACTACACATCAATATATATTTAAAAAACACAAAAACACAAAAACACAACATTCTCTTCACTACATAATGGAGGAAAGAGCTATTGAGAGAGGCCTGAGGAAGCGCGGCGCTTCCTAGCAGCAGCCAGGGTGAAGGACGTTTTAGCCTGCAACAGAAAAGGAGGCATTTTTAGGGGAAAGGAATGTGTTGGGGGCATCCCAGCATTAACAGAGCCTCTTTCCTGGCTTCCCAGACTCTTTCCGAGGAGAGCTGCTGCCAGTCGCGCACTGCCAGAGGCTTCCCGTGCAGACGTGAGGCCACAGCCAGGGAGAGGGCTCAGGCAGGCAGCCCCCGAGGGCTTTGCCGCTGCTGCACGTTGGGCAGCTCTGCCCCAGCGCCCATGCCTGCGAGACCTCCCTGACACCCCTGCCAGGATCCCTGCAGGCTGCTTTTGGTATTCACGCCAGAAGCAACAGGAACGGGGAAGGCCAGGCCCCCACCTCTCCCCGTCCAGCCGGCAGCAGGGGGAATACCTGGCCACTGGAGCCATAACTCTCCCACTCCATTGGCTCAGGCTGGCTGCAGCCTGCCAGGCTGTTGGTGCCCAGAGCCTGAAAGAGAAAAGGAGGCTTTGGCAGGGGAAGCCACGAAGGCAGAGACTCTGGCCCCAGGGCCTCTCTTCCTCCCCCGGCCCGGAGCAGGCGGTGCACAGCACAGGCAGTGCTGTCTGCCTGGAGTGGGCTCTCTCCCACCAGCAGTCCCTCTTCCCGCACTGCAGAAGACTGTGCACAAGGGAGCCCAGAGAAAGGTTTCCACTAGGAACTGCCCTGAAGAGTTTGCCTCTGTCACTGGCTGCAAGGCACGTGTGGATGGTTGTTCGCTGGGGTCTGCCTGGTGCTGCAACTGCTTCCGTGCAGCTGGGAGAGGGCCTGGGAGGCGTCAGGGCCCTGGTGCCAGGCACGTGTCTCCTCCTTCCCCCCCCGCAGCTGCAGGAGCTGTCCCACTTGCCCCCTGGCCTCTGCGAGGCCAGCTCCTCTCCAAGAGGCTGGCAAGCACCTCTGCCAGGATCCCCTCTGGATGCTCTTGGAAAACCAAGGCCCCATCTGTCCCCGTGCAGCCAGCTGGCTGCGGGGGCAGTACCTGGCCACTGCAGCCATAGCTTTCCCAGTCCATGGCTTCTGGGATGCCCCAGCCAGCCATGCCGTCCGTCTCCAAAGCCTGCAAGAGAAAAGGAGGCATTTGCAGGGAAGGCCATGAAGCCAGCGGGCTCTGGCCCCAGGGCCTCTTGTCCTCTCTCTGCCCGGGACAGGTGATGCACAGTGCAGGCAGTGCTAGGCCTGCCCGCAGCAGCCTCCTTCCCACCGGCAGTCCATCTTCCAGCGTGGGGGCAAAGTGAAAACTGGAGAAAAGAGAAAACTGAAATCTGGCCTGAGCCTGCTCTGGCCTGCAGTGGATTTGGGCCATCCCTCTGAGCCATCACGCAGGCCCTCCTGTCCCCGCGCAGCTCCCCTGCATCTTCTCCCGAGCATCAGTGGCCCCTGGTGCTGGCCGGCCCTGCTACACACCTGACCTTGTCGCTCCGTGGCCAGCACTGGAGACACTGTGGGACGGAACCTTGGAAGCATCCGTGTTCCCGTGGCGATAACAGCCCCGTTGTGAGGTGCCGGGGGGTGGGGGAGAGGGCAGGGCCAGTGGGGACGCAGTGAGGAAGGGTGGTCTTATGTTGGCCTTACCCTAGCACTGATGACCATGGCGGCAGAGACAAATCCTTGGTGTTGGGCTTGCTGGCTGGGAATGAGGTCTCCTCAAGCAATCCAGTGTTGATGCTGGTGGTCGCCTGCCGCAGAGGCTGGCGTCCACTCGGCGCTGTTGTTAGGCCCTTGCAAGCACGCTTTAATGCCTTGCTCTTGCTTCACTGCCCTGCAGCTCCCCTTACAACCTGATTTACACTAGGAGGTGTCTTTCACGTGGTCGAGACGTGTTCCTTGGTAGCCCAATTACCCCAAAGGCCAGTTTTGCCCAGCTCCCAGGTATGCATCTCTATAGCAGAGCACCTGTGAGTTGTTGGTGGCCTGGGAGCCTCTGGTGTCCTGCTGGGCTCCTTCTCGTCTCATGCTGGGCACCTTGCAGGCGCCATGTCCCGCGGCTGAGCCCAGCCTTCTCGCGGCTCCTGCACTACCGCCCATCACACGGGTTCCCTTGGCCTGCTCCGCCTGGAGAGGGCAGAAGGGGCACGTGGCCGCCCTGACCAGCGGAGACCTGAAGCTGTCGCACCCCTGCTGAGCAAAGGCCTCAGCCCAGCGAGGCTCGTGGGCTGGCAGGGGGAGCCCGCAGCCACCCTGGGTATAAGACGGTGGTTCCTTGCCTGGCGGCTCAGCCCCCTGCAGCCTCCGTGGGGCCTGCGCAAGGGCTTGCAAAGGCACAAGGCCCCCCACTGCCGTTGCCCAGCCTGGCATTTCTGGAGGCCGTTCGGCAGCGTCCTCCCTCTGCTGCCCGGCAGGAGACGCAAGTCTCTGCAGGGGCTTTGCTCCGCAGCTCGGCAGCGCCGTGTGCGGGACCGTCGGCAGGGTTTGCAGGGGCTGCTCAGCCTGGGGAAAGGGGCTGCGAGCGGTGCCACGGCCACAGCCCAGCGCCAGCGTGGGCCAGCTGCAGGCAGTGGGGGAGCTCGTGCATTTTAGCAGCGCACCTGCCCTCCCCAAGCCCCGACGCGCTCGCAGCTCCGCCACAGCCAAAACAGAGAGGCCTCTGTAAAGCTGGGGACCAGGCACCGAGCGAGCGGCGTTGCCTCCAAAGGGCAGCTGAAGGGCCGCCGCCGCTGTTACGCCAGAGCCTGCTCGAGCAAGGGGAGGAAGCAGGTGGGGGAGAAGAGGGGTAGGCACTGCGATAGCCTTGGGCCGCAGCCTGCGGCTGCTACGTGTAAAACCTGAGGCTCTACAAGCAGCCCTGGCGTTACACGGCGGGAAGAAGCCTTGTCGCAGCAGGCGCAGCGCTGCCTCGAGGCGCCAGGCTCCTGCAGCCCAGGAGAGACCATTCTTTCAAGCACTGTCTGTGACTTGCCGAAGGAAAAACTGGTGCTGGGGGACGTCACCTGGGATACAGGTGTGGGAGGTTTCTCCCGTCAAGGAGTCAAGCGTTGCTGCTGTTTCTAAAAGTCAAGCAGGGGACATTTCCTAAAACAAGGGTGGCTGCAGCCACCCTGAGGTCATGCTTTTGGATCCGGGTGCGGCAGACCTCGTACATCGGGCCCCGGACTGGAAGGCAGTGGCTGCCTAGGCTCCAGCCTGACACGGGCACGGCCTGACAGCGTTCACTACGTAGTGTATGTGCCTGCAGTCCGGGTGCAGTCTGAAGAAGGCTGCCGCAGGCTGCCAGCCTGACCGGGATGGGGGAGCAAGCTCTGTGTCAAGTACAGAGCCAGGCGAGAGGCTGAAGGTGCCCTGACCCATCATTCCCTCTTTTGCACCTTGATTGTCGGGACAAAAGAAGGTTAAGCCTTGACTCCTGGCTGTCACCGCGCTCCATTCTTGCCATACTTTCAGAGAGGCTCTTGGACGGGACAGACCCGCGCAGCCTTTGAGGAGACCTCCGCCAATGGGAATCTCATGTCAGGCAAGAGCAGGCTCTCTCCTCAGCGAGCCTCTCCTCCCCTGCGTGAAGCCACTAACCCCAAGGTGGCTGTGCTCTCACAACGAGAGTCCTGTAGTTGCATCAGGCAACTACCTTGTGACTGGCTCCTAGAAGAAAGGGTGACACCCAGGGGTGCCTTTGCCCCACTTCCTGGGCGACAGGTTAGAAAACCGCAACTTGGACGGAGGGAGAGTGGGAGTTTGGAGCACCACTGTCACAAGGAGGCAAAAGTTGACTCCTGGGATGGCTTCCTCAGAGCCACCAGCCCGCCATCCCATTACCTGATCTTTTCCCAAGCCTGCCTTCTCTTCCAAAGGCTCAGAAGACTCTCTGCCATGAATGAATTCCTCACAAAGGACAGAGCTGCTCTGAGTTATGTCGCTTTACTGCATCAGCCCCCAGACTCTTTGCTGCTCAGCCACTGCCATCAGCTCTCTGGGGGTTTCTTTGCTCAAGCCACCTGAACAGCTTCCACCTGCCTTTCCAAGGCTCCAAACGCAGGCTGCAGCACTGTCGTGAGTTGCACCTTACAGCAAACACACAGCGTCCTTTTTATGTGTTATCTAGGCATTGTTTTGCAGGAGCCTCCTTTAGTTCTTTGCAAGATTGGTCCATAGCTTACCTGAGCTGTTCTGGGTGCCCTTTCTGTACAGAGAAATCAAGGTGACAGACAAGGGTCAGCAGTGCCTACATCTTGCCCCCAGGCTGTGTGCTGCTCAGCCACTGCCATCAGCTCTCTGGGGGGGTGTTTGCTCAAGCCACCGGAACAGCTTCCACCTGCCTTTCCAGGCTCCAAACACAGGCTGCGCCACTGTCTTTACAAGGAGCGCCTCTTCCCTCAGGATGCAAACTTTGCTTGCGCAAGCACAGTGGTCCAGCACCCGGGGGAGGAGAGAAGGGTTCCCTCAGCACTCCTCTACTTGGGGGGCGATTCTCCTGCCTCTCGCCACCCCCGTGCCCTGCGCTATCTCAGCTCTGAGCCTGGCAGTCACGTCCACGCCAGAATGCCTGGCCCACCGCAGCAGTGCTCATCTCACCTTTATTCTGTGTCTTTTGGAGAGAAAACAAGAAAAGCCCCAACCCTCCACACTCTGAGTGTGAAGTGTGAGCCGTACTTGTTCTCGCCTGTCGATTTTCTGTGGTTTCTCGGCAACTGCGGTGGGCCGCAAGGCTCCTGCCGCACTGAATTAACGGAAGGCAATCGACTGCTGGCCATGGAAACATTTGACAAGAACTCTGAAGCACAGCAGTCTTCGTGCCACAGGCACCCTAACCTAGGCACATGAACTTAGCTCAGCAACACAGAGGCGAGGGCAAGCGCTGGGAGTCCCCTCTCCTTCCCTGATGACTCCTTGATAGGCCAGGCCTTCCCAGTCCACGTGAGAAAACTCGTTGTGGCTGGTTGAGGAGAAACTCCCACTCCTCTGCCTTGCCAGTTAGGCATAAGGTCTTGTCCCACTGTTGGAGGAGTTGCTGGTGACTGTTGTGATGAGCTGTAAATCACGAGAGCAGCAAAAGAATCCCAGGAGGCAAGAGCAGCGCTTGGAAGTAAAGCCTTTATTCTCTGCTGGGGAGGCGCGGGGAAGGGAGGAGGCGCGGGGGGGCAGGGGGCTCCGCTCCCCGGGGACTCTGCGGCTCTGGGCAGCAGCTATGCTGGAAGATCCTTGGGAGGGCAGCCGGAGGGGCTGTGCCACGCGGCGAGGCCTCTTCTGCACTGACGCGCGAGTCGCACCATCGGCAGCCCCTGCGGCTCCGAGGGAGGCAGGCAGGGAAGGACAGGGCCATGAGCGCCACAGGGTGCCGAGCCTTCCCCGGCCCGGCAAAGGCAGCAGGAGGGAGGTGGAGCGCAGCCCTCTGCCATGTGCTTTGTGCATGTTCTTTTCCCCACGGACTGTTCAAGAGTCTGAGCAAACTCCCTCGCTTCTCTTGCTGGCCGTTGCTTCTCAGCACCGGTGTGAGAGCAGCTCTGAAGGCCGGAGCCACACACCTCCTCAGCTCAGCCCCCAGCAGCCACCCAGCCAGTGGCCTCTCTCAGCACTCGCCTGGCTCGCTCTTGCCCGTCAGAGGCTTTACGCGCGTGGCTCTCCGCCGGGCCCCTCTCTGGGAAGGGGGCTTTGGAGCTGATGGAGGGACGGGCTTTCCAGCACTGGAGCACAAGGTCTTGATGTGGGTGCCGAGGGGTGATCGAGGGGCTTCTGCACGCCTTCTGGTGTGCTCTGAGCATCTTGCTCGGAGCTTTGCAGGACAGGTGGGAGGAGATTAGGTGCCAGTTCCTCTTGAGATTCTTCAGATTCTGCTTCGTCCTCTGAAGGCATGACCATTCCGGGGATGGTGATAGGTGGGAGCTTCATGCCTGCTGGATGCTTGTGTAATTTTTTAGCAGGGATTTTCTTTTCTTCCGGCCTTAGAAAGCCCTGGCCCAGAGAGCTCTCCTTCCCACCTCTTGGTCTGGGCTCTTTTGCGACCCGCCTTCCACAGTTCCCTCCTGAAGCCGCTGCACTCAGAGGGCGACCACACTGCTCTACTAGCTGCTCCACTAGCCCACTCTCCTCAGTGCTTTCTTCTGAAGTGTCCTCAAAGCATCTTGCCTTGGCATGCATTTCTTTTTCTAACACTTCTTCTCCTTCTTCAGGGTGTCAAGAGCATCACGGACAATGATTTCCGCATACGCTTTTAATTCTGCATGGAGGTGCTGAACGTTGGAAATGGCATTTTGGATGCCACGCCTTGCAAGTGTGCTACTCTCTTGCGACACAGCAGCAACATTTTGCAAAGGTTGCAGCAGGGGCAACATTGTGGCGTCTGGTGTCCGATGTCCAGAGGCACTAGCTGATCCTTGCCCTTCTTTTGTGACCTGGGTGGAGACAGGTGTCTGGGGTGGCTGCGGTTCTCTCTTGGAAATAGCCTCAAGGGGCAGCTTCGGGATGTCAGAAAATTTGCACTGGAAGTGCCGTTCAAATTGGGAAGCTACGAAGGATTGCAAGGTGGCTGCAACACGCTCAACAGCATCCGTGGCAATTTGGTCAAGAGACGGCAGAGAAGATGCTCCGTCATAGCCTGCCACCTCAGCTTGCCTCGCTCTGCTTTCTCCCCATTTGCCAGCTCGCGTGGCTCCTCCGGCAACGCGCTGCTGCCTCCGCCTGGCTGACAGCCTGGCCTCAGAGGCCTCTGATGGGCTGCCTACCAAACGCTTCCCCAAGCGATCCAAAAGGGTTGCTGCAATCGCTCTAGCCACCTGTGCAAAGTCCTTCTTCCTGCAGCACCCAGCTGCTGTCATGCTTTGCCTGTCAGGCTGTGCCACAGGATGGAGCCGGGCAGCATTTAACATGCCCCGCTAATGAGAATCGGGCAACAGCAGGCTCTTCTCTAAGCTAACCTCTGAGCTCCTGCAGGAGGAAACCAACCCGCCAATGGCTAAGCACCGCCACTACTGGCCTCAGGGACGCTGCATGCTTGGCTGCTCGCCACACGAGAAACCAGCAACAGGGACCGTGGGGACACGTGGTGCAGCTAAGGGATTTGTGCTGAGTGGCGGAGTCTGAGAGCACAAGAGCCCACTGAGAGTGCCAGGCGCACCTGCTCCTGCTCAGCCGGCTGGGGGAGGCGTGCGTCTTCTTCAGGAGCCTCAGGCTTCTCCATGCTCTCCGCAATCCTGGCGAGATACCTTGGAAGAGACATACAGATGGCTGAAAGAGAGCGCCTGGAGCTGTCTTGCCCAGACCGTTGCCTGCTCAGCCCCTGCCCTCCTCCTGCTCTGGGCTTCCTGGCTCCAGTGCCCCAAAGAGCTTCCAGCTGCCTTTGCCAGCCTCCAGGCGCTGCTTGCACCACTCTAGGCACAACCAGCCTCTGCTCACGCAGCAACTGGGCACTTTCCTGGAACACAAGGCCCCAGGCAGCACCTCGCCGAAGGGCCACGGGCCCGCTCCGAGCGCAGGCCTTCCTTGTGCTGCCTCTTACCTGGCCCTCACGTCCTGCTCTGCAGCTCTCAGGCTCTCTCGTTGCTCCCACAGCAGCTGCTCTCGCAGGCGAGAAATGTCCATGCCTTGCGGCAGTTCGGGGGCATTCTTTAATTTTGCCGGTTGTTCTCGAAGCGTTTGCTGAAAGTTGACAGCCGGCTTTAGCTCCCCTTTGCCACAACATGCTCTCACGCGCCTGCGTGTGGAGGCTTCACGCTGGCCCAGAGCAGCGCTCTGCTTCAGCCGCGCACCCAGGGCAGGAGAGAAGGACTTCCCTCGGCACTGCCGGCAGGCGCTGGGGGAGGACTTTCCTGCCCGCCCCCAGCCCCAGCCCTGTGAACCCTGAGCTTTACGTACTTGTTCTCGACGGTACATTTTGTCAGCCTCTATCTTGAGCGTGGTCAGGTACTGCCTGTACTCGTTGAACTCCCGCAGGGTGCAAACGACCTATGGCGAGATGAGGGGGAGAAAGCAGCCACCACTTGTCACGCTCACTCCGCAGCCTGCCTTGCCCCAAAGAGCGCTAAGGCAGCGGGAGCTGCTCCCCTGCACAGCCTGCCCTGCCCAGCGGCTGGCGGCTTTGCTCCCAGCCAGCCAGCCAGCGGCGAGCAGCGCCCCTCGCTCCGCCGCCAGCCCACACGCCCGCTGCTCCGTCGGCGCCGAGGCAGCGCGGCACAGCCTTGGAAGAGCAGGAGTGGGAATTCCCGGAGCGGGCTCTGGGCTCCTTCTGCCCCCAGGGAAATCAGCACAGCAGCCCTGCGCCCTCCACCCGCAAGAAGAGGCTGCAGCAAGCGCTCTGGCAACCTGCCGCTGCCCCTCCGATGGAAACTGCTCTTCTCACCCTGATGTCCAACCTACTTTGCCATCGCTGGTGATGTAACCTCCTCTCCTTAGTCGCCAGAGGTTGCCTTTGCGGTGGTAGTAGGCTCGCAAATGTGGGTCGTGCAGACTGTTGTACTCGGAGCTCAGGGAGCGGCAGTATGGATCTCCCAGATTGAAATAACCGGATGGCTGGTGAAGCTGCAGAAAGTATCGTCCGCAGCATGAGCGGGGAGGAGAGATCAGGAAAGAGAGAAAGAGACTTCCGAGCTTTGTCAGCTCATAGGGTAGTGCTTTCAAGCCTCCGAGGTTGAGGGTATTGCCTGCAGAGCCTGGATTCACATCTCGGGCCCTGCCAGAAGGAGCCCTTCCCCCAGCACCTGGACGCCTTGCTGCCTACTGCACGCAGGGCATGAGCGGCACGCTTGCACGGCGCCACAAGGCAGGCTGGCGTTGGCTCTGGCAAGCTCGTGCACGGCAGAGAGCAGCGGTGGGAGACGCTCTGCCGACCTGTGGCCGGTATCGGGCCCTGCTCTTTGCAACTCCTGCCTTCTGTCAGCGGCACGGAGCCCGGAGCTTGCTTTGCCCGCTGAGGCCTGCCTCATTTAAGGACTGCAGCTCCCACTCTACAGCACGTCGCCACGCTGATTTCTGTGAAAGGCTCTTTCTTTTGCAGGCTGCTCAATGGGTCTGGGCAAGGAGACAATGCAAAAGGAGGGACTTTTCCTCCCCCGTTGCCCTGCTTTTACCTTTTCCCCCAGCTCGGTCCGGTAGAAGACAGCGTTGGAGCCAGGCAGCAACGGGAGTTTGACCCCGAGCGGGATATCCAGCAGCTCAGGACATCCTACTCGGAGCTGCTGTCTTCTGCGCCCGAGCTAAAAAGACAGAGACGCTCATGGGCATTCGGGCCACCATCTCAAGAGGCTTCTTGCACAGCACGTACCAGAAATGCTCTTTAAAGAGCCCAAGGAGACAAGGAGAGTGCAAAGAGTGGCCTATTCCACAGCAGCTCTCTGCTTTGTCTCCTCCTTCCCTGCAGCTCCAACGCCTGTAGACCAAAGCCCTTGCGTCCTTGCACGCCACCCCTGCCGTCTGCCGAGCTGGAATCCAGCATGGGCAGAGAGACAGGACCCCCGGAGAGCCTCCACTGCCCTCTGTCTATCGCTGCCACTTCCCTCCGCACTGCCGCATGCCCCAGAGCAGCCCTGCGTGGTCGCCGGCTCCCAAGCTGAGCCCTCTGCATCCGTCCAGCACGCACCTTGCCCCTCTTCTCCTCCGCACTCAGCAGTCCGTCTAGGTCTCGGAGGCCAGCAGCGAGATAATGCTCCGTGGCTCCTATCAAGAGCCCTTCTGCAGCTGCGACCCTCCGCTGGCACCTCTCGCTCCAGCGGCACGCAGCTCTGCTCGCCGCAGCCGGTCTCCCAGCGCTTGGCACTACCAGCACAACCGCGCACTGTTGCGTTGCCGCTTTCCCGCGCCACCGCCCCGCTGCTGCGAGGCCACCGCGGGGCCGGCCTGCAGCCCTGGCCTGCCCTTGGCTTGCAGGAGAGTTCAAGAGCAAGGCCGAGCCAGCCCTTGACAAGCCTATGCCAGGCCTTCCCCGGGCATGGACATGTGTGCCCAGGGCTTGACCTTTCCCAAGCACCAGCCAGAGCACCCAAGCCAGTAAATGGGTGCTCAGAGACACGCGCAGGCAGCGCTGCCGACCAGGACGCTGCTCTGGCTCACTCCGTGCTGCCCCACACCTCGCCCTCCCCGAAGACCCCTCTTCCTGGCAGGCACCGAGCGGTGAAGGGCGAGCCCCCGAATTCCCCCCAAACCACACAAAACTGGAACGAGACTCAGTCAAAGCTGTTGGGACCTCTTCCTGCTCAGTTAGGGGAAGGACACCGCCTTCCTTGCACCCGCCAGCTCCTCTCGCCCAGCGTTTGCGTGCAGTGGTCAGCTCGTCCCTTCCTCGAGCTCTTTGGGAGAGGAAATCCGAGGCGGCTCAGCACAGAGCCGTGGGCTGGAGAGCCAGCCAGACGCCCCGGCAGCCGGGAGGCAGGAGGAGGAGAAAGCAGGCTGCTGCAAGGGACGGGAAAGCCTGGTCGCAGCCCTGGGACATGAGTGCCACGCAACTGAAGCAGACAAAATGGGCCCCAACACATGAACTCCCACACCCGCCGAGGAACGGGGACGACCTCCCTTGGTCACTTGGTTCCAGTCCCCGGTGACTGCATAGGGACGTAGCAGCTGCCATCATGGTCTCCAGCACGGGCGCGATTCCTGGCAGCAGGCGATTTCTTCACGAGGACCCTCCTGGGAAACTGTACCCCTCCCCCCCCCATAAGGCCTTTCCTGACGGTTTCCAAGCCCATGCCGAGCCATGTATTCACCACGAGTCTCTGAGAGCTCGCCTTTGCCTTTCAAGGCCGTACGTCCTTTGGGCCCTACAGCTTCCCTTGGACTTTGGCATGTGGACTGTGGGTAAATGTTCTCGCAGCCATCCTGAAAGCTTCAGAGGTACGCCGGGGGATAGGGCTTGTCGATCTCCCCCCCTCAGGCATCCCCAGACCCACATTTCCAGGGGAGTCCTACAGATACCTTTCTTCGGGACCTCACCTGCACATGATAGCTGAAATCATGCAGCTATTTAGCAAAGCTCAACAAACATACCTACAGTCTGCATGCTTTTTGTGAGTGGAGCTCACTTAAAAACAACACACAACACTTAAAGAACTACACATCAATATATATTTAAAAAACACAAAAACACAAAAACACAACATTCTCTTCACTACATAATGGAGGAAAGAGCTATTGAGAGAGGCCTGAGGAAGCGCGGCGCTTCCTAGCAGCAGCCGGGGTGAAGGACGTTTTAGCCTGCAACAGAAAAGGAGGCATTTTTAGGGGAAAGGAATGTGTTGGGGGCATCCCAGCATTAACAGAGCCTCTTTCCTGGCTTCCCAGACTCTTTCCGAGGAGAGCTGCTGCCAGTCGCGCACTGCCAGAGGCTTCCCGTGCAGACGTGAGGCCACAGCCAGGGAGAGGGCTCAGGCAGGCAGCCCCCGAGGGCTTTGCCGCTGCTGCACGTTGGGCAGCTCTGCCCCAGCGCCCATGCCTGCGAGACCTCCCTGACACCCCTGCCAGGATCCCTGCAGGCTGCTTTTGGTATTCACGCCAGAAGCAACAGGAACGGGGAAGGCCAGGCCCCCACCTCTCCCCGTCCAGCCGGCAGCAGGGGGAATACCTGGCCACTGGAGCCGTAACTCTCCCACTCCATTGGCTCAGGCTGGCTGCAGCCTGCCAGGCTGTTGGTGCCCAGAGCCTGCAAGAGAAAAGGAGGCTTTGGCAGGGGAAGCCACAAAGCCAGAGGCTCTGGCCCCAGGGCCTCTTGTCCTCTCCCTGCCCGGGGCAGGCGGTGCGCAGCACAGGCAGTGTTATTGCCTGCCCACAGCAGGGTCCTTCCCAGCAGCCCATCCCTTTCAGAGCTGGAGAGCGCTGTGGGCAAGCAGGCAGCTAAAGTGCCGGTGTTGTGCCTGTCCCTGGCTACCAGGAGCCTCGGGAAGGCTGTTCTCCAGCACATGCTTGGTCCTTCAGTGTCTTCCCCGCCTCTGGGAGAGGGCCTGGGAGGTGGCAGGGCCCTTGTCGCCGGCATGTTTCACCGCCTTCGCCTCTGCAGCCGTGGCAGCTGTGCCACTTGCCCTCAAATCCTCTGAGTGGCCAGCTCCTCTCCAGGAGGGTGGCAAGCGCCTGTGGCCTTTTTGCCCACCCGGGAGGTGACAGCAGTGCCGCACTCCCATGAGCGCTGCTGAGAGCTTGTCCCCAAGTGCGCCTGCCCAGGAAGTGCTTGCAGGAGGAGGCTGATGGGTTTTCTGCAGCCAAAGGCATTGCAGTGTCCTGAGGACGCCTCCTGGCCTGTTCTCCCAGGACTTGCTCAACTGACATGCTTGGGAGGCAGAGGAAGGAGCAAGCCCCGATCAGTCCCCATCCAGCCGGCTGCGGGGGGAATACCTGGCCACTGGAGCCATAGCTCTCCCATTCCATGGGTTCTGGCTGGTCACTGCCAGCCAGCCTGTCGGTGCCCAGAGCCTGAAAGAGAAAAGGAGGCTTTGGCAGGGGAAGCCACGAAGGCAGAGACTCTGGCCCCAGGGCCTCTCTTCCTCCCCCGGCCCGGAGCAGGCGGTGCACAGCACAGGCAGTGCTGTCTGCCTGGAGTGGGCTCTCTCCCACCAGCAGTCCCTCTTCCCGCACTGCAGAAGACTGTGCACAAGGGAGCCCAGAGAAAGGTTTCCACTAGGAACTGCCCTGAAGAGTTTGCCTCTGTCACTGGCTGCAAGGCACGTGTGGATGGTTGTTCGCTGGGGTCTGCCTGGTGCTGCAACTGCTTCCGTGCAGCTGGGAGAGGGCCTGGGAGGCGTCAGGGCCCTGGTGCCAGGCACGTGTCTCCTCCTTCCCCCCCCGCAGCTGCAGGAGCTGTCCCACTTGCCCCCTGGCCTCTGCGAGGCCAGCTCCTCTCCAAGAGGCTGGCAAGCACCTCTGCCAGGATCCCCTCTGGATGCTCTTGGAAAACCAAGGCCCCATCTGTCCCCGTGCAGCCAGCTGGCTGCGGGGGCAGTACCTGGCCACTGCAGCCATAGCTTTCCCAGTCCATGGCTTCTGGGATGCCCCAGCCAGCCATGCCGTCCGTCTCCAAAGCCTGCAAGAGAAAAGGAGGCATTTGCAGGGAAGGCCATGAAGCCAGCGGGCTCTGGCCCCAGGGCCTCTTGTCCTCTCTCTGCCCGGGACAGGTGATGCACAGTGCAGGCAGTGCTAGGCCTGCCCGCAGCAGCCTCCTTCCCACCGGCAGTCCATCTTCCAGCGTGGGGGCAAAGTGAAAACTGGAGAAAAGAGAAAACTGAAATCTGGCCTGAGCCTGCTCTGGCCTGCAGTGGATTTGGGCCATCCCTCTGAGCCATCACGCAGGCCCTCCTGTCCCCGCGCAGCTCCCCTGCATCTTCTCCCGAGCATCAGTGGCCCCTGGTGCTGGCCGGCCCTGCTACACACCTGACCTTGTCGCTCCGTGGCCAGCACTGGAGACACTGTGGGACGGAACCTTGGAAGCATCCGTGTTCCCGTGGCGATAACAGCCCCGTTGTGAGGTGCCGGGGGGTGGGGGAGAGGGCAGGGCCAGTGGGGACGCAGTGAGGAAGGGTGGTCTTATGTTGGCCTTACCCTAGCACTGATGACCATGGCGGCAGAGACAAATCCTTGGTGTTGGGCTTGCTGGCTGGGAATGAGGTCTCCTCAAGCAATCCAGTGTTGATGCTGGTGGTCGCCTGCCGCAGAGGCTGGCGTCCACTCGGCGCTGTTGTTAGGCCCTTGCAAGCACGCTTTAATGCCTTGCTCTTGCTTCACTGCCCTGCAGCTCCCCTTACAACCTGATTTACACTAGGAGGTGTCTTTCACGTGGTCGAGACGTGTTCCTTGGTAGCCCAATTACCCCAAAGGCCAGTTTTGCCCAGCTCCCAGGTATGCATCTCTATAGCAGAGCACCTGTGAGTTGTTGGTGGCCTGGGAGCCTCTGGTGTCCTGCTGGGCTCCTTCTCGTCTCATGCTGGGCACCTTGCAGGCGCCATGTCCCGCGGCTGAGCCCAGCCTTCTCGCGGCTCCTGCACTACCGCCCATCACACGGGTTCCCTTGGCCTGCTCCGCCTGGAGAGGGCAGAAGGGGCACGTGGCCGCCCTGACCAGCGGAGACCTGAAGCTGTCGCACCCCTGCTGAGCAAAGGCCTCAGCCCAGCGAGGCTCGTGGGCTGGCAGGGGGAGCCCGCAGCCACCCTGGGTATAAGACGGTGGTTCCTTGCCTGGCGGCTCAGCCCCCTGCAGCCTCCGTGGGGCCTGCGCAAGGGCTTGCAAAGGCACAAGGCCCCCCACTGCCGTTGCCCAGCCTGGCATTTCTGGAGGCCGTTCGGCAGCGTCCTCCCTCTGCTGCCCGGCAGGAGACGCAAGTCTCTGCAGGGGCTTTGCTCCGCAGCTCGGCAGCGCCGTGTGCGGGACCGTCGGCAGGGTTTGCAGGGGCTGCTCAGCCTGGGGAAAGGGGCTGCGAGCGGTGCCACGGCCACAGCCCAGCGCCAGCGTGGGCCAGCTGCAGGCAGTGGGGGAGCTCGTGCATTTTAGCAGCGCACCTGCCCTCCCCAAGCCCCGACGCGCTCGCAGCTCCGCCACAGCCAAAACAGAGAGGCCTCTGTAAAGCTGGGGACCAGGCACCGAGCGAGCGGCGTTGCCTCCAAAGGGCAGCTGAAGGGCCGCCGCCGCTGTTACGCCAGAGCCTGCTCGAGCAAGGGGAGGAAGCAGGTGGGGGAGAAGAGGGGTAGGCACTGCGATAGCCTTGGGCCGCAGCCTGCGGCTGCTACGTGTAAAACCTGAGGCTCTACAAGCAGCCCTGGCGTTACACGGCGGGAAGAAGCCTTGTCGCAGCAGGCGCAGCGCTGCCTCGAGGCGCCAGGCTCCTGCAGCCCAGGAGAGACCATTCTTTCAAGCACTGTCTGTGACTTGCCGAAGGAAAAACTGGTGCTGGGGGACGTCACCTGGGATACAGGTGTGGGAGGTTTCTCCCGTCAAGGAGTCAAGCGTTGCTGCTGTTTCTAAAAGTCAAGCAGGGGACATTTCCTAAAACAAGGGTGGCTGCAGCCACCCTGAGGTCATGCTTTTGGATCCGGGTGCGGCAGACCTCGTACATCGGGCCCCGGACTGGAAGGCAGTGGCTGCCTAGGCTCCAGCCTGACACGGGCACGGCCTGACAGCGTTCACTACGTAGTGTATGTGCCTGCAGTCCGGGTGCAGTCTGAAGAAGGCTGCCGCAGGCTGCCAGCCTGACCGGGATGGGGGAGCAAGCTCTGTGTCAAGTACAGAGCCAGGCGAGAGGCTGAAGGTGCCCTGACCCATCATTCCCTCTTTTGCACCTTGATTGTCGGGACAAAAGAAGGTTAAGCCTTGACTCCTGGCTGTCACCGCGCTCCATTCTTGCCATACTTTCAGAGAGGCTCTTGGACGGGACAGACCCGCGCAGCCTTTGAGGAGACCTCCGCCAATGGGAATCTCATGTCAGGCAAGAGCAGGCTCTCTCCTCAGCGAGCCTCTCCTCCCCTGCGTGAAGCCACTAACCCCAAGGTGGCTGTGCTCTCACAACGAGAGTCCTGTAGTTGCATCAGGCAACTACCTTGTGACTGGCTCCTAGAAGAAAGGGTGACACCCAGGGGTGCCTTTGCCCCACTTCCTGGGCGACAGGTTAGAAAACCGCAACTTGGACGGAGGGAGAGTGGGAGTTTGGAGCACCACTGTCACAAGGAGGCAAAAGTTGACTCCTGGGATGGCTTCCTCAGAGCCACCAGCCCGCCATCCCATTACCTGATCTTTTCCCAAGCCTGCCTTCTCTTCCAAAGGCTCAGAAGACTCTCTGCCATGAATGAATTCCTCACAAAGGACAGAGCTGCTCTGAGTTATGTCGCTTTACTGCATCAGCCCCCAGACTCTTTGCTGCTCAGCCACTGCCATCAGCTCTCTGGGGGTTTCTTTGCTCAAGCCACCTGAACAGCTTCCACCTGCCTTTCCAAGGCTCCAAACGCAGGCTGCAGCACTGTCGTGAGTTGCACCTTACAGCAAACACACAGCGTCCTTTTTATGTGTTATCTAGGCATTGTTTTGCAGGAGCCTCCTTTAGTTCTTTGCAAGATTGGTCCATAGCTTACCTGAGCTGTTCTGGGTGCCCTTTCTGTACAGAGAAATCAAGGTGACAGACAAGGGTCAGCAGTGCCTACATCTTGCCCCCAGGCTGTGTGCTGCTCAGCCACTGCCATCAGCTCTCTGGGGGGGTGTTTGCTCAAGCCACCGGAACAGCTTCCACCTGCCTTTCCAGGCTCCAAACACAGGCTGCGCCACTGTCTTTACAAGGAGCGCCTCTTCCCTCAGGATGCAAACTTTGCTTGCGCAAGCACAGTGGTCCAGCACCTGGGGGAGGAGAGAAGGGTTCCCTCAGCACTCCTCTACTTGGGGGGCGATTCTCCTGCCTCTCGCCACCCCCGTGCCCTGCGCTATCTCAGCTCTGAGCCTGGCAGTCACGTCCACGCCAGAATGCCTGGCCCACCGCAGCAGTGCTCATCTCACCTTTATTCTGTGTCTTTTGGAGAGAAAACAAGAAAAGCCCCAACCCTCCACACTCTGAGTGTGAAGTGTGAGCCGTACTTGTTCTCGCCTGTCGATTTTCTGTGGTTTCTCGGCAACTGCGGTGGGCCGCAAGGCTCCTGCCGCACTGAATTAACGGAAGGCAATCGACTGCTGGCCATGGAAACATTTGACAAGAACTCTGAAGCACAGCAGTCTTCGTGCCACAGGCACCCTAACCTAGGCACATGAACTTAGCTCAGCAACACAGAGGCGAGGGCAAGCGCTGGGAGTCCCCTCTCCTTCCCTGATGACTCCTTGATAGGCCAGGCCTTCCCAGTCCACGTGAGAAAACTCGTTGTGGCTGGTTGAGGAGAAACTCCCACTCCTCTGCCTTGCCAGTTAGGCATAAGGTCTTGTCCCACTGTTGGAGGAGTTGCTGGTGACTGTTGTGATGAGCTGTAAATCACGAGAGCAGCAAAAGAATCCCAGGAGGCAAGAGCAGCGCTTGGAAGTAAAGCCTTTATTCTCTGCTGGGGAGGCGCGGGGAAGGGAGGAGGCGCGGGGGGGCAGGGGGCTCCGCTCCCCGGGGACTCTGCGGCTCTGGGCAGCAGCTATGCTGGAAGATCCTTGGGAGGGCAGCCGGAGGGGCTGTGCCACGCGGCGAGGCCTCTTCTGCACTGACGCGCGAGTCGCACCATCGGCAGCCCCTGCGGCTCCGAGGGAGGCAGGCAGGGAAGGACAGGGCCATGAGCGCCACAGGGTGCCGAGCCTTCCCCGGCCCGGCAAAGGCAGCAGGAGGGAGGTGGAGCGCAGCCCTCTGCCATGTGCTTTGTGCATGTTCTTTTCCCCACGGACTGTTCAAGAGTCTGAGCAAACTCCCTCGCTTCTCTTGCTGGCCGTTGCTTCTCAGCACCGGTGTGAGAGCAGCTCTGAAGGCCGGAGCCACACACCTCCTCAGCTCAGCCCCCAGCAGCCACCCAGCCAGTGGCCTCTCTCAGCACTCGCCTGGCTCGCTCTTGCCCGTCAGAGGCTTTACGCGCGTGGCTCTCCGCCGGGCCCCTCTCTGGGAAGGGGGCTTTGGAGCTGATGGAGGGACGGGCTGCCTGCAGTACTGCTGGCCCGTGGAGGGGAAGGTGTCTCGCGTGCTCCCGGGCCTCACTTGAGGTTGTCTTTCCAGCACTGGAGCACAAGGTCTTGATGTGGGTGCCGAGGGGTGATCGAGGGGCTTCTGCACGCCTTCTGGTGTGCTCTGAGCATCTTGCTCGGAGCTTTGCAGGACAGGTGGGAGGAGATTAGGTGCCAGTTCCTCTTGAGATTCTTCAGATTCTGCTTCGTCCTCTGAAGGCATGACCATTCCGGGGATGGTGATAGGTGGGAGCTTCATGCCTGCTGGACGCTTGTGTAATTTTTTAGCAGGGATTTTCTTTTCTTCCGGCCTTAGAAAGCCCTGGCCCAGAGAGCTCTCCTTCCCACCTCTTGGTCTGGGCTCTTTTGCGACCCGCCTTCCACAGTTCCCTCCTGAAGCCGCTGTGCTCAGAGGGCGACCACACTGCTCTACTAGCTGCTCCACTAGCTCACTCTCCTCGGTGCTTTCTTCTGAAGTGTCCTCAAAGCATCTTGTCTTGGCATGCATTTCTTTTTCTAACAACTTCTTCTCCTTCTTCAGGGTGTCAAGAGCATCATGGACAATCATTTCCGCATACGCTTTTAATTCTGCATGGAGGTGCTGAACGTTGGAAATGGCATTTTGGATGCCACGCCTTGCAAGTGTGCTACTCTCTTGCAACACAGCAGCAACATTTTGCAAAGGTTGCAGCAGGGGCAACATTGTGGCGTCTGGTGTCCGATGTCCAGAGGCACTAGCTGATCCTTGCCCTTCTTTTGTGACCTGGGTGGAGACAGGTGTCTGGGGTGGCTGCGGTTCTCTCTTGGAAATAGCCTCAAGGGGCAGCTTCGGGATGTCAGAAAATTTGCACTGGAAGTGCCGTTCAAATTGGGAAGCTACGAAGGATTGCAAGGTGGCTGCAACACGCTCAACAGCATCCGTGGCAATTTGGTCAAGAGACGGCAGAGAAGATGCTCCGTCATAGCCTGCCACCTCAGCTTGCCTCGCTCTGCTTTCTCCCCATTTGCCAGCTCGCGTGGCTCCTCCGGCAACGCGCTGCTGCCTCCGCCTGGCTGACAGCCTGGCCTCAGAGGCCTCTGATGGGCTGCCTACCAAACGCTTCCCCAAGCGATCCAAAAGGGTTGCTGCAATCGCTCTAGCCACCTGTGCAAAGTCCTTCTTCCTGCAGCACCCAGCTGCTGTCATGCTTTGCCTGTCAGGCTGTGCCACAGGATGGAGCCGGGCAGCATTTAACATGCCCCGCTAATGAGAATCGGGCAACAGCAGGCTCTTCTCTAAGCTAACCTCTGAGCTCCTGCAGGAGGAAACCAACCCGCCAATGGCTAAGCACCGCCACTACTGGCCTCAGGGACGCTGCATGCTTGGCTGCTCGCCACACGAGAAACCAGCAACAGGGACCGTGGGGACACGTGGTGCAGCTAAGGGATTTGTGCTGAGTGGCGGAGTCTGAGAGCACAAGAGCCCACTGAGAGTGCCAGGCGCACCTGCTCCTGCTCAGCCGGCTGGGGGAGGCGTGCGTCTTCTTCAGGAGCCTCAGGCTTCTCCATGCTCTCCGCAATCCTGGCGAGATACCTTGGAAGAGACATACAGATGGCTGAAAGAGAGCGCCTGGAGCTGTCTTGCCCAGACCGTTGCCTGCTCAGCCCCTGCCCTCCTCCTGCTCTGGGCTTCCTGGCTCCAGTGCCCCAAAGAGCTTCCAGCTGCCTTTGCCAGCCTCCAGGCGCTGCTTGCACCACTCTAGGCACAACCAGCCTCTGCTCACGCAGCAACTGGGCACTTTCCTGGAACACAAGGCCCCAGGCAGCACCTCGCCGAAGGGCCACGGGCCCGCTCCGAGCGCAGGCCTTCCTTGTGCTGCCTCTTACCTGGCCCTCACGTCCTGCTCTGCAGCTCTCAGGCTCTCTCGTTGCTCCCACAGCAGCTGCTCTCGCAGGCGAGAAATGTCCATGCCTTGCGGCAGTTCGGGGGCATTCTTTAATTTTGCCGGTTGTTCTCGAAGCGTTTGCTGAAAGTTGACAGCCGGCTTTAGCTCCCCTTTGCCACAACATGCTCTCACGCGCCTGCGTGTGGAGGCTTCACGCTGGCCCAGAGCAGCGCTCTGCTTCAGCCGCGCACCCAGGGCAGGAGAGAAGGACTTCCCTCGGCACTGCCGGCAGGCGCTGGGGGAGGACTTTCCTGCCCGCCCCCAGCCCCAGCCCTGTGAACCCTGAGCTTTACGTACTTGTTCTCGACGGTACATTTTGTCAGCCTCTATCTTGAGCGTGGTCAGGTACTGCCTGTACTCGTTGAACTCCCGCAGGGTGCAAACGACCTATGGCGAGATGAGGGGGAGAAAGCAGCCACCACTTGTCACGCTCACTCCGCAGCCTGCCTTGCCCCAAAGAGCGCTAAGGCAGCGGGAGCTGCTCCCCTGCACAGCCTGCCCTGCCCAGCGGCTGGCGGCTTTGCTCCCAGCCAGCCAGCCAGCGGCGAGCAGCGCCCCTCGCTCCGCCGCCAGCCCACACGCCCGCTGCTCCGTCGGCGCCGAGGCAGCGCGGCACAGCCTTGGAAGAGCAGGAGTGGGAATTCCCGGAGCGGGCTCTGGGCTCCTTCTGCCCCCAGGGAAATCAGCACAGCAGCCCTGCGCCCTCCACCCGCAAGAAGAGGCTGCAGCAAGCGCTCTGGCAACCTGCCGCTGCCCCTCCGATGGAAACTGCTCTTCTCACCCTGATGTCCAACCTACTTTGCCATCGCTGGTGATGTAACCTCCTCTCCTTAGTCGCCAGAGGTTGCCTTTGCGGTGGTAGTAGGCTCGCAAATGTGGGTCGTGCAGACTGTTGTACTCGGAGCTCAGGGAGCGGCAGTATGGATCTCCCAGATTGAAATAACCGGATGGCTGGTGAAGCTGCAGAAAGTATCGTCCGCAGCATGAGCGGGGAGGAGAGATCAGGAAAGAGAGAAAGAGACTTCCGAGCTTTGTCAGCTCATAGGGTAGTGCTTTCAAGCCTCCGAGGTTGAGGGTATTGCCTGCAGAGCCTGGATTCACATCTCGGGCCCTGCCAGAAGGAGCCCTTCCCCCAGCACCTGGACGCCTTGCTGCCTACTGCACGCAGGGCATGAGCGGCACGCTTGCACGGCGCCACAAGGCAGGCTGGCGTTGGCTCTGGCAAGCTCGTGCACGGCAGAGAGCAGCGGTGGGAGACGCTCTGCCGACCTGTGGCCGGTATCGGGCCCTGCTCTTTGCAACTCCTGCCTTCTGTCAGCGGCACGGAGCCCGGAGCTTGCTTTGCCCGCTGAGGCCTGCCTCATTTAAGGACTGCAGCTCCCACTCTACAGCACGTCGCCACGCTGATTTCTGTGAAAGGCTCTTTCTTTTGCAGGCTGCTCAATGGGTCTGGGCAAGGAGACAATGCAAAAGGAGGGACTTTTCCTCCCCCGTTGCCCTGCTTTTACCTTTTCCCCCAGCTCGGTCCGGTAGAAGACAGCGTTGGAGCCAGGCAGCAACGGGAGTTTGACCCCGAGCGGGATATCCAGCAGCTCAGGACATCCTACTCGGAGCTGCTGTCTTCTGCGCCCGAGCTAAAAAGACAGAGACGCTCATGGGCATTCGGGCCACCATCTCAAGAGGCTTCTTGCACAGCACGTACCAGAAATGCTCTTTAAAGAGCCCAAGGAGACAAGGAGAGTGCAAAGAGTGGCCTAATCCACAGCAGCTCTCTGCTTCGTCGCCTCCTTCCCTACAGCTCCAACGCCTGTAGACCAAAGCCCTTGTGTCCTTGCGTGCTACCCCTGCACCCCTGCCGTCTGCCGAGCTGGAATCCAGCATGGGCAGAGAGACAGGACCCCCGGAGAGCCTCCACTGCCCTCTGTCTATCGCTGCCACTTCCCTCCGCACTGCCGCATGCCCCAGAGCAGCCCTGCATGGTCGCCGGCTCCCAAGCTGAGCCCTCTGCATCCGTCCAGCACGCACCTTGCCCCTCTTCTCCGCACTCAGCAGTCCGTCTAGGTCTCGGAGGCCAGCAGCGAGATAATGCTCCGTGGCTCCTATCAAGAGCCCTTCTGCAGCTGCGACCCTCCGCTGGCACCTCTCGCTCCAGCGGCACGCAGCTCTGCTCGCCGCAGCCGGTCTCCCAGCGCTTGGCACTACCAGCACAACCGCGCACTGTTGCGTTGCCGCTTTCCCGCGCCACCGCCCCGCTGCTGCGAGGCCACCGCGGGGCCGGCCTGCAGCCCTGGCCTGCCCTTGGCTTGCAGGAGAGTTCAAGAGCAAGGCCGAGCCAGCCCTTGACAAGCCTATGCCAGGCCTTCCCCGGGCATGGACATGTGTGCCCAGGGCTTGACCTTTCCCAAGCACCAGCCAGAGCACCCAAGCCAGTAAATGGGTGCTCAGAGACACGCGCAGGCAGCGCTGCCGACCAGGACGCTGCTCTGGCTCACTCCGTGCTGCCCCACACCTCGCCCTCCCCGAAGACCCCTCTTCCTGGCAGGCACCGAGCGGTGAAGGGCGAGCCCCCGAATTCCCCCCAAACCACACAAAACTGGAACGAGACTCAGTCAAAGCTGTTGGGACCTCTTCCTGCTCAGTTAGGGGAAGGACACCGCCTTCCTTGCACCCGCCAGCTCCTCTCGCCCAGCGTTTGCGTGCAGTGGTCAGCTCGTCCCTTCCTCGAGCTCTTTGGGAGAGGAAATCCGAGGCGGCTCAGCACAGAGCCGTGGGCTGGAGAGCCAGCCAGACGCCCCGGCAGCCGGGAGGCAGGAGGAGGAGAAAGCAGGCTGCTGCAAGGGACGGGAAAGCCTGGTCGCAGCCCTGGGACATGAGTGCCACGCAACTGAAGCAGACAAAATGGGCCCCAACACATGAACTCCCACACCCGCCGAGGAACGGGGACGACCTCCCTTGGTCACTTGGTTCCAGTCCCCGGTGACTGCATAGGGACGTAGCAGCTGCCATCATGGTCTCCAGCACGGGCGCGATTCCTGGCAGCAGGCGATTTCTTCACGAGGACCCTCCTGGGAAACTGTACCCCTCCCCCCCCCATAAGGCCTTTCCTGACGGTTTCCAAGCCCATGCCGAGCCATGTATTCACCACGAGTCTCTGAGAGCTCGCCTTTGCCTTTCAAGGCCGTACGTCCTTTGGGCCCTACAGCTTCCCTTGGACTTTGGCATGTGGACTGTGGGTAAATGTTCTCGCAGCCATCCTGAAAGCTTCAGAGGTACGCCGGGGGATAGGGCTTGTCGATCTCCCCCCCTCAGGCATCCCCAGACCCACATTTCCAGGGGAGTCCTACAGATACCTTTCTTCGGGACCTCACCTGCACATGATAGCTGAAATCATGCAGCTATTTAGCAAAGCTCAACAAACATACCTACAGTCTGCATGCTTTTTGTGAGTGGAGCTCACTTAAAAACAACACACAACACTTAAAGAACTACACATCAATATATATTTAAAAAACACAAAAACACAAAAACACAACATTCTCTTCACTACATAATGGAGGAAAGAGCTATTGAGAGAGGCCTGAGGAAGCGCGGCGCTTCCTAGCAGCAGCCGGGGTGAAGGACGTTTTAGCCTGCAACAGAAAAGGAGGCATTTTTAGGGGAAAGGAATGTGTTGGGGGCATCCCAGCATTAACAGAGCCTCTTTCCTGGCTTCCCAGACTCTTTCCGAGGAGAGCTGCTGCCAGTCGCGCACTGCCAGAGGCTTCCCGTGCAGACGTGAGGCCACAGCCAGGGAGAGGGCTCAGGCAGGCAGCCCCCGAGGGCTTTGCCGCTGCTGCACGTTGGGCAGCTCTGCCCCAGCGCCCATGCCTGCGAGACCTCCCTGACACCCCTGCCAGGATCCCTGCAGGCTGCTTTTGGTATTCACGCCAGAAGCAACAGGAACGGGGAAGGCCAGGCCCCCACCTCTCCCCGTCCAGCCGGCAGCAGGGGGAATACCTGGCCACTGGAGCCATAACTCTCCCACTCCATTGGCTCAGGCTGGCTGCAGCCTGCCAGGCTGTTGGTGCCCAGAGCCTGCAAGAGAAAAGGAGGCTTTGGCAGGGGAAGCCACAAAGCCAGAGGCTCTGGCCCCAGGGCCTCTTGTCCTCTCCCTGCCCAGGGCAGGCGGTGCGCAGCACAGGCAGTGTTATTGCCTGCCCACAGCAGGGTCCTTCCCAGCAGCCCATCCCTTTCAGAGCTGGAGAGCGCTGTGGGCAAGCAGGCAGCTAAAGTGCCGGTGTTGTGCCTGTCCCTGGCTACCAGGAGCCTCGGGAAGGCTGTTCTCCAGCACATGCTTGGTCCTTCAGTGTCTTCCCCGCCTCTGGGAGAGGGCCTGGGAGGTGGCAGGGCCCTTGTCGCCGGCATGTTTCACCGCCTTCGCCTCTGCAGCCGTGGCAGCTGTGCCACTTGCCCTCAAATCCTCTGAGTGGCCAGCTCCTCTCCAGGAGGGTGGCAAGCGCCTGTGGCCTTTTTGCCCACCCGGGAGGTGACAGCAGTGCCGCACTCCCATGAGCGCTGCTGAGAGCTTGTCCCCAAGTGCGCCTGCCCAGGAAGTGCTTGCAGGAGGAGGCTGATGGGTTTTCTGCAGCCAAAGGCATTGCAGTGTCCTGAGGACGCCTCCTGGCCTGTTCTCCCAGGACTTGCTCAACTGACATGCTTGGGAGGCAGAGGAAGGAGCAAGCCCCGATCAGTCCCCATCCAGCCGGCTGCGGGGGGGAATACCTGGCCACTGGAGCCATAGCTCTCCCATTCCATGGGTTCTGGCTGGTCACTGCCAGCCAGCCTGTCGGTGCCCAGAGCCTGAAAGAGAAAAGGAGGCTTTGGCAGGGGAAGCCACGAAGGCAGAGACTCTGGCCCCAGGGCCTCTCTTCCTCCCCCGGCCCGGAGCAGGCGGTGCACAGCACAGGCAGTGCTGTCTGCCTGGAGTGGGCTCTCTCCCACCAGCAGTCCCTCTTCCCGCACTGCAGAAGACTGTGCACAAGGGAGCCCAGAGAAAGGTTTCCACTAGGAACTGCCCTGAAGAGTTTGCCTCTGTCACTGGCTGCAAGGCACGTGTGGATGGTTGTTCGCTGGGGTCTGCCTGGTGCTGCAACTGCTTCCGTGCAGCTGGGAGAGGGCCTGGGAGGCGTCAGGGCCCTGGTGCCAGGCACGTGTCTCCTCCTTCCCCCCCCGCAGCTGCAGGAGCTGTCCCACTTGCCCCCTGGCCTCTGCGAGGCCAGCTCCTCTCCAAGAGGCTGGCAAGCACCTCTGCCAGGATCCCCTCTGGATGCTCTTGGAAAACCAAGGCCCCATCTGTCCCCGTGCAGCCAGCTGGCTGCGGGGGCAGTACCTGGCCACTGCAGCCATAGCTTTCCCAGTCCATGGCTTCTGGGATGCCCCAGCCAGCCATGCCGTCCGTCTCCAAAGCCTGCAAGAGAAAAGGAGGCATTTGCAGGGAAGGCCATGAAGCCAGCGGGCTCTGGCCCCAGGGCCTCTTGTCCTCTCTCTGCCCGGGACAGGTGATGCACAGTGCAGGCAGTGCTAGGCCTGCCCGCAGCAGCCTCCTTCCCACCGGCAGTCCATCTTCCAGCGTGGGGGCAAAGTGAAAACTGGAGAAAAGAGAAAACTGAAATCTGGCCTGAGCCTGCTCTGGCCTGCAGTGGATTTGGGCCATCCCTCTGAGCCATCACGCAGGCCCTCCTGTCCCCGCGCAGCTCCCCTGCATCTTCTCCCGAGCATCAGTGGCCCCTGGTGCTGGCCGGCCCTGCTACACACCTGACCTTGTCGCTCCGTGGCCAGCACTGGAGACACTGTGGGACGGAACCTTGGAAGCATCCGTGTTCCCGTGGCGATAACAGCCCCGTTGTGAGGTGCCGGGGGGTGGGGGAGAGGGCAGGGCCAGTGGGGACGCAGTGAGGAAGGGTGGTCTTATGTTGGCCTTACCCTAGCACTGATGACCATGGCGGCAGAGACAAATCCTTGGTGTTGGGCTTGCTGGCTGGGAATGAGGTCTCCTCAAGCAATCCAGTGTTGATGCTGGTGGTCGCCTGCCGCAGAGGCTGGCGTCCACTCGGCGCTGTTGTTAGGCCCTTGCAAGCACGCTTTAATGCCTTGCTCTTGCTTCACTGCCCTGCAGCTCCCCTTACAACCTGATTTACACTAGGAGGTGTCTTTCACGTGGTCGAGACGTGTTCCTTGGTAGCCCAATTACCCCAAAGGCCAGTTTTGCCCAGCTCCCAGGTATGCATCTCTATAGCAGAGCACCTGTGAGTTGTTGGTGGCCTGGGAGCCTCTGGTGTCCTGCTGGGCTCCTTCTCGTCTCATGCTGGGCACCTTGCAGGCGCCATGTCCCGCGGCTGAGCCCAGCCTTCTCGCGGCTCCTGCACTACCGCCCATCACACGGGTTCCCTTGGCCTGCTCCGCCTGGAGAGGGCAGAAGGGGCACGTGGCCGCCCTGACCAGCGGAGACCTGAAGCTGTCGCACCCCTGCTGAGCAAAGGCCTCAGCCCAGCGAGGCTCGTGGGCTGGCAGGGGGAGCCCGCAGCCACCCTGGGTATAAGACGGTGGTTCCTTGCCTGGCGGCTCAGCCCCCTGCAGCCTCCGTGGGGCCTGCGCAAGGGCTTGCAAAGGCACAAGGCCCCCCACTGCCGTTGCCCAGCCTGGCATTTCTGGAGGCCGTTCGGCAGCGTCCTCCCTCTGCTGCCCGGCAGGAGACGCAAGTCTCTGCAGGGGCTTTGCTCCGCAGCTCGGCAGCGCCGTGTGCGGGACCGTCGGCAGGGTTTGCAGGGGCTGCTCAGCCTGGGGAAAGGGGCTGCGAGCGGTGCCACGGCCACAGCCCAGCGCCAGCGTGGGCCAGCTGCAGGCAGTGGGGGAGCTCGTGCATTTTAGCAGCGCACCTGCCCTCCCCAAGCCCCGACGCGCTCGCAGCTCCGCCACAGCCAAAACAGAGAGGCCTCTGTAAAGCTGGGGACCAGGCACCGAGCGAGCGGCGTTGCCTCCAAAGGGCAGCTGAAGGGCCGCCGCCGCTGTTACGCCAGAGCCTGCTCGAGCAAGGGGAGGAAGCAGGTGGGGGAGAAGAGGGGTAGGCACTGCGATAGCCTTGGGCCGCAGCCTGCGGCTGCTACGTGTAAAACCTGAGGCTCTACAAGCAGCCCTGGCGTTACACGGCGGGAAGAAGCCTTGTCGCAGCAGGCGCAGCGCTGCCTCGAGGCGCCAGGCTCCTGCAGCCCAGGAGAGACCATTCTTTCAAGCACTGTCTGTGACTTGCCGAAGGAAAAACTGGTGCTGGGGGACGTCACCTGGGATACAGGTGTGGGAGGTTTCTCCCGTCAAGGAGTCAAGCGTTGCTGCTGTTTCTAAAAGTCAAGCAGGGGACATTTCCTAAAACAAGGGTGGCTGCAGCCACCCTGAGGTCATGCTTTTGGATCCGGGTGCGGCAGACCTCGTACATCGGGCCCCGGACTGGAAGGCAGTGGCTGCCTAGGCTCCAGCCTGACACGGGCACGGCCTGACAGCGTTCACTACGTAGTGTATGTGCCTGCAGTCCGGGTGCAGTCTGAAGAAGGCTGCCGCAGGCTGCCAGCCTGACCGGGATGGGGGAGCAAGCTCTGTGTCAAGTACAGAGCCAGGCGAGAGGCTGAAGGTGCCCTGACCCATCATTCCCTCTTTTGCACCTTGATTGTCGGGACAAAAGAAGGTTAAGCCTTGACTCCTGGCTGTCACCGCGCTCCATTCTTGCCATACTTTCAGAGAGGCTCTTGGACGGGACAGACCCGCGCAGCCTTTGAGGAGACCTCCGCCAATGGGAATCTCATGTCAGGCAAGAGCAGGCTCTCTCCTCAGCGAGCCTCTCCTCCCCTGCGTGAAGCCACTAACCCCAAGGTGGCTGTGCTCTCACAACGAGAGTCCTGTAGTTGCATCAGGCAACTACCTTGTGACTGGCTCCTAGAAGAAAGGGTGACACCCAGGGGTGCCTTTGCCCCACTTCCTGGGCGACAGGTTAGAAAACCGCAACTTGGACGGAGGGAGAGTGGGAGTTTGGAGCACCACTGTCACAAGGAGGCAAAAGTTGACTCCTGGGATGGCTTCCTCAGAGCCACCAGCCCGCCATCCCATTACCTGATCTTTTCCCAAGCCTGCCTTCTCTTCCAAAGGCTCAGAAGACTCTCTGCCATGAATGAATTCCTCACAAAGGACAGAGCTGCTCTGAGTTATGTCGCTTTACTGCATCAGCCCCCAGACTCTTTGCTGCTCAGCCACTGCCATCAGCTCTCTGGGGGTTTCTTTGCTCAAGCCACCTGAACAGCTTCCACCTGCCTTTCCAAGGCTCCAAACGCAGGCTGCAGCACTGTCGTGAGTTGCACCTTACAGCAAACACACAGCGTCCTTTTTATGTGTTATCTAGGCATTGTTTTGCAGGAGCCTCCTTTAGTTCTTTGCAAGATTGGTCCATAGCTTACCTGAGCTGTTCTGGGTGCCCTTTCTGTACAGAGAAATCAAGGTGACAGACAAGGGTCAGCAGTGCCTACATCTTGCCCCCAGGCTGTGTGCTGCTCAGCCACTGCCATCAGCTCTCTGGGGGGGTGTTTGCTCAAGCCACCGGAACAGCTTCCACCTGCCTTTCCAGGCTCCAAACACAGGCTGCGCCACTGTCTTTACAAGGAGCGCCTCTTCCCTCAGGATGCAAACTTTGCTTGCGCAAGCACAGTGGTCCAGCACCCGGGGGAGGAGAGAAGGGTTCCCTCAGCACTCCTCTACTTGGGGGCGATTCTCCTGCCTCTCGCCACCCCCGTGCCCTGCGCTATCTCAGCTCTGAGCCTGGCAGTCACGTCCACGCCAGAATGCCTGGCCCACCGCAGCAGTGCTCATCTCACCTTTATTCTGTGTCTTTTGGAGAGAAAACAAGAAAAGCCCCAACCCTCCACACTCTGAGTGTGAAGTGTGAGCCGTACTTGTTCTCGCCTGTCGATTTTCTGTGGTTTCTCGGCAACTGCGGTGGGCCGCAAGGCTCCTGCCGCACTGAATTAACGGAAGGCAATCGACTGCTGGCCATGGAAACATTTGACAAGAACTCTGAAGCACAGCAGTCTTCGTGCCACAGGCACCCTAACCTAGGCACATGAACTTAGCTCAGCAACACAGAGGCGAGGGCAAGCGCTGGGAGTCCCCTCTCCTTCCCTGATGACTCCTTGATAGGCCAGGCCTTCCCAGTCCACGTGAGAAAACTCGTTGTGGCTGGTTGAGGAGAAACTCCCACTCCTCTGCCTTGCCAGTTAGGCATAAGGTCTTGTCCCACTGTTGGAGGAGTTGCTGGTGACTGTTGTGATGAGCTGTAAATCACGAGAGCAGCAAAAGAATCCCAGGAGGCAAGAGCAGCGCTTGGAAGTAAAGCCTTTATTCTCTGCTGGGGAGGCGCGGGGAAGGGAGGAGGCGCGGGGGGGCAGGGGGCTCCGCTCCCCGGGGACTCTGCGGCTCTGGGCAGCAGCTATGCTGGAAGATCCTTGGGAGGGCAGCCGGAGGGGCTGTGCCACGCGGCGAGGCCTCTTCTGCACTGACGCGCGAGTCGCACCATCGGCAGCCCCTGCGGCTCCGAGGGAGGCAGGCAGGGAAGGACAGGGCCATGAGCGCCACAGGGTGCCGAGCCTTCCCCGGCCCGGCAAAGGCAGCAGGAGGGAGGTGGAGCGCAGCCCTCTGCCATGTGCTTTGTGCATGTTCTTTTCCCCACGGACTGTTCAAGAGTCTGAGCAAACTCCCTCGCTTCTCTTGCTGGCCGTTGCTTCTCAGCACCGGTGTGAGAGCAGCTCTGAAGGCCGGAGCCACACACCTCCTCAGCTCAGCCCCCAGCAGCCACCCAGCCAGTGGCCTCTCTCAGCACTCGCCTGGCTCGCTCTTGCCCGTCAGAGGCTTTACGCGCGTGGCTCTCCGCCGGGCCCCTCTCTGGGAAGGGGGCTTTGGAGCTGATGGAGGGACGGGCTGCCTGCAGTACTGCTGGCCCGTGGAGGGGAAGGTGTCTCGCGTGCTCCCGGGCCTCACTTGAGGTTGTCTTTCCAGCACTGGAGCACAAGGTCTTGATGTGGGTGCCGAGGGGTGATCGAGGGGCTTCTGCACGCCTTCTGGTGTGCTCTGAGCATCTTGCTCGGAGCTTTGCAGGACAGGTGGGAGGAGATTAGGTGCCAGTTCCTCTTGAGATTCTTCAGATTCTGCTTCGTCCTCTGAAGGCATGACCATTCCGGGGATGGTGATAGGTGGGAGCTTCATGCCTGCTGGATGCTTGTGTAATTTTTTAGCAGGGATTTTCTTTTCTTCCGGCCTTAGAAAGCCCTGGCCCAGAGAGCTCTCCTTCCCACCTCTTGGTCTGGGCTCTTTTGCGACCCGCCTTCCACAGTTCCCTCCTGAAGCCGCTGTGCTCAGAGGGCGACCACACTGCTCTACTAGCTGCTCCACTAGCTCACTCTCCTCGGTGCTTTCTTCTGAAGTGTCCTCAAAGCATCTTGTCTTGGCATGCATTTCTTTTTCTAACAACTTCTTCTCCTTCTTCAGGGTGTCAAGAGCATCATGGACAATCATTTCCGCATACGCTTTTAATTCTGCATGGAGGTGCTGAACGTTGGAAATGGCATTTTGGATGCCACGCCTTGCAAGTGTGCTACTCTCTTGCAACACAGCAGCAACATTTTGCAAAGGTTGCAGCAGGGGCAACATTGTGGCGTCTGGTGTCCGATGTCCAGAGGCACTAGCTGATCCTTGCCCTTCTTTTGTGACCTGGGTGGAGACAGGTGTCTGGGGTGGCTGCGGTTCTCTCTTGGAAATAGCCTCAAGGGGCAGCTTCGGGATGTCAGAAAATTTGCACTGGAAGTGCCGTTCAAATTGGGAAGCTACGAAGGATTGCAAGGTGGCTGCAACACGCTCAACAGCATCCGTGGCGATTTGGTCAAGAGACGGCAGAGAAGATGCTCCGTCATAGCCTGCCACCTCAGCTTGCCTCGCTCTGCTTTCTCCCCATTTGCCAGCTCGCGTGGCTCCTCCGGCAACGCGCTGCTGCCTCCGCCTGGCTGACAGCCTGGCCTCAGAGGCCTCTGATGGGCTGCCTACCAAACGCTTCCCCAAGCGATCCAAAAGGGTTGCTGCAATCGCTCTAGCCACCTGTGCAAAGTCCTTCTTCCTGCAGCACCCAGCTGCTGTCATGCTTTGCCTGTCAGGCTGTGCCACAGGATGGAGCCGGGCAGCATTTAACATGCCCCGCTAATGAGAATCGGGCAACAGCAGGCTCTTCTCTAAGCTAACCTCTGAGCTCCTGCAGGAGGAAACCAACCCGCCAATGGCTAAGCACCGCCACTACTGGCCTCAGGGACGCTGCATGCTTGGCTGCTCGCCACACGAGAAACCAGCAACAGGGACCGTGGGGACACGTGGTGCAGCTAAGGGATTTGTGCTGAGTGGCGGAGTCTGAGAGCACAAGAGCCCACTGAGAGTGCCAGGCGCACCTGCTCCTGCTCAGCCGGCTGGGGGAGGCGTGCGTCTTCTTCAGGAGCCTCAGGCTTCTCCATGCTCTCCGCAATCCTGGCGAGATACCTTGGAAGAGACATACAGATGGCTGAAAGAGAGCGCCTGGAGCTGTCTTGCCCAGACCGTTGCCTGCTCAGCCCCTGCCCTCCTCCTGCTCTGGGCTTCCTGGCTCCAGTGCCCCAAAGAGCTTCCAGCTGCCTTTGCCAGCCTCCAGGCGCTGCTTGCACCACTCTAGGCACAACCAGCCTCTGCTCACGCAGCAACTGGGCACTTTCCTGGAACACAAGGCCCCAGGCAGCACCTCGCCGAAGGGCCACGGGCCCGCTCTGAGCGCAGGCCTTCCTTGTGCTGCCTCTTACCTGGCCCTCACGTCCTGCTCTGCAGCTCTCAGGCTCTCTCGTTGCTCCCACAGCAGCTGCTCTCGCAGGCGAGAAGTGTCCATGCCTTGCGGCAGTTCGGGGGCATTCTTTAATTTTGCCGGTTGTTCTCGAAGCGTTTGCTGAAAGTTGACAGCAGGCTTTAGCTCCCCTTTGCCACAACATGCTCTCACGCGCCTGCGTGTGGAGGCTTCACGCTGGCCCAGAGCAGCGCTCTGCTTCAGCCGCGCACCCAGGGCAGGAGAGAAGGACTTCCCTCGGCACTGCCGGCAGGCGCTGGGGGAGGACTTTCCTGCCCGCCCCCAGCCCCAGCCCTGTGAACCCTGAGCTTTACGTACTTGTTCTCGACGGTACATTTTGTCAGCCTCTATCTTGAGCGTGGTCAGGTACTGCCTGTACTCGTTGAACTCCCGCAGGGTGCAAACGACCTATGGCGAGATGAGGGGGAGAAAGCAGCCACCACTTGTCACGCTCACTCCGCAGCCTGCCTTGCCCCAAAGAGCGCTAAGGCAGCGGGAGCTGCTCCCCTGCACAGCCTGCCCTGCCCAGCGGCTGGCGGCTTTGCTCCCAGCCAGCCAGCCAGCGGCGAGCAGCGCCCCTCGCTCCGCCGCCAGCCCACACGCCCGCTGCTCCGTCGGCGCCGAGGCAGCGCGGCACAGCCTTGGAAGAGCAGGAGTGGGAATTCCCGGAGCGGGCTCTGGGCTCCTTCTGCCCCCAGGGAAATCAGCACAGCAGCCCTGCGCCCTCCACCCGCAAGAAGCGGCTGCAGCAAGCGCTCTGGCAACCTGCCGCTGCCCCTCCGATGGAAACTGCTCTTCTCACCCTGATGTCCAACCTACTTTGCCATCGCTGGTGATGTAACCTCCTCTCCTTAGTCGCCAGAGGTTGCCTTTGCGGTGGTAGTAGGCTCGCAAATGTGGGTCGTGCAGACTGTTGTACTCGGAGCTCAGGGAGCGGCAGTATGGATCTCCCAGATTGAAATAACCGGATGGCTGGTGAAGCTGCAGAAAGTATCGTCCGCAGCATGAGCGGGGAGGAGAGATCAGGAAAGAGAGAAAGAGACTTCCGAGCTTTGTCAGCTCATAGGGTAGTGCTTTCAAGCCTCCGAGGTTGAGGGTATTGCCTGCAGAGCCTGGATTCACATCTCGGGCCCTGCCAGAAGGAGCCCTTCCCCCAGCACCTGGACGCCTTGCTGCCTACTGCACGCAGGGCATGAGCGGCACGCTTGCACGGCGCCACAAGGCAGGCTGGCGTTGGCTCTGGCAAGCTCGTGCACGGCAGAGAGCAGCGGTGGGAGACGCTCTGCCGACCTGTGGCCGGTATCGGGCCCTGCTCTTTGCAACTCCTGCCTTCTGTCAGCGGCACGGAGCCCGGAGCTTGCTTTGCCCGCTGAGGCCTGCCTCATTTAAGGACTGCAGCTCCCACTCTACAGCACGTCGCCACGCTGATTTCTGTGAAAGGCTCTTTCTTTTGCAGGCTGCTCAATGGGTCTGGGCAAGGAGACAATGCAAAAGGAGGGACTTTTCCTCCCCCGTTGCCCTGCTTTTACCTTTTCCCCCAGCTCGGTCCGGTAGAAGACAGCGTTGGAGCCAGGCAGCAACGGGAGTTTGACCCCGAGCGGGATATCCAGCAGCTCAGGACATCCTACTCGGAGCTGCTGTCTTCTGCGCCCGAGCTAAAAAGACAGAGACGCTCATGGGCATTCGGGCCACCATCTCAAGAGGCTTCTTGCACAGCACGTACCAGAAATGCTCTTTAAAGAGCCCAAGGAGACAAGGAGAGTGCAAAGAGTGGCCTAATCCACAGCAGCTCTCTGCTTCGTCGCCTCCTTCCCTACAGCTCCAACGCCTGTAGACCAAAGCCCTTGTGTCCTTGCGTGCTACCCCTGCACCCCTGCCGTCTGCCGAGCTGGAATCCAGCATGGGCAGAGAGACAGGACCCCCGGAGAGCCTCCACTGCCCTCTGTCTATCGCTGCCACTTCCCTCCGCACTGCCGCATGCCCCAGAGCAGCCCTGCGTGGTCGCCGGCTCCCAAGCTGAGCCCTCTGCATCCGTCCAGCACGCACCTTGCCCCTCTTCTCCTCCGCACTCAGCAGTCCGTCTAGGTCTCGGAGGCCAGCAGCGAGATAATGCTCCGTGGCTCCTATCAAGAGCCCTTCTGCAGCTGCGACCCTCCGCTGGCACCTCTCGCTCCAGCGGCACGCAGCTCTGCTCGCCGCAGCCGGTCTCCCAGCGCTTGGCACTACCAGCACAACCGCGCACTGTTGCGTTGCCGCTTTCCCGCGCCACCGCCCCGCTGCTGCGAGGCCACCGCGGGGCCGGCCTGCAGCCCTGGCCTGCCCTTGGCTTGCAGGAGAGTTCAAGAGCAAGGCCGAGCCAGCCCTTGACAAGCCTATGCCAGGCCTTCCCCGGGCATGGACATGTGTGCCCAGGGCTTGACCTTTCCCAAGCACCAGCCAGAGCACCCAAGCCAGTAAATGGGTGCTCAGAGACACGCGCAGGCAGCGCTGCCGACCAGGACGCTGCTCTGGCTCACTCCGTGCTGCCCCACACCTCGCCCTCCCCGAAGACCCCTCTTCCTGGCAGGCACCGAGCGGTGAAGGGCGAGCCCCCGAATTCCCCCCAAACCACACAAAACTGGAACGAGACTCAGTCAAAGCTGTTGGGACCTCTTCCTGCTCAGTTAGGGGAAGGACACCGCCTTCCTTGCACCCGCCAGCTCCTCTCGCCCAGCGTTTGCGTGCAGTGGTCAGCTCGTCCCTTCCTCGAGCTCTTTGGGAGAGGAAATCCGAGGCGGCTCAGCACAGAGCCGTGGGCTGGAGAGCCAGCCAGACGCCCCGGCAGCCGGGAGGCAGGAGGAGGAGAAAGCAGGCTGCTGCAAGGGACGGGAAAGCCTGGTCGCAGCCCTGGGACATGAGTGCCACGCAACTGAAGCAGACAAAATGGGCCCCAACACATGAACTCCCACACCCGCCGAGGAACGGGGACGACCTCCCTTGGTCACTTGGTTCCAGTCCCCGGTGACTGCATAGGGACGTAGCAGCTGCCATCATGGTCTCCAGCACGGGCGCGATTCCTGGCAGCAGGCGATTTCTTCACGAGGACCCTCCTGGGAAACTGTACCCCTCCCCCCCCCATAAGGCCTTTCCTGACGGTTTCCAAGCCCATGCCGAGCCATGTATTCACCACGAGTCTCTGAGAGCTCGCCTTTGCCTTTCAAGGCCGTACGTCCTTTGGGCCCTACAGCTTCCCTTGGACTTTGGCATGTGGACTGTGGGTAAATGTTCTCGCAGCCATCCTGAAAGCTTCAGAGGTACGCCGGGGGATAGGGCTTGTCGATCTCCCCCCCTCAGGCATCCCCAGACCCACATTTCCAGGGGAGTCCTACAGATACCTTTCTTCGGGACCTCACCTGCACATGATAGCTGAAATCATGCAGCTATTTAGCAAAGCTCAACAAACATACCTACAGTCTGCATGCTTTTTGTGAGTGGAGCTCACTTAAAAACAACACACAACACTTAAAGAACTACACATCAATATATATTTAAAAAACACAAAAACACAAAAACACAACATTCTCTTCACTACATAATGGAGGAAAGAGCTATTGAGAGAGGCCTGAGGAAGCGCGGCGCTTCCTAGCAGCAGCCGGGGTGAAGGACGTTTTAGCCTGCAACAGAAAAGGAGGCATTTTTAGGGGAAAGGAATGTGTTGGGGGCATCCCAGCATTAACAGAGCCTCTTTCCTGGCTTCCCAGACTCTTTCCGAGGAGAGCTGCTGCCAGTCGCGCACTGCCAGAGGCTTCCCGTGCAGACGTGAGGCCACAGCCAGGGAGAGGGCTCAGGCAGGCAGCCCCCGAGGGCTTTGCCGCTGCTGCACGTTGGGCAGCTCTGCCCCAGCGCCCATGCCTGCGAGACCTCCCTGACACCCCTGCCAGGATCCCTGCAGGCTGCTTTTGGTATTCACGCCAGAAGCAACAGGAACGGGGAAGGCCAGGCCCCCACCTCTCCCCGTCCAGCCGGCAGCAGGGGGAATACCTGGCCACTGGAGCCGTAACTCTCCCACTCCATTGGCTCAGGCTGGCTGCAGCCTGCCAGGCTGTTGGTGCCCAGAGCCTGCAAGAGAAAAGGAGGCTTTGGCAGGGGAAGCCACAAAGCCAGAGGCTCTGGCCCCAGGGCCTCTTGTTCTCTCCCTGCCCGGGGCAGGCGGTGCGCAGCACAGGCAGTGTTATTGCCTGCCCACAGCAGGGTCCTTCCCAGCAGCCCATCCCTTTCAGAGCTGGAGAGCGCTGTGGGCAAGCAGGCAGCTAAAGTGCCGGTGTTGTGCCTGTCCCTGGCTACCAGGAGCCTCGGGAAGGCTGTTCTCCAGCACATGCTTGGTCCTTCAGTGTCTTCCCCGCCTCTGGGAGAGGGCCTGGGAGGTGGCAGGGCCCTTGTCGCCGGCATGTTTCACCGCCTTCGCCTCTGCAGCCGTGGCAGCTGTGCCACTTGCCCTCAAATCCTCTGAGTGGCCAGCTCCTCTCCAGGAGGGTGGCAAGCGCCTGTGGCCTTTTTGCCCACCCGGGAGGTGACAGCAGTGCCGCACTCCCATGAGCGCTGCTGAGAGCTTGTCCCCAAGTGCGCCTGCCCAGGAAGTGCTTGCAGGAGGAGGCTGATGGGTTTTCTGCAGCCAAAGGCATTGCAGTGTCCTGAGGACGCCTCCTGGCCTGTTCTCCCAGGACTTGCTCAACTGACATGCTTGGGAGGCAGAGGAAGGAGCAAGCCCCGATCAGTCCCCATCCAGCCGGCTGCGGGGGGAATACCTGGCCACTGGAGCCATAGCTCTCCCATTCCATGGGTTCTGGCTGGTCACTGCCAGCCAGCCTGTCGGTGCCCAGAGCCTGAAAGAGAAAAGGAGGCTTTGGCAGGGGAAGCCACGAAGGCAGAGACTCTGGCCCCAGGGCCTCTCTTCCTCCCCCGGCCCGGAGCAGGCGGTGCACAGCACAGGCAGTGCTGTCTGCCTGGAGTGGGCTCTCTCCCACCAGCAGTCCCTCTTCCCGCACTGCAGAAGACTGTGCACAAGGGAGCCCAGAGAAAGGTTTCCACTAGGAACTGCCCTGAAGAGTTTGCCTCTGTCACTGGCTGCAAGGCACGTGTGGATGGTTGTTCGCTGGGGTTTGCCTGGTGCTGCAACTGCTTCCGTGCAGCTGGGAGAGGGCCTGGGAGGCGTCAGGGCCCTGGTGCCAGGCACGTGTCTCCTCCTTCCCCCCCCGCAGCTGCAGGAGCTGTCCCACTTGCCCCCTGGCCTCTGCGAGGCCAGCTCCTCTCCAAGAGGCTGGCAAGCACCTCTGCCAGGATCCCCTCTGGATGCTCTTGGAAAACCAAGGCCCCATCTGTCCCCGTGCAGCCAGCTGGCTGCGGGGGCAGTACCTGGCCACTGCAGCCATAGCTTTCCCAGTCCATGGCTTCTGGGATGCCCCAGCCAGCCATGCCATCCGTCTCCAAAGCCTGCAAGAGAAAAGGAGGCATTTGCAGGGAAGGCCATGAAGCCAGCGGGCTCTGGCCCCAGGGCCTCTTGTCCTCTCTCTGCCCGGGACAGGTGATGCACAGTGCAGGCAGTGCTAGGCCTGCCCGCAGCAGCCTCCTTCCCACCGGCAGTCCATCTTCCAGCGTGGGGGCAAAGTGAAAACTGGAGAAAAGAGAAAACTGAAATCTGGCCTGAGCCTGCTCTGGCCTGCAGTGGATTTGGGCCATCCCTCTGAGCCATCACGCAGGCCCTCCTGTCCCCGCGCAGCTCCCCTGCATCTTCTCCCGAGCATCAGTGGCCCCTGGTGCTGGCCGGCCCTGCTACACACCTGACCTTGTCGCTCCGTGGCCAGCACTGGAGACACTGTGGGACGGAACCTTGGAAGCATCCGTGTTCCCGTGGCGATAACAGCCCCGTTGTGAGGTGCCGGGGGGTGGGGGAGAGGGCAGGGCCAGTGGGGACGCAGTGAGGAAGGGTGGTCTTATGTTGGCCTTACCCTAGCACTGATGACCATGGCGGCAGAGACAAATCCTTGGTGTTGGGCTTGCTGGCTGGGAATGAGGTCTCCTCAAGCAATCCAGTGTTGATGCTGGTGGTCGCCTGCCGCAGAGGCTGGCGTCCACTCGGCGCTGTTGTTAGGCCCTTGCAAGCACGCTTTAATGCCTTGCTCTTGCTTCACTGCCCTGCAGCTCCCCTTACAACCTGATTTACACTAGGAGGTGTCTTTCACGTGGTCGAGACGTGTTCCTTGGTAGCCCAATTACCCCAAAGGCCAGTTTTGCCCAGCTCCCAGGTATGCATCTCTATAGCAGAGCACCTGTGAGTTGTTGGTGGCCTGGGAGCCTCTGGTGTCCTGCTGGGCTCCTTCTCGTCTCATGCTGGGCACCTTGCAGGCGCCATGTCCCGCGGCTGAGCCCAGCCTTCTCGCGGCTCCTGCACTACCGCCCATCACACGGGTTCCCTTGGCCTGCTCCGCCTGGAGAGGGCAGAAGGGGCACGTGGCCGCCCTGACCAGCGGAGACCTGAAGCTGTCGCACCCCTGCTGAGCAAAGGCCTCAGCCCAGCGAGGCTCGTGGGCTGGCAGGGGGAGCCCGCAGCCACCCTGGGTATAAGACGGTGGTTCCTTGCCTGGCGGCTCAGCCCCCTGCAGCCTCCGTGGGGCCTGCGCAAGGGCTTGCAAAGGCACAAGGCCCCCCACTGCCGTTGCCCAGCCTGGCATTTCTGGAGGCCGTTCGGCAGCGTCCTCCCTCTGCTGCCCGGCAGGAGACGCAAGTCTCTGCAGGGGCTTTGCTCCGCAGCTCGGCAGCGCCGTGTGCAGGACCGTCGGCAGGGTTTGCAGGGGCTGCTCAGCCTGGGGAAAGGGGCTGCGAGCAGTGCCACGGCCACAGCCCAGCGCCAGCGTGGGCCAGCTGCAGGCAGTGGGGGAGCTCGTGCATTTTAGCAGCGCACCTGCCCTCCCCAAGCCCCGACGCGCTCGCAGCTCCGCCACAGCCAAAACAGAGAGGCCTCTGTAAAGCTGGGGACCAGGCACCGAGCGAGCGGCATTGCCTCCAAAGGGCAGCTGAAGGGCCGCCGCCGCTGTTACGCCAGAGCCTGCTCGAGCAAGGGGAGGAAGCAGGTGGGGGAGAAGAGGGGTAGGCACTGCGATAGCCTTGGGCCGCAGCCTGCGGCTGCTACGTGTAAAACCTGAGGCTCTACAAGCAGCCCTGGCGTTACACGGCGGGAAGAAGCCTTGTCGCAGCAGGCGCAGCGCTGCCTCGAGGCGCCAGGCTCCTGCAGCCCAGGAGAGACCATTCTTTCAAGCACTGTCTGTGACTTGCCGAAGGAAAAACTGGTGCTGGGGGACGTCACCTGGGATACAGGTGTGGGAGGTTTCTCCCGTCAAGGAGTCAAGCGTTGCTGCTGTTTCTAAAAGTCAAGCAGGGGACATTTCCTAAAACAAGGGTGGCTGCAGCCACCCTGAGGTCATGCTTTTGGATCCGGGTGCGGCAGACCTCGTACATCGGGCCCCGGACTGGAAGGCAGTGGCTGCCTAGGCTCCAGCCTGACACGGGCACGGCCTGACAGCGTTCACTACGTAGTGTATGTGCCTGCAGTCCGGGTGCAGTCTGAAGAAGGCTGCCGCAGGCTGCCAGCCTGACCGGGATGGGGGAGCAAGCTCTGTGTCAAGTACAGAGCCAGGCGAGAGGCTGAAGGTGCCCTGACCCATCATTCCCTCTTTTGCACCTTGATTGTCGGGACAAAAGAAGGTTAAGCCTTGACTCCTGGCTGTCACCGCGCTCCATTCTTGCCATACTTTCAGAGAGGCTCTTGGACGGGACAGACCCGCGCAGCCTTTGAGGAGACCTCCGCCAATGGGAATCTCATGTCAGGCAAGAGCAGGCTCTCTCCTCAGCGAGCCTCTCCTCCCCTGCGTGAAGCCACTAACCCCAAGGTGGCTGTGCTCTCACAACGAGAGTCCTGTAGTTGCATCAGGCAACTACCTTGTGACTGGCTCCTAGAAGAAAGGGTGACACCCAGGGGTGCCTTTGCCCCACTTCCTGGGCGACAGGTTAGAAAACCGCAACTTGGACGGAGGGAGAGTGGGAGTTTGGAGCACCACTGTCACAAGGAGGCAAAAGTTGACTCCTGGGATGGCTTCCTCAGAGCCACCAGCCCGCCATCCCATTACCTGATCTTTTCCCAAGCCTGCCTTCTCTTCCAAAGGCTCAGAAGACTCTCTGCCATGAATGAATTCCTCACAAAGGACAGAGCTGCTCTGAGTTATGTCGCTTTACTGCATCAGCCCCCAGACTCTTTGCTGCTCAGCCACTGCCATCAGCTCTCTGGGGGTTTCTTTGCTCAAGCCACCTGAACAGCTTCCACCTGCCTTTCCAAGGCTCCAAACGCAGGCTGCAGCACTGTCGTGAGTTGCACCTTACAGCAAACACACAGCGTCCTTTTTATGTGTTATCTAGGCATTGTTTTGCAGGAGCCTCCTTTAGTTCTTTGCAAGATTGGTCCATAGCTTACCTGAGCTGTTCTGGGTGCCCTTTCTGTACAGAGAAATCAAGGTGACAGACAAGGGTCAGCAGTGCCTACATCTTGCCCCCAGGCTGTGTGCTGCTCAGCCACTGCCATCAGCTCTCTGGGGGGGTGTTTGCTCAAGCCACCGGAACAGCTTCCACCTGCCTTTCCAGGCTCCAAACACAGGCTGCGCCACTGTCTTTACAAGGAGCGCCTCTTCCCTCAGGATGCAAACTTTGCTTGCGCAAGCACAGTGGTCCAGCACCCGGGGGAGGAGAGAAGGGTTCCCTCAGCACTCCTCTACTTGGGGGCGATTCTCCTGCCTCTCGCCACCCCCGTGCCCTGCGCTATCTCAGCTCTGAGCCTGGCAGTCACGTCCACGCCAGAATGCCTGGCCCACCGCAGCAGTGCTCATCTCACCTTTATTCTGTGTCTTTTGGAGAGAAAACAAGAAAAGCCCCAACCCTCCACACTCTGAGTGTGAAGTGTGAGCCGTACTTGTTCTCGCCTGTCGATTTTCTGTGGTTTCTCGGCAACTGCGGTGGGCCGCAAGGCTCCTGCCGCACTGAATTAACGGAAGGCAATCGACTGCTGGCCATGGAAACATTTGACAAGAACTCTGAAGCACAGCAGTCTTCGTGCCACAGGCACCCTAACCTAGGCACATGAACTTAGCTCAGCAACACAGAGGCGAGGGCAAGCGCTGGGAGTCCCCTCTCCTTCCCTGATGACTCCTTGATAGGCCAGGCCTTCCCAGTCCACGTGAGAAAACTCGTTGTGGCTGGTTGAGGAGAAACTCCCACTCCTCTGCCTTGCCAGTTAGGCATAAGGTCTTGTCCCACTGTTGGAGGAGTTGCTGGTGACTGTTGTGATGAGCTGTAAATCACGAGAGCAGCAAAAGAATCCCAGGAGGCAAGAGCAGCGCTTGGAAGTAAAGCCTTTATTCTCTGCTGGGGAGGCGCGGGGAAGGGAGGAGGCGCGGGGGGGCAGGGGGCTCCGCTCCCCGGGGACTCTGCGGCTCTGGGCAGCAGCTATGCTGGAAGATCCTTGGGAGGGCAGCCGGAGGGGCTGTGCCACGCGGCGAGGCCTCTTCTGCACTGACGCGCGAGTCGCACCATCGGCAGCCCCTGCGGCTCCGAGGGAGGCAGGCAGGGAAGGACAGGGCCATGAGCGCCACAGGGTGCCGAGCCTTCCCCGGCCCGGCAAAGGCAGCAGGAGGGAGGTGGAGCGCAGCCCTCTGCCATGTGCTTTGTGCATGTTCTTTTCCCCACGGACTGTTCAAGAGTCTGAGCAAACTCCCTCGCTTCTCTTGCTGGCCGTTGCTTCTCAGCACCGGTGTGAGAGCAGCTCTGAAGGCCGGAGCCACACACCTCCTCAGCTCAGCCCCCAGCAGCCACCCAGCCAGTGGCCTCTCTCAGCACTCGCCTGGCTCGCTCTTGCCCGTCAGAGGCTTTACGCGCGTGGCTCTCCGCCGGGCCCCTCTCTGGGAAGGGGGCTTTGGAGCTGATGGAGGGACGGGCTTTCCAGCACTGGAGCACAAGGTCTTGATGTGGGTGCCGAGGGGTGATCGAGGGGCTTCTGCACGCCTTCTGGTGTGCTCTGAGCATCTTGCTCGGAGCTTTGCAGGACAGGTGGGAGGAGATTAGGTGCCAGTTCCTCTTGAGATTCTTCAGATTCTGCTTCGTCCTCTGAAGGCATGACCATTCCGGGGATGGTGATAGGTGGGAGCTTCATGCCTGCTGGACGCTTGTGTAATTTTTTAGCAGGGATTTTCTTTTCTTCCGGCCTTAGAAAGCCCTGGCCCAGAGAGCTCTCCTTCCCACCTCTTGGTCTGGGCTCTTTTGCGACCCGCCTTCCACAGTTCCCTCCTGAAGCCGCTGTGCTCAGAGGGCGACCACACTGCTCTACTAGCTGCTCCACTAGCTCACTCTCCTCGGTGCTTTCTTCTGAAGTGTCCTCAAAGCATCTTGTCTTGGCATGCATTTCTTTTTCTAACAACTTCTTCTCCTTCTTCAGGGTGTCAAGAGCATCACGGACAATGATTTCCGCATACGCTTTTAATTCTGCATGGAGGTGCTGAACGTTGGAAATGGCATTTTGGATGCCACGCCTTGCAAGCGTGCTACTCTCTTGCGACACAGCAGCAACATTTTGCAAAGGTTGCAGCAGGGGCAACATTGTGGCGTCTGGTGTCCGATGTCCAGAGGCACTAGCTGATCCTTGCCCTTCTTTTGTGACCTGGGTGGAGACAGGTGTCTGGGGTGGCTGCGGTTCTCTCTTGGAAATAGCCTCAAGGGGCAGCTTCGGGATGTCAGAAAATTTGCACTGGAAGTGCCGTTCAAATTGGGAAGCTACGAAGGATTGCAAGGTGGCTGCAACACGCTCAACAGCATCCGTGGCGATTTGGTCAAGAGAAGGCAGAGAAGATGCTCCGTCATAGCCTGCCACCTCAGCTTGCCTCGCTCTGCTTTCTCCCCATTTGCCAGCTCGCGTGGCTCCTCCGGCAACGCGCTGCTGCCTCCGCCTGGCCGACAGCCTGGCCTCAGAGGCCTCTGATGGGCTGCCTACCAAACGCTTCCCCAAGCGATCCAAAAGGGTTGCTGCAATCGCTCTAGCCACCTGTGCAAAGTCCTTCTTCCTGCAGCACCCAGCTGCTGTCATGCTTTGCCTGTCAGGCTGTGCCACAGGATGGAGCCGGGCAGCATTTAACATGCCCCGCTAATGAGAATCGGGCAACAGCAGGCTCTTCTCTAAGCTAACCTCTGAGCTCCTGCAGGAGGAAACCAACCCGCCAATGGCTAAGCACCGCCACTACTGGCCTCAGGGACGCTGCATGCTTGGCTGCTCGCCACACGAGAAACCAGCAACAGGGACCGTGGGGACACGTGGTGCAGCTAAGGGATTTGTGCTGAGTGGCGGAGTCTGAGAGCACAAGAGCCCACTGAGAGTGCCAGGCACACCTGCTCCTGCTCAGCCGGCTGGGGGAGGCGTGCGTCTTCTTCAGGAGCCTCAGGCTTCTCCACGCTCTCCGCAATCCTGGCGAGATACCTTGGAAGAGACATACAGATGGCTGAAAGAGAGCGCCTGGAGCTGTCTTGCCCAGACCGTTGCCTGCTCAGCCCCTGCCCTCCTCCTGCTCTGGGCTTCCTGGCTCCAGTGCCCCAAAGAGCTTCCAGCTGCCTTTGCCAGCCTCCAGGCGCTGCTTGCACCACTCTAGGCACAACCAGCCTCTGCTCACGCAGCAACTGGGCACTTTCCTGGAACACAAGGCCCCAGGCAGCACCTCGCCGAAGGGCCACGGGCCCGCTCCGAGCGCAGGCCTTCCTTGTGCTGCCTCTTACCTGGCCCTCACGTCCTGCTCTGCAGCTCTCAGGCTCTCTCGTTGCTCCCACAGCAGCTGCTCTCGCAGGCGAGAAATGTCCATGCCTTGCGGCAGTTCGGGGGCATTCTTTAATTTTGCCGGTTGTTCTCGAAGCGTTTGCTGAAAGTTGACAGCCGGCTTTAGCTCCCCTTTGCCACAACATGCTCTCACGCGCCTGCGTGTGGAGGCTTCACGCTGGCCCAGAGCAGCGCTCTGCTTCAGCCGCGCACCCAGGGCAGGAGAGAAGGACTTCCCTCGGCACTGCCGGCAGGCGCTGGGGGAGGACTTTCCTGCCCGCCCCCAGCCCCAGCCCTGTGAACCCTGAGCTTTACGTACTTGTTCTCGACGGTACATTTTGTCAGCCTCTATCTTGAGCGTGGTCAGGTACTGCCTGTACTCGTTGAACTCCCGCAGGGTGCAAACGACCTATGGCGAGATGAGGGGGAGAAAGCAGCCACCACTTGTCACGCTCACTCCGCAGCCTGCCTTGCCCCAAAGAGCGCTAAGGCAGCGGGAGCTGCTCCCCTGCACAGCCTGCCCTGCCCAGCGGCTGGCGGCTTTGCTCCCAGCCAGCCAGCCAGCGGCGAGCAGCGCCCCTCGCTCCGCCGCCAGCCCACACGCCCGCTGCTCCGTCGGCGCCGAGGCAGCGCGGCACAGCCTTGGAAGAGCAGGAGTGGGAATTCCCGGAGCGGGCTCTGGGCTCCTTCTGCCCCCAGGGAAATCAGCACAGCAGCCCTGCGCCCTCCACCCGCAAGAAGAGGCTGCAGCAAGCGCTCTGGCAACCTGCCGCTGCCCCTCCGATGGAAACTGCTCTTCTCACCCTGATGTCCAACCTACTTTGCCATCGCTGGTGATGTAACCTCCTCTCCTTAGTCGCCAGAGGTTGCCTTTGCGGTGGTAGTAGGCTCGCAAATGTGGGTCGTGCAGACTGTTGTACTCGGAGCTCAGGGAGCGGCAGTATGGATCTCCCAGATTGAAATAACCGGATGGCTGGTGAAGCTGCAGAAAGTATCGTCCGCAGCATGAGCGGGGAGGAGAGATCAGGAAAGAGAGAAAGAGACTTCCGAGCTTTGTCAGCTCATAGGGTAGTGCTTTCAAGCCTCCGAGGTTGAGGGTATTGCCTGCAGAGCCTGGATTCACATCTCGGGCCCTGCCAGAAGGAGCCCTTCCCCCAGCACCTGGACGCCTTGCTGCCTACTGCACGCAGGGCATGAGCGGCACGCTTGCACGGCGCCACAAGGCAGGCTGGCGTTGGCTCTGGCAAGCTCGTGCACGGCAGAGAGCAGCGGTGGGAGACGCTCTGCCGACCTGTGGCCGGTATCGGGCCCTGCTCTTTGCAACTCCTGCCTTCTGTCAGCGGCACGGAGCCCGGAGCTTGCTTTGCCCGCTGAGGCCTGCCTCATTTAAGGACTGCAGCTCCCACTCTACAGCTTGTCCCCACACCTCCCCCTCCCCAAAGACTCCTCTTCCCAGGGGGTGCCAAACGCACAAGGAAGGGTCCCGAGCTTCCCTGAATAACACCCAAATCTGGAGCGGAGCTCTGCCAAAGCTGCTGGGAACTCTTCCTGCTCAGTTAGTGGAAGGACACCCGCCTTCCTAGAAGAGCAGGCTAAACTAGAGGCCTGTCAGGCGGGGATGGTGCTGGCGACCTTAGGCCTCCAAGCTCATGGCCCGGAGTGTCTCTAGGGACACAAGCTTTCCCTGCTCCAGAGCAGCGGTGCTGCTCTTTAGCTCAGGAAGGTCTCTCTGAGCAGGGCTGCCCTTTCTCCTTTGAGCAGGGAGAGGCCGTGCTGCTGTCTGTCAGCGGTCATCGCCTGCTCCAAGTGTGCCAGGACCCCCAATGAGCAGGGCAGGCTCACAGGTCGCAAAACCTGTGAACGGTGTGAGAAAGACGCTGCCTTTGCTGCAGTGCCCAAAGGGGCGCGAGGTGCTGGTGCAGGGGAAGCTCTGGCAAAGGGGCAGTGTGCGCGTGCCGCTCCCCATGTGGCAGCACCGCTGCCCCGACACCCTCTCTCTGGGGCAACAGCAGCCCACTGCAGCCTGGCACTTCCCAGCCATGGCTACACCCCCTCTCAAGACCGACTCCTCCAGCTCCAAGCGCATCCCCTGCTGACAGCTGCTGGACGAGTCCCGTTTGCCCAGCAAGCTGCCCCATGTGCCAGGCCGGCTATGGGCACTGTGCTAAAAGGGTCACTGGCTAACGGAGATGAGTTGCCACCCCCTAGGGTAAGGATGGTAAAGCCAAGGAGAGACAGAGCGAGAGATTTCCCGGTGCCGTAGGGCATCTCCCTCCCTCCCTCCGAGGAAAACAAACCCAAACCAAGCAGCGCAATCCCCCTGCCCACCAAACTCCTTGGGGCGAGTGGAGTATTTTCCTCCTCCGAAAACTTGCCAGGTACCTGCCTTGCGAGGAGGACGGCTCCACTGAAACTGAGTGCCAGCAAACTTTCCGGCTGTGTTTCTGAAGTACAGCTACTTCCTCAGTGTTCAAACGCCCATGTAAAGCTGAGCTTGTCCTTGCTGGGGTGGCCCAGGCCTGTGAAGCTGTTTCCTTGGTGTGACGGGACAGCGGCAGCCGTAGGTAGGCCGTGGGGTTTTGTGGCCATGCTGCTGTGGCGAAGGAGAAATCTCGTGCTGGCCAGGTGGCAGCGTGGAGAGGAGGTCTCGGGGAGAAGCGAGGAGCTCCCTTTGCACACAAGACAGAGCTTATCCAGTGTTTTCTAAGCTTGCTTTGTGCCAAAGACCTACGTCTGCCTCAGTGGTCCAGGGGGGATTGCTGCTGTTTGTAATAGCTTGGACTGGACAGGCCCGTCCAGACGGGTGCTGTGAACGTGGGTCTTTAGCCCGTGCCTGCTACCAGATGATATTACCAAAGGGACCGAAGAAAGAGAGGCTGTTGAATTCTCTTCTTGTTTTGCTATGGATGAAATTTTCTTACCCGGAGATTTGACAACTGACTGTGCAGCATCTTACGATCGGTTTCTTTATTTCTCAGCGATGATTAAGAACACGGCTCTTTGCTTCCACCCCACAGCCGAATGCTTGCCTTGCAGTCAGGCAAAGCCATGCAGTCGGCAGTTGCCACTATGCAACAGTTTTACAGGATCCCAGGAACAGGAGTTTTGGTTCGACAGCTATTGAGCAAGATGCAGGTAGACTCTTTTTGTCTTTTCCTTTCTAAATACCTTCTAGTATTACCTAGGTTTTTATTCCTGGTGGCAGAAATCCTCAGAAGTGCTGAACGTGACTAAATCAGCCAGTCTTAGAAGTCTTGAAGGCTGTGAAAAGGTGTCCCTAACCAAAACACATGGGAAAATACAGCTTCATCTTGTTGCCAAGAGTACTGTTTGCAAGTGTTATGATAAGTTCTTCCCTCCTAGTACACATGAAGCATGAATCAAGGGCTGTGTTGATTCCCATCTCTCTCTGGATTTAGGTGACATTCCCATGGGGGGAAGACTCATGGGTGCCATGCATTTTTTGTGCCCTTATCTGCACAGGGATTCTAACATCAAACACACCTGTGATTTGCCAAGGCTTCGGGGAAGTGCATTAAAACTGGTGCAATTACTCAAATCAGTAGTGCCGTGTCCTGCTGTTCCCTGAACCTAAAAGTGGCTGAGTCTGTATAATCATCACTCTTATATAAAAACAGCCAGACTTAAGCACAACACAACCTTGGAACAAGCCAAGGCTTCCAACAAGCAACAGGGATGAATAACCAGTATTTTGCACAGCGGATCCTATGACAGAACTGGTGCACCCTGCTCCCCCAGCTGTACAGCTGTGCCAGCGGGTTCTGCAGGAGCTGTCACATAGGAGAAAAGGCTGGTCAGCTCCGCTGTTCTCTGAGGAAGACTTTTTAAGATGTAAAGCCAGGGCTTTGAATTAAAGGATGAAATTATTACAGATGGTAACTTCTGAAGAGAAGCAGTCCTCACCGGGCAGTTGCAGCTGATTATATACAAATAGTTTTTGTAGATTTTTTCCTTTTTTTTTGTTGTTTTTTTTTATTTTTTAATGTTCAGGAGCTGGCTACAGAGTGGGCTTTTCCCAGTAGTGATACTTCATGAACAGTCACAAGTCAGTACAATTTTGCAATATAAAAGCCTGTGAAGACACTGGAATACAGCTGAGTACATTTCTTCAGGTTCTGCTTTTTGCTTTCTAGTAATAAATATTTTGGTATTTATTTAGTAAAGTCATTTCATCTTAAAATTTGCAGAATGAATACATCTCTCTTGGCCAGTCAGAACAGCTTGTTTCAAAATTCCTTATAACTTTATTTGAACAGGAGAGAGAAGATCATATTCTAAAAGAAGCATTTTTCTCAACTCAGACCAAGTTTAAGTTTTTGGTTACTGCATTATTTTCCCCTTGTTTTGGAAACTGCCAGTCCCAAACCCCATAATACACATGGCCATAGCAATAGCAAAACACTGCTACTGCATACACCATGCAAACCAGCAGCAACAACTTTCCCTTAGACTTCCATTTTAAAATGGGTGCAGCTGACATGAGAAACATGCCCATGAGAACAAAATGTTGGAAATACTTATATTCCAATATGAAAAAGAAAATGACAAAATTCCAACTAAATTTTACTTTTGCCCAGCCACATTTAGTCAGGAAATGAGCAAAAAAAAGTCAACATGTGAGTTAATATAAGTTCTGGAATTCTTAGCAACTTGATCTTGTCTCTGCAGACAAGCATGTACACATCTTTCCACTGAGCTGACTCCTTTTGACACAAGGATCCATTCTACATTAAGTCAATCAAAAAAAAAAAAGTTTTTTCTTGGAATTTGCTATGTCTGCTCAGATTTCTTTGCATAGATACTTTGGTGAATGAGATTCCTCAGAGAAAATAGGAACAGCTAGCTCAACTGCAGGGGAATGAAACCAAGCTCTTGGGCCCTCTGTCCTTCCTTACCTTGTTTACTCTAGAATTTGCTGCATTCTCTTTTGAGCCAAGTTCTTTACAGCAGTATTGACAATGGGAAGTTATGAAAACCTGAGCCAAGATCTGCAGCCATCAGGTTTTCTGGAAGGAGTTCTCCATTTTATTTCATTCTGCAACTTTTAAACCTGAGATGTGTGCCAAATCTTCTTACACAGTTGAGAATCTCCAGGTGTGACCATAAATCAAAGCCAGAATAAGGAAATCCTGAGACTAATAATATAAAAGCTTGTTTAGCTTCACACTGGATCTTAAAGAAAGTAAATGAAGAAAAAGGGAAATCTGCGTTGAAACTTTCCTTTAAGGACTGTTACTTAATCTTGTTTCTGAGTTAAAATGCAAACGAAAAGAAATAAGACTTTGGTTCTTCTGCCCAGAGTGGGTAAACCAGCGGACAGAAGAAAAGGGAAACTAATTCAGTGGGAGCAAAATAAGCCTCTAGTCTGCTCCAAAATCACTTTTGTGCTGATATAGTTGTGTAGAGAATTTTTTGTAATTTATCAGCCAGTGCAGCCTTTGGAGGAGGCACAACTCCTCCCCTGTATAGGAACTTATCCCAGTAGGGTACAAGGAATGCACACATGAGGAAGTTAGCACAGGTAACTGATGTGAATTTGAGCACCTCAGCTCCTGGCTGTCTTATTTCCCCACTGTTTCCATGGAGAAGGCAACAGACTCCATGTTCACGCACTGAATACTCCACACAAGCTTGTTTGCCTGCTCATGCTGTCACTGCATTTTTGTCCAAGAACATCTCCATCTGTAGCTATTGTAGCTGTGTGCATTACCCTGTACGCTTTCTCCTGTGTTCCTCAAGGAAGGTTGTACTGCTTGAATTATTCTACTGTACAAAAAGCCCAAGAGACCCTCAGTTCCTTAATCCAGCATGGTGCTGAGCCATCCCTGGAGGCTGCTAACACCCTGAACTCCTTAGTCTTCAAGGGAGCTCAGAAATACTCAGGACCATCTAGGATGTGATCTTCCCTGCTTTACACCCACTCCTGCAGTGGCTAGACTATTACAAAGCATGAAGTCCCCACAGTTCTGCAGCTGATGCTCATTCACCCTTCTGGGCTCATGGTTCAGCTCCACAATGAGGATGAGGGGATCCAGACCAGGGCATATCAGCAGGGGATGAACAGACACTGCATCACAGACTGCATCCCCTCATCTGCTGAGGATCAGCAAGAAGGGATAGGAAGTGAGACATATGCAACAGTAGATATTACAGGCAGAACCATTTTGAAGGTTTAAAATTGCTTTTCTCTCTATTAAAAAAAAAAAAAAGGCAGTGCTTCCAATCAGTTTCTTGCAGGGTAAACACTGCACTCTAATTTGTTTGGTAAACCTTGTATTTTCAGCCATAATTACCCCATCAAGGCACCTAAATGAAGATGACATTTGAAGTGACCTTCAGCTTACAGCTGCAATAACCGTCCCACAGGAGAAGTGGGGAGGGAAGGCAGCACTTGGTTCCCAAGGTGAGAGGTGCCTGTGAACATGCCAGCCAGATATTCCTCCAAAAATCAGCCCAGTTGAGACAGAGAATCATGTTTCAGTGGGGACAGCATGCCCAAGACTAAGCTCTTTGATGTCTCTGCTAGAGGAAGGACCACTGTAAGGTAAAGGCAGTTTGTTGTTTCCTCAAAAACAGATAGCTCAGGATATTTTTCCTTCTAGGGAATAACAGCTCCTGCAGAACTGAAGTAGGTGAGGATACTGTTTCTTAGGAAACTTAGGCCCTCTATCCTTCAGCTCCTTCCCTTCTATCCTTCTCCTCCTTGGCCAAATCCCACCCAGACTGAACCCCTCTCTGAACAGTACTCTCCTGCTCTTCTCCCACTTCTCTGCTCTGGTCTCTTCAAACACTCCTCCCTGACACACTAATTCTCTCCATTAATCCCAGTCCCATTTGCAAGCTGCCATAGGGGCCCTTTTCAGAGATATCTTGAGCTGAAGATCTGCCAGACCTTAGGAGTGTTTCTGCTGCCTGTCCCAACTCTTGCCCCAGCAGTCCTGGTACACTCAGCTGAGAAGGCAAGCTGCTAATTGATAAGAAACTGATTAAGAGCAACGAAGTCCAGAGTTTGCTTCCATCACCCCCAGGTGCTGAACTCAGACCAGTAAGCAGCTGAACTCCCTCGCCCACCTCTGAGAGCTGCAGAGTTGAGTAAGGACAAAACTAACATTTGAAGAATTCTGCAATAAAAAGGAGACTGCTGAAACTCGCAGAGATGCCCAAGTGGGCAATGCAGGAGTAGAGATGGGCAGGAATCTGTCTGAATTTGCCTACCTGGCCAGCATTCCTGTTCCACTGAGCTCCCAGAGTTTATGAAGGGCTTAACACAAGTGGACAGAAAGACAGTATCAGTACTGAGGATGGCACAAAAAACAGCCACATCAGCATTCAGCTTGTTAATTATCCTCTGGATCACCTCCCCTCCACATTCACTGCAGAAGAATCTCAAGGCATTTCCAAACCTAAACAAATATGAGAATCAAAAGGAGACTGGGAAGTCAATACTGCAAATGGATTTTCCATTACCACAAGGGCAGGCACCAATGTCCAGAAAGCACCACAACCAGGGTAATTATTTGCTGCCTGTACTCTGTATTCACAGAAGGTGCCTTGCCTGGTTTGCAGCAGCAAAGGGCAACTGCGTTATTGATCAGGTCAGATGTCTGTCACCCTCACAGGCATCAGGGGGTTTCTGAACAAGCCACACAAAGGCAGTATTGGAATTGTCACAAGTTCATGCTTGATTTGTAAGGCAATCCGAAGCAGATTTATTGACCCCCTTTCCTCCTCTGCGGGGCAGAGGGAAGCAAAACAAAGCTTTGTAGGACCTGTCTGGTCCTACTGCCAGGACCTGACAGAAGAGGCCTCCGGCAGGAACCTCTGGAAGAAGGAAGAGTGAATGCTGAGGCCTGCAGAGGTTTCTAACTGGAAAAGCACCAGTGCGCCCCATCTGGGAGCATGGATCACTGCAAAATGCTGCTATTGAAAGCAGCCCTGCCCTTCTCCAGCAAATAAATGCCTTTTCTCAGCTGCTCCTAAACCCATCCTGATCTCACCTGATCACCTCACCCTGTCCAGGGGCACAGGATCCAACTCAGAGCACATGAGGTATATCAGAGCACAGGGAATTCCCTCCAGGGTTAGCACTCCAGTGCACTGAAGCATCCAATCTTTCTCTGATGCAAAGTAGGGACAAGTAATAGGAAAGAGGGGATAGGGCTTTGCAATATAAAAGCACAGGGCCAAATACTAACCCACAAAATAGAATTCCTGCTTGCTCACATCAGACAACAGCTGGAGAAAGATCAAGCAGAGTAGTTCCCGCAGCCTGATCCTGCTCCCACACTGACCAGTCACGATAGCATCATTTCCCAGCACTGAGGGTAGAAACATCATCCCTTTTCCTTTGCAAATTAATTCAAGTCAGCTTTGAAGGACTTAAGTTCCCCAACCAAGATGACTTAAGGTCATATAAAAACTAGAACTCACGGGAAGTTCACACCTAATCCAGGCCCCAATTAGCAAAGCAGCCCTTAAGGGAGGTCACAAGCTTATTCTTGAAACAGAGTGTTTTCTTACAGCAGGCAACAGTACAGTTTTTGTAGAAGAGGTGACAGTATGAGTGCATCAAGTAGCGTGGAAATAAGAGGGTGAAATTAAGCTCCTTGCAAACAACTAGAGAGCCTTTGCCTTTCAGCACTAGCCAAGAACTTTAGAGAGATTAGTCTATTACCTTCATGACAAGGCTGCTAACCAGAGATTTGTGAAAGTGACAGCTTTTTAGAGCATGCCCAAAGTAGTCTTCGCCCAAGACCAGCACACTCCCTGACCTAGAAGTCAAGCATTTGAACAAAGAGCAGGGAACAGAGAGAAAAAGGTAGAAGTGCATGAATACAAGTGGAGAATTAAATAACTAAAATATTAAGCAAACTGGCAGAGGGAAGTGAGGTGGCATCTAGGAAGAGGCAAACAAGGAGCAAGTGGCCCTGTGATTGCATTTAAAACTCAAATCAGCCTGCAACTGAGTTATCACATGTGGCCACAGCATAGCCAGGGAGAAATAGTAGGAGGAAAGGGTAAAATATAATCACTTGGGTTATAACTGTCAGAATCAAGGAACACCACATCATTCCCAAGGGCCACTAAGAGCCAAAAGAGACATCTCAAAGCATTTCTACTGTGCTGGGGTGCTTGGCGAGGATTGTCACATTACTTTGTACAGAAGTCTAAAGAAGTTTGTATAATTCAAAGCATAGCTAGTCAGAAAAACAGGTTTGGATAAGATTGAGAGCAGTCTCGATGCTCCCCACCGAGTTCAGATGAGTTCCACTTTAAACCATCACAGAAAGCCAGTCCATTTCTTCTGCATCCATCTCTTTCCACCTTCATCACTCTGCTGCCTCTGCAGCATAGATGAGACCAAGAGAGGAAGAACTCACAGGAAAGTCACACACCATTCCTAGCCACAACTAGTCTGGTGAGAGTTTCGCCCTCCTTGCTATGTCTAACAAATCTCAACGGTTCCCTAAACCTTCTGAGGTTAAATACAGGAGAAAAGGCACATAGACACTTCCACTCAGCCTACCCTTCCTAAGCAGAGCTTTAGGAGCTGCCGTGAAGAGGATGGCTTAGCCTGTTGCAGGCCATAGAAGCTCTAGCAGTACTACAGAAGAGCCAAAGCCATACAGGTGCTAGGTTGCCCCCCACAAGGGCCAGCACAGGGAATACAAGGAAGATCCCAGCTGTGTGCACAGCTTGAGTTTTCACCTGCTAGCACCTGGAGAGAGGCCCAAGGGTAGGGTGGCTAGGGAGCAGCATAAGACAATGGCTCCTTCAGGTTACAAGCTGGATGTACAGCAACCAGGAGAGAAAGGAAAAGACTTTCTGCTCTGTTCTCTTGGGCTTGTCTTAAAAAGATCTCAGGAATGCAAGTACTTTGAAAGTCTTTCCCCTAAAGCACCAGTTTTATTTGGACACAAAGCCTGGGCTAGGACTGCACAATGGGGCTTTGACTTCTGCAGTTTCACCTCCCTGTAACATCTGATAGTTGGCAGCTCTCTCTCAGGGTGCCTTGGGTAAATGAGGCAAGGTGGGAGCAGGGACAAACAAAGGTAAAAAGTGCTATCTGGTAGCCCTGAGCCCTCAAAAGGCAGCCACAGAGATTCCCACCATTCAGAGCATCTCTTAGCTGGGAGAAGAGAGAAATGAGAATTATAGATTTTAAAAAGTCAAGGTCTTTAAGGAAAAAAAGTGATTGTTTTTCCCCTGACATTTGGGCAGTTCATTGCTTTAAAGACATCCTTGAGGGGCATTGCTCTGGAACCTTCTAACTGAAGAGAAGGAATTACTCATGCTAGCAATCATCCTGTTTGCTTAGCACAAAGAGGTCATATTCACAGAAACAGTTTACCTCCAGCATGGTTTAGTAGTCCATGTTTTTCCTTTATAAACTCAAACATCCAGAAACATCCTTCAGGGGGGAAAAAAAAAAGAGCCCTTCAGAGTGATTCACCTTCTCCCAGTAGGAAGAGAACTGGGCACCAGGCTCCCAGGGTAAGAGTAGCCATTAGTGTGTATAGGAAATGGAGTTAAGCAGTAAGTTAGAATACGCCCCAGTGATCCATAAGTAGACAAATCATGATTTACTAGGCTAAGCATAATATTAATCTGACATGCTGCAATATTAAAATCAATATAGCGTATGGGAATATGTAATTATTTCCTAAGAAGCACTTTTGTCCAAGGAAGTTTAAATAACAAGGTTCAGACACTAAGGTAGCGAGGTGCAGCTTTGCTGTTGAAGAAGAGAAATTGCAGCAGATTTCCTACTGAATAGCAGGACTACTTCTGCTACTGCTTACAATTAGTGCCTCACTTCCCTCCCTACAAGCTCAGCTATGATGATCTCAGGCAGACTGAAGCTGCCTCTCCTTGAGCTCTTTGCCAGGGAGGAATTGCTTGGCAGTAATCAAAGCATCCAGAGGAGAGATGACCCCTGCAATTTATCTCACATCAGATCTCGACAATAGCTTGGCCTGGCAATTGTCATTGGCTTATTATTTTGTCTTCAATGAGACCTAGTGGCTACACATGAGAAGCAGAGTTTGGGCTGTTATCTGATAGTCTCTGAAGTGCTCTGCTCAGTGAAGCTGGACCTGGAGCTTTACCACATCAGGGGATCACATTGTATCAGTGGAATGACTGAACCCAAGACTAAAGGGCCACATGAACCTGCCATGGTACAGTGCTAAGCCATTACACACAGTAATGTGGGGATAGAAGTGTAGCTGGAGCAGTAGCCATTTCTGCTTAAGAGAAGAAAAATAGAGGAAGAGTTCTTCCTCTAAACCCATACTTACTTCCCACAAGGGGGCCTCCTCCCCCGTCCCCATTTCTAACATCTAAGAAAAGGGAAGCTAATATTGGTGTCTCTGGCATTAAGTCTGGAGGAAGCAGCACTCACATTGGTAACAGATTCCACTTTTTTCCTTGAGAGGAAGGCAAGCCATACAGAAGAGAAACAAGTATGACTCTTATTATGTCAGTCCCTCACTCCCAATGGCAAGCAAGGCATTTGCTCTATCCTCCTCAGCTACTCCATAGTCTGGTAAGTCTGGGGTGGGGGGAAGGGGAAGCTGTTTGGAAGATGGCTAAGCTTGGTAGCTGAAGAGCTTTTGGCTCAACTGGAGCACCTCCTGGCTAGGAGATGGTGGTGCCAACAGGACCAGCACCAGCAAGTATCTGTCACCTATGCTTTAGTGATTTCCCATCCCAATGGGTCCGCATCTTTCCCAGGCAGCCACTCCAGCAGTCCACTCTCCCACCACAGACCTTGAAGTCTTCACCAGACAGAAGACAACTATAACTCTAAGAGGGGAATTAGGCATAAGAGGTGTGGCAGAACACACCTACCCCCCCACATGCACACACACACACACATCTCAGGCCCAAAGTGTGGCAGAGCGCAACTACCCCCCCCCCCCCATATCAGGCCCAAAGTGTGGTGAAGCACAACTATCCCCCCCATGCACAAACACCTTATCTCAGGCCCCAGCTGACCTCAAATAACTGACTGCGCCCAGAGCTGACCAGGAGGAACTAGGTGATACTGGTTGCAACTGGTGAGGCCAGAAATGGGCATGAGAAAAAAAGGTACAACTCCACACCAAATATTGTATGACCATGAGTCAAACTCCGTGCCCATAAATAGCGCTGCAGCCTAGAGCCCCTTGAGCTCTCCTGCACAGCAGCAGGCTGCACAGCAGTGAATGTCCCCTTGAGTTGGGAGGACATATCATGAACTCCTTGCTAGAGAGGAGGAAGCATTGGATGCTTCAGCTGTTTTACTTCTGGCCCAAGTATCAGCCCCTACTCCTGAATGGATCTACAGCCATTTAGGAAGTGTGGCCCTGCTACCTCACCTCCCTCAAGAGTTCTTAAGACTTCTTACTTAATTCATCAATACCCAATAGTCACCACAGATGTGACATCTCACCCTCAGCTGGAATGGTGCGTGTGTAAAGTTATCCCAGAAAAGACTCCCCCCAGAGCTGAGCCAGGCAGACTGTGTTCAGAGCCTTACTCCCTTTACATGAGGGTGGCAGAGGTTTCATGGGTCCCTGCTCCTACTGCCTGTGCTTCCTTCTTCTCCCTTGGAGAGAAGGGTCCCACCAGCCAAGAGAGAGGCATGTTGTTCTTCAGGCAGTCCAGCAACTCCTCCATGTACTCCTGGATCACAGCCAGCTTCCCCTGGCTCTGGGTCAAGATGCTGCTGGACAAGTCCTGGAAGGAGCTTGCTGCTGAGAAAGCAGCATGAAACTCCTCTAGGTTACCAAGAGATTGTTTCACCTTATTCTGAAGGCTTGAAGGCAGGCCTTGGATTGCAGATACTATTTTACAGCAGGTGATCTGCAGCTGATGTGTGATACTGTGTGCCATGAGCAGGGCCAGAGACTCCATCTCCTAGAAGGAGGCAGAAAGGAGAAGGTCAGAGGAGCAAGTTACTTTAAGAAATCAAGCAGGGAAAGGGTGAATCAGATCCCTCTGCTTCCCTCCCCATGGGCATACCTCTGGCTTTGCAGAGTTTGCATCTCCACTCTCCCTAGGACACTTCTTACTCCAGTCCAGCCACATCTGGCATAGTTTCTCTTGCCCTTCCTGAAGCTTTTGGTTAAATCCTTGCTTAAACACTTCAATCTGGGGGGGGAGGGGGGGAATCAGAGTGTCTCAAGACAGAAACCTGCTGGTCATCAACACAGCTGTCACTGTCATAGTGAGGTTGAGACCAAGTCGTACATTTGGCCCTGTCCTGCTCTCCAACAGGGAGGCAGAGCTCTACCTACCAGTTCAATGATGCAGTGAAGCTGTGCAAGGGCCTCCTGCATGCCCTGCCAGGCCCGCTTCATTTTATCAGTTGAGCGCAGGTAGGCAAACTGGCGGAGTTCATCAGAGAGAGACCCCAACCGCACAAAGTACCTCTGCTTCTCCTGCTGCTGCTCCACAGATATTATGTCTGTGCCCTCCCCAGATGCTGCCAGTTTGGCTGAGGAGAAAGACAATGCCTGTAAGTGTCTGACCAGAGATGCTTAATAAGAAAACTAAACAAGCATCAGGAGAGCTTGGACTATGAGCCAGGTAGCCTCCAACATGGCATTTCCTATTAGTTCTTAAACCCATTTCAAAGATGAGAAAACAAGGTTGGTATCCCCATTTTGATGATCCTCATTAAATATGCAGGCACATATGCCACTTCCTGACCTAGTTCCTCATTTCCAATAGGCAGACTGAGGTCATCTCCTGTTTCCTCCAGCACAGCTCCTGCTCTGCTCACAGCCATCTGGCACACTCTGGAATCTGTAACCATTGCCACACTGCTGGTCACTGCAGATCTGGCAGCCTCCATGCCACTCTGAAGAGCCTCCTTGGTTGCATCTATCACCTCTGTCACTTTGCTGCTCACAGCATCCTCGGCATCAGCCACTCTGGATGACATTAGCTCTTTTGTGTCAGAGAGAACCTACGGAAATAGGCTAGTGTCAGATAAGAACTGCAGTGCTCTGTGACCCAGTCCCTGCTGCACCCAGAGGAGTCTTCAGACAGTATCTCCTGTTTGCTTTCTTACTCCTAAGAGAGCTCACTCTATGCACGCAGAGATTTGTTTCCTCAAGAGAACTTGAAGTATTTCTATCCTTGTAAAGGCCAGCTCTGCCCTCCTCTTCCAGCCAAGGAGGGCATAGCCTTTGGTTCTTACCTGGTCCATTGACTTTTGAAGGAGAGGGAGCTTCTCCCCTACTTTATCCAAGCCCTTGGAGGCATATTTGTTTGCCACAGCAACTGCAGAAAAGAGGAGGTGTCAAGACTTGGGTTTTCTACTATTTCATCTTGCAAGTCCTGCCTTCCCGATTATGCTGCCTTGCAGGGACTGTGGGTAAAGACTCCCACTCAGGCAGATGTGTTTTGATATAAACTGGATTTGCTGAGCAGCTTGTCTTGGTTTCCACTGCTGCTTGGTCTTGAGCTAAGTCTGTTCACTTTGAGAATAACCAGTCCCGACTTGCACTAGCAAGAACATAGCCACATACTTTGGAGTCCCACCTGCAGCTTGTTTAGTTCTTGACCAGACAGTTGCTTAGCTCTCACTTCTGCCCTAGCCTCCATGTCCCAGGGATCTAGAATCACACAGTAAACAGGAGGGGGCCCACTCTGGTCTTAGAGTTAAACCAGGCCTGTCACATCAGCTGTTTTGTCAGACCCTTGCCATCAGGATCAGCCCCCCTCCCTCCATGAGGTTTAAAAACTTCTCACATGCTGAGGGTCTAGTTCTGGTTCTTGGGTTTTTTTTGTTTGTTTGTTTGCTTCCCCCCCCCTCCCATTTGTGGGAGTCGGGGGGGGGGGGGAAGGCAGCTCCACAGGAAACAGGACCATTAGTAATGATAGCCCTCCAAGTGGGGTTTTTCTTCCAGCCCCCATGGGCTTCTAAGAATCAAACTACAAGCAGCTGTCACCTAATACTTTGGGCCTGGCAAGATCAGTTTTAGGGTAGTCAACACCTGAGTCAAATCCAGTCCTTCAGGAAGAGACACTTCTTCACACTACTCTGATTAGGACTCAGCCTTTTTTGCTTTACTTGTAAGTCTGGAGCTATCCCTTTAGTAAGTCAATGAGAGAGGTGCTTTTCCACACCCAAGGGCTCCTTTCAGGGTTGGAAGGAACCAAAGAGTTAGGAGTCCCTCTGGGAAGGGGATTTGGCCCTCACAAGCAGGTGTAAGCCTCCCCACCACATTACCTTGAGGCTCTAGTGTAGTCAGAACTGGTTGCACACAGGTAGCTGTGGCTTCAGTCACACTCTTCACTCCTTGCTCTGCTGCCTCACCCACAGATCTGATGTAGGGGTGGCTCTCCTTGGTGGAGACATAAGCTGTAGAAACCACATCACAGGCAGAGCTGACCAAGGTCAGGTTAGCCACCAGATTTATTGCAGCCTACAAGGGCAAAAAAAATAAAACAAGCCATGAGGCTTCCAAGCCTGACAGAGCTTTCTATGCAGCCCTGCACCAAAGCTTCACCTTTCTGCCTGTTCAAGTAACCTGGTCTGGTTGAAGGAGGGCAAACCACAGCTCATATTCACTTCAAAACCTGCAACTCACTAAAGAAACAAGCTGTGGAACGCTATTGATATTTATGGTTGGTCCATAACAGAAAGGTTTTCTTCCAATACAGAGTCATCCAAGGGACAGAGGAGAGTGTAGACAGTCTCAGTACTGCTAGAACCTTGCCCAGCTCCAGTTCATTTGACGTAGTTATTAAACAATTCCAGGAAAAGCTTTATCAGAACAGGATCGCATTGATGTTAAGCTGGAAGACTCCACACTAGTCAGCAAGACACACGCTGCAGTCCATAGAGGCAAGTGCATCAGGTTTCAGGGCCCCCAAGACATGGGAGCCATTCCACGAAAGCATTGCCCAGGCTCTCGACTAGAGGTGTAGAGAAGCATCGCTCCTAGCCAAGAGCCAGGCTATTTTGCTTAATCTAGCAGGTTACTTACAGGGTCTTCAGGCCTGCTCTTTTGGCTGTGCCACCACTCATTCCCAGAGAAGCTGCAGGGCACAGGCTGAGCAGAAGAGACTCCTCCCTTTGGGCAGGCTTAGTTTCCCCCTAGCCACAGTAGCAGCCGCTTCCTCACACCTGCACCCAGAAGCTGCTGCTCCAGTTACAGCTCACACAGAGTACCTACCTGCTGTTCCAAGTGTCTCCCCCCCTGCTGATGTGGGGGACATGCTGGCAGGATGTAGAAAGTCTAAGATCTATTTACACGTTCACTTTCAAATGCATTTGATTTCTGATTTGCCTTTAGTTGCAACAATGAAGGAATGTGTTTACCTGGGACAGGACAAATTGGAAGACAAGTTGCCAAACCTGCAAGAACCAGATGACAAGGTAACAGTTTCTGGTGGATGGGAGGCCAGGCGAACTTGCTTGTCTAGCTGGACCTGGCCAGTCTCCTTGTTCTGGGCTGAGAGAAGAGCAAGGCTCTCTTCTCTTCTCCCACCAGGTATCTTGTGAGTCACTCATAACTGACTTCAGTATTGAATCTCTTTGAACCCTTACCCAGCAAATGGTGTGCCTTGGTCCTGAACTTCTATGCAATAAAATTTAGACTTAAATCTGGTCTGTAGAAACAAACAAAACAAAACAAAAGAAGGGTGGTGGGTGGCTATGACCTCCAGAGAAAAGCCTTGTTACAGACCAGTTGAATCTACATACATGCAACTTCTACTGGAGAGGAAAGAACCAATATTGACTGAAGGAGTACCTTGACTAAAAATGCTAATCCTTCAATCTAACACAGAACTAGAAATTCTCGCCAACTAGGAACATCCCCCCCCCCCTTCTTGGTGTCCATGACATATTCTTCTGGAACGCTCTCCCTCACAGAGGAGATGAGACCTGGGTACCTGCCAGTTCCCTTGGGCTGGCTCAGATGTCCGTTCCCCCTGCTTCCTACCCCAAGGCTCCTCTAACAGCCTAAACCAGCTCCTCCTTTCACTCCCAACTTCCTTTGGTTATTTTTGCCTGAATGGCTCTTTTGACTGTCTGATCAAGCCTGGTACATTTAGTCAATAGACTTAAATGCAAATTCTGAAGTTAGATGGCAAACATACTGTAATCTGTACTCAGTAGCTGCAGTGCAGACACTCCTGGCGCTGGACTTTCCTGCTGAAATGATTAAAAGACAAAGGAAACAAACAAATAGTTACTCTCCAAAAACAAATGAGTGTTACTTGAGCACTCTGTGTTGAGAGTTTCAATCCTGCAGCTCTGTCCCAACTGGGAAAAGTTTGAAGCTGCAAAGCCAGAACCCTCTGGAGCTGTCACAGCTGTTCTGACTTGCCCTTCTGTCCCCTTCTCTCCCAGCTGGTGGGTTGGTACTCTGCTACATGCATGTTCTAGAGTCCATCTTCTGGGAAGATGTTAGAGCACAGCTGGAAACTCTTTGTATCCTTGCTGCTGGACTACTGTCCCTTGACAAATTTGAATACTCTAACCTGAGGTGAAGTTTCTTAACATTTGTTGTCCCACGTTCTTCTCACTGAAGCTCTCAATGACAATTTTAACAAACTGTCAGATTATTTTTGTGGAAGGTCCCATGCAAGTCTCATTACAGTTTCCACATCCCACAAACTGGGTGAACTGCACCCCAAGCAGAGCTTACTCACACTTGTAGTCTGACTTATTCCCCACCTGGGCTGGTCAAATAGCTCTGATGTTGAAACAGTCTCATCAACCTCACGGTTGTACCAAATGCTGTTCTACAGAAGTGGGTACATTCAGTCTTCTGATCTCTCTCTAGGTTCTCTCTGGCATCAAAGAGCTGGTGTCACCCAGCATCACTGGTGCCGAAGACGCTGCGATCAGAGTGGCGGTGTTGGAGGCAGCCAGGGAAGTTGTTCAGAGAGTCCTGGAGTCTGCTAGGTCCGTGGTGACCAGCCAGGGCATGGCAGTGGATTGCGAAGCAGGCAAGATCACTGACAGAAGTGTGGAAGCTGTGCCAGGAAAATCGGATCACCATTTCCCCATCACAGATGAGGAACTAGGTCAGAAAACACTTGCGTGAGGCAGATCTGCAAAGAAGATCTTTCTAGGCTTCTCTGCAATGTAGAGAGGTAGCGCGAGTGTGTGTGGTTGGGGTACTCGGCCTCCCAGTTCCTGCTATATTTGGGGGATACAGACACTTTTAAAAGCCATGGTCACTCTGACTCTAACCTGCAAGGCTTCATGACTGCTGACCATCTGTCGTATGCACTCTAGGACAATTAACAATTAACTTCTCATCGCTGTTTTTTCCAGCTGACCTTGTGGTCTCTGTGGAGGGGACTGAAGGGGCAGCTGTCCAGCAGCAGTCAGACCATCAGGGTTATTTCATACATCTGAGTTCCTTGCCCACTCATCTGCATCAAAAAGCCTACCAGTGCTTCTTAGCCAAAGTGAGGAAGATCAAGATGGTCACGCAGGAGACTTTCTCAAAGTTGCAGGAGGTCATTGAGCTGGTAGGAACACTGTTCTGTCTCCAAGCGTCCTGTCTTGAAGCTGCTTGCTGTACAGCAGTCTTCCCCTTTACTCCCTGTGAAGACCAGGAGGATCTCTGTGCCAGCTCACAAGCTGGCTGGGGTAGTCACAAGGCAAGTCTTGCTGCTATAGTAATTCACCCTTGTCTTAGCTTTCCTGTCCTACTCCAGATTGATTGTGTCAAGCAGGGTATTGATCAGAAGCTTCAAAATGGGCAGGAGAAGCTGCACCAGATGTGGCTGACCTGGAACAAGAAGCAGCCAAAAGAGAGTGAGGACGCAACTTCCTTGGAGCTGAAGGTAGTGGTCTGCTGGAGATGCTGGCTCACTGAAGCTGTTTTGGGGTGGGAGTGGGTGCACTGGGAGCTGCTTCTAAAGTTTCCTTTCCTCCCCTGTAGTGGCTGGAGGTCCAGATTCTGGCCATGTCTCATGGCATCACCCAGCAACTGCAGCACACTCTGCAGACTCTACTGGCCAACAGCCAAGGCTTCCCATCCAGCATCCAGGACAAGATGCAGCAGGTACAGCAGGAATTACAGGAGACCCACAACTCCTTGCAGGCTGCTGCTTCTTTCCAAGACCTGTCCAGGAACATCCTGACCCAGAAACACCATTTAATGAACACAGGCCAGGAGTGCATGAATGAACTGCTGGAGTATGTGGAACATAATAGACCTCTTGCCTGGCTGGTGGGACCTTTCACACCATCTTCTAGAGCCTCTGTAGGATCACAAAAAGGGACAAAAGAGAAGGAAGGTGAGGGGAATAAGTCCTCTAATACCTACTCTTGTGGGAACCAACTTCTCTAGCTAGTACTGATATAAAAGTTTCCCCTGAACTGTGACTCCTGCTGTTGATAGTAAATCATCCCTCCCCTGCAGTGCTTAAAACTGATCAATGACTTCTAATCCAGGAGTACTCAGGATTCAAGAACAGTTTTGTAACAACAGGCATTCTTGCATGTAAAAAATAAGCAAGCCTGGTGATCCCAAGCCACCTCTAAATAAATTAAGATCAAGCGTGTATGATGCAGAAAGCTTTCTGAAATAAAGTCATGTGTCATCACTTGAGGCACTCCTCTGCTTGGCTACCCACCACAGCTTTGCTCACCCACGTGTTGGGACATAACCTTCATTTCTCACTGTGTCCCGCAGGAACATGCAGTGCATGGTGAGGAGCAGTAATCACTAGGTGCTGCAACTTGTGTTCCACGAGAGCCCCTGGTCCAGTCATGGTCTGTCTATCTACATTGCAATATTGCAGTCTATCTTCCCTGCCCAACAAGGTTAGCCTAGTTCAAAAGGTCTTTCCAGATGAATCCCAATGCTGCTTTTTCCTTATATTGTCAGCATTTCATTCCTAGGAACATTCTGTAAGACCTATCTGCAGTCTACCTAAAATGGTTCACCTAGATCTAGACGCCTGACTGTGCGTGGGTAGTGTGTATGTAAAACCCTGTGGGTTTCCCAGACAAAAAAACATGAATGTTTTTGCTTCTACTGCCTATGGTGAGTGTGAGCTGTCACACAGTAAAAAGCAAACAGCTAGATTTCTTCTTAAATTCCTTTAGTTGCCATCAGAGAAAAGCAGAACTGTTTACAAAGAGATGAGTGTATCATCCTGGCTCAGCACCTGTACTCCTGCAGAAAACCTTTCAAAACCATACTGATTTCCAAGAAACTGCTACTATTCCCTCTTGCACCCACTCTTTATCGCTTATTTTTCATGGCTCTTTTTGAAAGTAAAATGTTTTGCTAAGTCCCCTTAGCAGAAAAAAACTCATACAGAGGTAGAAAACAGCAAACAATTTTGTGTTGTGGGTATGCTGCTGTTAGTACCAAAGAGCATGTCCCAGTGGTTTGTATCACAGAGGAACAGAAACTCTCCAGATGGAAATTGCTGTTCAGATCCTTTGTAGTATTGGCTTAGCCTTGCTTAGCCTTTCTGTCTTAGAAAGATGTATTGAGTGTGATAGCTGTCAGCCTGCTGCGGAGTTTAGCATACTGCTGGACAGTCAGGTTTCAACAACTGTGTAGTTATGGTGACAATTACCACTGTTGCCTTGGCTGAAGCTGCCGAGCATCTGTATTTATAAGGAAAATAAAGATGAACGGTCAAAAATAAAGGGAGACTCTTGAAAAAAGAAACAGGAGAGTTTCCTTTGTCTGGGTTTTTCTCCTCCAATAAAGATCAGAATACCCCTTCCCCTGGAATCTGTTAAATCAAATTATTTTGGTTTAATGGGTAACCTTTTTTCCCCATCTCTTTTAGCAGCAGAGGAGGAGAGGGAAAGTAAAGCAGGACAGGAAGAGGTAGCCAGAATTGGCATTGGCTATACCTTGTGCTTGTAGGCTGATCACTTAATATAAGGTGATGCAGAGAGATTAGGGAAGCTGAGAGTGCTGAACCAAAGTGGAGAATCCATTGCTGCTAGACCACTGACAGTCAATGAGAAAACTTGTGCCAGCATCTCAGGGCTGGAGTCACTGCTATAGAGACTGTATCCAACTCAGTGGCAGGTTGCTAAAACAGCCAAAGGACCCAAAAGGTAGACTGATTCTGAAGGACCAGACAACATCAAGCTGACTGCTCTGAAAAGCAGTTTGGCTTTTTTTTTTTTTTTTTTTTTGGACAGCATGGGTGGTATTGACTGAATGCAGTAATTGGCTGAGCAAAGTTTGGTCTTCAGAACTGAACCTAACCCATCAGTATGTACTAGGAACTGTTCCAGTCTGGGGTGGGGGAGGACAGAGATCCAGAAGCAGAGATTTGCTTCTCATCTCCTTTATCTCAGATGTGCTGAGCGTGTTGCAAGTGCTCGTAAATCCCTATAACAACAATCTGGAAGAGACTAGTGGAAGGACAGAGAGCTGAGCCTTGCTTGGGTAAGCTGCCTGGCCACAAGCTTTGACTGTGCTGCTACCATTTCAATTTATTTAACATAGGAAGGATGATTTAACCCACCTCATCCACATTAGACAAGGAAGAAAAATACACTTCATTAAAACAGCTAAGTTAGAAATCAGCATTTCTGCAATACAGCTGGATCAGTCTACCCCTATTTTTAACAGCTGGCCAAACTCTCTGCACCAGCTGGGCTCATTCCTGTAAATGGTTCTGCTCCCCAAACTGAAGGCTGTTGTGGATAAGGAGGTCTCTGTGAGGCACTGCAAAAATGCTCCTTTCCCCAGGGCTGTTCTTGCACAAGGTGAGCCTAACGTGCCACCCCTCAGGTGTGCTGCCAGAGGTAATCTGAATATTGGCTCTGAAAGCATGGCAAAACCTCTTATTGGAAGGAAGATGTGTAAGGAGCCACCTGAGGGCTGGGCCGAGCTCAGATGGGAAAGCTGGCACCTCTGAGAAGGAGATGGTGTGATGCTCTGATGAGCTGAGTGTCCCCGCATGGGGAGGAAGAAGGCAGGGAATGGCAGGGAGGTTGTTTGTAGGATGTCAGCAACACCACAGGTGAGTTCTCAGCCATGTCTATCACCAGCTGAAATATTCTTGCTAGGGTGTGTGTGTGTGAAGGAATGGGGGGGGGGGGGTTCTCCCTGTTCAGTGCTGAGACCACATGTTGTTGAGGAGAGCTAGTGTCCAAGGCAGGGGATGGAGATAATACTGATGCTCTGTTGTGAAGGACACAAACTGAGTGAAAGTTTCATGTCACAAGTCATGGAAGGTAACTGATTCAACAGGGCCTGACAGTCTGCTCCTGAGCAGTTGGTGCTGGAGAAATCAGTGAATCAGCTAGCTCAGTTAATCTAAGAGGGTTACAGTCAACGATTTATTTTGTCTTCTTATTGCATAGTAAGCATCTGCACCAGTTGCAAATGAATCCCTGTTTCTGTGCTCATTGTCACATTGACATCTGAAGACCACAGAGCTATTGTGAAAGAGAACTGCTCCAACCAAGTCAAAGGAGAGCCTATGGATGCTGTATCCATGACGACAGCTCCTTCCACTTTCAAACATTCGACACCAATTAAAGGGAGTCTTCCCAGTGTTAATAATGGGACTAGAGATGCCAGATCATTGAGCTGGATGTGGGAACTGTGGGATACTGTCCTTAGTTCTGTCAGCTGCCTGTGGGGAGACTTTTTCTGCGGCCCTTCAGCTCCTTGTCCCCATCTTTAAAATGGAGATCATGATTTTGACCTTCTTCTGCAAAATGCTTTGTGATCTGCTAATGAAAAGTGCCATATAAAATATAGGGATTAGTGATTATAAACTCCACACTTACCATTCAAAAGGCAGATCATGCTCAAGACAAGCCACAGTCCCTGTAACTAGAGAAATACAGTTCCTCTGCGTAGATCTGGTGAGCACCAGTTTTCAAGTCCTTGACTTCACTTCACCAGGAGTAAAAGGCACATTCAGCCTCCGATGCAGTGATGTGCATATGCAGACGTTTGACTCTGAGCATGTAAGCAGAGCCACCAGGAGGACAGGCTGGGCTCTGCTGCTCATCAAAGTTTGCTCGTTCTGCTGGACCTGGGTGATCTGACACAGCAACTGCACAAAATAGATTTCTCCCCCCCCCCCCCCGAGAAAGTACCAGCAGCTGGCCTCCGCTGGCATCCCCTTTAGCAGGACCAGAACTTCTAGGCAGGCTGGATTACAGTGCAATTTTTGGCTGAAGCAGAGCTCATGTTGGATTACCCATACAAGACCATGCAAAACGCTCCAACAGCGTTCTTCACTCAGCAGTTGACATCTGGCTAACTGCACTTGGTTTCAATTCAGAAGACATCTGGGGGGCTTGCAATATGCATGTGAGCAGAGGGGGTTGTTGCTCTTCAGCAGTGCAAAGTAGGAGGTCTGAATGCCCTTCTGCTCTACAACACGCTTGCTCAGACTGCACCAGCCTTTTCCAGGCACCTCTGATTCATGTCATCAGCAGGTAACTTAGGCCCAATAGTTGAAGAGAGCACCCACTAAACTGTCAGAAAGACCCTGTAAACTATTCAGAAATTTCATCTGAATTCCCTTCCATACAAAGATACTGGAGCTTGAAATATGTACAGAGCACCAAGGAATAGGCTCTAGCAGCAGATTTTTAAATCAGTGCTTTAGGCAATCTCCTTAGCAGCTTGTTAGATGTTTTATAAGTGTCCTTCCCAGCTACAGAAGAAATAATAATACTAACGATTGTGTCAGATAGATACAAAATAATTTTGCAGCCTTTTTCTCTGCAAGCTCTCCAGTTTCAATAAATCATACACCCTTCCATGCAAGGAAAGGTATCTAAAACCATAGTACAGACAGCGTGGCAGGAAGACAAAAAAAAAGCCAGGGCCATCTTTTTCCGAGTTAGTTCCAGCCAATAATTTGTTTGCCTTAGCAAGTCATGCGTTTGCTGAGCTGTGATACCTTCCCATTAGCATAGCTGAGTGCTCTCTGGGCTCACAGGAGGAGGTGTTAGAATTAAGCATGGAGAAGCATAATAAAGGAATCAGAGATGCTTTTTTTTCTTCTTCTTCTCTCTCCTGGTTTTGTTTTTCTGTAGCAGCAAGACTGAAAGATGTGCAAATGGTTTGGAATCACTTCCCTTACCAAAAATAAAAGTTCTGATTTAAGTAGGGCTGGGAGACTCTGAGAAAGGAAAGAAACTTACGTCTCTTGCTGAGAGGAGACAGACTCACCTATCTGGAGCCAGACAAAAACTCGAAGAGCTGCCATGCTGCATTTAAGGTGGCCCATCTGGTGCTGGCACTGGTCTCTTGCAAGCACATGGACTGCATTAATTTCTCTCTTCCAAGAGAAGTGGGACCCATGCATTGGCATGGCGCTCCCGGGTCCTGGTTCTCATGTACCTGTATGTTTCACTGGTCTGCAAAGTGGACCAGCATGACCAAGAGAGGTGGTGGACATCCAAACTAACCCAGAGCTGGGGTGGAAAGATAGTCACCCTGGCAGTGGCTGCTGTGGCAGAATATCCCTTCAAGCAGGGAAGTGATTTGAAGCTGAATGTCCAAGGCACTGGGTGAGTGTTTTAACCAGTGAACTGTGAGAACTAATAAGCTCCCTGCCCAGGATGATTGTCCATGTGGATATGACCACACCTGAGTGATTGCATCAATCAGACAGGAAAAGCTTTCCTAGGTAGAAATATCCCTGCAGATGGCAGAGATGAAGCAGGGCAGAAAGGACACAGATGCCTTTGCCTTCTACCCAGCAATAAAGCAGTCAGCAGTGAGGGGTTTATTTCTTTGATTTTAAAGATGGAATATCATATAGGGGAAGTGGCAAACATATTTTACACTTCTCCTTTGAAATTGCTAGTTTATTTCTAACAAAATCATTGCAACCCAGGCTAGCATTTTTTGAAGTACCCAGAAGTCGCCAGTAAAAATCTACATTTCCAGGTATTCTCTGAAACTCTATGTTTAATTTTCATTATGGATGATGGAAAAAGGTCCCAGGAATGACTGTAAGAAAAGAAAGAAAAGAAAAAAGATGCCCTGAAATGAGCAGAGGAGAATGAATCTTCAGTGTTCAATGCAGTTACAGACCAAGAATAAATAACTTACACTGCTAGATCAATCTTCCTATGCTGATTGTATTCATCTACTCTTTTTGTTCTGAATAATAGAAAACATCACTCCAGACTCTGCGGAAAGTCGACTGAGACCAACAGCTCCAGTATCAGGGTCTGGGCTCCGATGGTCTGTAGAGCATTTGAGAGGGGGGTGATGGCCTCCTGTTCTGGCCCTCCTCACTTACAGTTGCTACCTCCTGTTAAATGCAGCTTATTGCGTATGTTACTTTGGGCCAGGACAGCTAGCAGAGCTGCTCCGTCTTTGTTGGTGGGTGAGAGAGAACTCACCCTACCCTGTGCAAAGAGAAAGACAAGAGCTCATTGCTCTGAGCCGCCCATCACCACACACAGTCCCTGAGCAGTAGAGCAGATGAAGGAGGCTTATGTCTCATGACTGACAGAAAATCCCAACTGAGGCTTTATCTGGAATTTGTACATCTACAAAGGCCTTCCCTCTGCAGCTCAGTCTCTGGTGCCTGGCATACTTTGAGCTCACACGACGATCTTTCTCTCAGTTGGGATACTTACACTACTTCTTATTCAGTTGCCTGTTTTTTCACATTTCATAAGAAATTAATTACCTTTGAAACCCCTTCCCTGCTCTGTAAGATCTGGTTGAAATTTAGCCAATGGATTCAGAAACTACTATGTAGGGACAATTTAAAAACCCAAGGAGATACTTACGCTTCAATGTGAAATAACATATAATCCATTTGAGTTTAATTTATCCACAGCACTTAGAACTTTTTCCTGTATGTTACCTGATACAATTCTGAGAAAATTATTCCAGTCCTGTATGTCACCCCCCTTTTTTTTTTGAAGTGCCTGAAGTACACAGCATCACAGTAGCTATTCCCTCCCAAGACCTGCCAGGAACTCCTCAACAGGCAGAACGGCAGCCTCCACTCACAACCTCTTCAGTGTGACTGTGGAAGTGGAAAATGTGATTCAAATGAGAAACAAAAGGTCAGAAATCAGCAAATATGTGATTCTGATTGAATTTAAATATGTGTGTGGATATTTAATCACTTAATTGTTACAGCTGTCTCTGAACTCCTGGGCATGGCCGTATAGGTAATGAGCAACTCAAGTGCAGTGATCTGCTTCAGGGACATCTTTGTCTTCTTTGTTTCCTCTCCATTGCTCTGTGTCTAAAACTTGGGCCTTATCTTGCTTATTCCACTGGCATGAGCAGTGATAAACATTGCACATATAGAAATACAGGCCTTGCTCTCCTGGATTCCTGTCAGTAGTGCCGACTTTGGTTTCCAGAATGCTGCTCCTTCCAGACTGGCATTTCACGCTGTTATGGACAGGCACTTTCTATCACAAGGTGGCCTGCAATCCTTTTTAATCTCCCTTCAGTGCATCCTTTTAGGTAGCAGGCCTAGGGGTACAGCTCAAATCAGCTTAGAGAGGCTTTTTATCCAGATTATACTCTCTCAGTTCCAAATCCCCGTGCCTGGGGAAATGAGAGCCATTGCGCTGGGACCCAGTGAGCTCTTGGCACAGTGCTTGCTGTGCAGCTGCAGCCTCGCGCCAGCAAGCAGGGAGGACACTGCAGACCCACCGCTCAGCATTAGCCCCATAAGAGATCCCTGCTCCCTTTTCTATACCTCTGATAGAAAAGTCTCCCAGTAACTGCAGTCTGAGATTAGTAAGAATGACTAACTGGGGCAATATGGTGTTGTCAGCCCTCCTGTGTATTGCCCTTTTTGGAAAGCACCTGACCTTTAATATCTTTCTTCAAATTGTCTTTCACTGTACCATTGATTAATCCTAAGTAGATGTCCTTTTTCCACAAAGCGTGGCTTAGGACTTTCATGGGAGAATGAGGACATACTATCTGGTCCTAGAAGTCTAGAAACTTAGTTTTAGAGAGGAGATTCTACGTCATACTTCTTGGCAGGGAGACTGCAGGGCAGGTGTTATTAAGTATACAGATGACTTCTGAAGGAAGGTTGTCTACAGTCAGTTGAATTCTAGTCACTAAATACAGATGTTGAGGCTTTAGGCTTTCACAGAGCATTTGCAAAATGTTCCAACATTTAAGTGCAGTTAGTAGATTAATTTCACTATGGTTCAATTTGCAGTTTAATGGAGTCAAGGTTAGAATGGATTACAGCCATTTAGTCTGGCCTCCAGCTTTAACCACAGTGCAGAATGTTATTCACTGAATTTCACAAATATTTTAGGAATATCACTAGTATGCAAACAGCAGCCTATGGACTATCTCAACTCTTTTGCATTTGAATTTCAGAACTGGTGGCCTGAGGGACAAATAGCTTAAATACTTGTTTTCACAATTTAACTTCCAGTCTTATTTGGTTTTACGATGCCTGGCAATCAAGATCTTTCATGAATGTGCAGTTATGGAAAAACTCTGATGCAGTCAAAGGAAGAGCCTGTAACATACACACATTGTTTTCCCCACCTGCAAAAAGCTCCGGTTTTTTTGGACTGAGAAAGTTAATTCATTTTAAAGAAGATGTTACAGGAGAAACGTGTGTGTCTACACCCCAGAGCCTGCCTACCTTTAAAATAATGCCCTCCATGACTAATGACAGTGGAGTTTCCAGCAGCCCCATTTTAGAGCAGGCAGGGAACAAGCCCAGACAGCCTTCAGCCAGCTGTCCTGAGCCAACATCCGTGCCGCCACAGCTATGGGATCATCCATGCACGAGGGACGTCTGGTTCAGCTCCACCTGTGGCAGAAGGCACTTCTCCTCCTCCTGCTGGAAATCTCCCTTGCGAACCATCTGTATGATTAGAGGCACAATCCCGTGTAATCCTTGCCGCTCAGAGCTCTAATGATGGTCGTGGTGGGCTGTGGCCAGGAGCTCATGTCCCTGCTTCCAAGGGATTGCTGTTACTTGTGGCAGACTTTTCCAGAAATCTCTAAATATCGGAGAGAGATGCTGCAGCTCAGTTCACAGCTCATGACTTGTCCCTGTTTATTTGGTTGCATGTTCTCAAGTAGCCTTTGTTTGCATTATTATCTGGAGCAGTGTGATATGACTGTCCTACTTTGCCTCCTGTAAAAATAGCGCAGAAATAAGGTTTGATCTCTTTTCAGCCACAGAGATAATTGTGAGCTGTTTGCATCCAAGATCTGCCTGGTAGGTCGTTGCAGCTATTTTAAAATAATTCCTTTAAAGTTATTTTTTTTTTCTTTTTTGATGGGGTCACTGAGATTGGTGGTAAATCTTGATACACCTGTCAAAATACTTTTTTTCACTGAGAGAACATCTTGTATTACATGTCTCAGCGTTAGCATATTTTAATACATATCCCTTTCTTTTTCTAGTCTTTAAAATAGTTTTGAAGATACAGTTTTCAAATCTTTCATTGTACATCTTTTCATGGAAATGTCTTCATAACTGCTTCTTTCTTTCTTTTGAAATCAGATTTCCTTCTGATAGGATCAGATCTGAAATCATTTGTTATGTTCTTTGTATTTTTCATTTCTGAAGTCAGTCATTGCTTTTCATACTGTTTCTGGGGGATTTTTTGAGGCTTTTGTACTTTTTTCTATTCTTTTAACACTGATTCTCATGTTTGTCATACAATTTTATTTCTGGTGTCTTTATTCTCTGCTTTATGTGATCTTTTCTGTTGGTTCTTTCCTGCAAGTTTTCTGACTAAATTTCTTTAATTTCCAGTTGATGTACTTCACCTAAGTATTGCTGTCATGAAAGAAAACTGGAAGAAATATTATAGACTTTATGCTAGTTTAACTGTCTAATAAAGAGATAGAAGGAATGGGAAAAACAAGCTTCCTATAAATCTAATTAATAGATTTCTGAGTTGGCTGTTAGGAAGCCATGGAAGGGGAGCTAAATGCCAGAGCATGCAGCTCTGTTCAGTGTGCATCACAGTAAGCGAACAAGGATGTTATTAGCTCTGCAAGGAGGAGTTTCTGAGCAGCGCAGAGATGACCACTGCATCTCCCTGCCAACAGAGAACTCTGGGAGCACCATGTGCACAACCAGCCAGGTCATCTGGGGTTTGGATTGACAGCATCAAGGGCCAGGTTCAAATTTAAAGGAGCCTCTAAGAAAACACTGGCTGATATTCCCATGCAGAAACCTCAGCAAATTCAGCGACATTTTGGATGCCTCAATTTTCTCTCAAAGAGGTTGTTGCTTAACAAGGTACTTCATGATATGCTTCACTTTTTTTAACAGGAACACCTCTGAAACCTACCAAAACATGGTGTGTAAAATCTACCTGTTCCCATCTGGCCCACAGGGCCCTCTTTCCACCTGACATCACCCAAAAATGCCTCCTTTCAGGGTTGCTTCTCCCTGGGATCTTCTTGGAGAGGGTGGTCTCAGCCCCCAGGACAAGAGTACAAATAGGAAGACAAGAACAGGAAGAATCCTCTGAAAATTTTAAAGCAAAGACACTGAAATGACCACAGTTTGTTTACAGCAGCAAAACCAGGTAGGGGAATGAGGTTTGTAAAAACCTCAGCAGTGATCACGATGACGGGATCTTATGAACTTCTCTCCTCCATTCCTCAGAGCAAGAGTGTGGGAGCTTTCAGTGCTGCCAAAGAGCAACAGACTCCAAAACAGCAAAAAAATCCTGTTTTTCTTCTCGGCAATCAAATGTGGAACTCAGTGTCATGGGGAGGCCTTTAGCCCAGGAGTGTAATATTGAAAAATGGGATAGGTCTGTTATATGATTATAGGTGATAATTGGTGTAACTAACAAAATGAAATCTGTGAAGGCAGCTTAAAACCTTAAGGTTAGGGCTGAGAGCGGAAAGGATCACTTTAAAGACCTATATCCCTGGGGAGGGGGGGGGGGAGTTGTACCATCTTCTGTAACAGCTGATGCTGGACTCCGTCTGGTAGAAGATTTTAGACCTAGAGGGTCCTGGTGCTCTGAAGTAGTGCAGTAATCCTTGTTTTTCTTCAGTGACGCTTCCTCTTACTGTGGACCTAAACTCTGGGCTGTGCATAGCTGGTGGAGGACCAGTGACATGTTCTTAACCATCCCCAAGAGATGAACCCCTAGGAAACAGCAGCCACGACGTGAGTGATGCCTCCAGAGAGCTGATGGTCACCCACTGCGCTGCCCATGGAGCAGACTTGGGGCTTACTTTTAATGGAAAAGTAATGTATTTCACAAACATAAGTGACTTCCAAAGAAGAACAGCATCTAGCTGTGGATCCAGCCAAGCCTTGTTGGGGACATAAATTAGCAGTTGCTCTCGAAGGTGGATCTCCTTAAGGAGAAGAAATGAAGTTATTTCTATCAGATTCTGGCTGTCAGTGGAAGGTGATGTATGGCATATTCTGAAGTCTGGATAGAGGTGCATCTTTTCACTGTCTTTCCACAAGAATTCAAAAGGGTGTTGTTATATAGCAGGGTGAAAATTCAGGGACGGTAATATAGCAGCTGAACACTGATGTAAAAAATTAACTAGCAATTTAGAAAAACATATCCAGATACTGAAAAAGGCTGGAATGAATTATTTTCAGCTGCTGTTTTTTACATTTCTCACGCTCTTCTTGTTTCTTCAATTTCTTATGTCCCACGCTGTTCTCACTGTATCTGTTCTTGATGCTACTGTACTGCCACGGCTAGTTTCCCACTCTGCTGGGGGTGGAGAGCAGCAGCCAAGGATTCAAGGAGGGACTCTCTCAAGGCATTTCTGCTGCTTCTATTTAACTAATAGAATCGGTTTTTAACATTGCTGTTGAGGTCTAACTGAGGGCTCTGGCAATGGTGTGCGGTGCATATACCCATGATCCCAAATGAGAAGTGAGACTCTGCTGCAACGATCTTCCAGCCAGAGTAGGGCAGGTAGCAAGCAGGAGAGATGTCAGAAAACCATGAGACATTGCTAATAAAATTAGCAACGGTCCGAGCTGCCAGCGTGTGGCAGAGGGCTTTGCAACATCACGGCCGAACTGAGGGCTAAGGCAAGAGGAGACGGTCTTTGCAGGTCTGCTTCTTCCTTGGAAGCAGTGGAGGAAGCATCCGGCTGCTCCCACCGGGTTTGGGGCGAGCCATACATGCGAGGCAGGCTGGGGACAGCACCACTGCCTGCCAGTGGCCTGAGAGGTGCAAAGGCGAGCTCACAGTGAGACTACAGCCTGGGGGATTCCCAGGAAGGACATGAATCCAGGACTGCCTTGTCTGCATGCCACCTCCGGAGCAGCAAGGAAAAAGAGCAATTTCCTGGGCCCTCCTGTGGTGTCACTGCCCTCCTTACTCTAAAGACAGCCAAGAAAGATGTGCAACTTTTTTCCTTTTTTCCACAGTATTCAGCTTTCCCTTGGAAGGGGTTAGCAAAGCCAGGCCTCACCACAGCCTCCCCAGAGCCTCCCTAGCTCAAAGGTTGCTAATTTTGAATGATTTACCCCCCTCCGTCTGTAGGAAGGGGGAAATCCCCATCTGCCCAACAGTAAAATGGAGTAGTTATCTGACCTTTTAAAAGGAATGTTTTCTGTGTAAGGAAACAGAGCTAGCCAGAGAGAAATTGTTCCGCAAAGAGCAGGAATATCATGAGGCCTTTTCTCCATTTCTAAGAATCACTGTTACAGAATCACAGAATCGCTGAGGTTGGAAGGGACCTCTGGAGATCACCTAGTCCAACTCCCCTGCTCAAGCAGGGTCACCTAGAGCATGTTGCACAGGATCTATCCAGGCAGGTTTTGAATATCTCCAGAGAAGGAGACTCCACAACCTCTCTGGGCAACCTGTGCCAGTGCGCTGTCACCCTCACAGTGAAAAAGTATTTCCTCATGTTCAAGTATTACCAAATAATACTTGCTATTGATCGGGCACAGCCTAGATCCATTTCTTACTTTTTCATTTATGAGCCTGTTTTAAGAGCCTTATAACTCAGCTGTTCAGGGCAGAATAAAGGAGAAAATCACAGGAACGTGTAACATTCAGGGAGTTCTGCTGAAAGACACCACTTGCAAGAGGTCTCATTCACTCTCTCAGCTCCAGGTACCTTGGGGAGTCCAGCCTAGCCCTAACTATGGTCATATCAAAAAAGCAAGAATAAATGTTGCATTTGACAAGTTCAAGAGAGTAGATGTTCTTCTTCTGCGACCTTTCCATTTGCTCTATATGTGCTGGGGATACAAGTGAGATGTCAGGGAGAGGGATGTCGGCAGCAGCAGCGAGCGTGAGAACGAGCACGGGGCTGCATGTGCTGGGCAGTGTCTCTGCATTCACGTCCAGCCACTGGGATGGGCTACACCCACAGCATTTACGTCAATTCAGCTGTATGCATTGAAACAATTACTAGCACAGCACAACTCTTAATATGCGTGAAGACGCATGGAATTTATTCTCTCTCCTGTACAGAGTTAAACTAGTGTAAAAATGATTATATTGGCACAAGTGTATCCACCAGCACGCTCCCAAGCTAATCATGTTTAAACTTCACGTGCATCATTCAGGCAATACAGCCTTGCAGCTCAGCAGCCCAATCTGTCCAAACTTCTTGGAAATAAATCCCTGCTGCCACCACCCGGCTCCTGGCTCTCCGGTTCAGCCATGGCCATCACACGTGCAGGCTCCAGCTCCCCATTGCTCCCCAGACTGTTGGACGTGCCCAGGTGCAAACATCTGTCTGCCCCTGCCTAACATGCCAGCATGGTGCCTGCGTGCCGGAGGGCTGCTCCCAGTTACGTGCGGTCACTGCAGGAATGACTGGGAGCATCCCTCCTCCTCGGCTCACCTACGAACACCCCGCTGGACCGGCGGGCTCCAGCTCTTCTGGGGCTAAAGATACGGGGCAAAGTGGAGCATCCCTGGGCACGCACACACACAAGCTCACCGTCAGGAGTGACAAACTGCTTGTAGGGTCACAGAGACGCCACTTCTGAAAACAAACCCTGAAATATCAGCACAAGAAAGCTACAGGGTGTCTAGAAATCCAGCACGCTGCAGTAAGAGTCAAAAGCATGACCTAGCAGGAGAGGTTTGAAGGCTGCTTACTTTCGAGGAGAGAAGATCAACAGCAGACGTGGCTGCAGCTTTCAAATGAGTAACAAATTCCTGCACAAGGGCTAGAGCAAAAAGCAGTGGGTTTAGCTTGAGGCAAGCGAGCAACAAAGTTATATGGTAGAACAAATCTCTGACAGCAGGAGACTGAAGCCCAGGGAAAGGTGCAGTTTCTACCACTGAAGGTCTTTAAGAGCAGGGTAGAGATATGTCAGGTATAACACAGTACAGCTGCTCATGCCCTGGGGCTGGAGGGGTTGGACTGCTTCCAGCCTCCTTCTCAGTGATGCCTTGAAACAAAGAGATTTTGCCATCTGCTCCAGTGAGAGAAAAAAAAAATCAACATGACTTCACAGAAAAGACAATGAAAAAGCAAACTTGCTATAGGCTCATTCTGAAAATTGGAGTCCCAGATCTCAAAAGAAAAGTGGTTCCTGAAACGCCCGCCCTGCTCAAGCACATTATAGGATCAGACTGTTCCCTGACATACAGATCTCATTTTAACATTAAGGAAGCAGGAAAGGCAGTGTCTTGCTTTTTCAGAAGGTCAGGTTTGGGCTCAGGCTGGGCTGTGAATAGCCAGGATGGGACAGAGAGGGATGGAAGGAGAGAAAAGTATGTAACTAGTCAGAGTGGACTCCAGTGAGACCAAAAAAAAAAAAAAAAAAGGATTCTATAAAATCATAAGATATAACTTATTTCTTCAGGAGACAATTTAATGTTTGTTTTCTTCCTTTGCACGTCTGCTGCCTCATTGCATTAATTGTAAGTAACAGCAAAAAATAAAAAGAAAAAAGTAACAAAAAGTACAAAAGCTTTGTAAAGCCTGAAGGGGTGGCACAGGCCCCAGCCATGCCCAATGTCTCTACGATTTATTCCTTCAGGTGTTCCAGTGCCCAAGCTAACAGGCAGAGAAACACACGCTAAGTCCTGCCAATTGCTCACTGCAGGGTTGCCTCTTCACTTTCAAGAGTCCAAGATTTCAACCAAAATTTAATTTTAACACTGTGGTTTCAGCTGAGAGGCTTCTGAAGCTAGCAGCCTAAAGCCAAAATTGTCCATGGTCTCTCTGTCCTAACTTTTTGCTGCATCCTGCTTAGCATAATGATTTACTGAACTGCAGCTGGCATGAGGCCCTAACCATGCTCTCAGCTACATCAGTGCCCAGAAAAACAAATACTGGCAGAAAACAGATTTGCTGGAGGAGAAGGAAGCTGGGCCATAAGTTAGAAAGGCAGGGGCCCACTCCCCAGGCTGGAGCCCTGGAGGTATTCAACTTGTAAGGTTGCTACAGGGCTGAAATGCCAGCCAGAGAAGACCGTGAAGACTTGCAGGTCCTCTGCACTTGCCTTGCTTCCAGGATTCACTGCAGGAGGGGACATTCACTAATCTTTCTGTCTATATTGTACCTGAAAGCCTTTCATATGAAACGTCAAAAGCCTTCACCTTCCCCTCACAAAGATTTTGGCTTTTCTGCTTTCACAGAGTTCAGAGACTCTCTTTTAAGGAAGGATTTTCTCTTGGGGAAAATATTGCGGGAAGGAATGCAGGGAACGCAGTTGTGCAGTTTTTTGTTTGCTTGTTTGTTTGTTTTAAACAAATCTTCCCATGCTTGGAGTACGCTTGCAAAGCCCCTGTGTTGGGAGAGCAGTTTGTGGCTTGGTTCAAGCACCCGTAGCCACTTGCAGAGAACTGCACTGTTCTGCTATGCAACCACTCTCCACCTCCCAGGGGAGGGAGCCCAGGGTGTCCCTTTGGCAAACCCTGGCATTTCCTGCACAGCAAATGATTTGCCTGGGCTGTATTATTAAAATAATAGTAGTAACAGTGCCATGTGTTGGCTGTGAGCTAGCACAGCTACTCGTTAGGTCACCTGTGAACATGCTTCACTTCATTTGTAAGAGTGCTGGTGAGGAGCAGCTTGAAAATAGGGGGAAAGCGGTATAAATTTCACAGAAAAAAAAACTTCATTAGTCTAAAACTCCTTTGCAGGCATGAAAGCAAGCCAATTAGCCATAAATCCAGCCAAGCACTGTGGCTGACAATTGCTCCCCTCTCTGCATTTCAGGTGAGCTAACACAGACTATGAGAAGCTCAGTGACCTTCACTGCATCCTGCAGACAGCCTGCAGGACCTCCTTGGCTTTCTGACACTCACCTGTCTGCCCCCAGCCCTCTCTGCATGGGGAAATTCAGATCTCTGAGGCCTCTCTTCCTCCTCAGCCCCATCCTAGCTGCAGCGAATCCAGATGCTGCCGGACAGCTGAGTAGGGCTAGCTGCAGCCCTCAGCTGATTCCCCAATTTCTTCACCCCCCCAAGGTCCCTCTCCCCCATGTGTCTCAGCAGCCTGCAGTGCTGGTAGCACCCCTTTGCTCTGCCAGGGAGCTGTGAGCTCTCAAGGTCAGGAACAGGCTTTTTCTCATGTTCTGAAAAGACCTTCATTTTCCCCTCAGTCCCTGAGGACTGTTGTCAAAGTGTGACAATCATTACAGGTGGGGACGTGGGGTCCACAGGCCTCGGACAAGAGTTCTTCGACCTGCTACAGACCAGCTTCTCAAAGACCCCCAGACTGGGCCTCTTGCCTCTAAGCAAGGGGCCAAGGCAAATTCCAGCACTTTGTAGAGAATTTCTAGACCTTCTCAATGCAGAGAGAAGTTGAAAACATTACGGAGTCCCCTACAAACTGAATCTCTGAATTTTTGAGCCCAGTTCCCTGATGCAAAGCCGATCCCATGGGAATGCTCCTAACACACCTCCAGCAGAGAGCAAGGGCACACCTCCCACCCAAGGAAGACCTACAAAGCCTTCAGCAGCTCCCCCAAGTATGTAGCTACAGCATACTCCAGTATTGACCATATAATACAAAAAACCACCAAGTTACGTTTCAGGCCGTATCTCATTGCAGAGTGCAGCAGAGTGTGTTGAGCTATTGGGAAATGCATGTCAGCAAGCCCACTCCATCACCACCAAATGGAAGACTTAGACCTCCATGGCCAACACAGTTCTTGGCTCCCAGCCATAAGCTGGTAATTGCTACTGGGTTTGTTAGATTCTTTGTAAATAAACAGGAAGCCCAAATACATGGCACTATACTCTCAAATTATGGCAGCAATGAACTGAGAGTGCTGTGCTTTATCGTTAGCTTTGTCTTCATTGGCAAAAGGAAGAAAATCCCAGGCCCTTTTGTACAAAGCTGTGCAAGCATCAGTGTTGCACAGCACATCCCTGGGGTAGGAGAATCTGCAGATGGTATAAATCAGGCACGGCAGGACGTCAGGCAGGCAGGAGCAGGATGGAGCCAAGCGCTCCCTACTTCTGCAGGACTAGGATTTCTGCTCAGCTGCGTAACACAAATTCCCCAAAACTTTGGCTGGCTCACACAGATTGGGAAACTGGTGTGGACTCCACAAACCAGATCAACAGTGACTCTAGCACCTCCAGCCCTGTGCTCACGGACTCCTTCAGGCACCTGCAGCATTTGATCCCCCAATGCAGCAGCTGCCTTTGTTTTGCTTATTGGTTGAAGTAAAAAATTCCATTCCAAATATTAAGCTTCAACAACAAAAAAAAATGTATAGCCCCTGCCTTGCCCAAAAGCATTCCCAGAAATTCCCCTTGAAAAAAAGACAATAACAGTAATATTTCCATGTAGATGGACATAGATGGCCTTTCTGCCTTCTACCTTTCTCCCTCCTTTCTACCTGTCAGGCTGGACTCATCTGTATCACTCCCAGGGGCCAAAAGCCCCCCTAGGGGCCCTGCTGAGCACATAGTTGGTTACTGTTCTATGCTGCCACCAAAAAGGCTACTGTCAGGTGAAATGGGTGCTAAATCAACAATAACCAGTATCCTTTGTAAAATCAGATTGGAAGGGATCTCAGGGGGTCATTTGGTTCAACTTTCTGCATAACTTCTGCCCTCTTTCACATGCTCCTGTGGTCAGCGAAGACTTTCATTCATGGCCGTGTATCTCATACGCTGATGATTTGCCTTTTGCTGCAGAAGAGACCTCCTTCTCCTCATTATTCAGACTAAAAGTATGTGCATGGACTGTGACGGAGGCTCCCTCCCTGATTGGTTTAAAGTCTGCCTGTGTGTTAGAAATTCTGACAATTTTGAGCCTTCTCCTGCCACCTCTTATTGAAGACAATGTCCCATTTCTCTGCAAACGCCACCTTTGTACTGTTAGCACATGACTCCAGCCTTCTGCAGACGTCTTCTTTGCCAGGCTCAAGGCTGTGAGGGTTCAGCGTTACCTTCTCTTCCCAGACATTGGCATTTGTCTTGTCCCTCCTCACTATCAGCTCCCACAGGTAAGCCCCCAGCACCTCTGTCCATTGCTCCTGTAGCCAGAGCCCAGTTATACCAGGAAGGCAGCTTATGCTGTTGTAGGTTGTAGCTTAATTTTAAGAAATTTATGCTTTTGGCCTCTGTACTGCCACGTGGCTATGAAGTGAAAGTGACCTTTGCAGGGTTGTAAACTTAACTGACTAATCGCTTCATGGGGAAAGTGCCCCTGGCAGGGGGGCTGGCTGGTTCTTGGATGGAGCGTCAGCCACCATGTCAACATATAGGCTGAAGTTCAGCAGCTACTGAGTCCTTCCTCTCTTCCTGCAGCACAAGAATCTGTTTGCCTCGCATTCATCGGTTGTTTTCCTGGTCTCAGCATAGAGATGGGAGCAGCTGTATCTTTCCTACCTTTAGCAGGACTGATTTTTCCAGCAAGGACTCCAGTCGACTCAGACATGCTCTACTCACAGTAACACTCCTTCCCTTCCAAGGCCTCAGTATTCACTCCCTTGCCTCCCCAACCTCCTTTCTCAGAGATTCCTCAGGTCTCAACTCTTTGGGGGTCCCTAACCTAAAGTCTATATAGGATTGACTCCATGAGTATGGCCTTGGGTCTCCACTGTGATTGAAGCTGGCTCACTCCTCCAGACACTCCCCTGCCCCATGGTGCAGCACACCCAAACAGCAGTCCCACTCCCACAGCCCTGACAGGAGCTTTAGCAGGAGGACAACCAAGCCACAGAATGAGGGGAGAGATCCCATGCTACCAAAAGCACCGTGCTCACAGCAAGGAACCACACAGGCAACACAACTGCATTGGGATGGACAAGCAGGAGGGGTTCAGATACCAGGTCCCACTTGTCCTTGCTGGGCTTCCCCACCTGCCTGCAGCCACCCCTCTACAGAGCAGGGAACCACTCCAGCAACCTGCAAGCCCTCAGGAGCACTCACCCAAAGCCCCGCCAGCTGCTCCTCCACTCTGCTAAGCTAGGCATCAGATGAGTCATTACATGGGCCTCCATCCTCACTGCTCTCCTTCTCTGGCTGCTCACCTGCTTCCACTCACCCAGCACCAGTGCCAGCTCAGCACCAGGCTCCATCTTATTAGGACTCACTTGGCTTAGTCTCCCTGTCACTGCCTTCCTTCAGCTGTCTCCTCAAAGCTTAACATCCACTCAGCTATTATCAACATTTAACAGCACACAGCTGCTTGCACACCCATGGGATGCTATTATATGGCAGGCTGCTGCATCCTCCCTGAGTGAGATAAGCTTGTCAGCCTTTTTAGGTTTAACATCTCTCAGCTCAGTCTCCAGATCTGGTGAGTTGTTCAGGAGCATCTATGCTGCCTGGAAAGTCACCATATTAAGGAGCAGTTATCACTATACTTGGCTTTTTGTTTGACAGTGATGAGTAAATGAGATGTTTAGTGATTTCTCCATGTTTTAGTTTACAGTTGAGAGAAATGGCTCTGTTGAAAGCTATCTCAGCTCCTGCACTTCACTATTTGTTTAGATAATGGGAGAGGAAAAGAGAAAATTGCTTTGAGGTTGGGAATTAAATTCTCTTTTCTGTTTATTCCCCCTTGAAAAAAAGAGCAGCAGCATTTTGGCTTTTGGCAGATCCCTGTATCTTTTAGCTAAGGGTGAAATGTGGGACGCTCATAGCTGGTCATCAGAGGGGCTACTTGGAAATACCCTGAATGATTCCAGCTAAGTCTACCAGAGTCCCTGTCAGAACTGTTGAGTGATAGGCCCTCTAGCATGGATAATTTTTTTTTTTTTATAGCAAGGAAAGGGAGAGTAAGGAAACCTGACTGTGGTGCTGCACATGGGGCCTGATGAACCCTGCAAAGCCACTGTTCACTGGAGTACAAATCTCGACTTGTCCTCCATAGCTGGACCTCACCAAGGCATCACAGCACAAACTGCTCTGCAAAAGGTGTCCTAGTTCACACTAGAATTCATTAAAAATAAGTATATAAAGTTTCTAGTCCTCAGAAGTGTGGAAAAATGTCTCCATCTGAGGTCATTTGACATTTTTAGTCCCTAGTCAACCCTTTTCTATTTTTCATTTTCCTTTCACTTATTTCTCTTTTGAGTTCGGCCAGATATTAAAGTCAAAAATGTCTTTGAAAGAGCAAGACAGAAAAGCTGCCTTTGAAAACCTCAAAGGGGAAAAACTTAAAAATGCTCAAAGTATTTTATGGGGAGTGGGAGTTAAACTCTCTTTTCTCATTTGAAAGCTATTCACTCAACCCCACTTTGAGTTTCCAAGTCATTTTACTCCCCCAGAAACAGTGTTTGGGGGCAAATACCCTGTTTACTGGGACACTTCACCAGCCCTTGTTTTACAGTCAACCAAGGATCAGACTTTGCCAGTGTAGGAGGCACGTGTGTGCCTCAACCAGAGACCAGGAGCTCTGTGGTGGCTGAGGGCAAGAACCCGGTACACTGAACTTGCTGCATGCTGTGAGCGCTCCTGGGATTAGTGCAATTAGTCCTTTTTTTCCAGAAGAGTTTGGCAGGCGGTGTTCTCACAGACAGGAGCAGACCTATTCTGAGAGTTTGTCCCTGACTGTGAATGATGCAGCTTCTTAAACTCCAGCCCTCATCCATGCAGCCCCCTAGAGGGTTTATTGTCCTCAACTTTGGCTTTTTGACATGGAAGAAGATCTCAAGGAGAGAAGGACTCAGATGCTTCTGTTATTGGACACCAGCACCATCTGGCCCCCGTCCTTACTTGGTTTACATTAAAGACTAGAAAGCTTTTATTAAGCGGAAAGAAAGAAAAAAGTGATATGTCTTTCCTACTGTTTGCTGGTAATTAAGTTTGCCACAATCTCGACAGAGCTGGAAACAATGGAGGGAATCAGAAAAAAAAGACAGAGGGAGGGAAAATATAAGAGTCTCTCCAGAGCTGTTTCCTTCTGATTCCATTACCAAAGAAAATGAATAAAAGAAATAATTATATCTCCATAGTGTTTGCTTCCCCAGTTCCACTACAGATGTAAATTAAGCCTAAAAATTTCTTTTTTTTTTTAAGCTCAGGTAATGTCATTCCGATATTTACTGGGCTGCATGCCAGCTCCTGGGTTTTATATCAATTCAAATCTAGTCTCTCACTTTATCATGCTCTCTCTGTTCTTTTGTCTTAGTTTATTTCATTTCTTTAACCTGGAGAGGGAAAAATCATTCTAGCTCAGCCGTACAATGTCTCGGGTGCCAAGCTGAAGGGCATCTCAGCAGAAGAACCTGCCCATTTGTATTCTCCTGCAGCTAAAAGCGATTCTTAGAGTTCATTTTCATTTTTTAGTGACTGTTCACCGCAGACCAGACTGCACGGTAAAGCCAAAACCACTTAAGGCTGATTGCTGCTACATGAGCTAACCTTGCTGCTTATCCTCCTGGATCCCCTCTGGCCACCTATGTCTCAAAACACATATCTGTGGAGGAAAAAGGATGAGCAGGGAGGCACTGCGGGGCGGAACATGGGAAGGTTGTAACGGGCGGAGCACTGCTGCCGGAGAAGAAGGCGGGGCTTTACAGCATTATAAAAGAGCAGGACACGCTTCATTAAACGCCATTTTGCCACTCCTCATATTGGTGTCTGTGTGGTGATGGTCCGGGGCCTGGGGAGAAGGCCCCGTGCCTCCTCGGTAAGAACGAGAATGGTAACAAGTGGTGACCCCGATGTGATACCGAGGAGGCGGCTCGGCCGGCGTAGGCACCGGGAGCGTGAGGAAGGGATCCGGATCCGGAACTATGGAGGCCATATGTAAGGTAGTAATGGCCTGCGCCAAGGAATGGCGGGCGCCGCTGAAGGCGAGCGCGATACGAGCGTGTGTAGAGAGGCTCGTGAAGGAGGGAGTGATTACTTCTCCTATGGAGATTCTGCGGGAGGAACTGTGGCTGCAATGCACAGCAGCGCTGGCGGAGTTCCCGATGAACGGGGGATCCGCGAGGGAGTTAAAGGTGTGGGGGCTGATAAGAATGCTCCTGTGGAGAGTGAGGGAGGAACGGGAGACGTGGAAGGCAGCTAGAGAGGCACTTAGAGGGAGTGGGATACGCGTGGGGTCGACGGAGATAGAGGGAGCGGCGGAGGAGACGGCGCCAGAGGGGGGAGAGGAGCGGGTCGAAGAGCAAGGGGAGGAACAACGGGACGGAGGTTTGGTGATGCCAGCCGGGCTGGGAGAAGAGGCTTCGCGTGCCCCTCCACCACACTACCCCTGGGACGAGTTGCGACAGGCAGACAGAGCAGGACAACCTTGCCCTGTCGCGCCCAGTGAGCCCGAGGGGGAAGGAGAAAGGGGGGAGAATGAGCGAGGGAATGAGCGAGAGAATGAGCGAGGGAATGAGCGAGGGAATGAGCGAGAGAATGAGCGAGAGAATGAGCGAGGGAGAATACGAACACCGAATGAGTGGCTCCCCGGGGCACTCATGGTACCTGATAAGAGCTGGAATCAGGGCGAGTCAGCGGCCAAAGATGGCGCCGGGGACAGAGAAAGAGGGCGGAGGAGAGTCACCTTCGATAGTACGAGACGAGCCAGTGGGAGGGAACGGGTGAGCGAGGATGAGATGGACAGCCTTACAAGGCGGTTTCAAGAAGTCTATCGGGGGGGGGAGCGCGAGGGAGGCGTGAGAGCGGAGGAGGTGGAGGAGGATGTGGAGATAGGACTAGAGCAGGCGCTGCGGCTCCTGCGGAGGCTGGAGAGAGAAGTACAAAAACAACAGCGGATGCTGCAGCGACTGGCCGACACACGATCCCAGGACGATTCCAGTGGCGAAAAGCCCCGAGCCGAGTTATACCTGCCAGATTGGCAACTATCAGCGGGGGCGGTGACGTTACGAGGTCTTAAACTCACGGCACCCCCTGAAACGCCGTCGGCGCTGCCGGTATGCCTGGCGCCCGGAGGGCTCATAGAATGGACGCCCATCGACCCGAAGGCAGTGAACCATCTATCGAAGTGTATTGCGGAGCAGGGCCTGAGACACCGGGACACACAAGCGGCACTAGACACGGTGTTCTCAGCATCCCTGACCCCCTCCGACTGCCGAATGCTAGCACGCGCAGTACTGGCTCCCTCCCAAGTTCTCCTATACAAGGACATGTGGGTTGGCCGATTGCATCAGGAATTGACACTGGGAACTCGCGATCCGAATCATCCACTTTACGGGTCGACCCTGAACCGCCTGAAGGGGAGTGATAATGCCATGACCACTTCGCAACAGCAGGCCGCCTTACTGACGGCCGGTGAAATACGAGCCATCACAACGGCAGCGCGTGTGGCGTATGAAGACTTAGCGCGCGTGGTGACAAAGACGGACCCATGGGTGGCAGTAAAGCAGAAGCTGACAGAGTCGTTCTCTGCCTTCTGCGATCGACTCTATGCCGCCATTGAGAGCGCTGAAGTCCCTGAAGCGGTGAAGGCGTCACTGATGCTCGAGTGCCTGAAGAATCAGGCCAATGACGACATAAAAGAGATCATTCGCCGAGCCCCGAGGGACCTGGGGCCTACCCAGTTAATGAAGTACGTGCTGGAAGAACAGAACCGGTTGCCCGTGAGAGAGATCCGAACCGTTGTCGCCACAGCCATGGCGGCACAGGCCGCGGTCGTACGATCAAAGACATGCTTCGGATGCGGCCAGCTTGGCCACATCAAGGCGGCCTGTCCGAAGGCGCGTCAGGGTCCGAGCACCACCCATGCCCCGCAGATAACATGCTGGGCCTGCGGCAGGCCGGGGCACCGGGCACGGGAGTGTCGCCGCATGGCGCCGGGAAACGGGAGGTGGGGAGGCCAGTCGGGGACCCCTCCCCGCCCCCAAAGAAAAGCCCCGGCCACCATGTATACCCAAGAGGAAAGGGGGAGCTCGACCGGCGAGAACCCGGAACAGTGGCCCTGGTACTAGACTGCAACCACCGGCCTGGGGCCATGGTCACCCTGGAGAACCCCTGGGCCTATCCCCAGAAAACACAGCTAAAGATGTTGGTGGATACTGGGGCTGATGTCACGTGCATCCCTCTCCGCATGTGGCCGAAAAACTGGCCGACGGACCAGGGAGGAAGTCTCACCGGGGTGGGAGGCAACGCGAAGGCGTACCGCTCGCGGTTCGCATTGAAACTCACCCTGCATGATCCTGACGCAAAACAGCATGGCGCGCCAACACAAGCGACAATCACACCTTATGTCACCGAAATTGCTGACCCGGTACTGGGCCGGGATGCGCTCAGCCAACTCAACATCAAGATCAAAAATTTTTGATGGGGGCCACTGGGACCGCCGCTAGTGAGATCAGGGCTATACCCTTAAAATGGAAAAGTGACGACCCGATATGGACTGACCAGTGGCCCCTGACTTCAGAAAAATTGGAAGCGGCGCAGAAGATAGTGGCTCGCGAACTGGAGCAAGGGCACCTAGAGCCCAGCAATAGCCCTTGGAACTCTCCGATTTTCGTGATCCTAAAAAAGACTAAGGACAGCTACCGGCTATTACATGACCTGAGACGGATCAATCAACAGATATGTGACTTTGGACAGTTACAACCGGGACTGCCGGTACTGACGGCACTTCCTGAGAATTGGCCGACTATGGCAGTAGACATCAAAGATTGCTTCTTTTCTATCCCGCTGCACTCACGGGATAGGGAGAGATTCGCATTCACAGTCCCATCGGTGAATAAGCAGGAGCCGGCGCGGCGCTACCAATGGACGGTGCTCCCACAGGGCATGAAGAACTCACCTGCAATTTGCCAACGCATTGTAGCCGACGCAATAGCCCCGGTACGAACACAACATGCGGCGGGGGCCATGATCCACTACGTGGATGATATCTTGATGGCAGCACCCAGCGCAGAAGGGCTGCAGGAAATGGCAGCCGACCTGAGGCGGTGCTTGGCTGCAGCCTCGCTGGCGATAAACGAAGCAAAGGTCCAGAAGGGACCAGGCATTAAGTTCCTAGGGCAGGAGATTGGACACTCGCAGATAAAGCCGCTGCCTATAACTTTGAACCCAGACGTCCGCACCCTACATGACGCTCAGGCGCTAGTGGGGAGCCTCCAGTGGCTCCAGAACATGGTGCCCATAACACCGAGCCAGATGCAACCGCTGTACGAAATGCTGAAGGGCAGGAACCCATGGGAGGAGAAGCGACTGACCGCAGAGGCCAAGGAGACTCTGAAGAACATCTCTGAGATGCTGAGCCACCCATCGGTGCAGCGCTGGGACCCTGCTGATAAGATCACGCTCTACCCAGTGCTGAACCGGCAAGGTGGCATGGCTGTGCTCGGACAAGGACAACCAGAGCGGATGCGAGTGATCTGGTGGGTCACGCCCACGCGGCCGGCTGGAGCGTTTGTGCCGCATTCCAGCCTCTTAGCACGAATGATCACTAAGGGGCGGAAGACATGTATCTCTGCATTCGCACGTGAACCGGACGCGATTGCCCTGCCTTTCAAGAAGGGCACCGATGCACAGACAGAGACCTTCGCCGCGGCGATGGCAATGGCCATGGAAGGATTTCCAGGAGAAATCCAGCACCTCCCACACCTCCAGCCGTTGAGGCACCTGGACATCATAGAGGTTGGCGGGCCTGCTCGAGTGCTTCCTACTCTGAAACCGGGAAACACTGTTTTCACGGATGCCTCCTCAAAGACCCAGACGGCGGCCGTCGCCTGGCAGGAGAATGGAGAATGGAAAGAGGCCACCTTTCGAGCGGCAGACGTCAGTGTTCAGTACCTTGAAGCCAAGGCCGTAGAGATGGCCTTGAGAATGTTCCCTGATGACCACCTGAATATCACCACAGATTCCATCTTCACGTACAACCTGGTGAGGCAAATGGCCACGCAGGGTTGGGCGGGCACGCCGATCGCCACAATGCTAGAAGACGCCTTGCAGGCGCGGACTGGCACGGTTTGTATTACGCATGTCCGGAGCCACAGCAAAATACCGGGCTACTATCAAGAAGGCAACGCGGAAGCCGATAAGGCGGCCGGCAGAGTGATGACCCTGCGGGAGGCCAGGGACCTCCATGAGTGGCTGCACGTCGGAGCCAAAGCCCTGGCCAAGACTTGCCACATCCCCATCTCTGAAGCCAGAGGCGTGGTCGCCACATGCCCGTACTGCTGCAGGCGGCCTTTGCAGGAGGGAGGGACGAACGTCCGAGGCCTGATGGTGAACCAAGTCTGGCAGACCGACTTTACCTTATGTCAGAGGCTCCGACCAGATCCCTGGCTGGCAGTCACGGTGGACACATACAGCGGCATGATCGTAGCCACGCAGCACAGGAAAACCACGAGCCGAGCGGCCCAAAAGCACTGGGCGTACGCTATAGCTGTGCTGGGGCTACCTCAGACCATCAAAACCGATAATGGATCCGCATTCACATCGGCGAGCACCGAAGGGTGGGCGCAGCGATGGGGAATCAAAATAATCCACGGCATACCGTACAATAGCATGGGGCAGGCCATAGTCGAGAGAGCCAACAGAACTCTTAAACAGAAAATTGATGTGTTGGGAGAGGGGGAGGGCATCCCCGAGCACTCAGTCATCCCCAGAGAGAAACAAACTGAAATTTTACAAAAAGCACTGTACGCCCTAAACCATCACCTCCGAGGGGAGAATAGTCATGAACCGGTAGCAAAGCATTGGGGAGGGACGAGCCCAACGGAGGGTCCCGAGGTGCAGGTCAAGAATCCCGCGACGGGGGAATGGGAGACCGGGTGGAGACTACTAACGCAGGGCAGAGGTTATGCTGCGGTCGCGAGCGCGGAAGGGGGCCCGGAGGCCGCGAGATGGGTCCCCACCCGCTGGGTAAGGCCGCTTTTACGCAAAATAGAAGCTCATCGAAACAGCTCTGACACCTGAACTATAGGCTGTGCTACCAGCGGACTGCCCCCGTCTTCGGAAGGTGCATTGGGCCCGCCCCTATTGCTTTTAATGGTCGAGGTTATATATGCGTCTCTGCAGATCGTGGTCCAGTGAAGGTACCCAGCAAGAACGTGAAGCCTGTCTTGACTCGCTATGACTCATCTACTGAACAAGACGGCGAAGATCCTGATTCTGGGGATACTGTTCCCAGTGGTAATGGCTCTCTACCAGATTGAGCCCAGGCAAAATATGTGGGTTACCTGGGCGAACAGGACAGGGCAACACGCTTTCTGTTTGTCTCTAGCTTCCGCTACCCAACCTTTTAGAACCTGTTTAATAGGGGTCCCCAGCTATAGTGTCAACAGCTTCCAGGAGTACAGCACGGGAAGCTGCAGTGGCAGTCTGTCGACTGCTAGCTGCAGTGCCACCCTCATTGCAGGCCTAAACAGAACGCTGCCATGGGACCCACAGGAGTTAAACCTGTTGGGGTCCATGAGAATTGGAAACACATCAGGCAATTGGTCTCAAACATGTATATATTTTGGGGGACGCGTGCACCCTTACCGGTTATTTAACTGGACAGGGTGGACGAACGTCACTCCAACAGCAGTCTATTATGATTATCAAAACCGTGATTCCTTCTGTGGCACCAATGGCACCAGCCGCCAGGGGCTGGGAGCCTTTGGGGCTGAGGCCACAAAAGGGCACTTAATTTGGAACAATGGTACCCCAAAGGCCTTGCCACCAGACGTCTTTTTGATATGTGGTGACCGGGCCTGGCAGGGAATTCCAAAAAGGGTAATGGGTGGTCCATGTTATCTTGGTAAGCTGACATTACTAGCACCCGATCAAAATTGGTGGAAACATATCACGGAGAATGAGACCGCCGTCCGCAGTAAACGAGCAGCCATAGGGCTCTCACCTGAGTGTAATGATCAAGTTTCCCTCTGCAGTCCCACTGAAAGAGTGTTTTTGGCCTTCTTCGTGCCTGGAGCAGCGGCAGGCAACGCTCTGAACCAGATCGGCCGGTTAGCTTGCTGGGCTGAGAAGCAGGCTAACGTCACCACTGAGATAATAGCGAGCCTATTAGAGGATCAAGGTAGTTTGCGACATGCTATTCTGCAGAATAGAGCTGCAATTGATTATTTGCTACTAGCCCAAGGCCATGGTTGTGAGGATTTTGAAGGTATGTGTTGCATGAATTTGTCTAGTCATGGTGAATCAATTCACAAACAATTGCAGTGGTTGAAGGAACATGCCAGCAAAATCCGTCAGAACCATGGGTTTTTAGACGAATGGCTAACTAACCTGGTTGGCAATCTACCACCGTGGCTAACAGGACTGCTCGCTGAAGGCTTGCGCATTTTGTTAATCCTCATAGTTATAGCCTTATGCCTGTGTATAGTACTGAGCTGTGTTAAGACAGCCTTGCTGAAAGTAGCGGGCCGCGTCTGGATTGCTCGACAACAAGAAGGAGAAATTCTGGAGGAATGGCTGGGCTTTGGGGGGGGGGGAATATAGTCTGTTGGAAATGAGCAATCCCGCCTATGCCTTTAAGGTTTTCCCTGAACGACGAAGACAAGGACATCGCCTGCGTTAAGAATCGGAAGAAGGGGAGGCAGCACACAGCTCCGCTCACGAAGCTACTAATGCAAGGAACCACCCGATGGCGGTCCCGTCGAGACACGCCGCACTTCCGCGTGTTTTGTTGCGTCCCGCTCGATATAACGAAACAACGTTGATGGGAGAGGGGGAGATGTGGAGGAAAAAGGATGAGCAGGGAGGCACTGCGGGGCGGAACATGGGAAGGTTGTAACGGGCGGAGCACTGCTGCCGGAGAAGAAGGCGGGGCTTTACAGCATTATAAAAGAGCAGGACACGCTTCATTAAACGCCATTTTGCCACTCCTCATATTGGTGTCTGTGTGGTGATGGTCCGGGGCCTGGGGAGAAGGCCCCGTGCCTCCTCGGTAAGAACGAGAACGGTAACACATATCACAGAATCACAGAGGTTGGAAGGGACCTTTAGCGATCATCTAGTCCAATCCTGCTGCTCAAGCAGGGTCACCTACAGCACGTTGCCCAGGACCCTGTACAGACAGCTGTTGAATATCTCCAAGGAGGGAGACTCCACAGCTTCTCTGGGCAACCTCTTCCAGCGCTCAGCCACCCTCACAGCAAAGAAGTTTTTCCTCATGTTCAGACAGAACTTCCTGTGTTTCAGTTTGTGCCCATTGCCTCTTGTCCTGTCACTGTGCACCACTGAAAAGAGTCTGGCCCCATCCTCTCTACACCCTCCCTGCAGATAGTTAAACACATTGAAAAGATTGCTCCTCAGTCTTGTCTTCAGTCCAGGCTGAAGAGTTCCAGCACTCTCAGCCTTTCCTCATATGAGAGATGCTCCAGTCCCCTAATCATCTTAGTAGCCCTTCACTGGACTTGTTCCAGTAGCTCCATGTCTCTCTTCTATTGGGGAGCCCAGAACTGGACACAGCACGCCAGATGTGGCCTAACCAGGGCTGAGCAGAGGGGAGGGATCACTTCCCTTGACCTGCTGGCAACACTGTTCCTAATGCACCCCAGAATACCATTGGCCTTCTTGGCCACAAGGGCTCATTGCTGGCTCATGGTCAACTTGGTGTCCACCAGCACTCCCAGGTCCTTCTCCGCAGAGCTGCTTTCCAGCAGGTCAACCCCCAACCTGGACTGGTGCATGGGGTTAATCCTGCCTAGGTACAGGACTCTGCACTTGCCTTTGTTGAACTTCATGCGGTCCCCTCTGCCCATCTCTCCAGGCTGTCAAGGTCCCTCCAAATGGCAGCACAGCCCTCTGGGGTATCAGCCACTCCTCCCAGTTTTGTATCATCAGCAAACTTGCTGAGGGTGCACTCTGTCCCTTCATCCAGGTCACTGATGAAGTTGAATAAGACTGGACCGCGCATTGACCCCTGGGGGACACCGCTAGCTACAGGCCTCCAACTAGTCTTTGCACCACTGATCACAACCCTCTGAGCTCTGCCATTCAGCCAGTCCTTAATCCACCTCTCTGTCTGCTCATCTAGCCAGTACTTCATCAGCTTGCCTATGAGGATGTCATGGGAGACAGTGCTGAAAGCAAATAATATGGTCAGATAGTCCTTTAAGCTCACATGTGACCTAGCAAAGAAAATCTTAGCACAGTGCTGACGAAGCAGCTGCAAGGCCCACAGATGTACTGCCCCATACTGCAGATTGCTCTGCATCCCTGCCTTCACTCTCTAAGACCCAGGAACGGTGATCCTCCGTGTCTGAGCCCAGCCGCCGACGTCCTGAAAGCCCCAGCATGCTGCCAGGGAGTTATTTGCACTTCACTACTGCCAAGGACCCCCTCCTTGCCAAATATCCCACCTACACCAAGCTGATGGAGACCAAGATGTCTGCAGATCTTCCTTGTCAGGAACAGGGTTTCCTCTGGGATCAGACATAGCATGCAAGGACACAGGCAAAGCTGGGGGTGCAGATGGCACTGCTTCGGAGGATGGTGGCAGAGCCACACAAAGCTAAAACGAGGGGTGGAGGGCTCCATCTGTGCAGCGTCCAGGATGCGTGAAAAGGGCACTCTTGATGGCAAAAGGATGTACTGCACAATGGGACTTTCTCCAGTGGAGAGGCAGTTTCAAAACTGGAAAGGCACTTTCCCAGAGAGAAGAACAATCTTCTTAATGGAAAGATTTTTAAAATAAAAATATGATCATGGGAAAGTCATTGCAAGAAATCGCCCTGAGCAATTCTGTCTTTGACCCCAACTCTGCTCTGTCAGTGACCAGCTTTGGAGCTGTTGCTGGCCTCTGCATGTCCATGGAGCTTGTGACAAGCAGTTTTGTTCATTTTTTTTTATAGTTTCCTGGGTTGAATGATAATTATTTGCCCCTTCAGGGAAAATACTGTCCCTACCTAAATGTCCCTGGAGTTCAGGGGCAGCACAGGACAACTGCTGTGACATAAATCTTGTGCTTTCTCACCTCTCTCTGAACTGGTAAATCTATGAAGAATTCTAAAAGTGGAGTTTGCAGAGGGTCATGAGAATAGATTTATTTTGGAATATTTCCACTTATCATTACAACTGATCACCAGAACCCAAGGAAAAGGAACGCAGTTTATGAAAACATCAAGCAGGGAGTGTGACTAGTGTGACTGCAGGAACCTGACAAATGGGATGGCAAGATAGGGCGATGGTTTAGAATAATTCATTTTCATGCCAGCTCTGGTTTAAAAAAAAAAAAAAAAAAAGGAAGAGTGAGCATTATCCTTCCGAATGACAACCTCCAGAGCATAATCATGGCCCTCATCTGAAACCACACACTAGCTCCTCAGAACACTTTCAAAAGACAAGGCACCATATTTTTCAAACTCTGTCTCAGCATGATACTCAGATGAGTCTTTTTGCTGTGAAAAATAAGTGCGACTCTTTAAAGAGCTAAACTGCCATTTTTCAAGACCAGCCTCAACTCTGGACATGCACTTTTGAATGCACAGAATAATCCCACCTAGAGTTTTGCGCTGAGGTCGATGGTAATGTGGGCTCAAACCTCTCCCTCTTTCCTTAAGGGGACTTCTGTCCCTCTCTACCATCTGCCATGAGAAGCAACAGGCTCATCTGGGCTGCATCTCTCTCTGCAATGTTAGCATCATTAATTTATAAGAGAAGCGGGGAGTGGTCTGCTTTCTAACTTGGTAGTTGAGACACAGACCTCAAAACAAGACACACTGAGATTGTAGTAGCTGCACCCATGAAGTATTTATAAATGACAGCCTGCTACAGGAGCATAACACTATGCACCTGCCTCCAGCACCGGGACTAGGAAAGCAGGCAGAACAGAGCCTGGGTTTCCCCTCGCTTAGTGAAGTGCCCTAACCTCTGAGTTACCTAGGAGGAAGAGGAGGACAGCTCCTCCCCTGACAGCCTGGTGATCCTCTCCTTTGTCTCCATTCATTATGAGACACTTGCAGGAAGAGCAGACTATTGAGTCAAATGGGACATTGTTCAAATGTTTGCTGAGGCAGTGAGAAAATACCTATTTTTTGGCAGTTTAGCAACTGAACCGTAAAGACAAACAAAATCCCTAATTTCAGTCCTGCCTCAACCTTTGCTGGAAGATCCTGAGACCCCTGAATACAGGCATTCAGGGAATGCTACGAGGTTTCTAGTTTTTGCCTGTCTGTAGGAAGGAGCTCAGTAGACATGGAGTTCCTAACCCCCAGCAATCTGGGGAAGGATGCCCCAGAGCCCTGGGACTCTTTATCAGTTTGCCATGAGAGACAGAAGGAAGCAGGAAGGTTTCTACTGAAGGCCTTCACACTGCAGACCTGCAAGGAATCAGATGGTTGGTTTCTCCTATTCCGCTTCCCAAAACCTTTGGTATCCCTCTATGTTCTCCACCCCTTGACTGCATGTATGGCCAAACCTAAAATGCCTTGAAGCATTTGTGTCTGATTCAAGAACTGCAGAAGCACACAAGCATACTTCTCTGGGATCAGGTTTAGTTGGAAAGAGAGTGAGTTTCTGAAGTATCATTGTTCTCATGAGTCTCCTCATCTACCTGCCAGTGACCAAACTGGTTGGAGTCTTCTCCATGCACAGCAAGAACACCATTTCCACACATTTCAAGGACAACCAAAGCTCCCCAAGAGGGAAGAAGAATCAACACAACCATCTGTTTGAAATGGAACATCTATTTACTTCCAGCCACACCTGGATACTCAAAGTTCACTAGCAGGAATAGAAAAAAAGTGTGTCTGTTCAAAGACAATTAAAGTAAATTAGAGACAGGACATTCAGTGTTAGTGTTTCCACAAGCAGGGTGTTTTGGTGGGCGAGTAACAGGAGGCACACAATGGGAATGTAGAGCAGGAACGACCGTGTGAAACAAGCCAGCAGCACAAAGCAGACTGACCAGGAATTTCACAGGCTTCTTGACCACCGCAATCTATGAGTAAGATCATAGCCAGTTTTGATCATGAGCTTTGTTAGTAATTCATAAGCAGAAAACACATTTGGGATTCTTCAGATAAATTACTCCTCATGAATAGTTCACTATCTCTGTCCAAAGCTGAGTGCTTTCTGAATATGCTCCTGTCTGTGAAGCTCCCGTTAGGCACACGTCCCTCTGTGTGTGCTGTTATTTTAAGTGGACCTACCAAAATCCTCTTCAATATTCCCTAGTGAGAAAGCCCTCGGCTGGAATCTGCAGAGGGAGGGAGCTGCCTGCTCCAAAAGGTAAAATTGAATTTGTGCTTAATAATTAAAACTTAAAATAACAGCTTGCCTGTGTGATCTGAACCATTAAATTATAGGGGTGAATCTAAACCTTTTTACATTGGGTTGAGTTTGCTTATGTGGAAATTTCCTGATGCATTCTCCCCTGGACTCATTTATGATGCAAAAAAGGTGAGTGGGCATCAGTTTTATGGCACTGATTAAAAATGTTTCTCTTCCCTGCCAGACTGCTAAAGAATTTATGATTATTTTTTTACTCCACTTGGCATAAACAACTTCCTCATCATTTGAGCTGTAACTCAGTTCTGAGACTCTTTTCAGAAAGACACTGTTGAAACTGCAGTGACTGTACAGCAACCAGCTCAAGCAAGGTCTTCAGGGCTGGGAGAAGGGGTCAGTGATACCCCCAGCATCTCTCTGGCAATCTTCTCAGGGGTCTATTATTGGGCCCCAGCCATCAGACATGTAGTAGCCAAGCGAGTGCAATGGAATCACCGTGCCAATTGCACCCACACTACCATAAGACTCCTCCATGATAGGGAATTAAAGCAGAGGGTCTGAAATGTTGGACTTTATTGTTCAACACTCCAGCTCAAGCAGTAGCGATTGTACAACACAGGCAAACACCCACCTCTTAGACTGGCCCAGGAATCTCAGCACAAAGGGATGCTTTTGATAAAACAACTTTCTCATTGCTCATGTAGGCCAGCAGAAACACTGACCACGAGCTGTTCTTCCCAGATCCCAATCAAAGAGCTCTTTGTTAAATGTAAATAATTTAAAAGACATGAGCAAAACCTTTCTAGCTATTCGCACACCCAAATCTTGCTGAAAAAATGTAGTAGGACTAATGAAATTGTAATGTACATACTAATTAATGTATATATTTTCTCAGTAAATTTTGCACGGCTATAAATGGCCAAATAAATAATGAATGCCATGGAATAATTTATGTGAGCTCTGTTTCTTACTTTACATGTTCTAATTAGCAGCATGAACATATCCCAATGAATTATTGAAAACCACAGAATAAATAATATTAAAATTAATTTGTCACCCATAAGTACATGAGAAGCCAAGTCCAAATAAATATTTAATTCTACTAACATGTTGCATTCTAGTAATACTTGCCCAATAAATGAAAGCAGGAGAGGAAATGTTCCTTCTGGCCAACTTGATTAGAAGCCCCATTTCCATTAGGCTTTGTTTGTGGCTTCCAGCGTTGAAATTCAGCAAATAGAGCTATAAAGATGCTTTTCATTCATTGGACCTTCTTGGCATTAGAGGAAACTACAGGAAATTAGATTCCTTTATGAAGCACAGCATATAAAACCAACATAAGTCTTAAAACATCATGAGCAATACTTCACACTCTCACAGCATCTTGCAGCTGACAATTTCACAGTCACCTGTAGATTAATTAGTTAAACTTTACTATTTCCCTGTGGGGCTACATGTTATCATCCCACTTTTATACAGTGCATGAAAGGTCGGGGATGTTCTGGGGCCTCTCAACACAATTATCACACAATATGAACTGTTTTTGCAGCTGTGACCAGAGATTAGAAACAACTGAAACAAACGGCTAGTTATTAATGTAACTGGTTGTTAGCATGCTTGATTGCTTGTTTCTCATATGCATGCAGAGCAATTGTGTGCATCTTATTAAGAAAAAAAAAAATACTCTACAGCTTTCTGAAAAGTGCTGCTGTGGTCTTTTGAAAAACTGCCATGGAAAAACTTGCCCAAGAAGAAACACTTGCAAACATTTAGTAGAAGCAGGAACTGAACACCTCCATCATGAGACAGCAAGTGTATTTCCTGAATGGATGGATGCAACCACTCCCCTCCATCCCAGTGGGCACACTCCAGCAAGAGTGTACAGCTTACCTATTTGTTATCCACTTACTCTGTGTACTCTTATGTGCATTTCATCATTCAAATCCACTCCCTTTCCCTCTTTTAGCACACCCATGGTTAACATGATTGATGAACTGTGGTTCCACAAATGCTGGATTAATCAGGAAGAAGATTCATTCTACATCATGATGTTCATTTTGACATTGCCTTCAGCACAGTTCAGCTGGGAGACATCTCAGAGAGCGCTGCAAAGGGTCATTTCACCACGGGCAACACCAGTGCAACATGCTACAACCCTCCCTGCTCCAAGCAGATCATCTAGGCTGGACCTGGAGGGCTACCAGGTGGCCACTGGCAAGGAGACAGCTCTCAAGAGCACTGTTTTTTCTATCAGGCACTCATTAGTGACTAAATCATTTATTAAATTAATAGCACATGCGCAGAATGGAAGAATGGTTCTGTGCTACGCTTGGAAAGCCTGAGTTCAAGTCCTTGCTCTGCTGTAAGTGCTTCTGTGCATGTGACCTTGGGGGTTTAGGAACTTAACTCCCAGGGAAAGCCACAGGAGTTAGGTGCCTTAATACCTTTAAGGATCTAGCATTTAGGCTTAGGGAGGGGTTCCTCTGCTTTTTGCACACACAAATCCAGATTAAAGATAGTGGAAGAGCTCTGCTCCACCCCATCAACATGAGAAACAAACAAAATCCATAACAACCCCTGGTGTGTGGGAAGAGGATAGGTAATATACACCTGAGCATGGCCCTGAACCCAGACAACGGAGGGGCATCCATGCGACTGCCCATGCAAAGACCTGCTGGTGGCCCAAAAGCTAACAGTGATTCTGTCACAGGTGAGAGGGTGTGAACAAAGCTGAGACATGCCATAAAGGTCTGTCTTTTCATGTCCTCCCAATGTGGGTTTGCAGGTCCCAGCCTGGACTACCAGAGCCCATGGGGAGGATGGCAGGGCAAGAGGCAGACACCCCATTCATGCCTGGAGGCTGGACATCCCTCAGGGTACCTGTTGCGTGAAGATCATGTGCTGGGAGCCCCGGGAGTCTCCTCCAGATCTCCGTTGGCATCTTCAGCCAGAAAAGGAGTCTCTTCCTTTGAGCATTTGATCCAGTCTCAGGCAAGGAAGCTAAATAAAGTCTTCCTCCTCCCTGTTCACAGAACAATCCCATCCCTGAGGAGAAGCAATGCCACACAGTGGAGGACCAGGAAGGCAAGTACTAAGTGAATAAGACAGACTGCAAAAACATTCTCAAATTATGTTTCTTCAAAATTATTTTCTGTGGCTGCAAAATGAGAATAACTATTTTTTCCTATTTTTGAGTTTTGGTTGGGATTCGTTTTCAAGTTTGCTTGAACTGTATCAAGCATTTTCATAGAGCATGCTTTTCATCCTTTTTAGAAAAACAAAGACTAATATTTGTCTTTTTCCTGTCATATCCCAAACATTGATCAATTTTCCCACAGAGGGAGCATTCACTTTTGATTTTTTTTAAAAAGGCATTTCTATGGACATTCTCAATGAGCAGTTTTGACCAACTGTACAAATGAAAAATACCATATACTTGATGAAAGAGTAGCAAACACAGAGTGGGCAACTCCATCCTGCATAGACAGACAAAATATCCTTCAGACCGTTCAGTTCACAGACAGAGCTGTGAAAATTAGTTGCAGACTCTGCAGTTATTTGCAATTTGCAAATACACCGAAGGCAAAACTCATGAAAAAAGTTAGGAACAATGCAAGAATTACTACAGTGGGAAAAAATCTCTCCTGTATCCAGCTGTGCCAAAACACAAAGTTATTGAACCCAGCCCATGCCCAGCATGGTCTAGTGTAACAGGAAGCTTTTGCTAGCCCATCTCATTGGGGCTGGACCAGCACTTCCCTGACGCACCAGTGGAAGCAGTAACTCCCAGCAGACAGCAGCAGAGGCTGGGTCCCAGGGTAATAAGCACCCTCCTCAAGTTGTCTGTGTAGTACGCAGTTTTCAACATGAGCTATGTGCAATTCCACCCAAACGTCATTTTCCTTGTCTCCACCTTTGGCACAGTGAGAAAAGCTGCTCACTGCTATTTAATGAACAGCAAAGCACGTGTTGGTCAGGCAGAGGTGTAGGACAGAGACCAGTATTAGCCAGGCTGAAATATAGTTAGAGCCAGAGCTGGGCTGGGCTGCTGGCCCAGGATGTCACATGGCCAGACATAACCATCTTCACCTGGCTCCACACAGAGCACAGCACGAGTCACTCCAGCCAGGCTAGCAGGCAAGATCCGAGTTTAACACCCTCCTAGCAATCTCAGCCAGAACAATCCCAAATGTTTAAATTTAAATACAAAATGCTCAGAATGGTAAGGTCAGTTGTTTCTTGCCACCTTTTATCCTGGTCACCCATAGAGGTTAAAGATAATGCAAAGATCATTAGCAGCAAACAAGGAAAGTAACACTACAGGTACCGCCTGAAACAGAGCAGCTGTTAGCTGAGACAGCAGGGCCATTTCAGTTTTTCAGAGACATACCATAGTCGCTAACATTCATCTTTTTATGATAGTACAGATGGTTGGTTCGGAAAGAAAGGACCATTGCTTCCCTCCCTTTTTCCAGGTGTCCACGTGCAGAGCTGGGCAAAACGCTCCCCTCCTAGTTGAGGATTGAGATTTGCTCTTGCTTTGTCCAGGTGCGAACAAGAGCAGAGAGGAAGAGGGACGGAGACCTGAGTCCTGGAGCACGGCAAAGCAGGAGAGCATCACCCTTGGCCACCATGCGTGTGGCCCAAGATTGTGCCATTTCCAGCAACCTCAAGGGCTGTCTTTGCTAGCAGAAGAGAAGCGAACCCAGAAGGAGGCTCCATGTCTCTCCTTTGTTCAGTTTCAGACAAAAAATAAAGTCAAATAAGAAAAGTCATCATTCTTGCCAAGCTTTCCTCCTGCACCCTGGCTAATCAAGTGACTATTTGCTGAATATTTAGCTAGCACATCTAATATGAACTTTGCTTTATAAATGATAAATCAAACAGCTTTTTTAAAGCTATACCTTGTCATAGTCTCTTCCAGTGCTTTCATGGGCAAGAATAATTTAGTGCACACTGCATGTATAATGAATTTTCAGGCATACTTGTTTGATCTATAGCCTTGGAAATAAAAATCCCATTAGTCTAACAAGCTCACCAATTATTTCCTGAGATCACTGAGCCCATTTCAGTGAAGAAAGTTACATAAAATTGAAAGTGAATAGAGAACAGTGCAATATGTTGTTTTACAGAGTAAAACATTTTAAAATAGCATTTCATGCCATGTTTGGGGAGTAGAAAGAGCAGAGAACTTAAGCCTGCTTTACCTAGGTGGATTTAAATAACTTACTGCTGGAAGGTGAGGGTGAAGAAAACAAAAATAAGGGAGAAGCTCATTTGCCCAAATTTAGGTATAAACAGCTCAGGTGTCTCTGTCCAAGCTAGTCACTCAGATTCCTTTTAAAATCCTCTGTGGTGAAAAATATACTCTTAAGGGACAGGTATTCTCACCTAATTCAGACAGCTAAATCTGGTGAGGTGAATCACACTCTAGAAGAACTTCTTTCTCTCTTGGCTCCAAGGGAAGCCTGTAAAACATGCACAGATGTAGCTGTCTGTACCGGAGAAGTGTGAAGCTGGATAACAATCTCCCCTCAGTGTCCAATCTAACCTAGTCACCCTGGGCTTGTAGAGGCAGCGAAGACAACGTCTCCTGAGAGCCTGCCAGCCTTTGTCTTCAGGTACCAACCTCCAAATTAGATGGACTGCCCTCCAGGGCAACCACCTTTCTCCACTGCCTCTGCAAAAAGCCTAAAATATTAGCTACAATGAGATGCTTAAACTTCAGATGGTCGATGCTGGTGAGCTCAGTCCACCAAGCATCAGAGGGATTAGTTAGCTTAGGGCAATGAAAGGGCCCCGTCTGAGGGAAAGATTCCCATTGAATCCAGTTAGTTTGAAGCTTGGAATGAGCTATTACCGGGCATAGGCACAATACAAGATTGGTTTGATGGCCTATGTCAAACACAGTGGCATAATTAAAAATGCTCAACAGAAAGTCATTTGCTTATATTACTGTTGGGAGGTTAACAAGGATTAAATCCAAATATTGTTCCTACATACGCTTCCATAGCTCATAGATTAATACACTGAGGAAGGCAGTAGAAAAGAGGCCTAAACTCTGCTGCTTCTCTGAGGGGAGAGATGGCTCCAGGGCCTTTGTCAGGCCTTTCTCTGCCACTCAAAATACTCAAAAGAAGGGAGCCACCAGACTGTCTCTAAATAAAGGAAGTCAGAGCACAACTTGACTAATTCTTGTCTGCTCTTCAAGGCTGTTAGGAGCTGCTTTTTATGTGATTTTGAGGGCCAGAGGTGTCTGCAGCAGCAGCAAAAGGTAGTGGTCAGAGAAAAATGCCATTAACATGAATACACACAATATTGGCACTTGACTCTGCAACAAAAAGGTGGACTTTTACTACTGAAACATCCAGGAAAAACAAATACGAAAGAATTAAAGCCATACCCTGAAAACAAAAAGATTCTGCCCTACTGGACTGAGTCAGCAGCAAAACGGAAACCTTCTTACACAGATGAGCTGACATCCCTGGAGCTAATGGGGTAACTGTAGCAGTGATAGGTTTGGTCTGCTGCATGCTCTGAGAAGAGAGATGTGTTTTGACAGGGACTTTCACAGCTCTTGCTGACACCAAAGTAATCCTGGAACTCACCTCCCAGATGCTGGTCTAAGGTCCAGAGAGGAGCATGGCTAGAGGGTGCAGGACCCCTGCTTCATCTCTCCCAGCGTGCTTCTGCTTTGGCACCTTGACATGTCCCCTTAGCCCTGTCCTTTGCTGCCAACCTGTATGATTCCTTGTTCTCGCCTCTCACCCTGTGCCTCTGAGCAGGTCGTGGCTGTTTTTCCCTTCTTCTTTGCAGCCCTGCCTTCTTTGTGAGCCTGAAAGAGACCATCTGCCTTCTTGCAGTCCTGACATGTGGCACCCAGCAGGAGCAGGTGTGATTGAAGGTTAGGTGTCCTCCAAGACCTGGGATAGAACATGCTGAATTGCACTACCTGAAGGAATCATACTCAAGTTCAGCCTGTGCATGGCAGATGTGTGGGTACAAAGTATAATCAGCCCAAATGAGCTCCTTGGAGGCTGACACTGTGCACCTCCATCAGGCCACAATGCCACAGTTTTTCCGTCTGGCCACATTGTCAGCATAAGCAGCTCCTGACCTTGTTTTCTCATTTTACCTGTTGTTAAATGACTCTTCTACTGTATGATACAGCTGACCATGGCGCCATGTGCTGAATTGGAACAGGTTATTTCAGTTAAGCCTCCAAAAAAAGAGCATTTTTGCCCTTTATCTCCGGAACAAAATGCACAATTGAAGGTGGAACTTTAGGGGGTGAAAAAGCAGCTTTGAATGGGGAGAGAAAGAGCATAAATGCAATAACAAGCCAGGAAAACCAAGTCTTAGCTTGTCACGTTTAGTGCTGCCTAGAGGACTCTGGAAATACTTTGCTTAGTGAATCCCTTAACACATCTAACAGTGCCTAGACTTTAGATACCCAAACAGGACCATGAGCCACTTCTGCTTAACTTCTAAGGTCTGTCAAGAACTTAGAAGACACACAGCAGGATATTAATTAAGGATTTGAACAGATGGGCATCTATGGATCACATCTCAGCAGGTTCAGAAGTTAGTATCCCCCCCACTCTTTCTGGCAGCTGTTAATTACCACCCATCAACAAGAGATCACAGCTGCAGCAGCTGAAACACGCTACCTGACAATGCACAGGGAACCATGTTCGCTTCCTGGCTGTAAGGAGGTACATGCCTGTCTGCTCACCCTCAGCTCCGGGGATGCAGTCCCCAGCTACGGGCAGGATCTAGCATCAAGAGGCACCAACTTCTCAGCCTGCTCCAAATCCACCTACAGCAGCATATCTGTCCTTCCTCTAAGATGAAGAAGTCATGTGTGAAATGCAAGGTCTTGGGTAGCAGTGAAGTTTGCTTTTCCACCCAGGCTCCTGAGCTGTCTGTTACTGATCCCCCTTAGCTGAAAGGCTTTCTGGAGTACATCCTATCCAGTAACATTATGTTTCCTCACATCTCAAACACCCTGGGGATGGCCAGATGTGATGTGACAAGGCACAGAGCGAAACGTCCCCCTGCATCAGCTTGAGAAGTTTCAAGGGAATTCAGGTTTTTAAGTTGCCCCACCTTTCCCAAGTCACACATACTCACATCATGCACTTACCCTTTTGCTTTTCTCCAGAGTAGCTCCAAGGTTTCCACAGCACGAGAGATCCCACAGCAAAGCCAAAGTCTCACTGTCCCTGCTCCCAGGAGGGAAGTCTCAGCCCCAGTGCAAGTGGGTCCTGAGGCCTTCCCCTGCCCACCCTACCTAGCTGCCTGGCTCGACACATCCACAGAGCAACAGGCTCACGCGTGTTTGGAAACACCAACCTCATCACTACGGCTTGAGGACTTGCCATCTGACAGCTCTCCCTGTCCTGTGGGAGATGAGCTCACAGAAGACTTTCCTCATTACCGGAATTCGTGGCAGCTGTAGTGTGGCAGAGCACAGCTACCCCCATCCCACCCCCCAACAGATCTCAGGCCCAGCTAACCACAGATAACTGACAGCACCCAGTGATGAGCAGGAGGAACGAGGTGATACTGGTTGCAACTGGTGAGACCAGAAACGGGCATGAGATCAGCAAAAAGGGTACATTTTCTCCAACACAGCACGAGATCAGCAAAAAAGGTATGTCTCCACATCAAATGTTGTATGACCATGAGTAAAACTCTGTGCCCGTAAATAGCATTGCAGCCTAGAGCCCTTTGAGCTCTCCTGCACAGCAGTGAATCTCCCCTTGAGCTGGGACGCCTCTCAAGGTTACTCTCCAGGAGTTAAGAGAACCTCTGACAAGAAACTGTTGGAGAGGTAAGAAACTGAAACTCGGACAATAACAAGTGTGCAGTAAGATTCGCTTGCTATGACCACACCGTATAGCCATCTTCAATAAACTTGTTTGCAATAAACCCAGAGTTAATACCCGCCCCGCAACACATAGGCAGGACCTTTGCCTGGTCACATGGGACAGCCCAAATGTTATCTGTTCTGCACCAAAATCAACCCATGTCTTTGCCCATGTGGAAGTCACAACTGTCTCCTTACTGTCCAAAATAGAGGTACTCTTTAACATTGCAGAAAAACAGCTGAAAGCTGGCCCCATTTTCATTGGAAATTCCCTCTGGAAAGCCTCATCTGTGGGTACGGAGACCTCACTGCATGCAAGGTCTTTAGATCAAGGCTGGCCAGAGAGTCTAGAGTCTTCGCAAAGACAGAATGCTGGACTTGAGGCAGAAGTCACTGGGAAGATTTCCTGGCTATGTGAGAAATCAGTTCAGGTCATGGTAACAGCCCTTCCTGGCTTTAAGGTCAGTGTTCCTGATCAGTTAGCCTAGAGTCCTTGAGAGGAAAACAATTTTGAAAAAAATCTGCAATTTCCCCCCTGTACCTGGGGCAATTGGCAGGGCCAGGAGGAATGGAGTCATCCCAGAGAGGAGAACCAGGAAACAGCAGGCAGGAGACCTGGCAGTGCATGGAGAGGCCCGGACTGAGAGGAGCTGGAGAGAACGAGTCAGCGCTGCTCCAGGACAAGCTGGCCTCAGCTTTTCAACACCATCCATGCCATTAAGCTGAGCAAAGGAGTGCATTGCCCAGCTCACAAGAAAAGATCTTCCCATCAGCAATGCACTAAACCAGTGAGGCAGTGCCAAGGGCTGAGATTCATCTTGTGCCCCCTGGAGCCAAGGGAGATGTTATCCCTGCCCAGAAGCTGCAGATGGCCCCTAGTTCCAAGGCACCACTTCTCAGGGACACCGTGTTATCAGGCAGAAAGGGAGAGAGCCTGGGAAATCTGTCCACTTGGTCTTCATTTAAAAAGTGATGCTGAAAACAGCTGAAAGATGATGCTAGGAAAAGGAAAGATGAACTGCTTGACTAACAATTTCACCTGCCTGCAGAAACTGCAGTTTATGCTTGGTTTCCAAGAAACATGGCTTACCACCTTTCTTGTTTAAAAGACTGCTTATCTTCTGGTCCCTATCAAGTTATCTTCCATCAACCAATTTTATACCTACATAACTTTGACTCCAGGTGGACATTCTCCTTACCTACTGTTGTTCATCTGGAGTCAGAATTGGCCCCACCAAGTATACTTGCAGCACAGCCAAGGCCCTCTCTGCACTGCAGAGAGCCTGGCCTAAAAGCTGAGACAAGTCTACTAAATTCTGTGCCATTTCAGTGCTACTAGAAAGAAGTTCTGCCACAGTTTCAGATAAACTATCATGAACAGAGGGGTTTACTGAATAAACTATGAAAATTCAGAATACCATCAGTGCAGAATCCATTGGACTATTTAATTTGATATTAAATACAATTTATTTTGCCCAACTCTTACATTTTTAATTTCAAGCAAGCTGCAGAATATTCTGTCTAAAATGTGAATGTTAGAAAAAACTTACTGGTGAACTGAAAGCTCCAGCAGCTGAGCTAAAGACACCTGTGCTTTACCACGAGAGAGACATTTCAGTGGAAACCTCCTGGAGCTCCTGCTACCAGAACAAAACTGCTAAACTGCCCCCACCCCCAAACAGGCCCCACTTGGAAAACTTTCTTTGAAGCCAAAAGGAAATGAAGTTTTTAATGAGCAGGCCTGAAGTCTGCCTACAGGAAAACTGCCTCTCATCATCCTCAGGTGCAATAGCACATCTAGCCTGTACCATTCAGCAGCAAAAAATCTAAAAATCTTCTTGTCTGATCCAAAGACAGAGCAAACAGCCTTGAGCAGTCTCTGGGGCAGGTTAGCTCTAGTAGCAGCGCCTGCACAGCAGCTTTTGCCCTGTGCTTTGGAAAGATCAGCAAGGAGCACTTCCATGGCCAGTCCCCATGGCCCTCAACAGCTGAAGGGTGCTGATCTCATGACCCATGACATTGCTCCACCCAGGCATCCAGAACTACCCTGATCAGGGAGGAGCTCTTCCCTGGGGAGCACGGGAGAACAAGCAGGAGGCAATGAAACAAGGGAGACAAGACTGGTGGAGCGACCTGGTTTTCTAACCTGTACCCAGCCACACTCAGGTGAAGCTTTGGGTCTGCATCACCAGCAAGGTGATAACCAGGCTGCCCTTAACAGCTGTCTTCAGAGGATGGAGTCTGACAGCCAAGCGCAGAGCTTCGTGCATACCTACTGGAAATCGGAGCATGAAAAATTGTTGAATCAAGGACCTACACACACAAAGTCATGCAAAGGGAATTCAGTAAGTTTGGCCTATCAGTTACAGCTGAGGGTCAGGCCCCTGGGTTCCCTTCAGCAGCTTTCCAGGTGACCTTTAGAGAGGCACAAAGCCTGTCCAGACACCGATTGCCCTCTCAGCTCTGGAGGACAGATTAATAATCAACTTTCTCTTGGTGGTAGGGAGGTGACACTTTTACAAAGCACTCACAGATAAGAGACTCTGGAAGCAGCAAGCATCATTACTTCTAGCCATTATTGCTTTTCCACAGGCACTGTCTTGTTGAACATCATGAGACCAGGCATGTTTCTTAGGCACTTTTCTGGGCCTCTCTGCCAGAGATGCTGAAAGACAGAGGTCTTCAAATCTTTGTCAGGAGGAACACACACAGCAGTTGACCCACTAGTCTTCATCTTCCTGAGCCATCCACCTGCCAACCTGCATTTGTGGTGCCTGTTTCCAACATTTGCAGGAGACACAGCAGCTAATAATAGAGCAATGCAACTGTCTCCTGGTTAATTTGAGGTGATCAGAAAATATCCCAGCAAATTGCGGTAACAAACTGAGACTGCAGGGAACCATAAATAGGATGAGCAGACAGTAAAGTTTCTAGCCCAAAACTTTTCAGTGTCACCTCTATATCTTGAGAGGCCAAGTAACCCAAGGGAACACCTTAGCAATGTGGTTCCCAATGCTGGCCAGAGAGACAACCTCAGGCTGAAGTTCAAGATAGCTCTGAACCTTATCATGCAAGTCAAATGAGCGAATGCAACTCCCAACTTCCTGTGAGATTGTTTGCCATAACCATGAATGACTATTTTTCCACATTTTTTGATAGACTGACAGCTGTTAGCAAGGACTGCAACCACGAGAACTCAGTACCCCCAAAAACCAGCTCTGCAGAGCAACTTTGATCTGTTGCATGGATGGCAGCTATTTGCACGCTTGAACCAAAGTTCCCACACAGAGCCAGGTCTCACCCATCATCATAAGCCTGGTTTCTCTGAGATGCTGTTAGTCTGGCCTGTAGGATAAGACTCCTTGGTTGCACAGGTCTAGGAGACATGTCATTGCCTTTTCTTTGTCTAGAGACCTTTTGAAATGAGGGAATAACGGCTGAAACATTCATACATGTTTTAAGCACCACCGCAAGCTCACAGAAGCCCAAACAAGCTTACGACAGGACTGAGGCAGCCAGGAGTGCCTGATGCTATTGCTCAAACAGTGGCCAAGAGCTGGCAGATGTCTCCAGAGCACAGGTATAAGAGGTTTCACCTTTCACAACCTGAGTCAAGGGAGCTGAAGCAAGCATATCAATGTACCCACTGCATTTATCCGCTGAAAGAACAACAAGCACAACAAAAGGCAGACATGTCTGCACTTGTCCTACCTGGAATAATTTCCCCCTGGTTCCAGGTCAGCCACCACACTGAAAAGTTTGCCCATCTAAAGCCAGAGCAGCCTTGCCTGAATACAGGTGGCATGTGGTCCTCCATCCTGCTGACTTGTCCCTGGAGCTCTACTATTGATATATGCCAAGATCACTGCGAAGCAGAGCTGCAGAACCATACACATATCTAATTCCCATTGATTTGATAGGATTCAGGCTCACAGCTGCCTTTGCAGCTCCTGGTCTGTGTGTTGAGCTCATTGCACCCCAGCTCAACAGCTACATCTCAGAAGAGCAAGGTGACCCATCCTGAAATCCAGGGCTCAGGGAGCATAAAGCCATGAGGCAACACAACCTTTGCAGCTCATCAGATACTGGCAGCTCTGCTCTCCTATGCACATTCAAATCCTTTGCGCAGTCCGTATGCTTGAGGGGAACCAATCAGTGCAGATCAAGCCAGCGTACCTACTTGTTTATGTCTGTCTGCCTGAATTTCAGGGCACTCATCAGTAACAGTTTACAACGGGAACAGGCGTATCACAGTCCTGCTGCCCAGCAGCTCCCCTTACAGAGATGCTCCCAAACAGGTTGAAGCCCTTTGCCAGACTGTGGAGTCAGCCTCCTTTTGGGTTGGATGCCTCAGGCCTGATGCAGGGTTGGTTTCACCTCCTCTTTCCCTCATCCAGAACCTTGGTGAAGTGCTTCTGCTTGCTTTCCTCTGATGACATTCATGGGAGAGTATCAGTGAATCAGAATTGCCTGTTAGGGAGATCAAGGATAAAGAGAGCCAGCTGTGTAGGCCACAGAGCCAAGCTGCACATATTTTAGACACACACACAGCTTTCAGCTGCCAGAAGAGGTCAGTGCCCTAAAGCAAGCGCTGCTCTATCCATCCCTCCCTCCCTCTGCTCTCTGTGGGACCCAGGGAAGATTAGGAATGTTTCTAACCTTCAGCAAAAATACAGGTGCTAAACTGATTTGGGGTGCCAGGGAGGGCAGCCTGAGCAGACCCCAAAATCCAGCCACTCACCCCCAGGCCTCCTTTGGCTTCAACCAGTGGGATGGTACCTCCCTGGCATAGGACAGCCTGATACCCCCTCACCCATCAGTCCCACACAGAGCTGCAGGTGGGAAAGTTGGTGGCAAAGGCCATTCCCTGCCCTTGATGGAAGGAAGGGAAGAAGGAAAGAAGCAGTTTCCCTGATCACATTGGCAGTGCCAACCTGGAGGAGGCCCAAGCAAGAGGTGTGCTCCCTGGTTGAGCCTTGAGAGCAAGACTGCTTGTCCCCCATGAATGCTCCTGCGACCCTCTGGGCTTTGAAAAATGAGACTCAAATAGGTCTTAATTTTGTGCAAAAGACTCTTGCAGCCTCTACAGCACCAGCTCTCAATGGATCAGCTCTTGGGTGAGGGTCCTACACACCCCAGGAAAGCAGCAGGTACCTTGGGTGCCAGGCAAAAGGCAAGCAGAAAACAAGGGAGAATATCATCCTTCAGCACTCCTTTCTAGAGCAGACCCCATGCTCCTTTTTCTTCCAGCCTCCACCCCATCCCAAACAGGAGCACAAGACAAATGATTCCTGCTGAAATACATTTCGGAGCTTGAAAAGACTCAAAGATTGATATGTCCCCTGGATTAGACAGTTGACAGGAAGAAGAAAATCACTCCAGAAATCATATTCCAAGACGTCCTTTAGGCATGAAGGTTTCCTGCTCACTGCTATATTAACTTTCTCTAGCAGATATACAGATTACAGCAGCTGAGCAAGCATTTTGAAGCACTCTTCCCATGACAGCCTCCAAAGCCAGTGCACTGGGGTACTGCTGCAGGGTACCCCAGCAGGGAGGGGAGCCGCAGGCTCAAGCACCCAGTGTCACAGAGCAGGCCTGTGCCACCCCTCTGACCAGGCTCTAGCTGAGCAGGACTGCCCAGGAGCAAAGCCAGCGCCAGACTGATGTGGACTAGCAGTCTTTCCATCGTTACCTCCTCTGGGGGAGTGTAATACCAGGCTCCCTCTCGCAGCCTGGCTTCTTCCATAGGGCAAAGCCTGGACCACATCTCCTCTCTGCTTCCCTGAGAGAATTTGGCACCAGAATTGCCAAGGATGGTCTTTTAGCCCAGAGTCTGCATCTTTTGCTTGGCTGCTTTTGCAGGACAGGGGACCAGATTATGACTCAGCTTTATGAAGCGCCAGTCGCAAACCAGAACCCAGTGGGCTATATGCTGCAAATACAGGATAAAACACCAAGTATTCAGGGCCAGTGTATTCAAAATACTCTTGAAGAGAGAACCAAAGGATGGAAATGCATAGTAGTGGGATAGCCTGCATAGAGTCTTTATCATGAAAGCTAGCACAAGACCTACCTGTACATGTTCACTGGAGCCAGTCAGAGGAGAGTCCCAAGTGGAGCCTGGAGAGAAAGAAAAAGAGAAACAGTCCAAGGTTTTAAAGAGAAAAACTTTTGAATGAGCCTTCCTGAGCTCTTTATGTGGGAAGAAGCCCTCATTAGCCATGGCAACAGATGTCTCTGAGGGATGCAGCGCCAGCGTGCAGGTAGCAGAGCTGTGCCGGTTCACAGTGGGTAGTGAAGGCTCGGAGCAAGGGCTGTGTCTGTGCTACACCCTCAGCATGACATTGGGCAAACAGGAACAGGGAGAGACAGGGGCTTCTGTCTCCCCGAGGTTACTAGCACCAGCTAGCACGCAAACAGAAGGATCAAGTCTTCCACAGAGCCCTACCTGCAAGCATAAGCCTCCTGAAAAGTCAGGTACTGTTACATGAGGTACCTACGTCACTTTGATCAAACCAGGCTGCAAAGCAAGCTCCATCACAGAACTCAGGGACTGCAGGCTTGTGAGGCTCCCACCCCACACACCACATGAGAAAGCCTTTGCTGCAATATGGCACTCTGACTTCTCTCGGAGACGGGTGGCCTGTGAGCTGGAGTCCAGCCTTTGCCTGAATGCATTGTGTGTTCAGGCCAGGAAACGCTAAACGAAGAATAACCAGCACTCTCTGCCTCCTCTCTGTCTGTGGAGGATGAATTTCCTTTCATCTGCCTCAGCTACATTTTTTTTCTTCAGTTGTCATTTCTTCTTTCCAGCTGAATCTTGATGCTTATGTCTGTATTTGATCATTCAGCTGAGATTGTCGTGTTAGATGTTGTGAATGGGGAAAAAAATAAAATAAATAAAAATCAAAGCTTTTCTAGTCTTCTAAGGCTCTCTGCAAACATGTTGTGTAGATCACCCTGTTACTACAAGCAGGTGTTTGGCAAAGCGCACTAGCCTTAAGGTTACAAAACAAGCTCTGTTATCGCCTCTGCCGTTCACATGCAGGTAACTTTCCAAGCTATTCACTTTTAAAAGGTGAAACTGTTTTCTGCCTGAAGTTTTTTGGGGAGGAAGGGGAGTTTGAAGAACATTTTCACTTGCCATTGAGCTATGGAAGAGTGATTGAAAGATGCTTTTCCCATTATTAAGAAAATAATTGCAGACACTTTTCTGAATTGGAATAAAGCAAGAAAGCAAAAGTTTGAAACTGTTGCAATGGCAGGACTGGGGAATAACATAATGCTTGTAAACCAGATGGACAAACTAAAGGTCACTTCTGAGCAAGAGCAAAAGACATCTCCCATGTTTCTATTCCTTTGGTCAGCTTCTGTATGAAAGTTTTCTTTGCTTCTTTTTGTAGTGGAGCCAAATGCAGTCCTGTCCTCCTGCCTCCTCTAGCATCACTGGAAAGTTACAGAATCACAGAATGGTTGAGGTTGGAAGGGACCTCTGGAGATCATCTAGTCCAACCCCCCTGCTCAAGCAGGGTCACCTAGAGCACGTTGCACAGGATCACGTCCAGGTGGGTTTTGAACATCTCCAGAGAAGGAGACTCCACTACCTCTCTGGGCAACCTGTTCCAGTGCTCTGTCACCCTCACAGTGAAAAAGTTTTTCCTCATGTTCAGATGGAAGTGTCTGTGTTTCAGTTTGTGCCCATTGCCTCGCGTCCTGTCGCTGGGCACCACTGAAAAGAGTCTGGCCCCATCCTCTTGACACCCTCCCTTCAGATACTTGTACACATTGATAAGATCTCCTCTCAGCCTTTTCTCCAGGCTGAAGAGTCCCAGCTCTCTCAGCCTTTCCTCATAAGAGAGATGCTCCAGTCCCCTAATCATCTTAGTAGCCCTTCGCTGGACTTGCTCCAGTAGTGTCACATCCCTCTTGTACTGGGGAGCCCAGAACTGGACACAGTACTCCAGATGTGGCCTCACCAGGGCTGAGGAGAGGGGGAGAATCACCTCCCTCGACCTGCTGGCAGCACTCTTCCTGATGCACCCCAGGATACCATTGGCCTTCTTGGCCACAAGGGCACATTGCTGCCTCATGCTTAACTTGGTGTCCAGCAGCACACCCAGGTTTGTTGGGGCCCTTGCGGTGCTTCAGAACAATAATCTATATGAGATATAGAGCATGGAACTAACACTGTTTAGGATTAATTGCTTAGCACAACTTGCTTAGCATTAGTAGCTAAATTTGCTGAAGCCTTAGGCCTCAGGCTATAGCCGCTGCTACGTGCTTTGAAGTAGTTTTACCAAGGACACTGGTGCAGCTGGGAATGATACATCCTGAGAAAGTACAGATAAGCTAGCAGAAGCCAGTGGGAACCAAGGTTAAGGGCTAGACAGCTTTGCTAAACAAGCAGCAAGGTACAAGGCATGACCGCTGCGTGCGTGATCGGTGCAATGATTGGCTACCTGTGACATAATCTGTATGAACCACAAATCAAGGGCCAGAGCGCCGAATACCTGTACTTATAAAATGGGCAAATTGCTGAATAAAGATGGAATTGAACCTGCATTCTGTGAATGCGTATGATTCTTTCCCGTCACTCCTGCGGACCGCGACACAGGTCCTTCTTCACAGAGCTGCTTTCCAGCAGGTCAGCCCCCAACCTGTACTGGTGCATGGCCTGCATTCTTGTTGCTGGAGTATTTTAAACAAGAGACTGCTAGGAAGCAGCAAAGTCCCAAGCACATCAAGTACCAGCCCTTTGATCAGAAGGGAAAGAAACAGATACCTTTCTGCCTCCCCTCTGCTCACTCACCTGTTTTAAAAGATGATGGAGCTAGAAGAGAAGATACTGGAAAAATCTACCCCTACAGGGGTTGCCCCAAGTGAACCCCTGCAGGCCTGGTGCCCTGATCTCAGTGGCAGTCACCCAGAGAGTCCCATCAGCACCAGGAGCCAAGGAGGTGAACTGGGCTCATTTCTCATCACCCTCATCAAAGTCCCCACCTGAGTCCAGCAGCACCCTGATTCTGGAGGGTGCGACACCATGTGCAGACCTCCCTGGCCTTTGGCACATGGCCGTTGCCTCCATCTCATTGCATTCTAGACCAGGCTGCTGGTACAGCTTTGTCAGGGAACAAAAAGCAGCCTGAGGAGGCTGGAGAGTGGGAGCCCAGGGAAGGGGGGGATTATGGTTTCAGGCTCCCCATGTTATGAGAAATACTGCAAAAGCTGCTACAAGGACTGATAATCTCCCTCCAGAGTTTAGGTGATGCAGTCTCTGCTATCCCTGGACTCCAATACACCAGGCGCCTTAGGGGGATGACACCCTCCAAGAGGTCATGTGGCCTTTTGCTGCAACCACAACCTGGCCAATGGAGACATTTTATCAGCCATCCAGAGGGGCACCCCTAACCCATGGCCCATGGTTTCTGGCAAGAAGTAGCCCACGGGCCCCTCTGACATTTCAGGAGAAATCAAGAAGTCGGGGCTCAGGTATCAGAGCAGGAGAGCGTGGCTTTGCCCTCAGCATGGGCTCCAGGGCTGTTGCTGCCTATGTAGCAGCTCTAAGCACCACTGCTCTGAGGGCACTCAGACTACACGGGATGAGATCTTTGTTGCTACAGCCTCCAATTTCAATAACTTTGCCATTGGTTTCAATAAAGCAGATCTAGCCCTTAAACCATCTCCAATGTCTGGTTCTTGTAGCTAGATGAATAATGAACAAATATAAATCACAAGGAATTTATCTGATGATGGCAAGGAGAGAAAGAGATGAATAATTTATTTGATAGATATTATTCATCCATCCACAGAGCCAGCCAAGTAATGAAAACATTTATTCACAAATCACTTTGTTGACAGTCAAAAAAGTTTGTAGAATAAATTATTCATAAATATGATTTGACTCCCTAAAAACCAAAAATAGATAGCTGACCTTGGAGAGGGAGTGGGGGAAGAAGCATTATTACTGCACCTACCTTGAGCTTACCATCACTGTGATAAGTTTGGACTACGGAGGATCAGACCTTTGCTTACCCGACAACGGTTGCATGGCACATGGCCATACTTGGAGGCCCAGTCTGAGCCTAGACTCCCAAAATACACCTATTGAGACTGTGCGTGAGGCACTTTGTTGCTTGGCACCGTAACTGAGACTCTCCAGCTCTGCGCTCCAGGATAAAAGCCTCCCAAGTGTCCCAGTGTTACTCTCCTGTCTGTGGACACCATCACTCCCCGCTGCTCCAGTGGGGTTCCCAGCTCATCCCAAATAAAAGGGTCAGCAAAACATGGCACATCATTTTCTAATGAATGCAAAAAGACGTCTCTTCCCGCCAGCTCTGCTCTTTTCCAAAGAGTATGGGAGCATCCATTCCTCATAAATAACCTGCTAGAAAGACCTGAAAATAACATTTTTGGTGTCTGATGACATCCAGCTGCCTTTTCAAGTCTTTTGCACAGTTTATTTCATGATCAGAACTACTTCCTCAGTCCTGTCTTTGCAACTTTTAGATTGATGGAACAAGCCAAATGAGTCTCTATTCCTTCTAAATAGCATGAACAATTTTCAAGCAAGGTTATAGCTGCCACAGATGAAAATATGATATTTATGTCTCTCGATTCCAGTCACTACTTTATGGAGCCCAGCTCCTCCAAGGGGACTTCATGTAGATTTGTAAGCCTCTAAGTGTGGGGTTTTGCATTTGGATCCTCTATTTAGCTGGAAGATATTTAAAATTACATGAAGATGGACTGCTCCCTATTGACCATCCATCTACTGAGACACAGAAATACACATTATTTCAACATGACTACAGAATAAATTGCCATCTGCTTTCAAGTAGCAGAACAGGAACAATTTCTGTGGCCAGACCTGTGGAGCTAGTGAACCAGAAAAGTTGTCACGGTCAATTCATCGCAAAGAAGAATCAAAATCATGATTGCTTCTCTGAAACAGATGCAAAATATCCATTCCCCTTTGGTGAATAAAACTGGGCTAATACTCAGGCTAAGCCAGGCTGCTTATGAGATTTTCAGTGCTTCTGGGGAACTACAGTGAGAACAGTTATGAGCGTACACCATTTGCAAGGTAGTCTCTCTTCCCAGTTGATACAGTTAGTGCAGAGGACACAGAAATGAGAATTAAAGTAGAAGTCCACACAGGCTGAACAGATGGGTACCATTTCTTTGCAGCAAAGACCCCAAAGTAGATCTACATTTTGGGGCAAAAAAGGGCAGAGGGAAGCAGAGCAGTCAGGGATAACTTCTGACACAGGGCTGAAATCAGCCTCACAGACCTCTCTCCCAGCAAAGATTTCACCAGCTGACACGTTCCCATGAAAGCTTTCAGCAGCTCACATCAGCAGCCACAAGTTCAGCAAGGTTTTCATGCAAAAAGTAACAAACAGTTGGAAATTCCTAACAGCAGAGCCTTACCTGGAAGTAGAGCCCAGGCTGAGACTCCACAGTGAGGGCCACAAGCACAGCAGAGCAGCTAAGCTTAGAGCATCAGCACAAGGGCCATTCCCCACAAGCAATAACAACCAGATGGAACTTGCTAGTAGCCCCATCTTCATCATCTTCCCAGTTCAAGAGAAAGCAGTCTTTTTTTTTTGGAGTCACATTTAGGGCTCTAGTCCCATTTATAAATAGGCTTTTAAATAAAATCTTTCTTTTCTTAAATAAACTCAAAAATCACTGAAAACAGGGATTTTGCTGAAGAGCTAAAACCTTCAGAGAGAGCAAAAAGCTCCACCAGAACCACTCCTCTAGCATGCTTTCTTTCCCTCCCTCTTAATAACTGGACCCAGTGCTTCCTATTGGTTTCCACTTAACCTTCACAGGTGTCTACCAGAAGAATTAAGAATTTAGGCCACCTGAACCTGGGAGCAAGTTTCTTTTAAAGAAATGGTGAAATCTCCACCCTCATACAAATTCCTCCAGATTCATTTTTTTACTGTTTTTTTTCCCCACTTCTGATAGGTATTTCCACCTTTCTGACAATTGAAATGAGTTCCCCTCCATTCTCCTTTTTATCTGCAAGCTGCAACCCTCTCCAGCAACTGTGATTCCCACTATTCCTGATTGCTGGGGCAGGACAGCTGTACCCTTCACACAGCCTCAGTGCTAGTGCAGCCAGGGCAGCAGACCAAGACACCACCAAGAGTGCATCTGCCTGCAGAGCCCAGGCTGACCTCCCAGCTGGAGCAACATGGGAGCCATGCATCAGCTGGAGCAAGGGACCCAGCCTCTCCCCCAACCCTGCGGCTGCCCAGGAAGGGCTGGGTACCCCTAGTGAGTCTAGGAAAGGGTACCTGCCACAGTGTAAAATCAGTAGGTCCTTTGATGACTTTTTTGCTAAAATTGGAGGCTGCTGCTGTCACCTGGACATACAGAGCTGGAGCCAGCATTTCCGACACCACATCTGGGAGACTGTCATCCCTGAGGCCAGCTGCAAGGAATATCTACCACCACCTTGCTGTCCAGAGACTGAAGAGAAGGGTACATGCCTGCTTCTCACATGGGGCTGTTGGAAGAGACAGGCAGATTGGTTGCTGGTAGAGGAAAGAAGGGGAACTGGCATTTTAGATAGCATATCTGACCCAGAAAATGGTCCTTGACTCATCCAGCAATTTTTCACTGAGGCAGTGAGATAAGAGCATTTCACTGAGTAGGCGGACAGCAGGTGCTCCTGGCCTGGCCTGGCCTCACCTGCTAAGTGCAAAGAGTTAACATTGACCTTGTTTGAGCCCCAGCTGGCAAAGTGAGAATGGTGGTACTTTCCCAGTAAAAAAGGCTGAGAGGCCAGATAAATCTGGGCAAGACAAATGCCTTCACATCCTCAAGCAACTCTTGCTGAAGTGAAAAAAATTGGTGCCTCACAGCACCTGCAAACTGATTTTTCTCAACTCAGACATTTTGGAGGTCTTTCTTTAAGGTTATCCTGTTCCACTCCGGGAAAAAAAAGGAGGTCTCCAGAGATACACAGCCCAAGTAGCTGGGATTTCTGAGCACCCTCTTAGGACCCAAATTCATGGCCTTGTGAGTGTAGAAGTTCAACCTGGAGTCCTTGTACTCTAGCACCCTGGTGACAGTCACTCTGGAGGGTAACGGTTCTCTTCTCAGATCAGAAGCCCCATCCCAAGCCCAAGAAACCTTCCTGACAACATTTTTTGGTCGAAAATCAACAATATTCATACAAACAAAAAGGCAGGTTTCAATAAATCAGTGTTGGATATAAGGTAAACCTCTCCTGACCATCACTGCCAGCAGTGTCACTGTCCCCCACATGCTCAGGAGCAGCCCCAGGCACCTGAACTCCCAGTGTGTCTTTAGGATAACATTGGGATCACAAGGAGAGCAGAGCTCCCACCCTTCCCTCTGCTACAAGATGCGATGGCCTTCAGCACTTGCTCCCAGCCTGAAGTACCTCCTCAAAGCAGGAGTTATTAGTGAGCAGTTACCCTACAGTGTCTGAAATAGGGCTTCTAAGAGGGTTCCTGGTGCTGCCCATCCTAGTGAGGGAGAGTGAGGAAAGGATCAAGTAGACAGATAAACCGATTTGCATTACAGCCTGTGGGTGAGCACCAACACCCCCCACAAACCGTGCGCTGGGCAGTTTGGGAGAACGCTCTTGGCATGTGGACGTTTTTGGATTGTGCACCGAGAACTGTTCACGCGTGCAAGGAGCAAAACCGGAGAGCAGGCATCAGATGTGGTCAGCCTAACGCATCCTGGGGGCTTTGCTGGGATGAGTGAGGTGCCCACAGATGTCTTCGGTTCAGGTCACCCTAATCAGCTCCCTGTGTCCAGCCATCCTCCTCTGATGGGTTATGGATCCAGAGCAACTGGGCCGCCACTGGGCAGCCAGCTATCCTGTAGCTCCATCTAGTGCGCTGCGGCTGCGGACAGACAGCACAGGGATTTTATCCCCCTCTCCATGTTTCTGAAAGCCCTGGCTCCTGGAATCCCGGGATTATCAGAGACTCTTGCATTCCTGTTTTTAAAATTGGTACATTTTCAGCCATTGTTACTGCAGAGAACACCTAAAAAATGCAATTCAGGTGCACCTGGAACCAGCAAGAAAGTAAAAGGACAATGAGTCTCTGTTTATTTTTTTAATCCTGTCCCAAATAAAATAAACCTGATGATTCTTTGGGAATTGGGCTCCCATTTGCAAATACTTGGGTTTGGCAGCCCTGTGAAAGCCTGCACTGCTCACCAGCGCTCTAGCCTCTGCCCTCACCCCGAGGGCACCCAGCACAACGGGCCACCACGAAGTCCAGAGCAGCATCAGACATCAGGGTACGACTGCCTGACACACAGGCCTGATTTTTCAGAAGGACCCAGGTTTTGGGGTCTCAGCACCTGCCTGCTTGTCACGTCTTCAAAAGCATCCAGCAGGCTTGAGGTGCAAAGGACGCTAGGAAGCCTGGCCCCCCTTAACCAACCTCTTGCTGTGAGCTTCAGTAAACAGGGAGCCTGCAACAGGGGTACGACAGAGCTGTGAGCCCCTGCTTCTGTTTTATCTATAAATACCCCCCCAAAAAACCTCAAACATTTTGGAAAAAGATCAGCATTTGTTTCAGAAGCAATGAGGGAATGAAGGAAAAAGCAGGATGAGATCCCTCTCACTGCTTTTCACCAAAATGCACTCTTTACTTTGCACAGAGACCATGTATTTCTCTCCTCAGTTCTACATGCCAACCCATTTTCAAAAGACCCTCTCCTTTCCTTGCTAATCCCACTGCAGCTAGCTACGGATACCATCCGCTCTTCCTCCTCATGCACTGCTGCTCCTCAGGGAAGCTAAATAGAAAAATAAGACTTCCTCCCACTTTGTGCATGATACTAAATTTTTAGCCATGCCCAATAATCAAAGCATTTCAAAAGCAAATACATCTGTGTCTGTTCAGCCATTTCCTCCAGCCAAAAAAGCAAGAATCTAATTGTCTAGCTGTGCTGAGGAATGACTTGTTTATTTGTCACCTGCTTTAATGTCAGTTCACAGGAAGGTTACAGAGCTCTGCAGTTCTTTGGCACAGATGGGTTTGGGCTCTCCCCTGTGCTGAAAGTGAAGGGAACTTTAAATGAAGGGAACACGTATAAATACTTAAAGAAAGACATGAATGATTAACAGAAATAATTGTTTTTATTTTTTCATGACAATTTCCGAGATGCATTATAGAAGGCTACAAATGATTTCCAGCTATTAGCAGATGAGGCCTCGGCGTTAAGTGAAGGTCACAAAATGATTTATACAGCATGCCACAGCTCATTTGATCAATCTTTTATTAAATACCTCTGCAGTGCTTTGGACTGCTAACTCCTCATCGAACACTTGTGCTTCACGCAGCTTACAACTGTTCAGCTTTTTCAAGCTGTCTGCTTCAGTCTTACAGCCCGAACCACCGCACGGAGGATAAAGAGAGGGAAACGGCTATAAAGAAAAAACTCGCAAAGTCCCAAACCCAAGGCCAATGCCTCGGAGCTGGCCTTTAGAGCAGCCCCAAGGCTGCTCTAGCTGGATGCCACCCAGGGGCTCCGCGGCGCCAGTGCGGAGGGATCAGCGTCCCCCACGGGCAGCTTCTCCCACCCCGCGGGAGCCGAGCCGTCCCCCCAGCCCGCTCCCCGCGTCGCCCCTCGGAGCCGACCTGGGGGGGTGCAGCGACGAGCCAGCCTGCTCCCGCGCCTCGCCTGCAGCAGGGCGGCTTGCTCGCGCAGGAGCAGGAGCGACGCCGCAGAGCTGCGCCGAGCTCCGGGGCGGCTCCCTCGGCTGGCATTGCCACCGGCATGCCGCCCTGCCGGGAGCCGCGTGCCCGAGACGCTGCGGGGTCGATCTGCAGCGTAACTGGGGGAGACACAACGCGCGACCGACGTGCGCTTCGCCGCAGTGCCGAAACGCCAGCAGAGCAGCAGCGGGCAGCAGTTACGCCGCTGCTGCGCACAGCTCCTCCGCGCCGAGTCCAAATTCCCACCGCAGCCACTGGACCAAAACTGGGGAAGGCCCCGTGAAATGCCCTCACCGAGGAGGAAGGGATTTTTCCTCGGATGGATGCGAGCGGCACAGACAAGGCTGGCTCCCGTCCACGGTCTGTGCTGAGCCATTTGGAAATACGAACCGGCTTTTGCTAAGGAGGGACAGCTTTAGGGGCAAGGGGGTCGAAACAGGGTTTTTACAGGGATATTTCCCTATTATTACCAGGGAAATTCAGCGCTGCTGGGCCAGAGAGTTCAACCCCCCTTCAAAAATATATCAAAGAGCAAATGCATTTTTCCTTGGAAGAACGCAATCCCTCGGCACCCTATAGCTCAGCCCACGCGCTGTCCCACAGCCGCTGCCCGCCGCGGTGCCCTGCTCCCGCCACCCGCTTGCAGGCCTCCGCCAGCATCGCCACGCCGCCTTCGCCCGGCTCCTGCCCGGGGCCGGCTCCTCTTCGGGCCCAGCAAGCAGATCCTGGGAGCTCGAGAGGGGAAGCCAGTGCCTGTCGTCTTCCAGGAGACCCAGCAGGACCTCGAGCTGCTGTTTTAATTTGGCCCTGAGTTTTTCATGCCTTAAAACAGCTCTTAAAACAACTCCTATAGACGCTTTTATTCTGAATATGTTCCGACTTAAACGTGTCTGATTCATCTCCCTGCTGTAAATGACACTTTTACAACACAGTGTGAGCGGTCTAAGTAAAGTGGAATTGTTTTCTCCTTGCTATCACAATCAAGTTGTTTGGTATAAAATGTGGCTTAAAAGTGAATCCATAATGTCCCCGGCAATGCAAAGAAACTTTTATTACCAGTAGTAAAATGTAGGTAGTGACTCTGTGGGTTTTTCTGCACTGAAACTGTAATTAATGTGTATCCTGCCTACTAAGTGTAGGGGAAAATACAGTCTTCACAGCAGTTAAAATGCATCTCATTAGCACTGAAGCTACTGTATCGCCAAAATGCGTTATGTTCAGCGAGAAAGAGCTGTGCAATTGAATTCCCACCAAAGCCCAGTTCATCTGCGCCGGATGCCACTGCGCTCGTAGCAGAGCTCCTTTCGGCGGCGGGTGGCAACGGGGATTAATGAGACGACCACCTTGGTGTGCGAGCGAGCGAGCGCGCAGGCGGGCGCCGGAGCCGTAGGGCCGAGGGGCTGCGGCGAGCGGCAGCGTGCCCGGACCTCTGGCGGGGCCGGGAGCCACGGGCAGCGGTGCCGGAAACAGGCCGACGGGTCGAGCGAGCAGAGCCGAGCCGAGCCGAGCCCTGCCGGGCGCTTTCGCGCCCCAAGTGCCGCCGGTGCCGCGAGCTGAGACATCCCAGGCCGCGCCGACGCATCCCCCTGCCGCCCCCCGTCCCGCGGACGGCTCCTCTTCGGGGGTGCGCAGAGGGCCCTGGGGACGCACCCAAAGCTGTTGCGCAGCCTCCGACCTGTCAGCAGGATGCGTTAGGCACTTCTGGGTTTCGTTGACACAGCAAAGCCTGGTAAAAAATTGACAACGATTGAAATGAAGGCACCATTTAACTGCATAAATACTTCAGTAATAATTAATAAATGATTAATGCAATTGCTTTTTAATGATTCCGGGCTGGATTGCTGCAAGTGGCAGGGATCTATATAAATCATTTTGTGTACAGCATCTAACAAGCGCTCTGCAAGCAATGCAAATACACATGCTAATAAATTCTACCAAGCCATACACGCAGGGCTCTTCACCTCATTCAAGAATAACTCATTGATCCTGCAGTCTTTTAATGGGTATATTATTATTAATTTTAAAAGATGCATTAAAAGCTTCCAAAGACACTAAAACGTGAGGCAGAGGCTGAGAGCAGACGGGAGCATCACAGACGGCACAGGTGCAAGAGGGGACGTTTTAGAAACCCCGAGTGCAACCATCTCTGCTTCCACGCACCAGTCCTTCAGCTGAACCAGGCGAGATCAGAGCCAATCTGATCTCTTTGCTATTGCATCTCCCGTCCAAGAGTCCAGGCGCTGGGGTGGTGTATGGGCAGCAAGAGCTGATTAAAGTATCACTGTTTATAGCGCTGCCATCTATTTTCCCTTTTTTTGCATTCATATGAATACCAAGGACACCGTACGTGGCTCTCGCGCATCTCACCAGCGCCACAGCCGAAGCGGGTGACAACCTGCCAGCGAGAGCAGCCTGGCAGGGCCGGGGCAGAGGCGTTTCGGGGCCGGGGGCACCAAGGGAGCCTCCGCCGCCGCTCACCCGCCTGTCGTGGGGCTGCAGCGGTTTGGTGCAGGGACGCTCTTGCTCCACGCTTGCCCAAGCTTGCCCGAAGCTCTCACGGTCCCTGCAGCACGAACGAGAGCCAGGATCCGTCCCTCGGGCCAGGGAGCAGCGCGGGGGCGGCGGGTCCCTCCCGGCGCATCTCATGCCCTGCAAGAGGGAAGCACCGTGCCGATGTCCCTGGAGCTGCCCCACACCCCGGGAGGGATTTGCCACCTCTGCCGGGAGGCACAAGGGGCGGCCGAGCGCCGGCACGCTCAGTCTCCCCGGACAAGGGCAGCGCCGTCCCGGGCTCTCACTCCGCTGGCCGCTGCCTCACCCCGCTCCAACACGGGGTCGATGCGTGTCCCGGGAAGCCAGGCACATCCTATTATTTCTAATATTCAAATCCCATTATTCAGCTCTAACGAGAAAATAATTTTAATTAAGGGAATTAAAAATTTATTTGCATTTGAATTTTAAGTATGTGTTAATTTGAAGGCACTGAAAGGAGCCCTCTGGCAGTGTCAGGATTCATTTGTCTCAGCGCAGAGCAGCGGATGGGATCAGGAAAGGTGGAGGATGGGAAGAGACAGTGCCACGGCCTCGGTGCAGGCAATGCCATGCTAAGTCCGTGCTGGTAGATACTCACCCATTAAACCCACCTTGCTAACTAACTGGTGCGTTACAGGGGAAGGCAGCCTGTTTTCTGCCTGGCTGGAGATGACCAGCTGAGGGATCTACCCGATGGAGAGACCAGGCCCAGGAGAGCAACAGCTGAGCAGCAGATAGAAAGCAAATGCTGGGAGAACAAGGATCCAGAGCTAAGGGCCAGCGCTGCAGAGGGGGAGTCTGGAGGTGGGAGGAGAGGAGCTGGCTGGGGCAGGGAGAGGGAACTCTGGGGGCAAAGAGATGCTTTTTTCACTCCTTTCCTCCCCCTCCAGCCTGGTTCCCCTCCATCACCACCAGCTGAATCGCACCCAAGGCTGTCCACAGCTCTGAGACCTGACAACAGGAGGCAGCTTTCCCAAGGTGAGAAAGTGGTCCCCACAATCTTGGTGACCAATGCAGCATCAATGTATCAAGCACTTTCAACGAGCCCATCTCCCTCCAGCTCCTGCTCAAACCCAGTTAGTCCATTAGACACGTACCACTCACACGGTTAACTTTGATGGACAGCCAGCTATCAGGATTTCCCAGCACGTAAATGCTAACGAGCAACGTGCAAAGTAAACACCCAGCTAATGAGGATCTGCTGTTTTTTGCTCTTTTGCATTAGATGGGAAGGGCAGCAAAAAGGGGCACTGGAAAATCTAACTAGAAGAGCAGAGCCCTGAAATCATGAGGGGAGCGATGAGCAGGTTTCCAAGCGGTCGAAGCCTTTGCTCACAGTCTGAGCTGGCTGCAAGCTTGGGGCCAGCCAGCCCTGGAGGACTGAGGACAGCCTGGAGACACCAGGTCCTGGTCCTGCTCTCTCCCCTCTGCAGCTACTCCTCTCAGGCACCACAGGACACTCCATCACCAGCTTCCCATGGCTTCGAGAGGCGCCGCCAAAAAGAGGGCAGCTCAGCTGAACAACAGTGCCAAGGTGAGAGGGCTTCTGGCCGAAAAGAAGGGGACGCTTCTCATTTCGTCCCCTTGCAACAGAGACAGCCCAGAGGACGATACAATGTAAGGTTCAGTTTTAATGCATCTGAATAATGGGCCTGTTGAAAACACCAGCTAATTAGTTGTGATACCCAGTGTTATTAATTCTGCAGCTCTGCCATCATCAATGTATTTGTAATAATAGTATTTCCTCTGTAATGGCATTAATCATCATGGATTTATTAAGAAGTTAAGGGGGAAGGGTATTATCTCCCTCGGGAACACTATTTGACAGCAGCTCTACTTACCGTGCAGATTTTTGTTGTTTTAATTCTTAATGTCTTGCTCATTAATCTGCTTTTTAACATCCCTTTGCAAATATCCTTTTGTGAGTGGAAAACACAAGGTAATGAATACATTCGCTCCTGCTAAGCGGATTCAGACAAGCTAGGCTCCAGGCAGAGCAACCCTGGTTCCTCTGACTGGGACCTGCCTCCAGGCAGCTGGGCCTGACCTTCACCTTGCACTTTTCCAATAGGCAAACGTTACCCAGGTCAGGGAATGGGTGGAGGATGGTGTTTCCAGAGGAAGATGTTTCCAGAAGCTGCTTCCTCTGGAAATGGTCGGAAGGGTTTGGCAATGCCACTTTGCTGCGGGAAGTGCTCTTACCTCTGCCAGGAACATCTTTGCAGACAGGGCCATGTCTACATGCAGAAAACCACGCTGAGTCCTTCTGGTGGTCCGACACACCCACCAGAGTTTTCCCCTGGTGTGTGAGGGCAGAAGCACAAGGTCCTGCCCTGCCCCGCTCGTTGCAGCAGGATCCACTGCTCTGTTGAGTTTGCTCATCCTCAGCTGCATGCTCAAAAACCTCTTTTCGCTTTTCCAGGGGAGTGAGTAACAGTCACCGTCTCATTCCCTTCCTGACGTTCATACCAAACGTGGCAAGGTTTCACCGAAACTTGGTTTCCCAAGACCGTTTCTCCTGGAATCAGGCCTCTGGTTCAGCACGTTTGCACCAGACTGAACTACCAATGGGTGGCAGCTTGTTTGAACTGGGGAACCAAAAACAGCCAAGTGAGACACCCGCCAGGGACCCTGAGCTCAGCTTGCAAATACCCAGGCAAGGGAGGAGAGCGCAGCTGTGCTGGCGCGGGAGCTCCCGCGTGTCAACACACAGCACCTGGGCTGGGGCAATGTGCCCGTATGAAATCTGGGCAGCTCGGCTGCACTGTCCTCATTATCACCTGTCCGGTGAATCAGTGCATTAAGCTCTCACCAGCAGCTCCTTTCGGAGAACAATTAAAGCCTGATTTACCAGGGGAAACCTAAAGCGATTTAACTCAGGATTTTACCAAGAGGTCAGCTCTCCTTGATTAGTTTATGGCTGTGCATAAAGACAAATGAGAATTTTTAATGCGGCCTGCATTAAACTTATTTTATGACTAGCACAGGAATGCAGCAACACCATGGAGGAGCCTCCGGCTGGAAAATGAGCAGGGGGCAAGAAATGCACTGTGCAAAGAGGGAGCACCAAGTCCCTGCAGCATCTAGGGCAGCAGGCCCTCGGCTGCCCCGCTGCCAGCCCCTAGCCCGCCGTGGAGCGCTCCCAGGTGGTATTTGCCTGCAAACCTGCCCTTCCGAATCAGTCGAGCTCCCCAGCTAGCAGGGGTCTCACCCAGGCTAGCAAGCCTGCAAAATGACAGCCCCCGGCTGGGCCACGGCCTCTCGGAGCGACGCGGGCACCGCCGCTCCCTGCCCGGGGGCATGGATGGGGGCTGCTCCCTGTGGGCATCTGATAAGAACATGGATTTATTTTCCCTGTCATTAGCTCCTCGCAAAGTGCTGCTTCGCGGTTCTCTGCGGGACTCGAGAATGCCTGGTTTGGTTTTGAAGCTCCAAGTTCCCAGTATGTAAATAAATGCACTTTTTTTTTTTTTTTGGTGCCCCTTTAATTTGTGGCAGTGGCTTTTCAATACCGAAGAAAGCTGGAAAGTCACCTCTTGTGAACGGGACAAACTCTAAGAGACTCTGCATAGGGTCTCCGAGGGGATGCATGGAGGACACAGCCGTCAGGCTCAGCTCTGCGGAGTTCTCCTCCACCTTGGCGATTTCATGTGTTGCTGACCTGAAAAGATGCCCGAGCTCCTGCCTAGGGCTCAGAGCTTTTCAAAGCCATGAGCCTCTTTTTCCTCTCTCTCCATGTTTGCTGTGTTTCGGTTCTAATTTGTTAAGCATGAGTTGCAGCCTGGGTAATTACATTTTTCTTAATTAGTATGCATTACCACGCACCACTGCACTGAAGAGAATTTTCTTCTGTGGGCAGCTCCTCACCACATGTATAATACCACATTTCCATAACTGGGAGCCCAAGGTGTTGAAAGAGTATAACCCATCTCAACTGGGCTGCTTGCCATGAGCTGATTAAATACGGAGACTTTTTTGCACCTGTACCATAAATAAGTTATAAAGTCAGTGCAAGGCAGGATTTCATTATTGTTATTTTCTGCTGGGTTTTTTGGACCTGGCCAGTGCCCAGGGTGGGATTGCCAGCAATGGGGCTGATTCCCATTGCTCCTCGCCTTTGCTGGATTGGTTTTAGCTTCTGGATGCTGGTCGGCTGAGCGCCGGAGCAGGTCGGAGTGCGTGGCCCGGGGCGGGCATCAGGGCTGCCCTAAGTGACGGCAGACGAAAGGGCAGCAAGCGAGTCTTTCTGGCACCGCAAACCCATGACCAAGGCAGTCCGGGGCCGCTGGAGGAGCTGGGCATCGGGTTGTTGGGTTTGGGGGATACCTTTTTTCCCAGGGTTGCTTTACCTGTGGATTAATCCCTGTTGCTTCACTGTTCACCATCCCTCGCGCTGGCGCCCAAGGGGATGGGGACAGCCACCCGTCGCATGGAGGGGACGGGCGGGAGATCGGGGCGGGAGCAGGGAGAACGGGGCGAGTGGAGACGGCCAGGCTGAGCGGCACACAGTCGCGCGCGGGGACGGCACACCGCCACCAGCCCCGACGCAGCCCCGTGCGGCACGGCCTCTGCGTCCCCGCGACGCTCGGCTGAGCACGAGCCAGACCCGTTCCCGGCCCCGGGACCTCTCCGTGCTGGAGCTGTAAGACAGGGACACTTGAAACGGGGATCCCCCACGGGGCCTGGTCAAGCACTTTCAGCGCTGAGGCAAAAGTGCTCCACACCTGCAGTTATAGGTAGCCCTTGTGAGTTAATCACGGTAAATCGTGACCCTCCGCTGCTCCTTCTCCCACGACACTGGAGGGCAAAATCAGTTGACCGACGGCCACCCTTCTTCTAACAGGGGAGATACAGGCGCAAGCAAACACCATGGTTGGGCTGCTTGTTTGGTCTCAGAAGAATAAAGATGTGCTCAAGCCAGGAGTAGCCCTTAGCTCCTGGCCAAGCCGTTATATCACAGCCACCAGTGTCATGAGCTGGAAAATTCTCTGCAACAGACTTACTAATGTACAAGTCTTCCCAGCATCACCCTGGCGTGGCAGGCAGGCAGAAGGGAGACTTTAAACTAAGGTGAGGCTTTCAAGGGCGACTTTAAAGACAAGGTTTCCAGCGGGAGGTGAAGCCCTCGCTGTATCCAGCTGACAGGGTAACCTGCTTTTTTCTCACTCTCCCCACTCCAAGAGCCACCCCAGGTTCTGTTTTCGAGGCTCTGCAGAGCCTAGGGGTGGTGCCAGGGGAGTGTGAAGTGTGGGATAAAATAGTTAAATGAGCAGAGATCAGGAAGATTAGCAATAATGCCAAGCATTTCAACAAGCAATGCAGTGGAACTTTTAAAAGATTAAATTATGTTAAGTGTTTTAATATATGCACCGTAGATAAGCGATGAGAGAAGCAATCCGTCTTAATCAGAGGGATAGGACTCAAAGCTGAGAAGAGCAATGCAAGGGTGGGAATTGCTTGCCGCTGGCTCTCTCCAAGGGCCCGATTCAGATCACGGCTCCCTGACTTTCCCTGACACAGCCACACCATCCGCCTGGATCGGCTGGCTCCGCGTGGCGAGAGGCACCCCGCTGCGGGTGGGGGGTCAGCGCCTTGTGTTGCTCCGGCCACGTGTCACCGCGTCCTGCCGAGCAGCAGGGCACGGCGTTTGCATTGCCGTGAAGTCGGCAACAGGATCCTTCCTCCTGTGAGGAAACGAACGCTGCAGCCAGGTCAACCCATTCGGGCCGGGGCGCCGCAGTCCCTCCCGAATCGCGGCTGCCCCCCTGCCGCCCAGCTCCACGCCGCGACTGACAAGCCAGGGTCTCCTCCTGCTGCCCCCTCCGTGTGCTGTGCAAGCCCCAGACACGCAGTCGCCAGTGTTCACGCTGACTGAGCGGGCAGCCGGCCCGCGAACGGAGACCCGGCGGCGCAGAGAGGGCTGGGGGTGCAGGCAGGGGCACGGGGCGCTCGGGCTGGTGCATTCAGGCCACAGGCGCTGTGACCTGGATGGAAAAAAATATTTGGGGTTGGACCGGATATTCTATTTACGGCAAAAATGAGCCACTTTAGCGTTATTTGGAACATTTTTAGCGCTTTTAAAGTATAAAATTAGAAAACTTTTCTACAAACAAAATTATCATGTCGGGTGATGAACTGAAGTTAAACGCTTCAACCTGTAGGAATCTGGCTTCCCCTTGCTCCTCCCTGTCAAATATACTATTTTTCAAAAGCGCATCATAAGAAGACAAACCGGCAAAAGGTTTCAGTGCCGCTGAATGTGCTGCACGCCAAGGAGAGGGAGTTTGGAGGGCAGGGTGTCCCCCACTGGGCTCTGCCTGCGGCCGCCGAGGCAGCTCCCCAGCGTGCGGGTGCCGTCAGCCCTCCGCTCCGGCGCCGCTCCGGCAGCGAGGAACGCCGGCAGCCGTCGGACGGGCAATGCCCGCGGGGCGCGCGAACGCTCGCCCGTGTCGCGGCGGTGGGGCGGCAGCGGCACCGCAGCAGCCGCCCCGGGAGAGGAGGGTCCCGCTGGGCCCCGCCGCAGGCCAAGCTTTGCCGTGGGGTCCGGGGGAGCCCGGCTTTGCTGCGGCCCCCAGGGGAGCCCACGGTCCCTAGGGGCAGAGCTCTCCCGTTCAAGCGCTGCGATTTCACCTCCGGCATTCGCGTGCCGGCCCGGCGCTCCCCGAGCCGGGTGCAGCTGTCAGGGCGCAGAGCCATCTCCAAAACGGGCTGGACGGGACTCAGCCGCTCCGGGCACCCCTCGCGCTCGAGGGACAAGCACCGCAGTCCGAATGCCGTCTGGTGAGGAACGTCGCCGAAGCGGCCATCGGCTCCGTGCAAATGCTGTGGGACCTCTGCACCCTGCGCCAGCCCAGCACCGAGCTGAGCCCGGCAGCACCCAGCCAGTTCGGTGCCGCGGCTGCGTCCAGCACCTCAAAAACACCGAGACGCCCCAACCCCCTTGACGATGCGGGCAAAGGCCCGTCTCCCCGCGGAGGCGCGCGGCAGGCCTGCCATGCACCCGGCGCACCGCTCCGTCCCTTCGCAGCTGGCGCCCACCAGAGGAAGCGGCGTCAGATGAGGCTGCCGGTGCGTCTTTTCGACCCTTTTTCTTTTCTTTTCTTTTGCAGCGGGGTGGGCCAGCGACGCTTTCAAAGGAGCTGGAGCCCTGTGGGTGCGTTTCCAGCCTCCGCAGCTCAGTCCCGCGCTGCTCCGTCACCCGCCTCTCCAACAGCGCGGAAAGGGCCGGGCGAACCCCGAAAGCAGCTGACCGCCGTGCTACGAAACGCCCAGGCGCCCGGCGGGGCGCAGGCTGAGGGCAGAGGTCCTGCGCTGGGGCACCCCCGAGCTCGGGGACGCGCCGTGGGACCCCCGTCCCCGGGGCCGAGGCCGCTCCCCCGCGCCAAGCCGGCCCCAGAGGGCTGCCAGCAGGGGCCGCGGGCAGCACGTGCGAACTGCAGCTTTAAACGTAAACGTGCCTTTCCTAAAATGAGCCCCTGCGAAGGAGAACCTTGCTCAAACCACCTGCAGCTCTTCTGCCCAGCTTTAATCTGCCGGTGGGAAGGGGGCTCCTGCCTGCCCCGGGCGGCGGACGGAGCCGGGAGAGCCGCCCCACACAGCGGCCGGGATGCCGGGATGCCGATGCTGGACATGTGCTCAGGGGCCCCTCGGGGCCGGGGGCCGGGTGCTGCGGTGCCCCGCTCCCGGGGCGGCTCGTGCCGGGATGGGCACGCTGCTGCGCACAGTGCTGTCGTGAGTGTGCCGATGTGCGCCAGTGCTCAGCAGAGCCGCCGCTGCCCCCTCGGCCTCTGAACGCTGCCCTGAGACCAAACCCTCCATCTCAGAAACGACCCGCCAGCTGAGCTGAAAAATCAAACGCCAACGTGGTGGCCCCGGGCCGCCGGCAGCCCCGAGGCAGCGGGGCTCTCCCGGTGCGGCGACGGCTCCGTTCCTCCCCGGCAGACGCCGCTGCAGCCCGGCGTCCCTGTCCGCAGGCCCCGGATGTGCTCCTGCCCGCAGGCCCGCAGAAGCCCCCGCCTGCGCCCAGCCGCTGGCCCCGGGCACCCGCTTCGCCCCCAGCAGCGGCGCGGACCTGCCGCTCCGAAGGGCGTCTTCAGCTTTGCTCCGCCTGGGAAAGCCAGGGCCCGGGGCGCTCAGCCCCACGGCTCCCTCCTGCGCCGCCCTTCCTCCCTGCGCACCCCAAACACAAGCAGCTTTCGTTATTGCAACTGGTTCAAATGTCATCGCTTTGAAATGTCAGGCACCTTGTTTGCGGCTGACATTTCCGAAGCGGCTGGCGCAGCTGCACAGCGGGTGCCCCGGCGCTGCGCTTGCTGCCCCCGCGTCCCCGCGGGCCGGGGCTCCTTCCGTAACTCGCAGCTTCGCGCACCTGCTCCTCCCGCCAGAGCCGGGGCTGCAAATGCTTCCTGTTCTCCCAGGCTTTCGCACCTCATTGGAGATGAAAGAGGCCCTTGTTATCTGGGATGCAAAGGATCCCAGAGCACAGCTCACCCTAATGCTCTTGTTTTCAGCCGTGAGCGCTGCAGTGGTTTGCGCTGCACAAAAAACACCCAGTTTGGAGCGCCGGTCTCACCGCAAACCCCAGGCTGCTGCCTCGGAGCTGCTCTCCTCCGCGGGCTCCTGCCGCCGCGCTGCGGGCTGCCACGGTGGCGTGCCCAGCCGGCCCGGCCCGGCCCCTGCCCAAGGCGGCGGCACAGGTTCGGCTTCCCGAGGGCCCGAGTCTCTGCAGTTCGCGCCGACGAGGCTTGGAGCTGGGGGTTCGGCCAGAGCAGCATGAGACGCTCCTCCCCGGATGCTCGAAAGCGAGTCGTGTGCCGGGAGCGGGCGCTTTCCGCCGCAGCCTGCGGAGAGCTTCCCGCCTCCCTCCCCGGCAGCTCCCACGCCCCTGCCCCAGCCCGGGGGAACCGGCCCCCGAGGCCGCATCCTGCTCTGCTCCCTCAGGTACTGCTCCGGCCGCGAGGATGGGCAGGAGCCTCGGGCTGCCGAAACGGGGACTCGGCCGCCAAGAGCGAGCCGTGGGTCTGGAAACGCGCGGGTCGCCCCCACCGCGAGTGGCGCACACCCGCGGCGCCCAGCGTGCCCGCTCCCCCCGTCTGGCGGGTGGGACACCCGGGGCCCCAGCGGCTCCGCCGTCGCACGCCGCCGCTCAGCACCTCCAGCGGGGCGGGAGCCGGTCCCGGCCTCCCTGGAGCCTCCACAGCCGGCTGGGGCGGTGGCACCGGCAGCCGCTCAGCTGCCCCGCGGGTGGCCCTGGGGACACGGCGCCCCTCGGAGCCGGGAACACCGGGCGGACGCGTCCCTCAATGGCCCATGGACCCCGGAATAACTTCTCAAGGAAGTCGTTAGCTCTCAGAGACTATTCCTCGCCAGTGTCTTCCTCCTGGCCCGCTGTGCGGATGGGATCGCCGTCACGCGGAGAATTACCACCCAACAGATGCCGCCGGATAGCACTTTGGCGCAAAACGATGACAACTATCCAAAACATTTTTGTAAATAACTAGCACAAATTAATGCACAAGTCAGATCTAATTATCATAGCAAACCTAGCGCTGACGAGAAAGGAATGGCAGACGGCCAAACCCCGCCACGGGCGACGCGTCCTCCCCGTTCGGCAGGCAGCGTGTCAGCATCTCCTGGTAGGCAGCGCAGGTCGCGCTGGGGAGTTTCGACGCTTGCGCCCTGGCTCGTGCCCGCTGGGGAGGCAGTGCTGAGGTGCCGGCTGAGACGCTTCCCCGGGGGGACGCGGCGGCCCTGGCAGCGCTGCCTTGTGCCGCACTCGCCCGCTGCGCCTGCTGGGCTGCAAGATGCTACTGCGAGTGGTTAGAGACCCGGGGACGGGCGCTTGCTGCCGCCACGTCCCACTTGCAGAGCCCGAGCTCGCCGAAACACCGCGGATGCGCGGCAGGAGGGGACCGGCCGGACCGCTCACCTCGCACGCGAGGTTGCGGACCCGAAACTCTGCCTCTGCACGCCCGGCGCTGGGAGACCTTCTGCGTCCTCTGGGGCCGGGCCGCCGCCGCCCGCCGGCGCTGACGGCCGCCACCAGCCTGCGCCCGTCCTGCCGCCGCCGTTTCCCCCACAGCGACAGTGCCTGCCGGCGACGAGGCGTAAAGAGAGTCAGAGAGAAAATGCAAGGACCGAGGCAGATACAATATCGTGCGTTTGCTAGCGGGCTGGAGGGGAGGAGGGCGCCGTAAAAGCTGTTATCCAGGCGCAGCAGCCCTGTTTGCACCCACAGCTGCCCCCTCGCTCCCACCTCACGCTTGGCCGCGAGCAGAAGGGCCCGGAGGGGAGCTACGGCCCTGCCGAGATCTGCGTTGTGCCCCGCCAGCCCCCCGGCTGGGGCCCGCGGCTGCTCCGAACTGTGCCTAATTAAAAGCATCATGGAGGCAAAGAGCTTCCCGCTCCCGTTTAGTTTCACATTCACTGTTTAAATCTCTTCGTTTGCATCTGTAATTGCTCCACTTACAGCAACGGGCCATAAAGAAACCATATGGCGAATTTCCACTCTCTAATCTTCCATGAGAGGTGAAGGAGAGGAAGGATTGCAGGTACGATTCAGTAACGCTAATACTAGGGACACGGGCGAACCGTGCTGCCCGGCAGGATGCCGACAAGGCGCGAGGCGACCCTGACGCCTGGAGAGGCACCGCGCATCCCAAGACAGGCAGGGCCTTACCGAGCCCAGGCTGCTCCGGCTGACGCATCTGTCCCGCTGGGCAACGCTGCTGCTCCGTGCCTCAGTTTCCCCATCTATAGAACAGAAATGATTAACTAGCCTCCGCGGCACCACTTCTGTCTATGTGCCTGCTTCTCCCTGTGTCTTTCCCAGCCCCATAACCAAGAAAGGGACGGTGAAACTGCTGGAGGAGCTGCAGGTGTAAAAGGCGCGTGGGGTTGTCACATGCTCAGTGGGAACTCCCCGTGAAGCCTTCGAACATCCCAGCATCAGTCTTAATGCCTTGGAAAACCTGGCCTCGAGCAATTTTGACTTGCTTTCCTCTAAATAAACTGATCTTTTTCTTATCAGAGATGTGAGAGCCCAGGTCTTGCAGGATATAGACCCTCCAGAAAGGTCACCCTGGCACCAAGAACTGCTCTGTTTCACACCAGCGAACTCACACCCAATAAGTCAAACCAGAGCCCATTGCTGCCTGGTGGCAGCTGGACCTCCTTGGCTGCGTGTTAAAAACCCTCCAAAGCAGGAGACGGTGAAGCCAGATGGATGTTCAACGCACGCCACAGGAGAGCCGAGCCTGGCGTCGGGAAGCCTCCAAGTCACGCTAGCAAGGAAGGATGGGAGAGATGCGCCGTGTCCCGAAAGGCCACCTGGATCTGCCCAGTGCTTAACAACCCTGCCTGGGATTTATTGCATGAGCCAGATTCCTATTTGCACCAAAGTCTCTTTATAGTCCTCCAGCCTTCAAGGAGGTGTAAATTTGAGATGCATTGCCAGGGTGGCAAAGAAGAGCCTTGGATTATATCTTCCCTGCAAGAAACAAGTGCATTTTACATTGTATCTCAGTGTCATTGCTAGTAGTGACAGGGCCCGAAGGTTTTACTTCGATGTAGTCATTCGCGATGCACCCAGAGCAGGGGTAGGATATAGGGATGCTTTTCATTAATGGAGACGAGTAAGAACCATTTGCATTTTCTGTGCCCGGGGATTTCACCCTTGGGCAGCTCTCATGCCGGAGGGTTTTTTGGCAGTGGGGGTTCAAAGACAGAGCACCCTGCCCCTCGGGCAGGACGCAGGCGCGGAGGAAGGCTGGCACAGGGTTACACGTGGTGGGACAGGCAGCGTCGCTAAAGCTTCATCTCACACCTAGCAGGAAGGGGGCAGCTCGGCCATGGCGAATACACCCGTGCTGAGCCCGCCCACCCGAGGCAGGTGCACCCAGCCCCACCAGCTACGCGGGTGTCCTTCCTGCCCCCAGGGCACAACCGAGACCTGACCCTCTGGCCCTGAGGGAGCAGGGCTGGGATGGGTGAACACAAGAGCAGGAAGAGTCTCCACCAAAGCATGGAGCACCTAGCACTATCCCTGGGGTGTTACACTTGGGAAGATGATTATCAAAGGAAAAAGAGCTGCTCAAGACACAGGTTCAGACAAAACAAGCACTCCAGGCTCTTCTCAGTCCCACGCTCAGTGCACAGACACAGAGCCTTTGGATACTGCTGATAGAGCAACCAGCTCTGCAAGGCTGTTATCATTTACATTGCCATCATTAGGTTTCAGAGTGAACTCTAGATTGGGAGAAGTGGTGCAGGTCATTTCTCTAAGACTTGTGGTTCCTAATAGAGCCTATGAGACCTCATAAGGGACAAAAACAGCTCTGGACCTGCTCTCCTTCCCCTCTTCTCTGTTGTGTGCTTCAGCCAGTAGCAGGTAATCATGTTTCCCTGACAGAAGTGGCCAAACAGCTGGAATTTCATCCTTCTCATGGTGTCCATGAGACCACTTCTTGGACCATCTCTTTCTTTTGTGATCCCCTTAGAGAAGACATCCTCTGTGATAAGGTTTCCCTGTTGCTATGTAATCTGCTGTCTCTGCCCACATCTCTTCCTTTCCCTGGAGAAATTCACCTCTCCCGCAGAGCGGGGATACCACATCCCTCCAGGAGCGCCTAGTTCTGTGTCTCCCACATCAGCCATGAGCAGTCTTAAGAGCAAGCACCTGCACCAGGTGGAGTTGGAGCGGTGCACGGGGGGACGGCAGCAGCCTGCTCCCCACCAGCACCCAGCAAGGCAGCAGCAGGGCTTTCACGTTGCCTGCAGGAGGGATCAAGCCAGGATTCACCTTTGTGCAGGGTAGGGGCAAGGCAGGTCTGTCTTCAGGGTATGTGAACCACCTTCAGAGATGTTTGGACGTGGATTGCTAGTCATAAATCAGTGAGGACATTTCAGACCAGAGCACTAATAAATAAGGTCAGGAACAGTGAGAAAAGCCCATATGACTGACAACGTTGGAGATGCTGGGGACCCAGGGTTGTCCCTGGCTCCGCACTTCTCAGCAGCTCCCAAGGCTGAGCTCTCCAGCAGGGGTTTCTTCCATGACTAATTACCCAGTGTACTTAGGAGACTGATCAAGGCACCAGCTAGCACTCGGGGGTTCAAATCAAGCAAGACCCCTGGCAAAAGCAGCTCTCTGACAGCGTCCTGGGCCAGCCTGGGCCAGGGTCTGTGCTGACACGCAGCACCTGGGCTGGAGCACTTGTGGGTTGAAGATGAGCCACAGCACACACCTGGGAATGCAGCCACCTAAGCCCAGCTTCGCTTCCACCTAGCAAGGAGCTAAATCCATTGCTGGGAGCTTCACAGCTCGCTCTTGTGCCTTGGAGCCGACTAAGCATCTTGCTCCTTTGTGGGATCGCTCTGTGTTGCCGGTGCCAGTCCAGCCAGGCTGAGGCTTGCTCTTGGCCATCTCCCCACCAGCCTGCTGGCTACCTCGCCAGCGCCAGCCCTGCACTAGGGCCAGGTGTAAGCGATCCCTGCTCTTCCCAAGAAGAAACCCTTCTGCAGCTGCCCATCTTCCCCCAGCACCTTCCAGCAGCACAGAGAGGAGCAAGGGCATGTTAGAGACGGTCCTTCCTGAAGGCAGAGACTGCGTCCCAGAATGGCCAAGGATGAGGGCTCGGGATATTTTACCCCGACCATTCTCTAACCAGCGAGCAGGCTTTCGACTCCAGCCCCAAACATCAGGGCCAATAATGCTCCTTATCCATAACTGATGCTGGAGTGGGCGTATATTTAATAATAGAGACAGCATATATTTTATTTATGATGAAACAGGCCTCCTTGTCCAGGTCTTTTTGTAAGAACGAGGCAAATTTCTTCCCTGGAAGCAAAATATATATATATATATATATAATCTCGGAAAATGCAGATTGTGAGTCCAGCCAGGGTTTCTTGGCCTTGGGGAGAGGGTCATGCTTGTGTCAGCATTAAGAACTGCAGCTTTACTGAGGGGCAAAATAAAAGAACTAAATGTAAAGAGATAACGGGCTTTGCTTAAGACAGGAGCAAGCAGGGGTGGAGCAGCCACAGATCACCAACCTGGTGCCCGCAACCCAGGGCTGCTCTGCAGCACAGCATGCCCGGAGCCGCCAGGCACCTCGCCTCCTGGCTCCCCTTCAGCTGCCCTGGCCTCGCCGAGATGCACGCAGCCCCAAGCCCAGCCAGGGGCTACCAAATCGCCCCAAACTCCCCTTTTCGGCAAGGCCGGCCAGGGTTTCACTGCCTCGCCATGCCGCTGCAAAGCTGAGGCGACAGCCGCCTGCTGAGCGGAGGGGGCTGGCGTTGCGCCGCCAGCGGGCACTTCGGCAGAGAAAGCCCGAGGGGGCTAGCGGAGCTGCTCAGGACCTGCTCTGTGCACGCATCCACACCGAGGCACTCCCAAAAAATGGAAGGGCCAGGAGGTGTCTGCACTCCCAGTTCTGCTGTTGCTGCATTTGCCCTCTGTCACCTCCAGAGGTAGCCGGTAAGAGCAGGGAAATGCAAGCTGCTGCTCCAGCACTCCTTGCTTTGCACGGTTACTGCAGCAAAAAGGGGAAAAACAAGCTCAAACCTGGGTAAAAATGCAGCCTCCCAAATCTCCCGGCAAGACAGAAAGCTGGGAGGAGGGCAAGGAGGGTGCAGAGAGCATTGGCTGGCAGCACGGACGGGGATCACGAGCGTTGCAGAAGGGCATCACATCCCGGGCAGGCATGGCAGGACTGCAGGACACGGGCTCCCGCCAGGCACCTCAGTGCGAGCTGTGGGTGCAGCGTTGCTCACAAAAGCTGATTTCACTTTTTTTGCAAGATCGGATGCGTCCCTGCACAGCTCAGCTAGCACGTCGCCAGGACGTACCACGTGTGCACACCTCGCTTGCCCGGACAGCAAAGTGAAACAGTGGTTTATACCCTTTGCTGATAAAACCTGATTCACTATCACGTGAATATAGCAAAAAAACATGTACCAGTGCACTTGTAACTAAGGTCACAGGATTGCAGCACGCTTGCCAGTGTCTGGAAACAACTAGTGGCTGGTTTGGGTTTAACCAGGAGACGCATCACACATGATGCCGAATGCCGCTCGGCCGCCTCCTCCCAGCCTCCCACCAGCGCTGCTTTGCCTGCGCACCGCGGCATGAGCCAGACGCACACGGTGACACAGGGAAGGTCCTCGCCTCCCACTCTGGCCTTTCGCCCCACCACGGTGCAAACCCGGAGCAGTCCCAGCTGCTGCATCGCGGAGACGCGGCGTCCGTGGGGCCGGCTGGGCATCAGTGCAGAGCTGCAGCCTGCAGAGCAACCTGCGACGTGGCTTGTCCCTGCCCAGGGGACAAACGTCCGGCGCCGTGGATAAGATTGTCGGCGTGCCAAGCAGGGAGGCCGCGCTTATCCCTGCCAGCTGGAATGATGCTGTCGACTCCGCCAACAGCACGGGAGCGCAGACCCGAGCGGGAGACTCACCGCCGTGCAAAGCCAAGCCCCGTTCCTCCCTGCTCCACTGAGCTTTGACCTCTGCTGCCCAGGGCTTTTCCCCACCGCCAGGCACACAAGGGAGACGCCGGCCCTGCAGGGTGCTGGGGAGCGCAGCGCGCCTCGGTCTCTGCGGTGCTCACCACGAGCAAGGACCACGCTCTGGAGCATCTCCTGCCCCGTCCCACCAGCCAGTCCCAGCCAGGACTGTCCCACTCAGGTGGTCGCCTCGCCAGCACCGGTTTTCCAAAGCTCTGTGATTTGCGCCAGGCAGCTGGTGATCTGGGAGACGTGCCAGGCATTTCGTCCCAATGGGAGCAGGTGCCGCCGTCGAGCAGGGGAGGAGGCGGCACGCAAGGGAGCAGGTGTCCCTGTGCGAGCAGCTGGGAGGGAGGCGCTGGGGACCCGTCCTGAACATCGTTCCCTGCAATCAGGCTCGTGCAATTAGCACCACGCTCCGGGCAGGAGAGCCGGGCCCAGCATCGCTGCTCCAGAGCTGCCCCGAATCGCTATGCACGAGCACGTGGGCAAGGAGCAAAGTCCCGGCCGCCCGCTTCTTGGGCTAAAGCTGCAATCACCGCTGCTCCCCAGCAGGACAAGGTCCCATGTGCCACCAGCCTCCCCGGGGCAGCATGAAGGGGTCGAGGTGACAGCGTGGCCACAGCCCAGCCTGCCCGCTGTGCCCCGACCCGGTGCCTCCCTGCCAGCCTCGTGCTGTCTCCCACGGGAGCGCAGAGCCGTCGCACGACCCAGCCCCTAGCAGAGGCCCACGCAACCCGCCGTGTCCCTGCTGTCCCCAGGCTCCAGCCACCTCCGTGCTGTGGGCAAGGGACAAGGCAGGCTTTTTGGCAGCCAGGCTCATGCTCCCTGGCTGCGGCCAGGCTCCCCAGCCAAACCAGTCTGCACCTTCCTCCTGCCCACGTCGGCCTCCCACAGCTGCAACGTGGCCGGGCTGCTGCGCCGGTCACCTCGACACCGCGGCCCGGCTGGCAGCGGAGGCCACGGCTGCTGGGAGCACACGGTCCCAGCGCGCCACCTCCTTCCCCTCCAAGCTGGCTGAGCTGCGCTGAGGCGGAAACTCATCACGGCATTGCCCTCTGCTGGCATGCACTCCTGGAGAAACCGGCCACCAGGAGCCTTCCCCGGGGACGCGGAGCACCATCCTCGCTCGTCGGCACAGCGGGAGAGCAAGAGGAGAGCAAGAGGAGAGCTGGGCCTCGTGGGCAGCAGCCATCGCTCGACCGGCACCTCGCCTCACCGAGCCTCGGCTGCAAACCTCGCCAGGACGCGCCTCCCGCAGAGCCGTGCGCTCAGCCCCGCGGGATGCCGAGGGGCGGCCGGGCTCCCGCAGCGCTCCGTGACGGAGCCACCAGCCCGCCGTCACGGCTCAGGCCTCGCTGCTCCTTCCCCCGCCGGCTCCCATGGGCTTTGCTCACGTGGCTTCCGCGGGGAAGGCACAAAAAAGCAAACGGCGGGAGCTGCAGGACACGTGCCCTGTGCCCGACGGCTGCTGGACCCAAGCAGCGGCTCCGGCAGCCCCAGCCGGGGCGCTCACGCGGCAATTGCCGCTGCGGCAAGCTCGTGGTGCGGGAGGCGGCCGAGAGCCTGGCGGGCAGAGGCGGAGGAAGGCAGAGGTGGAGAGCGGCCGCGCTGTGCTCTGCAGGGGCACGTCCAGAGAGAAAGGGGGAGTTGGAAGAGGGAAAAAAAAAAAAAACAGTTTTAATTAACAGTTGGCGGCTGGTGAATCTCTCCTCCACCACTAGCCCTGCTTAAAGTATTAGTCTCTAATTTATAAAAACTTAACGCTGCTCAGAAAAGACACGGAAAACACTTTAACATTTTACAGTTGCAAATAGGGTTTGGGGACGCCTCTGGGAGCAGGGGGACGTCTGGCTGCTGGGCCACAGCGAGCACCGCTCGCCCAGCTCGCGGAGGCAGCGCTGCCCCAGCCCCTGCCTCCTCCCCGCTCAGCAGCGGGAAACACGGCAGCGGCTCAGCTGCTCACAGAGCACCACGGCGGCAGAGAAACCAGCTCCGGTGCCCGAGTCCCGGCCCATCGCTGCAGGGGGACGGAGCAGGACCCCTCGGCCAGCACCCTGCTCCCAAGCAGAACCCGGCAGCTGAGGGTTAGTGCCTCCCCCAAAATGAGAGCAAAGAGCCCAGGAAGGGGTCCCTCGGTCCACACGTGCACCCCCAGCCCTGCCGGCCACACTAGGAGCCCGGCCGGAGCAGGGAGGCGGGAATGGGAGACGGCGCGGTGGGCTGTGGCATCGGCTGTGCGTCCAGAGGTGCAGTTTTGCCTCCAAGCGTTCAAGTACAATATTGCACTTTGATGGTATTAGCCGATTTAATCTTCTTACAGAGTGCACTACCGCTCACGCGCTCAGCTGAGTCCAGCACGCAGAGGGGTGGTGTGTGTGCATGTACGTGTGCAAGTGTGCATGCACGCACAGCAGAGAGCACTGGACAGCCTAGGGCAGCTGTATAACATTTTGGGCTGCATCTCTGTGCCTCATAGCCCAGCCTAGGCCCCACTGGTGCCTGGGACATTTGGGACCCCAAGGCTGTCCTAGCCCCCAAAAGGCATAAAAGCCTTTGCTCCACCTGACCCCCAAACCACCACCCTGAAGCCATCTCTCTGGTGCCACTACCTAAGCCCCTCGGCACAGCCATCCCCACCCGCCAGGAAGGCCAAGGCAGCCGATTTTAGGGAACTCATCGGGGATGTGGGTGATCTGGGCTCCCGGTGCTCCCCTCTCGAGCTGCTCAGCCCTGCGTGTTGCATCCCTCCTGTCTGCTGAACGCTCTCCTCATCTCCTGGCCAAGCTCCCTCATGTCATGTGCACAGGGTGGGGGGAATCATGGAGGAAGATGGTGAACTTCACCCCGTTAGCCTAGCAGGTAACGAGGAGTGGGGGCAAGTAACTACAAACAAAAGGGCTGGAGAAACCCAGAAAGGTCTGGAAGGGGTGATGTGAGCTGGCCAGGGTGAAAGGGTCAGGAGCTGAACCTAGACCCACTTGGAACCGGCCACGTGTCCCCGCTTTGCACCTCATGCACAGGAACTTTCCTCTTCTGCGTCAGCCAGGGTTGCAAGGTCCCGCCCCAGGAGAGCCAACAAGGGATGCTCTTGGCCACAGCTCCAAGATGACACGTGCAAGGACATCACAGGGTTCCCATCACACAGCCCAGACAAGGGGAAGCCTCGGATAATACTCCAAAGGGTCATCTCCAAATACTGCCAGCTCACCAGCTCCAGACTCCAGAGAGACAGCTGGCAGAGCTGAAATGCCCAGAACCAGAGGAGGGAGGAAGGGGGTGGGCTGTTGAGAGCCGCAAGATCTGGAAAGCATCACTTTGATTTAATGGACCTTTATGTTTGAAAAATTAAATCAAGAGAGCTCTTTTCCTTGCCACGGGGTTGAGCATAAGCTGAACACGAGCAGGATTTAGAAGGGAAGAGTTTTCCAGATGAGCAGAGTGCAATTTTGTAATGAGGACCAAAATAATGATAAAAACAACTAGCAGGGGAGAAAGGGAGCTGAGCACGCAGCATACAAATGTCAAGCTCCAGATTCTCCCAGCAGAGCCATAATAAAAGGGTTTAACCTATTATATCGATTAGTGGTATTACACCTCTTGACTAAGAAACTCATTCTTATAGGCAAGCTAATTTCATAAATACTCCACATTCAGAGGCTTCAATAAGCTGATCATTTTTAATGGAAGCTTTGAGATTTAAATATACATCTGCAAAGGGATTAGTGAGAGTTGCAACCAGTGAGCAGTATCTCTGGGGATAAATTGACATTGCCATAGTAACCAAACAGGCTGTCACACTCCGGGCCATATGCCGGAGTGTGGCAGAGATGTGGACAAGCCCTTGGCACTCCCAGGTGCTCCCCAGGGCTGGTGCCAGCACCCCAGGACTGCCACGGAGAGACCACCCGTCCCTTGCGCGTCCCCTGCCCTTCCTGAGCTCCCTGCATCCAAGGCAAGGGTGGAGGAGACCCAAGCAGCCCAAGAACAACCCACGCTCGGGCGTCCGTGCTGCTGAGGCTTCTGTTTGGGTTCGCAGTGATCCCCAACACTGAGCTCCCCACCACGGAGCCTGTGCAAAGACCCCCGCAGTGAGGTAGCACGGTGGCCCTCACGCGGCCAAGGGGCTCTGGAGCCCGCTCTGCCTCTTTGATGCCCCGTGTCGCTGAACACTTGCTTGGCACCAGCGATGCCCAGGGCGCTCTCCCCGTCACGGGGTGATGGGGGTGCTCTCCGGACACCAGAGCCGACGGTGCAGCAGGGGCTCTGGCCGGGAATAGAGGAGCAGCAGTGTTGCAGGAGGGCTTGACGGGTTTCCATGCCGGAGTATAACGAAGGCTGCAGGCTGGGTAGGTGTACAGTAGAGAAAAGGAGGAAAAAGATAAGTCCAGGCAAAAACCTCCAGGGCAAGGCTGGCTAGGAGACACCGGTTCTTCATTGCCAAAACACACAGACAGGGCACCAACCTCCTCCCACCGAAAGGCAGGCAGGGGCTCCTAGCTCCATAACAGAGAGACAGGCTGGCACACAACTCGTAGCACCCACATCCGCTGCTCCCGAGGAGCCCAGCCCAGGGCACCCACCTGACCTGCAAGAACACCCACCAGTGAGACACTGAGCAGGAGTCCAGAACCTGAAGGCCCATTAAGGAAAGAAAACTGGAGAAGGAATCAACAGAACAGTAACCTGCATCAAAGACCCTGGGGGCAAAGACAGAGAGTGCCAAGGAGCCCTACAACCTGGCTGTGAGGCCACTGAGAGCTGGAAGTAGGGTTTATTTGGCACTGAAATAAGACTCAGCTGTCCCCCAGATCAGCACTAGGTCCTGAGGGGGGATCCAGGAGCTTTACAGCCACATGATAAGAGGCCATTAGAGGTGGGACAACAACAGGGGTGGGATGGCAGCTAACATTTCAGACAGGGAAGAGGAAGTCTCCAGGGAAAACGTGGCAGCTGATTTATGGCACTAAGTGACAGTCATTAGCTTTTATTCCTAATTGAAATGCCAAGTCCTGTGAAAGCCCAAGGTGCAGCAGTCCCTGAAGAGAGCTAGGCAAGTGCGCCTGCTCCCTCCCCTCGCAGTACAAACACAGCAGAGACCATCTCAGCCTGTTTGTTCACTTGAGTTATCAAAACCGAAACAAAGGCCACCAAGGTCAAAATGCCTCCGGCTTCTCTGCTCTTTGCAAAACACACTCAGGAGTTGCTCAGGGAAAGGCGAATGCCCAGAAAAACACCTGACACATCACACAAGGACTGTGCTATCTGGTTTGTGATATGTGCTAATTTGTTGCATCAAAGTGAGAAACAGCCTTGGGAACATCTTGTATTGTGGTATGTACTAACTTGTTACATCAGCGAGAAACAGCCTTGGGAACATCTGTGGGAACATCCTACAGCCTGTGGTGGGGGGCATGTACCCTGCCTGAGAAAATTGAGCTGAGCTAGCGAAGCGGCAATGTTAGTTTAGATAGCCTAATATGGCACACAATGCAGAGGAAGACTCCAGCCTTCATCCCCACGACCACCAGAGGGCTGAAGAAGACCCCCTAGCAACAGTCGGCGCAACCGCAGAAGTTACAGGAGGTGCCCCGTATACCCGGAACTGGAATCGCATATAAGGAGACTGTGAGGGGGGGGTTGCGCGCACCGTTGGTGGAGCAGGAGACTTCCCCGGCCGCCCAGCGCTGTTTTGCTTACTTGTGACTTGCTCAATTATTTTATAAATTGGAATTTATGCAACCCGGCCCGAGTGGTTGTCAATTTGTCGCGTTTACCTATAACAGGTTTGCTCCTGATCTTCTCCACTGTTCCCGTCTCAGCATACGCTGCTCCACTGCTTTCCCTACCCCAGCTGATTCCCATCACCTCTTTGCTACCTCTGCAGCCGACTGCCAGGACCACAGCGCAGCTCCACACGACAGCAATGCCCGTTCAACCACAGACTCCCAACCACAGCGCGTGACCACAAGCTCTTCTCCTGCCCCTCCAACCACTTCCAATCCACCTTCCTTAGCTGAGGACAAAGGTGCTGCACAGGTGTGGGGAACAGCCACAGCCCAACCCATTAATGAGGCGACCATGCTAACGAACTGCTTCTCCAGAGGTGCTCAGAGCAAAGCGCACTGGGATCAGACTTGGCCAGCCTTGCCCATGCTGGGAAAGCGGACCACAGCCACATGCATCCAGCTGACAGGCTGAACTCCATGCCTCACCCTGAGTTTGAAACACCTGAGGTGGATGGAAGAGAGAGCTCCTCGCTCTCTCAGCACTGGAGCTGTTATCCTCACAGCCACAAAGTAGGCCATTTAACTAGAAGCGGTAATCACAGAATCACAGAATCGCTGAGGTTGGAAGGGACGTCTGGAGATCATCTAGTCCAACCCTCCTGCTCAAGCAGGGTCACCTAGAGCACATTGCACAGGATCGCATCCAGGCAGGTTTTGAATATCTCCAGAGAAGGAGACTCCACTACCTCTCTGGGCAACCTCTTCCAGTGCTCTGTCACCCTCACAGTAAAGAAGTTTTTCCTCATGTTCAGATGGAACTGTCTGTGTTTCAGTTTGTGCCCGTTGCCTCGCGTCCTGTCGCTCGGCACCACTGAAAAGAGTCTGGTCCCATCCTCTCGACACCCTCCCTTCAGATACTTGTACACGTTGATAAGATCCCCTCTCAGCCTTCTCTTCTCCAGGCTAAACAGGCCCAGCTCTCTCAGTCTTTCCTCATAAGAGAGATGTTCCAGTCCCCTAATCACCTTGGTAGCCTTTCGCTGGACTTGCTCCAGTAGTGCCACATCCCTCTTGTACTGGGGAGCCCAGAACTGGACGCAGTACTCCAGATGTGGCCTCACCAGGGCTGAGGAGAGGGGGAGAATCACCTCCCTCGACCTGCTGGCAACACTCTTCCTGATGCACCCCAGGATACCATTGGCCTTCTTGGCCACAAGGGCACATTGCTGCTTCACGCTTAACTTGGTGTCCACCAGCACTCCCAGGTCCTTCTCTGCAGAGCTGCTTTCCAGCAGGTCAACCCCCAGCCTGTCCTGGTGCATGGGCTTATTCCTCCCTAGGTGCAGGACCCTGCACTTGCCTTTGTTGAACTTCATGAGGTTCCTCTCCACCCAACTCTCTGGCCTGTCCAGGAGTAGTCAGTGAATTAAGGTTTTCTAAAACACAGTGCAGACATAACTTGTAAGAAGTAGGAAATTACTGGTCCAGAACTCTACTGCCAGTCATTCCGGGAAGAAAAATTTTTCTTCTTCCATTTTTGCTTCACACATCAAGTCAAGCTTTCCCCTCTTCGCTGTCTCTGCCTTTGCTCTCCATTCACCAATATTTATCTCTTTCCTTCCACCTTTTAGTAGCAGGAATGCATGGTGAAACATGAGTTTGGCTCAGTGGCCTATTGTCAAGCCTGTCTGGTGAAACGTTATTACGGACAGGCGCGAATAAAGCTAAGAGCCGGACTGAGGTGGACTTGTCTGGATTTATTTCTCTCTTCCCTGTCTTGCTTTCTATTTCTTCTGTACCACAACTGCCTGAATCCAGCTGACTTCTAATGGTAAAAATCAGTGAGCCAGGGTTGCTCCATGAATCATGAGGGAACTGAAGTTCTGCTAATAGCGGAACTCTGATTTGTCCAGCCATAAACAATCCCTGTCATTCTTGCAACACTCATTTTCAACAGCAAGCTCATGGACCATTTTTTTCTTCTAATTAAAAGTACGGCGTAACCACATTTTTGCAGGCAGCACATCTAAGACACATTGCCAAGCCCTGACATGAAGCCAAGCCAATGCAACCCATTGGTCTCAGCTGTGTCCCACACCACTGAAAGCTGGAAGTAAACATAAAGAGAAATGTCACCATTTTTTTCAATGCCTTCTCCCTTTCTGGAGAGATTCTAATGTGTCTGTGTATTAGACATCTGTGAAGAGCCCATGTTCTTGAAAATTACAGCTCTTTACACTATTTTGTCTTCCTACATAGTAGGTCAGGACAGGAAGTAAAAATATTTTATGCTGCTAAGATTAGAGGAAAGATCAAAAGGTTACCAGCTAGATTCAGAAAGTGCCTGGGCTGTTCCTTTACACATTGGCAAAGGATCCCTGAAGAGCATAATTTTCTAATTTTACATCACATGTGAGAAAAAGGTGACCCTTCTGCAAAGAAACGGGACCAAAAATTTTGAGCATCATTATCTGTTTGCCTCAGCAGCTTTGTATCTCAATATTGGCTATGTCTGGGGAACATGGGCAGATGGGATGCGCAGGTAGGCACGGGAGGAGGACTTACTGATGCTTTCATTAAATAACACACACAAATTGTAGTAATTTGAAAAGACCAGCAAAATTGGCTATTAGAGTCACTGGTAGGAAACTGCAAAGCAGCCGCATATGGGCAAAACTTTTACGTCACCAGTGACTGGAATTCACATAACTCTCTTCTTCAGCACAGATGCAGTGAAAGGTTTGAGCTATTTTCATGTGGCAGCAAATTGGGGGCATTTACTGCATGAACCACAATAACTGGCTCCCATTACCCAGTTTATGGGGTGAACTTCTGCACACTCATTCAAATTCATCTGCTTGGCAAATTGGGAGCATTCACTGGTTCATGAATCTCCAGATCTGTGAATGCAACCAGCTGGGGATGTCTGTAGGTTTGAATTTTTTTTATTTATTTATTTTTTTTTAGCTGCAGACTTTAGTTTAGTAAGGCATGAACAGAGCTGCTATACTAGTCGGTAGTGTGGAGTCATAAATTGTTTCTCAGAACGCCTCTGGAAACAGGGCACACCAAATTACTTTATAGTGCATTTGTGATAACAGTGCTGAAAAAAATGCTATTTAAATACAATTTCCTACTAAGGTAAGTAAGGGATAAGGGAATACATAAAACAAATAATTAACGCCTTATGAATGACTTCAATTCTGTGCATGGAAAGACAACAGAGAAGTAAATAGTGGAATGGAAGGGTCTGGCTTTTTTTAGCAATCGTAATACTTAATTTCCTTTTTAAGGAAAAATCCAAAGCGTATTAAGCTCACTGCCCACTGATTTCAATGGGGTTTGGACTGGCTCATGGAAATCAGCACTGGTGAAATTTTGCCAGGTAAAATCCATTGAGACTGACATCTTTACAGCCACTACAGCTGACTGGAGATGGGAATTTCCCTTCTGAAAGAACTTAAAAGATATCTATATTATAAAATTGAATGAAAGCTTCTGTCTTGCAATGAGAGAGAAGTCTTTTGTTTGGTTGTTTTGCAAATATTAAAGAAGACATTTCATTTTTGACCTTTTAAAACTTTTTTCTGGAGGCTGCCCAGACTTCCTGGAGCCCAGGCTGTTGTGAGAGGAGCAGAGGAGGTGATTTGAGAGGTGAAGGGGTTTTCTGCTTAGCCAGTACCTAGAAACTGAGGTTGATCCAGCTCCAGGGTAGTCTCCTGGATGTGCTGTCTTCAACAGCTGGGAAATGTAGGAGTCCAGACCCAGAAACTTGAGTTTGATCTCCCACGGCACACTGCCTTCAGGTGATCAGCCTATGGCATGATCCGCCAAGGAGATAGAAACCTGTAAGCCCTGGTGAATACAGCTGTTGAGCTACAGCTCTAGGTGACCCTGCTTGAGCAGGGGGGTTGGACTAGATGATCTCCAGAGGTCCCTTCCAACCTCAGCGATTCTGTGATTCTGTGATTCTGTGAACCAGAACACCCTTCTTTAACACGCTTATTGAACTCTTACGTCTAGAGTTCTATTTTTTAATCTTTGATGCAAGCTAAAAGACATATGGATAAATATCTAAAAAGCTTCATTGGTTTCTACCTGTAGATCATGTAGAGAAAACAGCTAGAGCAACCAGGTAGGTATTCTCTGCCTTGATACAATGAGCAGGGCTTGTATAGCTGGAGCCTGTATTTATCTGGTACTGTGGTTGCAGCCTTGCATGTAACGTGCGTGTACCTGTCAGGTGGTTACAGCCTTAGAGTCTGTCATTACACATAGCATGGCCAGGTCCAGCCCACACTGATATGGGATTGATCTATATCTGACGATCATCCCCTACACTATGGCATTTTGTTATTTTACTGTTATGCCCCCAAGACTGGCAAGGACCAGCATAAAAGTGGTTGTACTCCTCAGTTTCCTCATAGCTGATTGGTAAGAAATGGCCAAAGAAAAGAGGTATTTCATGTCCCAAAGGTCCTTGATCTTTCTTATGGCCTGTAGGGAAGTCACAGATAACTATCCTAAGTGGGAGAAGACTTAAAGCAGCTTTACCTTCCCTGCTGGCACTCCTTTGAAAGCCAATGCCTGTTGGGAGCTGTACAGGTCTCCCCCTGGCTGTTACCAAAGACCTGTCCCAGGAGCTTTGAGTCACTTGGTCTGAGTTTCTAAAGGGCAAAACTGCTTAACAGTGTGCTGTGCCCTCCTGGTGTCCTGAGGGCCCCACTAGGGACCGACTGGATGGCACAGAAGGTCCCGTCTGCCACCTTGTCAGTGTTTGCTTTGGAAGGACTTCCAATCTTCTCCAGTTCTTGAGCCAGGTACCACCTGTCTTGCAGCACACACTTGGCCAACGTGAGTGAATCATCTGAGCTTTGGCGTGTATCCCTGAGAGATGCAGCCCTTTGCAGACTGGCTCTGGCTGGAGTTTCATGGGCATGGGAAAACCTCAGCATTCCTCACTAGGAAAATCTGCACAGCATTGAATCAGCCAGGCAGAATGGGATTAGAGCAAGTATTAAAGTACCGGTTTCTCTTTTCTCATACCAATGATTTCAATGCAATGAGGAGAAGCACAGACTTCTCCTCATCTAGGGCAAGTGGCTTCCTCCTTCTGGTATGCCCTATAGGGAAGACTAGGAAGACTAGTCCTCTGGACCTGTGGCTGGAACTGACCTTCCAGTTAGGATTGCAATAAAAATATTATCAAAGACCTTGATACATACCTAACCTGGTCTAACATAACGTGGGCTGTGAGGAGCAGAGCTCTTTTGAGTGAATCCGCAATCTTAGTCTGCCAAGTCAGTGTTTCATGCAAGATCTTCTGGTCTTGCTGACAGCTTGGCAGTGGGACAGCACAAATTCAAACTGGGAGAATTACGATATCTTTGTATGTTCAGCAGTTCCTGGGATAACACAGTTAACAGGGAAAGGCAAGCCAAAAGAGATCTCTGTGTGGCCTTCCAAACTTCAAACCTGCTGCACATGGCTGTCTTTCTGTTAAATAAATGTAGTTAATAAAGACACAAAGAATGAGAGAATTTCCTGGCATCCATTAGGGCTTCTGTTTGTGATGTTGCTCTGTGCACTGCACTGTGAATTAGCAATCCAGACTCCCGGCACATGATAGAGAACCTGTCAGCTTCCTTCTAGATCCACTGCTGGTGGCCTGAGGTGGGTATCATCATCAAGTGCTTGCTTTGCACTTCTGAGGGGCTGCTGAGAATCTCACCAGTTTCTAGGTAAAGCAAAGTGGGGGAAGAAGAGAAAGAAAGGAAGACACAGAAAAAAGAGCTGTGTTACCTCCGTTAGGAGACGGTTCCCCTGGAAACCTGCACTGGCACTGCACTGTGGGCAGTCATGGAGGTGCTGACACAGTGTCTGCTGAAGGGAATGCTCCTAGGGCCCGTTAGCCTGACTGAAATGTCATTTTGACATCCAGATGTGATGATGCCTCCTGTCACCTGTCCAGAATTAGCTGGAATGAGCTGGTATCATTTGGTTTGTCTCCACTCATGCTCAGGCAGAATCCACTCTGAAAACAAATGATTTGGAGTGGCTGCCTGGATGCCCCCTGTCATCAGTTCCTTGCAGGTGTCCCTGCCCAGGCCTCAGAGCCGCAGCAGCTGCCCCCCAGCCGCTGCTGCTGGCTGATTTTGGCTTTGGAGTCTGCTGGACAGTCAGAGCTCTTGCGCGCTGGGTTACGTGGAGGGGGACTGCAGCCCAGGGTGTCCTTGCAGCATGCAAAGTGCATATCACTGCTGAATTTCTGCACAGACAGTTTTAGTTTCACAGCTGCAGGGAAAAGTGGTGAGGATATAGGGGGGGGAAAAGAAGCCACTGGGGAGTGGGGGGACGTGGCCTATGAAACATGTTTAGGCACTAACTGCCAGTGGAGAAGAGAGGAGATGATTGCTGTTCATGAGGGAGATGAACCCTAGCGAGGGAGAGACGACTTCAGCTACGAAACAAGAACAAACTGGTCGAGGAGAAATTCTGGCTGGCAAGGATGAGATTCCTTGATATATGAGGAGGGAAGTTCTTCAACAGTCTCCCCTGAGGAGTGGGGGAAGGAAAAACTCACTGTTTTTAAGAGCGAGCTTAATAAGCTCATTTTTGGAATCAAGTGATGGGAGTCTGAGGGAAGATGGGACCTGACAGCAAAGCAGACCCCTTCCCTTCAGTCCCTCTCTTATTACATCCCTACCTCTGCCCCTACCCTTGATACTCCAGTAATGAGCTTTTTGTACTTAATTATCATGTTATTAATTAGCATGATAACAATAAAACCCGCTGCACTATTTTGACTGTGTCCCTGGCCCCACTGCCTTTTGTTGTACACGCTGAATGGGTAATAGATTTCCATGTGTGACTTACATGTCTGGACAATATTTCTAGTAAGTAAAGGAAAATAGTATTTAGGCTGATCCCGGGAAGCACAGAATCTTAGATGCTCTTTAGACAGTGAGGTGGTTGTGCTGCTGGGATTTTAAAGGATTGTGTGTGGGGAGGGGAGGTTCAAGGGAAGATGGGAGGATTGAGATAACTGCAAATGAATGTGTGTAGCATGTGTCAGGATAAATATATTACGTAAAACTTTTACATAATTTTTGAGCAGTTCTGGGCTATTGTGGCTGACACCATATTGCAATATTGTCAAGGCCTTGTGCTTCAGAAACAGATGAAAATTACTGATCCAGAATGCAGGCACCAGGAAGTACAGCTCCAGGCCTGCCACAGAGCACAACGCGGCCAGCTGGTGGGAACCTCGCTGACAGAGAACTGAACCTCCTGCCACCTCGAGAGGCACAACATGGTCTCCCAGAAGCCCCCTATGGGAAGACTACATCTCCCGGCATGCCCTGCAGACTAACAAGGCCACTGGGAAAACCACTGCCGGAAAACTATACCCCCCCCCCGCATGCTGTGCAGACTAACATGGCCGCCCGGAAGCCCAGTGACGGAAGACTACTGCTCCCGGCATGCCCGGGGGGGGCGGGATGCTGCAGTGTTTGATCCTGTGGCGACTGCGTTCCGTCTCGCCCCTCTTCCCGCCGCACGCCCGCCCTCGGGACCCGGATGCCGCCGCAGAGCCCGGAGCGCCGCCTCGCGATCCCCAACACCGGCCCGGGACTCCCCCGACACTGTCCACGGAGAGACTGATATTTTCGGAACGCGACGGCAGCTGCGAGCACGGCAGGAAGCAGTGCGCGTGTTGCGGGTGCAGTACTACCTTTTCGACACGCGAGGGCAGCAGTAAGCACGGCGGGGCGCAGTGCGCATGCGCACCCCCCCCCCCCCCGGGTGCCGTTCTGCAAAAGACTAATGGCTTGATCACCTGTGTACCACTTACCTGGCTTGATTACCACAGGTATTAGTAATGAAAGTGCATAGCCTTCTCTAAAAGGTAAATACGGTCTTTTCAAAACTTCCAGGAACTCCACAGAATTGTCATTACTTTTGATTGGTAGCCAGCTCCTTCTAACCCAGCTGCAAGAAACAATTTGCCCTCAGGTCACAACTTTCTGCTCCCCAGGGGTTAAAAGGAGACCTGTCATTCACTACTATCTCTCAAGATGTACAGCAAGCCCTAAAGTACAGGACAAGACACCTTCTCTAAGGAAACTGGCTGCTATGTCTCCTTCACTGCAGGTCTCTCTTAGTATCGTGGTCCATTCAACAAACAAAAGAGTACGATAAATGTTTTAATCTGCTCCAAGTGCTTTCATGTAAGAGAACAACATCAAAATGTGTTATTATGGGATTTACTACACATGCTACCCCAGTGACATGGACTTGCTTTAGAGGATCGGTAACGTACGCATTTTTGCGCTAATATTCATGGAATGAATAGGCACCTGATCAAGTATGATTGTTCATAAAAAACTTTGACAATGTGTTGCTAGGTAACAAACCTAGGCAAGCAGTTATTTCCTCTGATCCTTCGGCTTACATTTCTTCAGCTGGATGTAGTCAAAAGTGTCTTTTTCACGTCCCACTGTCAGGGCCGCCCCAGCTAAAGGGGCTGGAGGGCCAAAGGACGGCTGTGGGGCACAAAGGAAGGCTGAAAGAATAGTCCAGAGTGCACTAGAGGGATGCTAAGGGGTGTAGAGGGCCAACAGAGGCCTGCAGGGGGAAATTAACAGGCTAAAGGAGGGGCCAAAGCAGAAGAGAGGGCTGCTAAAGGTGCTAAATGGCTAACAGAGGGCTCCAGGGCATGAAGGCGGCCTCCGGAGGGATTCTGAGGGGACTACCAGGCTCCTAAAGGGGTCTAGAGGACCAAGGTACAGCTCTGGGAAACAAGGAAGGCCCCAAAAGTAGCCCAGAACACGCTAGGGAGGTCCTAAGGGAACTAGGGGGCCAAAAAAGTAAAAACTGGGGAGCAAGGAAGACCTGCAGAGGTGGTCTGAGGGGACAAGAGAGATTCTGCAGGGTGCGGAGGGCCAAAAGACAGCTCTGGGGCACAACCAAGGTCTCCGGAGGGGTTCTGGGGGAACAAGAGGGGTCCTAAGGAGTCTAGAGGGCCGAGATGCAGCTCTGGGGCAGAAGGAAGACTGAAAGAGTAGTCCAGAGTGCACTAGGAGGGTGCTAAGGGGTCTAGAGGGCCAACAAATGGGCCTAACCCTAACCCTCTAACCTAACCCTAACACTAACCCTAAATGGCCACAACCCTAAACCCTAACCCTAACCCTGTACCAGGGAAAAACAGGGAAATTCCACTGTCTCCAGTGACCTACAGGGACTCTGGTGTGAACGGCACATGTCCAGTAAAGGACAGACACACCGGGCCACTGCTGCAGGGCTGAGAAGGCACAGGAACTACAGCTCCTGGCCTGCCACGGAGAACCAGCATGGTCACTCCCCACCACACCTCGCCATGACAAAGCCCTTGCCCAGCATCATTAGGCTCCTTTTGGCGGGGGAGAATGGAAAAATACCCTTCCTGCCCTGAAGTCAGAGCTCCAAGGCGACCCATCTGCTCCTCCCCACATCTGAGTCAGGCCCCCTGGGCTCTGCTAGTGTTCCTCTGGGCATCCTGCCCCTTCCCTGCTAGGCTGCCCTTGCCAGGGCTGCCTGCACACACACCCCCCCTTGCAGATGCAGATGCTCCCAGGATGCTCGTGCCTCCAGAGTGGGGTTGAGCTTTGCTCACTCCCTGCTTTGGGGCACTTAGCCACATGCCCTCCTGCACCTGCGTCCTCTCTCCCTCCCCATCCTGGGCAGGCCTCTGCCCCTCACCAGGGGCTTTTCACACTTCACTGCAACACCACAGCATCGCTCCAAACAACTGCTCTGGGCAACTGCTCCAGCACTCATGAACCCTCACAGTAAACCAGCTTTTTCTTAGCTTCCCACACAACTTGCTGCACTTCACTTTGGGCCTCTTGCCCCTCAGCCTGGCACTGCGCACCACTGAGAAGAGTCCTGCTCCGTCCTCTTGACACTCTCCCTCCAGATATTTAAAGCCATCGATCAGATGCTGCCCCATTTGGCTTTTGAACTCATGGTGCCTGAAGAGCTCCCTTTGCAGAGGGGCTGGAGCCTCTAGTGCCTGTGCAGAGCTCTGCGCCCTGGGGCACTGGGGCCTGCATGGGCAAATCCTGCGGTGCCTGGCCACAGGCACTCACCGCCCTTGGCGTGCAAAGGGGAGCCCAGCGGTTCCTCCTCTCTGAGCGCGGGAGGGGAGGCTGCAGGGGACAGCAACGGGTGCAGCCTTGCCTTCTGGCAAAGGAGACTTTCCCAGCACGGCAGCTGACTTGGCTGCTGGAGCCAGAGCATCTGGGCAGCCTCCTAGCTCCTGGGCTCAGCCACAACAGGGGAAGCCTGCGCCGGCAAGGGCCCAGCGCCAGGCCCTTCCTCAGGCACAAGAGGTCATGGCTTTTCAAGGCAGAATCTCCGCAAGACCGCTGCAGTCTTCCAGCCATTGCTGACCCTTTTGTAAGGGGAAACGGGGGCCTTCCCTCACTGCTGGAAGAGGGGGGGGGTTACGTTGTGGCTGCCACAGACTGCTGCAGGGAGGGCATGTCCTTTCCCTCTCAGGGTGAGAACAATTCCTTCATGGCCTGACTTTTCCACCAATTCGTTTGCCCAAAGAAAAGACACTGACACATGATGGAGAGACAGGGCTGCTTCTTTGGGGAAAGGCCTGCAGAGGGTGGACGGGCAGCACAAGTCTGCAACGGGCTGCGCCTGAGGGCTGGAGCTGTCCTGCAGGCAGCGAGAGAGGCCAGGGACCCCATGACTTCCCCGCACACTCAGGTGGCCCCTGTGCGCAGAGCACCCTGGCATCAGGACGCGGCCGAGCACCAGCAGCTTCCTCGCAGAGGACAGTGCCACCGCTGCCACGCTCTCCTCAGGCGGTAGCACAAGCCTTCATCGGTGCCTCCAGATGCAGACTGCCTCCCTGGAGCTCTCAGCATCAGGATGGTTTGTGTCGCCAGGGAATGGATGGATGGGCTGATGTCCTCCTGCAAGCCTTGAAGGGCTGAGAGGGAAAGGAGGCGAGCAGAGATCAAGGCCCTGTATCTGCACAGGCCCCAGGCATCCCCTCCTGACACAGCCAGTCCCACTCAGCTCTTCCCACAGCCAGGTGAGAGCCAGGGCAGAAATGGAACATCTGGGAGCTGCTGGCCAGGAATGTCCCAAAGGTGCCTGAAATCTTCTCTCTGCTCTACCCACACCGCCCCCGCTCTGCACGGGGAGCAGAGCCCTCCTCGCCTGGGGCAGGCATGGCAGCTCCCTGCCCAGCATCTGTCTTCCTCCCACCAGTCCTGCCTGACACCCTGCCCTCACTCACCCTCGCAGATGGCCTCCAGCTTCTGCCTGCTCCGGCCCCTCATGCGCCGCCCAACGAGCCCTAGGCACACACACAGCCCCCCATAAACCCTGCTCCACAGCCCACCCCCAGCAGCAAACACGGCCCCCAGCCCTGCCCGCCTGGCCATGCGCCCACCTCCCCTCGGGCAGGGCTGACCCCAGGGCGCTTTCCCAGTGGGACACCCAAGGGCCTTGCTGTGAGGCACTGAACAAGGCTCCCACCAGCCCCACACGTGTGGCCAGAGATGGCAGAGGGTGACACGGAGCCCCCGGGCACCCAGGCCCTCCATCAGGCACTCGGGGCTGCAGCAGCCACAGTCGCAAGGCTGCTTCTTGCTGCCAGCGCAGCAGCCGGGGCTGGGGCCGAGCTGTCCCAGGACAGAGAGGGACCGCAGCGGTTGGGGCTCACCAGTGAACCTCACGGCCGCCTCTCGCAAGGACTCTTGGGGGCTCTCCAAGTACAACAGGCTCTGGCGCAGGTATTCGTCCACTCTTCTCCTGCCCCTCGCCAGCTGGGGAGAGCACAAGGGCACGGCCTTGGCACACACACCCCCATGTAGCCAGGCAGTCCCTCCACCCTGGACCAGCTTCCCCGGCCTTCCCCTGCCAGGACACTCGTCACTCCCACACACAAGCTGGGCAGTGCCGAGCTTTGGAGGGAGCAGAGGGCAGGCTGCTCCCCAGGCACGCTGAGGTGCCCTCCCACTGTAGGGCCCAGCTGGGCCAGAGGCTGCTTTAGCATCCCATGGGTCAGCAAGGGGAGAGGAGCCTGGAGAAGAGCCTGCCGGGGCAGTGTGCTTGGAGAAGGGCAGCGTGAGTGCTGCTCCAGGCAGGTGGCTCTGCGATGCAGCCGTGGTGAGGGGCACAGCTGCCTGCCCCACATGCTGGCCTTGGAGGCGAACAGGCCTTGTCCGGGCTGGGTCTGGGCACTTTGTGGCCGTCCTTACCAGGCACTTGCCGATCCTCCATGTCTGCGCTGTCTCAGCCAGGTGTCTGAGCTGCTGCCACTTGAGGAACTCGGCAGCACCAACGAGGGCTTCCTGAGAGACCTGCACAGCAGCAGAGACTGGGAGATGCCACCGCAGCCCAGGCGACAAGACCCTGCGACCCCCTCCTCTTAGCAAGCCTCAGGGCCTTTCCTGGCCCCCCATGGGAAGAGGCAGCAGCTGGGACCTGGGTCTGCCATGGGCTTCAACGTCCCGGGCAGAGACGGGGAGCAAGCAGCACCTCAGGCACCTCGTCCTGCCTTGGCAGCACAACAGCGAGCCCCAAGAGCTGCTGAGCTGCTCTGGGCATGCCCCAGGCCAGACTTCTCCACGAGCCCTGGGCAGAGCACAGGGGCGACAGCGCTTGGGGGTCAAACCCCATCCTCGGACACCTGCAGGGACAGCTGGGAAGCTGGGGCTCTGCACCTCCTCAGGCACTCAGCAGCCTGGGCCTCAAGGTGACCCACGTTCAAAGGGGCCCACTGCCAGCAGCCCTTGCTCCTCACGCTCACGCCCACCCAAAGGGGGTCAGCATTGCCCTCCCCAAATGACCGCTCACGTTGCACATCCATACCTCGGCCACACTTGGGCTTTCATCATGCAGGTGGAAGAACAGGGGCAGCAGGCTCCGGTGCACTTGCATCTTCAGCTGCTGGTTTTTGGTGCCCGCTACAGTCTCCATCACATCTCCGAAGAGCTGGATGGAGAGCTTCCGCACGCAGTCAGACTCCTGGGGGGGGAGGAAGAGGCGACACCTCAGCACTGGCTGCTCCAAGCCCATATGGAGCACGGGGGGCAGTGTGGCTGATAGGGAGATGAAGGTTTCGGAGCCTCCCTCTGCACCAAGGAGCTGTGGGCCAGCTCTGCAGACACTGCAAAATGGCCTGTGGTGGGAAGCACAAATTCACACGCACAGGGGAACACACCACAGCCGTGACCCCGCACACAGCTTCACACGCACACCAGCAGCACCCCCGGCTCTCCCCACAGCCTTACGTCATCAAAGAGTGGCAGGAGCTTCTCGGCCAGCAGCGGAGCCGCGTGGGTGATCCTCTCTCCCTCCATCACAGGGACCACATGGCTGAGCACCAGCAAGGCCTTGGTGCTCATGTCCCTGTCCACATCCTGCAGGTACCTCATGAGCAGCGGCAACAGGTACTGCAGTTCTCTTACCTGGGGGAAACACAACCTCATTTCCTGAAGAAATAAAGACTGCCCTGGCCAAAAGGCCTGCCTTGTCAGACACCAGCTTCCCCGCTGGCTTCCCAGAAGCTGGCACGGCAATCACTGCAGCAACCTCCTGGCTGCCTGGGCTTATCGGCACAGCCATGGGCCTGGGGGGGTCTGAGGCATAGGGAGGGAGGAGAGCACAGCACAGGCTCCTCTGCACCTGACCAGTGGCCCTCTTCTCCACCAGACTTGAATGGGCACCGTGCTTAGTAACCAAGGCTGCCTGGAAACCTGCCCTGGCCATGAGCAGTCCTAACCCTAGCCGGCTCCTGTCCCGCCGGGGCTCAGGGCCCCATTGCCAAGGCCCTGCGGACACCCACGGCTTGTGCACAGAGGCTACGGCGCAGCGCAGAGACCCCCCCCCCCCCCAGGCAGCACTCAGCACGTGCTGGCCTCTGCAGGGTGTGGGCTGCTGCCTCGTGGCCCGGAAGCTGCCTGTGCCCAAAGCCTGGCCCTGTGCTCAGGCTCCCCTCAACCTCCCAGCGGGACGCTCCCTCTGGCCACAGCACTCCCGCCACACAAGCCCTTTGGAGCTGCCTTGCTTGGTGCTGCGCCACGATCTCTAGCTAACACAGCTCCAGAGGCCCAGCAAAGTCCAAGCCACCCTGTTCCACAGCACTCCCTACCCAGACCCACGCTGCCTGCACACCTTCACCCCGCTGTCCCCTGCTCACCATCTCCTGTCTCTCACACAGCAGGACGAGGCCTCTGAGCACCAGCCCATGCATCACGCAGCAGCGACTCCGCAGAGACGTCCAAAGAAAGAGGTCCAAGAAAGCGTCTTCGTCTCCACGAAGGTCACTGCAGGCCAGCAGCTGAAACACACAGCACACACAAACTGGCAATGGCGGCAGGACTCCCTGTGTCACGCAGTGCTGGATCCCACCAACAGCTCAGGCCAAGGCCACCAGGCACACACAAAGCCCGGCCCAAACGCAGCACTGAGTGCCGAGAGCCCCCAGGGCCACGCTCCCTGCCCTCGGCCTCATGGCGCACTGCGCAGATCCCTCGCCTCCTCCTCTGCTCCTTGCCACCAGCTGCAGCCTCTTATCCTCAGGCCTTTGAGGAGCCATTGACTAGAGAGCTGGCACAAAGGAGGCGTCAAATCCACGTGGCGACAAGAGTTACCCCACCACACAGGGGCCAAGGCCAAGGGCACTAATCGCACGGCACCCACTGCCCCAGCTCCCTCCACTCGCTGCTGGCCATCCCACACCTGTGGGTACAAGAGAGCACCGGAGCTAGAGGCACCCCAGCAAGGCACCGCCTGCCAGCAGCCTCACCTCCACGAGGAAAGCCATGGCGGGGATCTCCCGGCAGGACTCCTCGCTCTCCAGCAGCGCTGTCAGCCGTTGGAAGAGGAAGACACGCAGCTCTCTTGGGGTCTTCCTCATCTCTCTGGCACAGGGAAGAAGGCACTGTCAGCTCTCAGCAGCCCAGGCAAACCTCTTCTCCAATTGCACTCCCAAGCCCTCTCACCAGGCCCCCATGGGCCATCACACGGAGGGCAAGGCCACGTTTGTGCGCAGCTCTGGCAGCATTTGCTCGGGGAGCCATGGTCTCTCCCCACCACACCTCGCCATGAGAAAGTCACTGCCCAGCGTCATCAGGCTCCTTTTGGCGGGGCAGACTGGAAAGACACCCTTCCTGCCCTGAAGTCCAGACTTCCAACACAACCCATTTGCTGCCCATTTTGGATTGATGCCCCCTGGGCTCTTCTAGTGTTCCTCCGGGCATCCTGCCCCTTCCCTGCTACGCTGCCCTTGCCAGGGATGTCTGCACACACACACCTCAGGGCTCTCAGTGCAACGAGCCCAGGCCCCTCGGGAGGGCACTCTAGGGCTTTGCGAGGGGACTGCTGCTGCCTGTCACCCTCTCTTGGGCCTCCTAACACTGCCTCTCCCCCAGCAGTGCGCAGAGCTGGGCAGCGATGGAGCAGGAGCTGCCTTGGCCGCTCTACTCAGCCATGTCTCCATCACAAGTGCTGAAGCTGCAGCCCCTTTCTTGCACGGATGGGCACCCCTGCGGGGCACCCTGTCTGCAGGGGAGAAACGCTGGGGCAGAGCGGGGACAAGGGGGCTCTCACCTGGCCAGCAAACCCACTCCCCTCTGGTAGGTCTCAGCGCTGAGCAGCAGGTCCCAGCCACCCTTCCTCGCCAAGGTAGCCAGCTAGTGAGAACCCGCCTGCAGAGAAGTAACCTGCCGCCACTTCGAGAGGCGCAACATGGTCCTCTAGAAGCCCATAACGGGAAGACTACATCTCCCAGAACGCCCTGCGTATTAAAATGGCCGTCCGGAGGCTCGGTGCCGGAACACTGCGCCTCCCGGGATGCTCTGCAGGCCAAAATGGCCGCCCGGAAGCCCGGTGCCGGAAGACCAGAATTCCCTGCGTGCCGCGGCGCTCAGTGAGGTTTGACCCTGTGGCGATTCCGTTCCGCTCCGTCCCGCCCCCCCCGCCCGGGACCCGGAAGCGGCCGCAGAGCCCGGAGCGCGGCTCCGCGATCCCCGACACCGGCCCGGGGCTTCCCCGACACCGCCGCGACCAGCCCCGGGTCAGCTCCGACACTGCCCCTGCCCCCCCCCCCGCGACCCCCCGCAGTGCTGCCCCTGGGATCCCCCCGCCTGACACGGTCCCGATCTGACCCAGGACCCCCCCCATCCCCGCGCTATCCAACCGCGCAATAAGCCACCCCAAACCGCAGGACTTAACCTCCATTTTCAGCCACAGAAAGAGCCCATTGATCCTCCATTTCCAGCCCCCAAAATGTAGGATGTAGCCTCTGTTTTTTGTTCCCAAAACAGTCAACCTCGCCACCGTTTTCAAGTCCCCAAAACACGTCTCAGTCTCCATTTCTGGACCCGAAAACAGAGGACTTAGTCTCCATTTTGAGTAGTAAAAACAGCCAGCTAAGCCTCCACTTCAGGCCCCAAAAACACAAGCCTCGGTCGCTGTTTGCAACCACAAAGGCAGCCAACTAAAAGCCCCTCTTTCTGGCCCCCAAAATGCAGGATTTCTCGGCCTGTTTTCAGACACAAAGGCAGCCAACTAAGGCTCCATTTCTGGTCCTCGAAGTGCTCAAACTAGCCTGTGTTTGTGGCCCCAGAAACGCAGGATTTTAGTCCCCATCTTTGACTCAAAAACGGGGAACTTAGTCTCTGTTCTCAACCAGAGAAACAGATGGCTAGGCCCCTGTTTCTGAGCTCAAAAATGCATCCCCAAGTCTCAGTTTTGGGCCCCCAAACCTCACAACTTCCCTTCCTGCCTGCCCTGGCACGTGGCCCCCCAAATCCCTGTTTTTGGGACGCAACCTCCTGCTTGCCCCTGCCACTGGCCTGTGTGCGGGGCTCACGGGAGCAGCCCCATCCCGGGCTGGCCCTGGGCGGCTCTGGGCCGTGCTTGTGAACTCGGCTGGGGTGGCCCTGTGGGGAGGGCCCGGCCCCGGGTGCGAGGCAGCCTGGGTGGCGCTGGGGAAGCAGGGGGTGCTGGGCTGCAGCCCTTCGCGCTTTATTCCCTGGCCGAGCCTGGCCCGGCCCGCTGCAGCCAGGCAGCCCTGCACCCTGGCTGTGCTCATAGCCCCAGCCCCGGTGCCCCCAGCCTGGCGTGGCCCCACAGCCGAGCCCTGCCGCTCTTCACCTGAGGCCACCGCCGCTGCCCTCCCAGCCCCCAGGTCACTATGGAGGGATGGAGGGAGGGGCGGACAGCTGCCATGAGGGGCCAAATTGAGCTCCCCACCCGCGGCAGCCCACACTCACCCCTGGGGCTCGCCCTGCCCTGGCCCCATTCCCAGCTCCACCCCATGCTCCTGGCGCCACCCCTGGAGAGCAGCTCCACCCCCGGGTCTGCACTCAGCCCCAGGTGCCTCCCAGGGACTCCTGGGGCCCCTTGGCCCCCCCTAGCCCCCACTTGCCCCCCGGTCCCTCCACTCCCCATGGAATCCCCAGGGCCCCTCTCATCCCCTGTCCCACCCCAGTGCCCCCCAGTGTCCTCAGGCACCTCCCGGTGCCCCCATCATCCCCAGTGCCCCCCACTCACCCCTGGTCTCTCTGCTCCCCTGTGTCTCTACTACCCCCAGGCCGTGTCCCTGGGCAGGGCATGGCAGGGGGGGCACCAGGGCCATGTTCTGGGCGCGGCAGGGCCGGGGTCAGCGCAAGACCTCCAGAGAGCCCAGACACAGCCGGCACCTTCCCTCTGTGGACGGAGCTTTATTGCCCTCCTGCCCCAGGGTGCTGGGGTCCCCCAGAGCAGGGCACTGGGGCTGCCGCCCGCCACACACAGGAAGCCTCGGCACGCTGCCGCCTCTGCTGAGCTGCAAAGACAACGCAGGGAGGCACCATGGGTGCTTGGCAGCCGTTTCCCCCACGGCCCTGGGTGCCCCGCGGTGCCCAGCTGGGGGTGGCTTCCCTGGCCAGGAGCCTGGGGGCCGTGCAAGTCCCCTCTCCCCACGCCCCACTGGCTTTCAGCGCCAGCGTCCCTGGCCCGGCACCCACGGGGCCTCCGGATGCCTCCCTGTCCCTCGAGGCGGGAGCCCAGCTGCCATCACCTACCTCCAAACAGGAATGCCAGGTCCCGCTGCTGGAGCCACTTGATTGGCGCGGTGTCCTGGAGGACGCCTGGCACACAGGAAAACGCAGCCATCAGGACATGGCCCTAGCCCTAAACCCCAACCCCGGCCCTGGACCCTGACCCCGACCCCGACCCGGGGGACGCAGCCAGGAGGAGTGCGAGAGCTCGGTGTTGCCTCTCACCCAGGACAATGACGGCTGCTGCCTGCGATGCCTGGTAGCTCCCCGTGCAGCAGCTCTGGGTCGTGCTGAAGAGCCTCTCCAGCAGTACAGGGCAGTCTCGGGCCTAGGGCAAAGCAGGGACGTGGGAGCTCATCTCCGGCTGCAAACGCCCCTCCGCCCACCCACGGCCGGGCAGCCCTGCGGCGCAGGAGCCATGGGACATCCGGCCGCAGGGACGTGGGCCCCAGCGCAGAGCTCACTCACCAGGTGACTGCAGACCTCATCCTGCAGCTCGGCTGCACTCAGCCCAGCGCTCTCACCCTTGAGCAAGTTCGGGTACCTCTGACATTAAGGGTCTTATCCAGCTGGTTTTTCCCTGTCCTCAAGTATGAAGGTTTCACAGTCTCTCTAGGCTTCTGTCCCAGCGTTTTGTCACCCTCTGGATGCAAAATGTTTTCTTTGTTAAAAAACTTGTTTGCATTGGAATTTTTCATCTTGTAAGCACCATGTGTAAACAGTGAGAGGGGGAAGCTAGTCTATTTAGTCTATGCCATGAGGCCTGGGCTATCTTTTAATAAGTCCTCTTCCAGACTGGCTTCAATGGGCTATGTATGAAAGTGGGACCTCTCATTTCTGTTTCTCTGTGTGTCTAGTTACCATGTACTGAGTTCAAGGGAAAAAGTCTGTACATAGGTGACAGAGCAGAAATATTCAGTACTACTGTGCTTGCTAACATGCATGCTATTTCCAGCCTGCCTTCAACCCCCCCCATGTCTGATATGGGGAAAGAACTCCTTCTCCTGCAAGGTACTGGAGAATTCAATAAATGCTTGTTACTTAAATTACTGCTTGCCTTGGTCAGTGAGGAACAGGACAGTGAAGCTGAACCAGGTGTCTGGGTTACATAACCCATGTCTTTTCTCTAGTCTTCCCTCCTCGCTCAAGCTAGGAGAGAATATCTATGAGGCCTGGTTCTTAGGCTTCCTTGAGTCCACATGGTGAATAATGCATGTATGTGATCTATTTGCTCTGTGGTGTGGTTTTCTTTTTTTTCTTTTTCTTTTTTTTTTCTCCAGGTGACTATTCCTATATCAGGATATAGGAACTGTCTCCCGAAGTCTGTGCCCATCTCATAGCACTACCACCAATGGCTTGCCTCAGTCATTTGGAGGTCCTTAACATAGACACCACTTGCTCCATCTGTCTTGACTACCTGCAGGACCCTGTCATGATTCCTGGTGGCCACAGCTTGTGTAGAGCCTGCATCACCCACTACTGGGAGCCAGTGGTCAAGGACTTCAGCTGCCCAATGTGTCAGCATGTTTGTGCTCAGCAAGTCATGTACCCCAACCGGCAGCTGGCCAGCATAGTGGAGACAGCCCGGCAGTTGCCTTTTGTCAAGGAAAAGATGCAAAACGAGAAGCTCTGCTGCCGGCACCATGAGGTCATCAGTCTCTTCCGCAAGGAGGACCAGGAAGCCATGTGTGTGGTGTGTGCAGTCTCCCATGGCCATCTTGCTCATACAGGAGGGCCCCTGGATGAAGCCCTCAAAAACCACAAGGTAAGCAAATGGTATCTCCCGGAGGTACTGCTAGAAAGCATTTCCTTCACAAGGTTTGAGATACCTGGCATTCCACTCCAGTCTTTAAACTTCTAACCATCTCATCCTAAGTAAGGAAGTAGGGCAGTTCAGACCCACCAATACTTGTTAAGTCACAGGAATGCAGCAGAACAGTCTGGGAACAAGTGTTGCATCTCTAGTTTGACTTTGACGCTAAATATTTCAAAAGGGTGCTGGTGACCAGAGAAGCTCTAGAGAAATTTGTATTCAAGCACCACAGTTTGAAAGTGGAGTCTAGGGATCAGAACATGAGTAGATTATGAAAGAGGATGTAGGACCTCCCCAGTTCTGGGAAGGAGTTTAATCTAGGCATAAGAGCTGAGTGCAGGCCCAATGACTACTGGCTCCTACCCGCTCTAAGCAGCGAAGCAGAACTTATTAGCAGATTCCACTCTTCTCTGCAAACAGGGAGGAGAAAGACAGTCCCTGCTACAGAAGGAGGAGGGTACGTGCTGGGGGCTCAGGGTTTCGTTTCTATGATCCAGTAAAGAAACTGGAGTCTAATGGATAGAGCAAGGAGGAACAGGAACTAAGGCAGCTGTATGTAGAAATGTACCTATACCTCATGGCCAGCTTGAGGTGAGACCACCCAAAACTGCAGTAATGATTCCGACATCAGAAACTGATGTTACTGCTCACGGGCTCTCCATCTTGAAGCTGAAGAAACATTCCAGCAGCTGAGTGGGATGTGTGGTTCACCCTCTGAGGCAACCTCAACCAATTGAGGTGGCTGTGTTGGTGGCTAGAACCAACAGTCTGACAAGTGTACTTATTCACTTCACCCGACAGTAGATGCATGGTCAGCTAATTAGCTTTCTAGAATACTCCTGTGACTATACTGACATCTAGTGGAATTTAGGCATCTAATTCATCTAAATTTAGATGTCTTAATCTTGGACAGAATCCCAGCAAAGGTGTCTGCACAAGTTGCATCCAAAATGTTGGAGGCATTTTTCAGGGCCCTCCCCCATTCTTCTTTTTTTTTTTTTCTCGGAATCACAACTTAGGATTCGATTAGTCGTTTTCAGAGGCAGGAGGGAGTGTTAGAGCAAAATTTGTGATGTTGAACTGAGTAATTCCTGCTGTCCCATATCTGAGGGTGGAGTCAGAAGTTCCATTTTGATTCAGAGATACAGTAGGTTTCCTGGAAAGTTGCTCTGGTGATTGACTCCCTAGAAAAAATTAATCTATACAGTGTAGAACTATCTTGCTTTGGCTCCTTGTCTGCACTTCTAGCTGCTGTTCAGAAGCTAAATTTTGAAGGCAGAGGACTATTGTAACCTGTATTGCTGCTGTACACACAGGTGTTCAGAACTTTAACCCAGAAACACTCTGTGTAGTACCTGATGCAGATGTTCAGTGTGAATAGCCAGAGGATTGCTGGAATTTATAATTGACACCCCATGAAAGCAAAGTGCGTGAAGTGACATGTCAGATCAATTGGTATATGATTCTCAAGTGGTATGATCCAAGCCTTCTCAGTGCTGGTTCAGCATCTGATGCCTTGGACCATTTTGCCTGAGTAGAATCTCTTGCCCTTCCCTCTCCAGGATAAGCTACAAGCTTGCATGGAGCATCTGGGCAGAAAAGCAAAGGATTTGAAGGAACATTTATCCATGGAGAAGAAAAAGCCCAAGGAGCTGAGAGTAAGTGGAAGAAGGGGCAGAGCTGGGAGGAGTGGGGTAGGGGCCTTCTCTTTAGGCCCACCCAGCTGGAGTGAACTGGAGTGGTGTGGTGAGCTCAGAAGAGTTGACAAGAGGGGCTCTTCCCTTCCCTGGGGGTGTTGCCTCAGGTCAGTCCCCAGCTGGGAGATGCTCTCTAATCTCCTGGTGACTTCTCTGTCCCACAGGAGTTAGTGTGGAACTGTCATAAGCGCATTACCTGTGACTCTGAGGAGCTGCACTCCTTCCCAGAGCAAGAGGAGGACCAGCAGTTGCATTGCCTGAGAGCAGAAGAGATTGAGATGCTGGGGGGGCTGAAGACCACCACAGCACACCTCTCGGAGCAGTGCTGCTCTCTCAACACCCTCATGGTGGACATGGAAAGATGCCTGGAGTCCAGAGCAGGGGTGCTCAAGGTTTGTATGCTGGGGCTTTTCCTGCCACCAATGTGTGGATCACAGCCTTTCAAAGAAGCTCTTGTGGCAGTCGCTTTCTCTGGGGCAGGGGTGAAGCTCTGCCTTGCATTTTTAGAGGTCACTATTAATCTGTATGGCCCTCTGCAACCAGGAGCCCTGGATCTCCCTGTTTAATCTCTTCCATGTGGTCTAGCTGATAGCAACATGACTTTGATCTTTCTTGGTGAGGTGAGGAAAAGGCTGAGCTTTAAACTTAGTCATGGTAGGTCTCCACCTTGGAAAGCAAGACTTTATACTCAAAGGATAAAAATGGGGTGTGACTCATCCAGATGTCATGAGCCAGACCTTACAAGTGCTGCCTTTCTTTCCATTTCCCCCAAATAATTAGCAGAATTAATAACACCTGGGTTAGATAAAGCCCAGCACTAACAGGCAAAAGGATTGCTGGGCATGCAGACACACCCTACAATATTTATGCTGATGGGGGGGGTTTTGGTGGGATCTGACTTACTGTCTTCCCTCTTCTTTTCTAGGACATGCAGAGTGTCCTGCAGAGGTGATGTACCCTATTCCTCTTCCTATTTGGGGGGAGGGGAGGGAGGGGATAGGGAAGGAGCCGTTAGTAGTTGAAGATGCAATTGCTTGGTAGGAGTGCTCCTTTCCTCTGGGATTAATGCCATGCCAGTGTTTCAGTGCAGTGCTAGGAGACTGGCTGCATTGCACTGTAATAGAATGATCCCCCTGGAAGATAAAACCTGATATATTGGTGGTCAGTTCCATCCTTTGCCTTTTCTCAGACCAGGATAGTTATACTGACTCTGGGCCAAATCCCAACATATATGAACTGTCAGCTTCTTCCCCTTAATTTTTTCCTGTCATGGTTTCTCAGTGGGAATATAGACTTTTGGTAAGCTTCCAGCATTTCAACCTTAGCATAGCAATAATTCCTAGAAACAGCTGCTGTGTTGTGTACTAGGGAATGGTATCTTCTAGACGCTGTGATTGATTTGATTGCTAGATAAGGTCACTTCTTTCCTTAGGCATGAAACACTTAAGAACCTGGAGTTACCTTCTGTCCCTCTTGAGCTGAAGAAGGTAATGGCCTGTTTCCCTAGGCCGTTATTTCAGCTTAAGAAGATGCTGAAGAAGTACACTGGCAGTCAAGCTATATAGAGACCTAGGTCTGGGACTTGAGTCCAGTCCTTGGCTCTGAAAAGTGTCTTCTGTTTGGCATTCTGAATTCACCTGTATGTCTAGGCCTGGTTTAAAATGCTGAAGTGACTAGACTTGACTCTTCTCATTTAAATGGTTATCTTGTTGGTGAACCCAATGAACGGGCTTGAGGGCTCATTTGTGGGCCCCTTTGTGGAGAAAGCCCATTATATCAGTGCATGTGCTCAACAGCACCCCTGTCACTCTGCCAAAGTGCAGAAGTGACCCCTGGTCCCAGTATTGTTGGTGCCTGCCTGAATAAGGGGTCTAGAGTGGGGCGCTTGAGAGATGAAACAGATGATAGTGCAGACTATCAGAGGAAGGTAAGCAACTTCAGGAGAAAGGTGGCATAGCATAGAGCTAAGACAGTTTGGGGTAGGGACTCAGAGAAGGCAATTCAAGCGTGTGGTATGGTGAGGAGATGGGGCGTGGAGGGTTGACAGATGCCCAGCTGCCTTGTGGTCAATGGGCAAATGGCTGTGTAATTGCTCTTCTCTAGCTGATTCTTCTGGGGTGAGGTGTGTGAATCCATTGCTCCCTCCCCCTTGGTTTTCCCTGCTTTCTCATAGTCTCTGCTCTGCCAAAGGAGATGTGTCTCTGGACCCTCAGACAGCTCATGCCAGTGTGGTGCTCTCGGAGAATCTCAAGAGTGTTTATTTCACTGACATCCCCCAGGAGCTGCCACACAGCTCTCGGCGTTTCACCGCTTACCCCTGTGTGCTGGGATCATCTGCCTATTCATCAGGCTGCCACTGCTGGGAGGCTGAAGTAGGAGACAAAACCCACTGGGCCCTGGGTGTCTGTTATGTGTCTGCCAGCTGCCATGTAGAGGACCCCAAGCAGGAGACGGGCTACTGGAGGGTGCATTGATGGAATGAAAAATACGTGGCCATGACCACCCCCTTCACCCCACTGCTGCTTGGTGTCTGTGAGTGTCTCTTAGAACTGAGTCCCACCCTTACTGTCGGTCAGGACACTGAACTCTGTGGGAGGCTCTCTAGCATCATGGTTTTGATATGGAAGAACCATTGCTTTCCTGGAGAAAGTCTTATGTAGGCTGTTTGAACAGTGGTCACCAGCTGACTTGTGGAACGGTCACCTGCCAGACTTTTCTGCTGTGACAGCTTAGTACACTATTGTTCAGACTCGTGGGAAGAGCAAAAGAGTCTTTTAAATTTGTCCCTAATGGCACAAACTGTTGGTAAGTACAGACATGGTCCCTTCAACAGCGGGGATGTAATATCTCTGAATATTGATTTCAGTCTTCTTTCTCTATATTGTCAGGAGGCAGACACCTGTGGTGCAGCATGAGCACAGGAATAGTGTGCCCCTCTCTACAATCAACTTAGATGTTGCAGATGAAGTTGAATGGGTATGATGTACAAGGCAGCAGCTGAAGCACTTCCTTGAAGCCATCAAGTTAAATTTGACAAAATTTAGGCTCTTGCTTAAAATGCAATCTGTTTCAAGTGTGAAGAGAAATACTTGAATGAGCAGCTGGAATGCATGGAGCTCTCCGTGGGGACAGGTGAGGGACCAGCTGAGAGCTCATGGGTCAGGACTGGGGGGCAGACCAGCATGGGTGACCATGTAATGGGTGTCTGCTGTAGACAATCTCTTCAGGAAGAAGAAATAGGTGAGGCGATGCAGTCATATCAGATACTGTAGATAATTCAACACGAAAAATTGTAATATCTATAAGCATGTCCATTTTTGAGGGTGTTAAATATTAACCCAGGGGACTAATGACAATATAACTACTGGCTCTTAATTATTTCACTTGTTGATATCAGCATGCAAGAGGAAAGACTTGTTTACTGATTTGTTGGGAGGCGTCTTGTTCTGGTGCCCCTGGAGGGTAAATGCTTTTTTTTTTTTTTTTTTTTTTTTTTTTTTTTGCCAAAATGTGAGAGAGAACCATCAACAGTTATTCTGTATGCGACCATTTATAACAGTTATATACGAAAGAACTGGAAGAGAAAAAAAAACCATTTCTGAATTAGCATCTTATGCTCAAACTGTTTTGTGAAGAGAAATACATTTATCAAAAGTAGCACTGAAGGAAATAATCTTGGTTAGATGTTTTTTCCCAAATTAAACAGTTTTGAAGACTAGATTCAATAGTCCCTTGCCCATGTCCCTTACACTGAAGTACAACAGAAGTGTTTAAAAATGGAAATCAAAACTGATCAATCTATTTCCCTTGTTCATACTGAATAAAAGAAAACGAGTAAACAAACAGCATTTACCATGGTCAGCACAGCACTGTTTGTAGGCCCACTGCTTTTGCCAGTGATCAAGGTTTTGGTTACTTTTTAAGAGATGGAAAATAAGGGAAGAATTTTCTTAAGACTAGATGAAAATTTCAGGACTTAGTAGAACTCAGCTTGGGGTACCAAAGCCATCCTAACAACAGAAAAAACATGGAAAATGAGAGAGAGAGAGAGAGAGAGAGAGAGAGAGAGAAATGTAGGTACATTTCTGCAGAATTATCTAGGTTATAGAATCAATTTTCCTAATTTTTGAAAGGAAAGTACATTTGATTTAATTCCCGGGTTCCAAGGAGCACAGCAGGAAGGCCAGGTGCAAAGTGGAAAGAATTAGGATGTCACTAGAAAGCCAAAGACACTCCAGCTTCTATTTTTTACAGAAACAAGCCTTCTGGCTTACAGGCCTAAGCAGTAGAAAAGTTGTTGCTTTCTGCGGGCATGACTTGAATACATTCATGCCCCAAGTCTGTTAACTACTGGCACTGTGGCTATTCCAAGTCTCATTCTGACTGCTCAAAGCATACTCCAGACGGCAATACTGTGCCAAATACCATCCTTCAGACAAGAAATGACAAGCTAAAGGGGAGTCTCAACCCAGCTTCCATTTTAAGCATATGTGAATGATAAATTTGCTGCCGAGTCTAACTCTGACTCCATATGCACCTCCAAAGATCATCAGACCATCAAAGATCCTGCACATAACGTTTATGTTCTTTTAATAAAAATCCCTGTAAATAAACAGCAGTACTTTAATAGGCATCTGATCACAACTTTTTGCAAAACTTGTCCCCATTACTGCTTTTTCTTTCAATCCAGCTGCACTCTTTCCTTCCTATCTCAGTTAAGCAATTTCCCTTTCTTTCTGAGTATCTATGTTTGTACCAGTAGGAATTCAAAACTCCTCACTATTCAGATCAAGCACATGAAACTACAAAAATGCTAAGTTCCAAGCTGAGGGAACAAAACAAACCTTTGTCTCCAGTGCATGGTCAATGTTGCAAGACTGTAACACTCACGGCTGACCAAGAAATGCTTATTAAAGGTGGGAGAAGAACAGACAAAGGAAGAGTGGAGAAAATGAAACAGAGTTACTGATACAATGAAGTGGGAAGGTTTTTTGGTTCAGTTAGAACTCCTGATTGCCACAGGCTTCTTATATGAACTTAGAACTATAAGACACAATCGCATTGCACTTCATGTCTCTTTCGTAAAATAGGAATAAATACCACCTTTTTTACGAGGCTTTGAAGAGATGCATCAGCTCCAATATAATGGATTGGTATCAGTGGACAGCAAGGCCTGGCTGCTCTGCAAGGGATGGAGAGCCAGGACCTGAGCGTGCTAACAAGGTAGGCAGCAGTGACCTCATCTCTAAGGAGTTCGGTGCTGAGCCAGCAAGTTCAGGTCAGGATCAGCTCTGGAGACAGTGACCAGGGTCAGTCGTAGCCCAGCGATCACCCAGCAAGTCACAGACAAGACGGGTCTGAGGTCAAGCCAGGAAGCCAAGCCAGTGAGTTCGGATCAGGGCCAGAACCAAGGAGGTAAGAGACTGGGCACAGACATAGCTGCTGCACAGCTAGGATGTAGCACAGCCGAGGGCCAGTGATAAAGCTTCAGCTTAAACAGCAGCTCACAAAAGAAGGACGGTGCAGGCCCCTGCATCTAGCTTTCTTCACAACAGCTCTTAGCAGTGAAGGAGCAGCTAGCTAAACTCCTCAACTCGGCCAACAGAACTGGAAGGGAGGAATGTGCTCAGAGCCCCGTCAGTTGGGGCCAGCTCCAACCATTACTAAAATGGCAGTCCCTCTCAGATTATTGTTTTTAAAAGTCTTAACATTAGTACACACAATTTAATGGATTTTTTCCTAAAGCTGTGGTCATCTGTTTTTCCATTTTGTATGAGACATCATGGATTATATATAAAGGATTAAACATTCATCCTGACACTTCAAATAATCTAGTTTCCCATCAGCTCAAAGAATCTAATAAACAACTAAACATCAGAATTTTATTACATTGTGCAAAAAACTTTCATGGTAAATTATAGATTCACTGTCAATATAACTTTGCTGATGTATTCAGCTATAACTGTAAGTATAATTATTCCCAAGGAACATTACTCCTCACCATTTCAAGGCTTAAAATATTATTTTATTTTGTTGGGTTTAAAAAAAAAAATTTTTTTTTACATGACAAGAAGGATGCACAGTTTCTAGTAAACCTATAGGTGTAACTACATACTGATGTATAGAATCAAATTTCTAAAGTATAGAAACATAGCTAGATGTTGACAGAGGAAAGCTCTTAACTTATGTACTTAAATTCAGAGAATTTAAGGACAGACTGAAAATAAGTCTGTGCTTAAATGCTCTACTGAATAAGAATTAAGGAAAATATCCTTTAGCCTTTCAGTTCTTCTGCTTTGAAGTTCAACTTCTGATGGTTATTGACTGTTATCTACCATGTGCAAGACTTCAGGCTTTGCCTTTACCGCTGTACTTAGGAAAGTTAGTGGGAATTTGCAAGTGATGTATTAGGAATAGAAAAGAACATACAGCTTTATTTTGGAGTGGAAGCAATTTCACATAAATTGACTTTTAATCTTTTTATTGTCAGCAAGAGTGGGGCTGCTCTACGACAGGAAGCAATCCAGGAGCCAAGGGTGACCACGCACAGAGAGGGGCAGTGACCTTGCCAACAGGGGTGCAGTCCCACAGCACCGAGGCAGGCAAGCAGAACAGGGCTGGCGACAGTGACAGGTTCTGTTGACAGTCCAGCGATCATCAGAGAAATGAGAGGTGACAAGTCAGGTCCATGGTCAGTCAGGGAAGTCCAGTCAACAACTGGGGGACAGGGCTGAGCACGGGTTCAGGGCTGCCCACAACGTAGGTGAGGACTGGGGGCACAGGCCAGAGCTTAAATAGAGCTCCCTGGTAGAGGTCCCAGACAAAGCTGCTCAGGGTAGTTAAGGCCTACTGGTGCACACAGGGCCCTGGCATTTCTTGATGGATTAACATTAGATTTCACTACTTTGATATTTTAAGAATTCACAGAAAGAAAAATAAATCTCATGTTAGATACAAGAACAAGCCTCAGGCTCTTGTGCAAACATCCTAGTCACAGGAATTTATTGCTTTTAGACAACCATTTCTATTGACATATGCGATATATATGTTTACAAAGGATCTTAGAAAGAACGCAAATTACTTAGTGAAAGGAAGAGAAGAAATGGTTAACAAACAGGAAAGAGCAATGGCTTAGTGTTCTGTCAACAATTCTTTTTCACAGATTTCAAAGTGCTTCTCAAAGAAGCTGAAGAAACTGAAACAGAGCAAATCAAGGAACTGTGACTAAGCCACCCAGTAGATCAAGATCAGAGAACACAGATCTCTTGAATTTACAGTGGATCACAATCTGAACAAGAATCAACAATATTGTGCTGTTGCCAAAAAAAAAATCATATTGGTATGTCAATTTTATATCAAATATACCCCTTCTTTTTAATGAGGGGATAATCACAGAAAAACAGGGCTGTTAAGACATCTAGCAAGGTCACCTCATCCATCGCCGTAACCCAAAGTAGGATCAAATAGATCAGGTAAGTGCTCCAGATTACAGTTAACTCCGAGATGATAATTGTAGTGTGAATCAGTTTTCTCATACAGACAACCACATAGCCCCAGAAAAGCTTATGCTAGCATAAGGCGGTGTGAGAGAAAATGAGTAGCAAGGGGAAGAGGAAAGGCAGTGATGGTTTATACCAGCTGACTTATACGAGTATGAAGTGCTGAACTAGGATGCAACTTGTTCTTATTGAATATGTTCCTTGTTATTTTCTTAAACAGCATTTTTCAAAATTGTAAAGACTATTTTAAAATGTAATTCTGTTACCCTCAGCTTTGTGTCACCTACAAGATTAATAACCATATTCTCGATTCCATCATCTAATTGTTAATAAAAAATACCAACCAGAACCAGACTAAATACAAACTCTAGGAATCCAGCAATATAGTCTTCCTTTCTGAGGGTGAACTACTGCTGGCTATCCAGCCAGTTCTGTATAGCCCTTATAATAGATTTATCTAGACCGTATTTCTTTAATGTTTTAATGAAAATGTCAGTTTAATTAGTTTTTTGACACTCACATGACAACAGGTCATCTGCTTCTGTCCTTTCCCTAAATTCTCTTCTTTATTGGAGGAAAAAAATCAAGTTATCTGGCACGATTTATGACATGCCCACGCTGATTGCTCTCGTTCCCTGGTTATCACCTAGGTGCTAATAATAGTTTCTATGATTAATTGTTCCAGAATTTTTCTGGGGATTGAAGTTAATTAAATTGACCAATCTGTATTTCTCAGCTCCTGCCTCCCTCTTTAATAAGAGCAATTTACAGCTGCTGCTTCTGTTTTTCAGCATCTCATTCATCCTCCTAGAGCTATTAGATATAATTGTTTATGGTTCTGATATTAATTCAGTCAATTCTTTAATTATCCTTGGATCATATTGATCAGACTCAGATAAATCAGATGTTTTCAAATGGTCTGAGTGCTCCTAATCTGTTCTTTCCCCATTCTGGGCTAAGATTTTGGCATCACCTGTCCTAACTATCTGCTTGCAGGTGATCTTTTTATGAAGTCTGATAAAACAAAGGCAACAATTACTTAGCTTTCTTTATCATTTGTTGACAGATTTTCTTCTCTATTGAGTAGGGTATTAATCCTCTCCTCTGTCTTTCTCTTACTACTAATACAGAATAATTCTTGTTATCTTTGATGTCTCCTGACAGTTTAATCCTCTCATGACATCTTTTTAGTCTTTTAGTCTTTATACTTAGTAGTCTGACCCATCTTGATTTATATTTTCTTCTCATGCTTAATGTCAATAGTGAGCTCATGTCATGGTCAAGCTAACCTTACTATTATCCCTATTCTACTCAAAATTGGGATAAATGTGCCCTTAGAATTATTTTTCTGAGGAACTGTCCCTCTTCTTAGCTCCTTATTTCCTAAGACTTCCTTCCTATGAGATCTTAGCCATTAATTCCCTAAGTTTTTTGAAGCTTTCCTGAAGTCTAACTGTTTTTTTTTAGCTGTCATCTTTCCTTCCTTTTCTATGGACAACAAACTCTCTCATTTGCAAATGCTCTCACACAAAACACTGCCCACTTTCACATTCCCAGCCGGTTCTTCCTCACTGGTTAGAACTGAACTAAGAGCCTTATTTCTAGTTGTTTTCTGCATTCTCTGTAACAAAACCAAACAAATTGACCAATTCGCCGTATTCTTGTGGCTAGTCCATGCTCTTTTCCCAATAGATGTCCAAGTAGTTAAAATGCCTTATTACTACTAAGTTTTTCATTTCAGCTAGTTGATCTTAAAATAACCATCCACCTTGTTATCTTGGGTTTCATGGTCTGACTGTAAGCTCACCTTGCTGTGATGTGCTTCTCTCCTTTCATTATTATCATGTATATTGTCGCAAGTCTAATTTACGACATATTCTGCACCCCAAAACAATGTATGTTTTCTTGCTATACAAAGCAAAACAAAACATCCTCCCTTTTCCTATCCTTATTTGAATAAGGATATATTAATATCCTCATATTAATATTCTAGTTTTCTGTTAAATTATACATTAATTATATGGAACTATTCATGCTAATGAAGTCATCATTTTGATCTTATTTTAAGACTTCCAATGTCTCTTATTCTCCCTGAATTAGTACACCAATATCTAAAAGAATTAGTTCCTTGTCTTGCCTATTATTCTATTATTAATAACTTTTTTTTTAGTTTTTATGCCTTGTTACATAAGAATGTGCATTCATCCACAGAACAAAATCCTCTGATTTGTTAACAAAGCATCATGCATCTCAATGGTAGAGAGATTCAAAGCTCTTTTGAAGCTGAGGAAGCAGAATAGAGCTATCATACTCTAAGATTCTGAAACTTGACAATGTTTGTGTGCTTTCAAAGGAGGCCATGTTCAGTTAACTAGTGAACTTACTACATTATATTTTTAAATGTTAATATTTATTTTGGGAGACCATCAACTTGCTGACTACACACTTTAACTGAAACCCAACTGGTGTTTCTGTGTATTCAGGTAGAAATAATCCATACAGTGATAAATCCTTCTGGCAACACACTTGCTGAAATCATCTATGTCTAGAAAAGACTCTTGGTTTTAGGAAGCCTCTTATGTATCCATATGGATACAGTGTAAGACAAGCCCTTAGCAAACTCAAAGTTTGGCTGATAGAACTAAATTCATTATTATTATAAAATCCTCTTTATACCTGTTAAGAAACATAGGCTATTTTGCCACTGCTGTTAAATTTTCACTTATTAAATTTTGAAAGAGGCTATAGCAGTCTCTTGTAGTTTCACTTTCCTGTTCTAATGGATTCCTCATTAATCCGCTGGTATGATTAAGATCTAAGCTATTCTCATCTAAATGACAATAACAAATTGAGTGATCAATAATTAAGTGGATCGGTCTTGAACATTTGAATGTGTTTCAGCTGCTTCTTATGTGCTGTGATTGTAATTTGTTTCCTTTCTTTACTTTATGATTTTGAATATTATATAAATAACATTTTTACTTTTATATATTAAATATATATTCTTTCTCCAAAGATTTATTGCAACCTTTATTGCAAGGTTTCTATATTTAACAATAGTAACAAGATCCCCCCCCCCCAAGAAATAGCACTAACACCAATAGTTTGGCAGTTCTTTTCTTTCCCTATTTCTAAAACATAACAATACTGCTTATAAAGACAAGCACAGATTATTTTCCCTCGTGGGGTCTACCAACTGGATCATCTGCTGCTCTGGACAACCTGGAACAGATCCATCTCTTTCCACTTCCTTAACCCCATACAGTAGAACAGCTACTGCTGCTAAAAGCCATGGCAGACAGACTTGTATCTTGCGTCTGCGTGTCATCTTGTCTCTCACCTTTTGCAGCCTCTGCGGTCTGCTTCTGGGAATTCTCATCTCCTGAACTCCTCTTCTGTGAGGTGAAAGTGACCTGTAACCAGAAGAGCAATACATTGTCAGGCAGTCTTACCTCAGATGCAGCAATTTCCTTAGATTGCTTTCACAAGGAAATGAGTCCTATGTACTCAGGCTCTACCAACCCTGTTCCTCATAACTGGGTATATGCAAGAGATCTAAATGTGTGAGCAAGTGAGGAAAAGGCCAGAACATGAGCACAACAATGATCTGTTTTGATGGCCTAGTGACAAGCCCATGGGTGCATTTGTATTTTTGAACTAGCCTGAGCTGGAATGCTGGTTTGGAGTAGTCAGTAGTTTCTCAAAACACACAGAAGTATGAGGTGTTGTTATCCCCTACACTGCTGAGCTACTAGACCTTTTCACTTTTGAGAGGGGTCTGGTAAGAAAACTTAAAATTTAGAAAGCCCCTGCAGACAGGAAGGAAGCTTGGAGGCAGGGGATTGTTGGGACATTCCTTAGGCTTTGAGGCCTCCGATGCTGATAACGCTTAGAGGTACAAAAAGGAATCAGGCAGGAGTTGGGGTTGTGTGGGGAGAAGTGTGGATAAGGTGGGAGTTGGGGCTGTGTGGGGAGAATCAGGGAACTGCGAATATTGAGGTAGGAGAATGTAGAATATATATCTGTAGGAAAAAATGAGTTTTGCTGCTCATAAACGTTCTTTTCCTTCAGACACGAATTTCACTTCTCATATCATCCTTGCAACATAGGCATTATTATCACCATTTGACAATTGTGACATTTTGGCAAGAAATTGGATTACTTGCCTACATGCAATAAAAATCATAGTCAGTGCTGAAATTCAAGAGTCCATATAATATAAATGTCTCTGGAATAGAAACTGTTCCAGAAGATATATCAGTGTAGTATCAGTGTAGTTAGTGTAGACAGTCCTCAGAATATCCTTGACAACTGATAGTATAACAATAACCGGAAACATACAATAGCTATAGTCTTTGAAACATGGTCTATTTTTTCATTAAATCTATGTAAAGAAGTCTGTCTGATTTCCCCACTTGTAATAATGCAAGCTCCCAAAATAAAATGCATGCGCTTCTGATAAACTGAGCACTCTAGATTCACTGTTACACTATAATAATTGTCACGCACAGGCTGTAACAAAACAGTAATACAAACTGTTCCCAGTACAACACGCATTATACAGTACCCTACCGAACATGAAATGACTAGTTGCACCCAGGCAATGGGCAGACTCTCTGAAGCAAAATCTATAAAGTGAGACAGCTGTCAGGGTGTATTCACTTACAGTTCTAACTACCTTGACAATATCTCTTTTATCCACTGTTCTACCTACATCTCCATCTGCCTTTGTCCTTCAGACAGAAACAGAACTGCATATTTGCAGTATAATTACTTCACAAAACCATAAACCAGTCGACTCTAAGAACCAAACCTGGCCTCTGTTTGCAAAGACTCAGTTTTGCAGGTATGTGTGTAAATCACTTATGCATGCATATAAGCGGTGTCTCTACTGTACATATTGCATGACCACAATTTCCACATATAACTGACTGCATATACTTACCATGCGTGCAGGCAGGGACTAAGCTGAGGCCCCTCTGAAGTTTGCCCTTCCATGGTGTGCCGGAAGGAAGCAGACCACTGCAATTTCTTGGCTGACTAATGCTGCAATGGCACTTGCAAAACTTGTTTATCAAGTTAATGCTGCTTGTTGAATCAGTTCAACAAACAGCACTGTGATGGTGAGCACCCAGCTCCACAAAAGGCAGCAGTGCAGCAGCCAGAGCCCGAGGAGCACAGAAAGAACTATTCTTGGCTCCTTTACTTCCTCTCTGCCGAGTGTAGAGGGGAGCCGGGTCGAGGGAGGACCCAGAACAACCCTCGGGTGTCTCATGGAGGCTGGTTTCGAGAGGGAGGAGGAGGAAAGGGAGGCAGCTAAGGGAGAGCAGAGGAAGGAGAAAACAAGAGAGAAAGGCGAGCGAGAGGCACCTAGCAGAGGACGAAGAGGAAGAAGTAGCAGCGAAGGAGAGCGGCGGGGGAGGCAGCTGCGAGAGGCGGGAGCAGCCGCGGCGGAGGGAGGAGCGGGCGGGCGAGCGCAGCCAATCCAGGGGGCTCGTCCATTTTTCGGTGCGAGTCAGGCACGTCAGCGGGGTGATGCTACGGCACTGGGAAGGGGCTGGGAGAGCCGCGGGACGCGGTAGCGGTGGGCACAGCCCGGCCGCTCGGGCTTGTAGGCGCCGCCGCTGAGGGGAACACTGCTTCCTCCTTCCCCGCCCGCCAGGGCCAGCCCCGTGGCGGGGGGCGCCGGGCCCGCCTCTGAGCCGCGCTCGCTAACGGAGCCGATATCCGCCCCCGCTGCCGCTGCCCTGAGGGCGCCGACCGCGGCGCGCGGGCGAGGGGCCGCTGGGCGCGCGGGCGAGGGGCCGCTGGGCGTCCAATCAGCGGGCGTTCGGCGGACAATCGCGGGCGTTCGGCGTCCAGTCAGCGGCCGCCGCTGGCCGCGCAGGGCTGCCGAGGGGCGGGGGGCGCAGGTGGGGGAGGCCGAGGCCGAGGCCGAGGGGAGCGAGCCGAGCAGGACGGCGTTGGGGCCGGGTAAGGGGAGAGAGGCGGCCGCGGGGCGGGGCGCGTGGTGGTGCCGGCCGGGGAGAAGGGCAGTCCTGTAACGTTCAGGCGGGGGAGAGCGAGGGGTGTTAGCGGGGGTGGGAGGGTAGAGGGTCTGGGGGCGAGGGGCTGGCGGCGCCGTTCAGTGACCCCCTTCACCTGTAACTCCTCTCCCCTTGCAGGCTGTTGCTTGCAGTTACCGTCCTGGCGTCAAGAGGAAACCCCCAAATTTAGCCCTGGTCTGAGCTGGGCTGCTGGCTCCTCCTGAAGCTCGGGAGGGAAGGAGTTTACAGAGGGGACGTCCTTACCTTTCGTGTTTCGTCAGCCCAACAGCATTTTGGCTTTGATTCCATCTTGCTCCTACCTGTTGCCAGATAGTGACGGGGAGGAGAAGAGGCGCTATCCCACCATGTCCCGTTACAGCCTCCGTAACCTCTTGGGCTGGCTGTACGGGGGGGTGGACGCCAACTTTGCTGGCAATGGAGGGCCAGAATGTGCTGCCTTTCTCTCCGGGCAGCAGCGTCTGCTGGAGAGCTTGGTCTTCCTCAGTGTGGGTTTTGTGGAGATCCTTCTGTCCTTGTGGAAGCTGAGGCAGCTGCATTTCAGGGAGCTGGAGGGTCATCTGCTACAGCAGCCCCAGGCTAAGCAGGAGAGCTTGGGCAAAAGTCTGCTACTGGTGGCTCTCTGTCTTGTCTTTGGGCTGGAGGTGGGGTTCAAGTTTGCTACCAAGACTGTCATTTACCTGCTGAATCCATGTCACGTGGTCACTATGATGCAGGTAAGGCCCATGTGTGATTACCAGGAAGTTTGCTTTAGCTTTATACTTGCAAAGCAGTATTTTTATATAGTCAGTTGTGGACCAAAAGTGCATAGCAAGGGTACAAATGTCAAGAATTGATATAAACATTTTAATACTGATTTAGTTTTTAACTGGCTGAACTGAAATCTCTGAAGAAACAAAAGTCAAATGAAAATACTAATGTCAGACTTCCTGCTTGGAAAGGCAAAAGATAAAAACTCTCATTAGTTACCTTTACCTGATTATTGCTTCAAAAATAGAAAATGCTGTTTCCAGTGACAGTAGTGGTAAAATTTACCAATTTACCAATTCACCAAACTTAATGAAAGCAGGCTATTGCTAAAGGACCTATGTAGTTCACAGGTAAGTTTTTCAGGTAAGCTTTTTTCAGGGATGCAAATGTGTTTTGTGAAGTTGTTGAAGAAATGAATTACTGCTTGTGCAGAATTTTGATTTTGACTTTCTAATTTTAAAAGCCGAATGGTAAGGAAATCAGTGTTACCTGTGTCACATTTGTCTGTGGGATGAAATAACCGGGCTGGCTGAGTACCTGTGGATACACTGTGTAACTTAATGACTTGTGTCTAGCTTGCAGATGCACTTTAATATACAGTTTGTGTAGCTGTTGGAATAATGGAAATACTCATAAACAATTATTGAACTGTGATATCTGTGATACGAGCTATATTTTCCAATAGTCCTGTACATGTATCTAGAAGTCACCTTCACTGAGACTAATTATTTTTGACATCTCCCAAACTCCTTTATTATTCTGTTTAATTTCTCTACTGCTCTAGCCTCAACACTGGACAATTTACAAAATTTAAGCTCAAAAATTAATAAAAGAATGTCGAAAAGACTTTCATAAAAGCTGCCATAATAAAAACATCTGTCTAATAGCAATAACAAATAAAAATCAAACCAATGTAGTTCTTACTCTCAGTCTCCCTTTGCAGAAGGCAAAGGATCTGAGGCAACTGATCTAGGCTATATCAGATCAAGCCAGTTCTTACTTTCACTCCTGGAGAGTATTTCCTGAAAAAGGAACGGTAACATTTTTTCTTGTTGTACCAGAGGTCTAAGGAAGATGGGTATCCTTTTAAGAGGGGAAAACCAAGCTCCTTACAGAAATATTCAAGACATTTACAGCGATTAACTTGCTGTTCCAGAACTTAATTAGTAGGGTATGTAAATTCCTTAGCAGTGATGCAACATTAGCTCATAGGACTATAGGACGCTTGCTGCCCATAAAGTGGTAACAAGAGCTGTGCAATCAATTAGTCAGTATTGGTAATGAAGTGGATGTTAGAGAATATTGGACTGAAGCTGTCTAGAATTAATTGCTTAGCATAACTTGCTTAGCATTAGTAGCTAAATTTGCTGAAGCCTTAGGCCTCGGGCTGTGAATTTTTACCTAGATAAGTAAAAGGGGGCCCCAGAGCCGGTTCAAGCTGGAGGGATAAAGAAGTTACATGGACAGCAGGAGTAGCCAGCCTTGAAGATAAGAAAAGAAACAGCCTGCCTAGAGACAATGAAGGGGCCCAAGGAAGAAGGGGAAGAACCCAGACCTAACTATTACTATTGGTCCAAACTCTCGCTTAAGGGGTGGGGAATTTAGATTATAAGGGTATAATTGCCCAGGGATTTCTTTGTTCGGGGTCCCTCTTCAGAGGCCCCCAGCTCGAGCTGTAATTACCACACGTGTATCACTAAATTTTATTTCTCTCCAGTCTGACTTCAAACTTCTGCCTCAGCAGGAACCTAGGGTCGGACCCTGTTATGGAGGCCAGCGAGCCGAATAGTTTCCATAACATGGAAAACATAAGTTATGCAAGAGCTGCAGAAATAAAGTAGTAAATTTTAGCTACTCTAGGTAGTAGCCCGGCAACATATTGGGACATTTACATCTTGAAGTTTGAGTTTCTCTCAACATCTGAGTATGCTGGGGTTGTAATAATGCTGATTTAGGAAAATCTGCTTGCATCATGGCCTTTTTTTTTCCCCTCCACCAAAAGTGATTCATAGCAAATGTACTAAAGAGGCACCGCTGGATTAAAAAACAAACAAACAAACAACCTCCCCCCCACCCCCCAATTCCTTTCCTTTCTTACCATGTCCAATCTGGCAATACAGTTAAATGGAAAATAGAAAACTAGGTGTGTCTGACTGTGTTCTTCACCTCTTTCCAACTCATACTGGTGCGCTTGCGCATTGCTGAAGTCTAGATTTGCAAACTGTGAAAGATTGTTTGAATAAAATTATTTCTGTATGAACTGGAAAAATCAAATAATGGAAACCTCTGATATCTCAAAATTGATCTGATAATTGCAGCATAAGTAATACTTTAAAGTGCAAGAAGTGAAAATACTATTAGGGGTTACCATAGTGCATGCAGATTAGAAAATTAGTTCATATTAAGTGAGCCATCAGGTTAATGTTAACATAGTTCATTGTGGTTTCATAAAGTTGCAGTCTTCTGTGAATTTTAGGTGTTTGTTCCAATATTAGATTTTTTTTTCACACTTCTGAGATGTGGATGCATTTTAATATTTTTGCCCCTAGGAAAACTGATAGAATCAATCAAAGCCCCTAAACCTGCTGCAAGATACCACTTTATTTCAGTGGATATCTAGCCTTTTTTCCATGAATGTTATTTTTGACTTCTACCTAGAGATATTATTGCAATGTCAAGGAGTAATTTTTTTGTAAATTCTGACTTCTAAAAATGAATTTATAAAACAAAATACCTGTTTTTCCCAGTTCCTTATTTCCTTTGAGTGGTTATGCTTGCTTCCAGTGATTAAAAGGGAAGGAACTTAACAGGAATTTGTGGAGGGCAAATGTAATACTTTGTGATAGCTACATATCGCTATCTTGCCAATGCTGCCAGGAAATTAAAGGTAGGGAAGGCATACTTTGCAAAATATTCCTTTTGGATTAGTTGACAAATGAAGAGTTGAAAGTAGTTTTGAAGTCCTACAGAATGCCTCCTCTCATACATTACCATAGGAATAGTGAAGACTGCCTTTCATCTCTCTGTGCTTTTTGCATGGGAGGAGAGGATTGATACACAAGGGAAAGAAATGTTGCATTGACCTCACTTAACAGTGGTGTGAATCCTTATAGACTTTGTTCTGTTTACTTCGTAGAGAGAACAGTGCATCTAAGTCCAAAGGAAGAAACGTTTTGCTCTAGGTCATGATGTTTCTGTCTTTTGATCCCTGTGCAGCTCTGTAGTCTCTCACGTGATCCTGTTTGTGATTACAGGAGTTTTCCTGAATGAACTCATGCAATATTATCTTGATATGGTCTTCAGAATAGTCCTTTTACATACAGGCTCTACTACCTACCACAGTAATGCAGATGACTAATAAATTAGATTTAAGAAAATAATGATCTCTGATGTTTAAGGAACTCAGACATGGTATTTCTTGGAAACTCCATCAAATACTGAATGACTGGATCACGTATATGTTCACTCTAGAAAATTTTTAAGCATATTAGTGCAGGGGGGGAAATATCCTTTTCCTTCTTTGCAGTCTGTCCCAGACCTACAGATATCACTTGGAGCTTTCTCCTCTTTCTTGGTGCATGGCTCAAGAAATGGAATGTGGAATAGGCTGATTCTTGGGTTGGTTCAATGCAACCATGAGTTTAGTCTCTTTCAGGTCTCCTCTCAGTAGACGAATAGTTAGGCAGTGCAATCTGCCTCTTCCTTACAGTCTACAACTTATAACAGCCCTGCTGACCCGTCATGTGTTCTGGTGTGACCTTTGTATTTGGGCTTGTGCAGAGGGAGTGCTGGTCGTGCAGTTCTTCATGCCAGAAATATTTCCCATGGGGATGGACGATATTTATGGCCTTGCAGAGCAACTAGGAATTTGACTGGCTTTCTGACTTCTGTTTTATTCTGGGTCCTCAGGCTTGAAGTGAACTTCAGTTTGCAGATTTACCAGTGTTTTGAATTTCTTTGTAGTTTATTACTTGAAAAGAATCTCAGAATCTCCTGATCCTGTGCTGGTGAAAGATTGAAACGCTGCTTTCTGTCTCTCAAGCATCCTGACTCGCAGTGCTGTGCCCACATTAAGGAAACGCGCGGATAACAAGTCCTAAGACCACACATGATTTTGTATCTTCTCTTTCTCTCACTCCCATCACCCAAAATCTTTTTCAGGTTGAAGATTCTTGATGTGTTAAGTTGATCCATGTATAGAAGCTATTCAATATATTTTGATCGTTCTTGTTGACTTCTGTAACCCTTTCCCAAATCTGCTGTATTTTCAGTGGCGTGTGTATAGAAGTGAGAGGGAAGGGAATGACTAGAACTGTGCCCAGAATTCAGTATGTCAAACAATGGATGTTTTATAGCTTATTTTTCCTCTCTAAAATGTTACTTTGTACATTTTGGGCTTCCAGTTAATTCTTTTGTCCTTCTTTTCCTTTGTAACATGCGAAAATGTAATGGGTAACACATCTGGCAAAATGAGGAGGGATATTGAGGTTGTTTCTTTAGCTTTTTTCTAAATTGAAAGTTTAGCTATTCTGCCTTGAATGTATGCAGTGATGATCAGATAAAAACGTGTGTGGAAGAGCCTCCTTCAGTGTACTTTAAAATAGATGTTGTCTTGTGTCTGCAACGTATCAGCTAGGATGGGGGCTATTGTCTCTGCTAGTCTGAGCAAGTAAAACCTTCAGAGTTTCACCAGGAAAACAGAAGCTGGGTACTCTTCACAGCCATGTCACTAACTTAATATGATATTGTTCAGTTTATAAGACTTGGCTGTTTTCTACCTAAAGGCTAAGGATGGTGTTTCCAGTATGAAAGTGAAACGTAATATTATTATGGGATGAGTATGTGAACACTCAATATGTTAGAGCTTATGAGTGTCTGCTGTGAACGAGATATTTTCAGGCTGCTAATTACTATGTGAGCTGAATGATAATGCTCTCTAATGTTTAAATGTACTCTGTGAAATAATCTTTTGTAAATCTGATACAAGGGGTCTGTAAAGCGTTCCTTTTAAGAGGTGGTGAGGTTTATTTATCATGGAAAGTAGGTATTTAGAGAGAGAGTGCTTGATATTAAATTGCTAAAGCTGAAACATTTGACGATCTATTCCACTGTCTTTAAGTTTTAACATAAACATTCTAGTTAAATTCCCTGCTATCCTTTCCAAAAATGGAAGTCAAACACATTTTTCTGAAAGATCCCTCATAACAGAGGGACTTGCATGCTCAAAATACTAAATATTTCTTTTGCCATCACAAATCCTGAAACTGTGTGTGTTGCTGTAGAGCTGACCTGAAAATGAGCAGCTGTGAATCCTTTTCTCTTTTTTGCCTGTCTCTGAGGCAGTAAAGTATTTTTGATTAGGCTGATGTGTTCGTCTCAATCTTTGTAACTATTACGACCATACTTTTTAAATACTTGCTATTGTTTCACCACAATGGTGAGATTCAGCTGGTACATTAAGATTCAGCTGGTACATAGAGTTGTACTCTAGTTTTTCCTCTGCTGTTCAGTAATTGGAGTGCTCTACAGTCAGAAAAATAAATGACTGGTGTGATTAAGACACATTTCTGTTTTGATTATTTTGTGTACACAGAGAAAAAATATATATATATTTTTTAAGATGTAGGAGATAAAAAGAAAAAATAAAATATGTACTGGAGGAGTAGAATTTTCTTCATTTAAGTATGAACAATGCTTCTAATGTAACACCTCTCTTCTGTCATACTTATGAATGTAAGGAAATCATAAGATACCTGAATTTAAAGCTTCAAATAAACTAGTAGGACTCTAAGTGCCTTATCTCATGGAATGTTTAAAAAGTTTGACTAATATATACAAAGAGCATGGGAAAAACTAGGTCTTATAAAAGACCTGTAGAAAACTTTTATGGTCCCCACAGAAGGGAAAATTTTATGGTCCACCACAGAAGGGATATACTCCACAGCTGAAGGAACTTTAGTCTAGTTAGTAGACAGTCTGTTGCAAAAATATCAAACGATGGAATAATGAAATGTAATTAGTAAGCGTTGGACACTTTTCCCAGAAGCCATATGGGCCTTAATGTGTAAGGTGATATATAGACCTCACATAAGATTTTGTGGTATATACTTTTTTTTTTTTTTTTGCCTTTGCAAAGAAAGCCTCAACTAGCAGATTGTCATCATGCATCCATTGTGTTCGCTTACTCTTTAACCTTCCTTGATGAGTTGAAATGCCTTGCTTTTTGAATAGAAGGCTGTAGAGTTCTGTACGACTAAGGAAAAAGATTTTTTTTTTTCCTGTGAGTGTGTGTACATTCTAAACTGTTATTGAGACTGATGGACTTGAATTAAAACATACAAGTTGATTAGAGAAATAAATGGCTGTATATTAGGAACCTGCACTGGAAATAAAATATTTGAAATGTGCACATTTATTCATATGGTAATAACAGGCCCTTTTAGACACAAGGGCTGAATAGAATGATCCAGGCTTCAACCTTTCTGTAGTTGCTGTAGCAAGTACATGACCTGATAGTAATTAATTTGAACATCTATCAGTTACCTGGCCAGGTAGGCCCTGTAGCACTTCAAAGAAATATGTTTGTTGAATTTATCCAACTTGTCCCCAAAGCAGATATGTTCTTCAAATATTCTCACTTGAAGGGATTTAATGATTTGACTAGTAGCCTGACAATGAAATAATCTATTGTGCACTTCTTTTAGAAACAAAGAAAAAAGCATGATCCATTTTTCACTGAAATACTTTCTCTCACAGAGCAGACTAAACTAGGTAGGATTTTCCCCCCCACCCCTTCCTCCCAGTAGTGGGCAATATTAAAGAAAAATGGCGGGGGGAGGGGGGGGAGGATTTAGCACTGAACACTTGCACATTTTTTTCTTTGTATTCTGAGTAAAACTTGCTGATATGAAGTGTTTTAAGTTGCTGTGAGAGGTTTGGACAACAGTATCAAAGGATGACGGTTATCCTTGAAAGTTGGATGGGAGACTGTTGCTAATCAACAATATTTTATTACATAAAGATTTAAACCAGGTTGTATTTATGACAGGAGTCTGGCCTATAAAAAGAAACAGATATATGCTGCTCACACTGCATTATGTTACTTTTCATCTTAGGAAATAGCTAGTTAATTACTGGTGAAATTTAAACAGTACTTCAAAAATACTCTATGGAAATAAGGCAACAGGCATATTTAAAGATGACTACTAAGGTTATCCATAGAACGGATACTGAGATATCCTCCGGTCATGATAAGGTCACTGCTGTGCTGAATACCAAGCATTTATGATGACAAAGCTCTCCTTTGCCTCAGCAGTGCAGGACCCAGCTCTTGAAGATCTAAGTGATTGGTAATACAGTAATCTGCTTTACAAAAAGCCCTGAGAGAGAGTTAGATATATCTATATCTAAATATATATATATATATTTAATAATGACAGAATTTCAAATGGACTAGAGTTTGACTTGCTTCTTAGGAACTGGCAGAAGCTGAATCCTAGATGCTGCTCATACTGCTTAAATCCTTGTATATGTAGGTAATGTTAGACCTTTTAATTTGTTCATGATTTTTAGTCTTTTGCAGCTCTGCTGTAAAACAGTCCTTCTAGTTAGAAATGATCTGTGACATACAAAACTGGGGAAGAAAGATGTACAAAATAGAGTTTAAATAAGATTGTATCATTAATTTCTTTCTTTTTTTTTTTTTTCCTAATGTTTCAGATTTTTCTTCTTGCCTGTCCTCCGTGCCGGGTTGCAATGATTCTTCTCAGGTAATGCCTTGTCCTTGCTACATTTCTGTCTACTTGCATGATGTGCTTTAGAAGTTGATCATGGCTTAAGTCATAAAATATTAAGATATGCATCCATCCCTTAGTTAGAAAGACATACTGGTTGGACTGAAAGATGAGACCTTGAAAAGGATCATGGCTTCAATTGTGGGTGCTGAGTCCACTTACCCTTGTTTCTTTTGTACTGGTGGTGGCTTTGGTCTCACTAACAACATCCATTAGTTGATGAGAGCACAGGTGTCCTTCTGCAGATTAACCTATGGGCTTGTTTAATTTATGTCATGTGCCTTGTACTTTCTGATTATCTTCACTAAAAACTAGTAGCTGATCTTCATGGAAGGCCATATGTACAGTATGGGTCTATTTTTTAAAATGCGGAGATAAGTTAAATAGTTAAAGCAAATTCTTACTGATTTGGCTATTTCTCAAATGTGTGCAATCTTTTCTATAATATTGCTTATCGTTACTAATTTTAGGAAGTGGTCTAATGGACTAGTGCAGTAGAGTCCAGTAAACAGCCCATACTTTTAACAGGTTTGTGCCTATAGGGTCTTAGAGTTCTTGTTCTCAAAGGCGCTCTCTCACGTGCATTGCATGATAGGGGTACCACTAGTCATGTTGTGGGGAGGGTCATGGGACTTCCCAGACAGAATGATAATCAGGAATGGCTGTAGTTGCCACCATGACAGTTCACTCGTCTCTTTCTTGTCTTGGTCTAGGCAGTGCCTGGAAAATATGATGCTGGGGGCATGCCTCATGAATTGTTTTGGAGGTGCTACTGTCTGGCTGCAACTTTTCCCTGCTGCTCCTTATTTGGGCAGGGAGTAGGCTGAATACAGAGATACAGTACTAGTGCCTCTTCATCTCAGAGAGCGTGCAAAGTAAGTCTGGTGTCTAGGAAATCCTGGAGTTACTATGCATTTGCAAAGGCCTGGTTGCAGGGCAGAGGCTGCAGTATTTGTTCTTCTTCAGAATGAGCCTTTCTGTTTTCTGAGGTCCTGACGTATAAATGACATTTGAAGAACTGTTTTGGAATTGTAATACCTTTTTTCTTTTCTTCCCCCCCCCCTCAAGTTACTTACAAACTTTGTAATTTTTAATAGAGTTTATGACAGGCAGTGGTTGTATAATGAATTTTATGCCTTACTTTATCTCTTATATAAAGTAAACTTAAACAGTTCTGACCTTACTTCTGTGTGCACCTGATGCAACAGTGGTTCAGGGAGAGAGGACTGAAAGCTGTACGAAATACAGCACTGTAAGTTAAATACTACTTTCTTTCCCTGTTCTTCTCTTGGGATTCACTGTTGCATCTTGACAAATATAATTCTTCTTTTATTTAAGTGACTCAAAAATCAGACTTCTTCCAAATTCCTGAAGCTTTAGTTTGATGTCACGTACGTTTATGGAGTTGGATGGAAGTAAAAACTTCATCAAATATCTATTTTAAGCTCTGAAAGCAAAATGAACAGCACAATTTCAACCATTTAGCAGCCTGGACCATGAACAGGATTAATATGAACAGGCAGTCCAAACCTTCTAGGAATCCAAAGTTCATTATAGAAAGCAGTCCTACTTCAGGAAATTATTTAAATGTTTATTTAAAGAGAGTTTTTATCCTGGTTATTGCAGTTAACAGTGGCTTTATTCAAATTCAAGCCAGCAGAATTTTCTCAAATCTCTTGCTACCGTTTATGAAAGACATACTACATAAAATACTACATAACTATACATAACATATACATATGACATACTACATAAAAAAATTTGCATTTCATTTCCAATCTGTGAAAATAATGTCTCATCTCTCTTCTAAGGTTACAGATGCATATGTTAAATGGGGCCCTCTTGGCATTGCTGTTTCCTGTTGTTAACACGCGTCTGGTGAGTGTACTATACCTTTCCTTCTCTTGTGTGTGTTTCTACAACGCTTTCTCTAGAAACGTGCTTGACCCTTGCTTGAGCTGTCTTTAGAGGTGGCTAAATGACACAGATTTGGTTTAGGAGGTATACTTCTAAAATACTAAGCAAGTTCTGACAGTTAAAATTTCTTGCTGCATGTAAATTCACTGGCCATGGAAAACTTCTTTATTCCCATATCTTTGTTTCTGCAAATATTTCCTCCCTCTTAATTAAATTCAGCAGGATACATACTGTTTGCATAATGAATCTGAGTGATCTATAAATACCTGCTGGATTTGTGTATTGAAGAGATATCTAAGACACTGAGAAAACGATGGGATGAGAGTGTTTCACTCAAAGCAGGTAAGTTAGCTCTTTTGCTAAGATCTTTCTGAAGTACTAGATTATCACTGAGTTGCTTCTTTTACTATGAAGAACTTGCCACTTTGAATATGGTAGTCAGATTACTAACACTTGCAAGTAGCTGCCTTTCTTCATCCCAGTCCTTTTTGTAAAGCTATCTAAAAGGTGTTTCTTCTACATTGCTGGAGCAAACAAACTGCTTTCTGAAATGCAATTTTTTCTTTGTAAGTATTTTGACGGTGTTTGAGACAACGGTATTGAATGCCTGAAACTGAAGAACTAGTTTCTTTTCAAGCAGGTGCATGTAAAACTATAAATAAAATTTAAGTGTAAAAAGAAGGTTAGGCTGTAGAATGGCTAAGTTGTGAGATGGAGCTGTCAAGCGTGACTTCTTTTGGAGGTCGGTTGCTACACTGCCCTACCTTTTGTCCTTGTGTTTTACAGGGTAAATTGATTATGGGGGAAAAAAAGTTAATGAAAAAAAGTAGTTTATATCTTTCACATGATTAGGTTAATTCAAAAGTCTAAGCTCTTTTGTAGGGTGGCAGCAGTGCATTCAGGAATGTAGCCGTGGCATCGTATCGTAACCAGGGTAGGTTTAATCTAGGAAACTTTGGCAAGCAAGACCAGTGAAGATGTGGCAATGCAGTTTGTGTAGGCTGCTAATACAAGGGCATATTCAGGGTTCGAGTTGTATAGTTGGTGCTGAAATCTCTGCTGCCAAAGTTTTGATATTATTGGTACTGAAGCAGGCTAGATTGTTAGTAGATGTATGCCTGTCAGCATCATTTAAGCCTTTGAATATGCTATAGATATGGTCTTTTATTTCAGCCTGGTGGGAGCTATTAGTCCTACAGATGATAGTTTGAATTAGATTTTTTGCTTCAAGTTATTTACCTCAATCAATAAGCTTTTTTCCTGAGTGAAGTCACATAACAGCCCTCCTACGATCAAAGTGAATGCTAAGTAAATATATTTGGTTTTAGGAAAATTCACAGTCCACTTTACCAGCCTGTAAATTCCTGGTACAGGTCACTAGAATGGATCCAAAATACTAGTCTTGGAATTTTTTGTGATTGTGCTTATAAATCCATGTGGAGAGTTAATAACGTGGAGAGTGGAAGTGTGGAACAAAGTTCTTTGTCGGTTCCACCTTGATCTTTAAACTGACAGTGAACATGATGGCTTTGAAAGCAGCTTCAAGGAAAGCATGTGGCCCATGGTTAAAATGCTGTAGTGGGAGACTAAAACAACTAGAAATGGGTACACATGAGTATGGGAGATTCCTCAGGCCTGGAAAATGCCCAGTGTTGTTGGTGTCTGTCACCTGCTCTCCCCCCAAATTAGGCACAGCAGGGTTTCTTCCTCCAAGTTTTCAAAACTGCCACAAAATTCCTGTCTTCTGGAAGAAAAATTAGCCTGTTGGTGTCCTTAGTAATACTCAAACCTATCAAGAATTAATGCTAAGAAAAGTTGTCCTGAATCTGAGCCGGATAAAATATTTCTAAGGATTATTTTTAAGAGCTGTTAATGCATGCACATATGGGTACGTATGTATGTATGTACACATGCTTGCTCATTTTTTTTCAAGTAAAGATACCTTTGACTTCTTTGCAAGAATTTTTTTTGTTGCAGTTATTTAAATGTTTCTTCTAAGATAGTGTTCACTCTTAACTTTACCTGCTTACATATATATGGTGTCTGGATAAAATGTTCATATCTGTATCTGTATAGCATATGAATTAATTATATTATTAGCAAGATTATTACTTATCTATATTACTGGAGTCTGAAGTTGCCATTGCAGATCTTACAAGTGGTTGTCCATTTGCAAATCTTGACAGTCTTAGTAGGATTAAGTATAAAAATCTGCTTCCATATTGAATTTTATGGATGATATGTTGATTGGCCACACTGGTAGCTAGGAGACCTGAAAACTGAAGATTTTATTATGGATTTGTACATGGTCTCTTCCTTCCCTTCTTTAAGACTATGAAACTTTGCACTGAGACAGGATTTAGTTACCAGAGAAAGGATATTAATGGCGTTCATCTGTAGGCTTTTGCACGTTAGAAATAATCTTCCATACAGCATAAGACACACATGCACAGAAGGCTTGATCATCATTCTCAGATTTCAGTGTATTCAGTAGCGTAAGCCTAGAGTTTCTTCAAGATTTAGGTTGTCCTTCCTAATCTGGTAACTACACATATTCTTTTTCATACTAGAAATGCTTATTTTCAGTTTGCAATTGTTTTTCCTAAAACTAGTTACTGCTGAATAGAAAGGGCATTAAATGAAAAATTCAAATATGATTTCTTGATAATCGAATACTTCTCATTTCATATTTCAAATTAGGTAGCTTTCTGATTTCTATCGGATTTTTAGGAGTAACCTTTTAAGGTTAAAATACTAATGTTGAAATGTTTTAATAAATCATTAGCTTGTATTTTCTCTGATATTATAGTAGATCTCATTTATATTTGGGCAGTAGTGATTGAACAGGAAAAATACAGACTACTTATATAAAATTCTGCCCTTAACTAGAGGTAGAGGAGCCAAAGGACTATGTCCAAGAGAAAATATTTTTGGAATAAATACAGCTCTAAGATATTTTTGGCTTAACAGCTGCTTGCTAGGCCGGTCTCTTTTCTGTGTGTCTTCTGGCACAAGATAATATGGGTGATGTTTTATAGCACTGCAGCTTTGGCCCAAATTATCTCTTGGTAGACACGCATTCTGCTCTATAACTGTCATTGCAATTGTCTACAATGACATTTTCCTGAAAGCACTGAATAACTCTTAACACTTAGTAGGAAGTTCAAAAAAAAGTGCAGTGAATTTGTCCATGCTCTCTGCTCCTCTGCTCTGATTTGTAATGCCTTCCTGAAAAGCTTTTGACTCAGTCAGGAATGGTCATCATTTTATGCCTCAACTTTTTATTTCAGTTTTGTGATATTTTAAGACATATATTTTACTGTATACATGGTTGATATAAAAAATTTGTATAGCTAGTTACATCTGTAAAGAGTTGTAATAGATAGCGTCTGGCAGAAAGTAAGAGCATGAGAAGCTGGACACCTGACCCAACTACTCATTTAAAAGTGGGGGAGGGAGATCATGCTTATGGGCAGGTAGGTGGGAGAGAGTTCTGAGATCAGTGAGATCAAGGAAACAGGAGACTGTTGCTTCCCATCACCTTGAGAGATTGTACCAAACTGACATCTTCTATCTTGGACTCAGTTCTACAGATGCCTGATTGTGTCCCTAAAGTCATTACATGTAAGCTGGTTTGTACGATCAGATTGAGTGACCAGGAGACTGGGATGCCTTTTTATGAGATACAATAAACATCAAATCTAGCACTGGTCAAATAAGGAAAACACTAATAAAAGTTAAAATAAACGCATACCGTTGAGCTCAGCAGTGCATTGAACAACTGCATTTTCCTAACTTTCTTGGTCAGCTTCATCCTCTGTAGTGACAGGCCAAGAAAAAAATTCCTTCTCAAGTTAGCAGCGTTTGGGTATGTCATGAGTTGGAATCCTGGGGGTTTGCTCTAGCTGGATTTTCTGACATTTGTATACTAGTAAAAATATAGTTGTTCTTGTTTTGTTATGTTTCTGATCCCCTCCATCCCTGTAGCAAGGTGTTATTCCTAGTCCTGTGTTCCACCATGTCTTAACTCTACTAATCTTCAGCACAAACAGATTCTCTTTATAAATCTCATGACTGTGCTTGTGCATGCTAACGCTTCCCTTTGGTAGCAGATGCAGATTCTGATTCTCTCCCTCTGTGTATATATGCCCACCCTCATAGGATTAATTGAAAATGAGAACTAGATAAAACTGGATAGAACTGATCAATTAATGCTACCTTAAGGGATTATATTATAATTCTCTCTACTGACTGGATTGTGTAGACGATGGCAGATGCCTACTTGAAATTGAGATTAGGGTTTTTTGGGTGGGGGGGATGACACTCGTCAATATGTATTTGTATCAGTTACAGACAAGCAGGTGTATGGCAGGAAATCTGAATGCAACAAGCTGCCCCTAAAATATCAGAAAAGGAATTGTTGCAAATAAAATCTGGGGAAACTGGTTGAGACCTTAGCACAGATGTCACACGGATGGGTGCCTGATACTTAGCTACAGCCCTGTTACTCACTTATTTTAAGTGGCTTTGCTGTTGACATTAATGCCAACATTAGCATATCTTTATTTTTGCCTCACTCAGGTATGTGGGAATCCCTTATCTGATCTATGCCAGGTGGACAAACTGGTGCCTGAGCTGTAAATTGGCTGAATAGTGTAACAGTAACTTGAGCCCTGGTCAACTTCTTGGCTACTTGCCAGTTTGGATGTCTGCTTGAGAAATGAGTCCTAGCAGGACTGGAAATAATCTGTTTTCTGAAGGCCACTTGTGTTTTTGTTTTGGATTTTTTTTTTCTTTTTAAAGACTTCCACGTCTGTCCTTAGACCATTCTCCTAAACTTCTCTGGCAGCTGTCTCTCCTCTGCCAAGTAAGTTATTTGCTATCCTGAGTATGTTGAGAAGTAACCAACATCTGTTACATGGGCCTAGTAGCTGTTTGCCCCATGATTTCTGCATTGTACAGCTACACACACACACACACACACACACACACAGCCCCTATCTCCCATTTCCCATATACTGTGGTTTGCTTTTCAGGTTAAATTAAAAAATCTGCTTGTGGTTTATTTGTGGATTACTGACCCTGTCTAGGAAACTAGTCCTTAATTATAAGTTATGAATCTGGGTTACTGACTGTGTCTAGGAAAGCTACTGGTACAGAATGCCAGTTATGTTTCCTGCAGACACCTAGCCTTCCTGCTGGGTGTGCTATAGAAAAGGGCAGAGTTGAATGACTTTTGTCCCTTTTTCTGTCATATCCTGCAGTCTTTGTAGGGGATGGTGGAGGGAGAGTTCTTGCACAACATGGTGCTTGTGCTGTTGTTGCAAATATAAAACCAAGGAATAAATAATTAACAGAGGGAGGAGTACTGCTTTCAGAAAATAGAGCAAAGTAGCAACCTCCTATTCCACTGAAAACCAACTGCTGAGTTGAAGTGGGTTTACACTAGTTGCCACACTTTGCAGGGCAGGGAGGAACTCGCATCTAAATATCAGCACTTCGAATAGAGTTCAGCCCAGAAGCCTATAGTTTTGAAGAGCTTTTTCTAAATCTTAGTGCAGTCAATGGAAAGACCTAATTGTTTCCTTAGGGCAATAGCTGGTTTAAGTTAGGGCATCCGTTACGTGCTCAGAGGACTGCTGTTGATGGCTGTGACTTTTCTTGCTCAGATAAAAGACAGAGGCGAGTTCTAATCCTTCATCACATAGTTTCTCTTTTCTGCAGTCTCACAAGCAGTAGAAGTGGCTGCTAAGAGTTTAGCTAGACCACTGAACGTAACTTACCTGTTCCTGGGATGAAAACTTACTGCCTGCTCACTATTTATTCTTGGTACGTCTCCAGTGAGCCCTTAGCAAGTCTCCTGGGAATGTGGCACTTTTGAATCTGCACCATACTGGGCTGATGTGGGGGCAAGCAGCAGATGTGGCTACTTTGAGCTGAACTCTTCCTGGAAAAACAAAACACCATATATATATCTTCTAACCAAATTTCATCAGAAAATGTAAAAACTGAATAGTCTGAATGTTTATTTCAAAATATGCTAACATAGTACTCTGGATTTTGTATGCCTGTTTGAAGAATTGTGTATGTCAGTATTAGGTTGTGTTTTGAACATGGCACGATTTTATACCAATGTTAAAACCAGTGACTGGACAATGAACAGATTTTTCTTCGAGTAGGAACCTTTAAAGGAAAAGAACCTATTATCTTGAGTAACAGGGCAGCCTGTACTCTGTGTTCATTTAGACTGTTAAGAGCCTAGAATATGAGTTAGTAGAAGAAATGGATAATTTGTCATTTTGTCTTGTACCTTTATTTGTTTTAATGCCCTGAGAAGGGAAACAAGGTGAAATGCAGGAAGAGTGATGCTAGCAGCCTGCAAGGGAGAGAGGAGTTTAGGGCAAACAGTCAGCAAACAGATTGAAAATTAATATACAGAGTTCAGAGTGGTCCATCTTGGTAATGAACATTCAATGTTTCTGACTGTGGGGACAGGTGTGGATAAAGAAATACACCATCAAGACATTGGTCTGTTACTAGGGAATTCCTTGTTGCTCTTGAGAGTGGCTGCTGTGTTCCACCAAAGGCATCTGATGGGAGAAGACACGTCTGTTGGGGCCTGTGGCAAGGGTCTACTTTAGTTTGTTGGAGTCTGGATTTAGATCCTCATGGCCTTTGCAGCTGCATACCATCAAATGAATTGATGGTGAATTAACTCAGGAGGCAGTATTCTGAGCTCCTTTGTGTTCTGTGAATAAGTGTTGCTTTGATTTTTGGATATCTCAAACTTGATCACATTCTAAACTGCTGATTTGTTTTCATGAAGAGGTTTTTAAAATCCTGGATTGATGGGTGATCCTTTCTATGTTGTCTCCACTTGCAAATTCTTGTTGCACATTCAAGATACCCATCTGCTATCTGTGAATGAGTGTTTATTGATAAAACAATTTACACACCAGACCTTTAGAGCCGGATGAGTCAGTTGTTCTGTACCACTTTACAGTTAATCTTTTGTGTTTGTTCTTTTCTCTTTATTGTAGCCTGGCTGTACAGCTTGAGTGCCTGGCTGTACAGAGAAGTCTGCGTTGTCAGTTCCATACCAGGAAGTGCACTTGCATAATTAGCCAGGCTTCAGAACAATCAATCTTTCACAGCAAAAAAATGTTATTTTGTTTTACACAAAAAGTTACTGTCCACACTACTGCGGCAAAATAACTGTTACTCTGTTCTCAGAAGTGTCCTGAGTGTGATGTTTGTGTAACTGACCCTCACAACTCGGCGAGTGCAGAAGCCCTTATGAAACCACAGGATCCTAGAGAAGGCTCCTTGGCAGGGACTGAGTGCCTCGTGTTGTATTGTTTCTATTAGGAGCTATTGTTTCTGAAGTGTGCGTATTCCAGCTGGGAGAGGTACAGGGATTTTTTTCCATTACTAAAGCTGCGTTAGCCTCTTTTCAAATCTTCTTGTTTGATTTCCTTATTTTGCCCTAGGTGTCTTTCAACAGGTAATACAGGAGACAAAAGAAAGATTAATATTGAAGAAACTTCAGAATTTCTGTGAAGTTCTTGCTTTTGCATACTATTATCTTGGTTGGTTTTATGTTTTGATACAGAATACTGGGAGCAAATTAACCCAACAGCTTGTATGGAAGATCCTTTAGCTTACTCTCCCAAGAGCTGGCTGAACATGTTGGAGTTTGCGATCAGGACACTGATAGTGTTTAAAGTATTCAGCTGGGGGATGCCAGGACTAATGGAATCCAGCTGTTGGGTTTAACAGCTTTTACATTCAAAATTGGATTTAAAAAAATTGTAGACTTTAAAACATCACTGTAGTATTTACCTGCTCTTTATTGACTTATTTAGGAAGAAAATTGAACTGTTTCAATCTCTGACTTCTGCTGATGCAGATTTTTTTGGGGGGGTGGGGGGTTGGTTTTTTGTTTTTTTTTTTTTTTTTGAACAGACAAGCCATGATAGTAATACTTGCATCCGGAGTCACTTTAGCATTTTAGCATTTAAAATGAGCCTGCATTTAAACCAAAGCTAATGATTTGGCTTTGCATTATTCCTGTGAGATTTCAGACTCAAGTAAGGGTACTGTCCAATTTTCACATCTGAAATATATTAGAAAAGTATGTCTTTTCAGCCTTTTAAGTGAACTGCAACAACAACTTGGATTCTGAAGTTTGAATTTGAAATTTTCCTGCCATTGTTCAATTTTAAATGTGTTATGGTCTAGTTTGAGCCTTTTTTTTTTTTTTTTTTGTAACAAATGGATGTAGACAAAAACACTTACAGGAGATGGGAATAACTTTCAGGTATAGTGTATTACTTTTTCTAACTCGTACAGAGCTAGAATTAGAATTAGTTGGGCTCTGGTTCAGGTTAATTTTAGAACAGTATTATTTTAGCACAGTCTGTCTGACCTCTCCTGTGAGAGGAAACATGAATTCAACTAAACAGACAAATGTCTAACAGTAATTTCTCAAAAGTTGTTAGTGGTAAATCAGGTATTGCTCATCTGCTAACAGGTAACTTGTTTATATGCATTCTTCTGCAGCTTGAAGATTGACTGGTATTCATCTATTTTGAATTTTATTGGTTTTAAGAGAAGCGCAGTAGTTTTGCACATGTGTGCAGTTTGCTAAATCAGGTCTTTTGAAAATTTTTGCACAGGCTCTCCCAGCAATAACTTATTTTTCATTACAATGATTTTAAAATACCTGCTTTATAGCCTTCTATCACTTGCAAGCTAGCAGTTAACTTTTTTTGTAAATAGGCTGCTGCCATGTGGGGGGTGTTTGATTACTTTGCTTTTTTGCATTGTTGTTGGTAATTTATGCTAACTAGGAAAAGGAAGAGAGCAAGCTTATGTTATCTTATGTTATTCCTCCTTTATTGTGCCTCTGGCTAATTTTGCGAATTCTCTGCTAGAAGCACTGTATTGTGTTAGCGGCAAGGAGGATGGGACGGGTACAGATAGCTGCGTTTTCAAAGCACTGACCATTAATGTCTGTCATCACTTTGTTAATATACACAGTGACAGAAGAACTTAAATGAAGGGATTCTTGTGGGGCATGAGGAGCAGTTTTCCTTCTTAAAAATGGTTCCTTGTGACTCAGGTGTTAATAATGAAAAATATTTACAAATATTTTCCTTATTCCTCAGCTCCCATTTGAAATGGAAATTTACTACATCCAGCATGTGATGCTCTGTGTTGTGCCCATCTATCTGCTGCGGAAAGGCGGTAGGTTGGCACTTTGCCCTTTGTATGTTGAATTCGTCCCACCCAATGGAACAAGATGTGCCTAATGGCTACCACAAATTTTGCTCTTTTTCTTAAAGTATATATTACTCTTTTGTATGTTGTTACTTAATAGCTTCTGGTGATATGTTGGAGTTCCATCCTGGATAACAGCATCAGGCCCTGAATTAGGGGAACAAAAAGATGGTCTTTTGCCCAAAGGCTTATGTTGTTTTCAAGACTTTTGCCTTCTTGGATGTTTCTTGGGAAGTACTGCACCTTAAACTGAGCTGAAAAGATCTCTTTTTATCATTAGATCCCAGGTAAATATTAATCAGCTAGTTAGATAATTTCTTGGAATTCTGAAGCTCTAATGAATTGTAGTGGTGCACATTAGTAAAATAGGCTAGCTTGCTTGTTGTCTGCTCAAACAGGATTACTATCTTGCATTCACTTTACTGCACTGTTGCAGTAAGTGTGGGAATCCTAAACCATTGCGCCGACAGGGGGTTTTCTAATCATCACCCCGAGAAGGTAATGTAGAACGTATTCCTCAAGCGCGATGCTTTGTCCCCCTCTAGTGTTGATGTGCCCTCAGCCGCATTGTCCAGCAGAGCTGCATTGTTTCATTTAGGAAACAGAAGCTCATAATGTATGGTCTGGATGTTCAGTAGCTTCAATTGACAACCTAGGGATGTGATGCCAAGCAGTGGGATACAATTTAGCACATGCTCAGAACAAACTCAGCCTGTTTCATTCTGGTGAATCTCTTGTGTTTTACAGCAGCAGCCACCACTTATAATCCTTTGCGCTTACTATACTATAAGTTTGTAACCTTCTTTTTGTTCTTGACTATTGAGTGAAGTGAAGTAAAAAATGATCCAAAGAAAAAGTGAAGTACAGTAATTCAGAGATCATTCTGTTTGTCTCTTGTTAGTGAAATATGCCAGCCACATATTTGTGCTGTGAGCAAATGGTATCATTCCACAATGGTATGGAATAAGAGTTAATATGTGGCTACTCCTTAGCAGTAGAGTTCAGGTGATAATCCTTCTTACAGTTTGAGATCTCCAGCATATGGAGCAATCTGATGTGTGAACAGATGTACCTGAAGTTCCAGGAATATCCTTTATGCTTAGTCAGAGGCCTCTGTATCAGTGTCACTTCAGTGTCAAACAGCGTCGTTGTATGGTTCAGACATATTAGACTGCAGGGGGAGCTAAGTCTCCAGCATCCTCTTTGTTAAGATGGGTGTGCAAAATTCACAATTCAAATCCAGGTTGTCCACACTGTGGAGAGAGTAAAGTGATTTGGTTGTATTTTGGGCAGGGGAAAAAAATAAATCTCCGCTTGCAATCAAAAGAAGAGTAATTTTCTACTACCTTATGCTTAGATGGAAATACAAAAGAGTATTAGTTTCTGTTAAATTCTGTAAAGATTTTCACAAGCCTATTTTTTGAGAAGTTTGAATAAAAATAAATAATTAGTAAGGACACTAGAACTAGCGCAAGACTTCATGGGGGAAAAAGTATAAAAGAAATGTAGTCTCTGTTCCTTGTTGATCTTTAGATTTTAAAGCCACACTTCCATTGCCTAGATGACAGAATTAACTATTTGACTTGTCCAAGGTCACGTGAGTTCTTATTGCAGAAGCAGATGATGAACCCAAATCTCCTGAATCCATATTAAGTCCTTCCCAACAGCGCTACTGAAATAATAAAGTTTAAACTGAAATATCCATTACCATGCTATTTCAACACAAGAGCAAATATACAGCCTACTTGGATGCCCCTGATCTGGAATGGTCTCAACTGTCTGGGGCATGAGCGTTTCTGAGAATGAGATTAGTGCCAGACTGGCAGTCGGATTAAATTTTTTTGAATGTGCTTAGCATACCGTATAAGAACTGCCTGTGATTCTTAGTGAATAGAGAGATGGCGAAGCTCACCGCTACATATCGAAATTGATTTCCCATGTGAGCAGCAAATAGCTTGTGACAAACCCACCGCAGGCCGTTCAAACAACCTCTCAGTTGGATCTCAGTTTTCCTTTTTGTATGCCGTTGTTAACAGACTGTGTGCTAAGGAAAGTAGATCACCCTGGCCTGTTAAACAGTCATCTGTTGAATAGCACTGTTGCAGAGAGGTAGAATCTGTAGCGATTATTTATCTAATGAGAAATGTTCACAAAATATCCCAGATATGAATTTAAAATTAGTATCCCAAAACACATGTGGGAATCCAGATCGCTCTGAAATGTTTCTGTGCGGAGGTCGTTGTTTCCTTTTTGTCCCTCGATGTCTGGATAATGACACTACTGAATATCATACTATTGTTTTCAGGATTGTGAAGTCTAGCAAGCGAGGGGGATTTTCTATTATTTGGTGAGATCAGAAGTCTGTGGAGTGTGAGAGTAACTATTTTTTTTTTAATTTTGCAAGAAAAAAAAGAGGATGTAGTAGTGCAAAATTCTTAGCTGGAAGAACCTGAACAGCTCTCCTAAGTGTCTGCTGAAACATGATTCTCTGACTAGATTGTTCGAGCTGGATACGAGAAACATGGGTTCAAAGCCAAACTATGCCATTGCTCTGCTTTGTAATCTTGGGCAATTTACTTAATCTCTTAAAGACTGCCTTCTTCCTCCAAGCCTGTTTCATAGCTAGGACCACTTGTCTATTTTAGAGTTTTACACGTTGCCTAGTGAAACAATGTAGGCCCCTAAGTTGTCCCCCAAATATCAAGGTCTCTGAATCCTAGCTTTTCTGAATGTTTACCTCTTTAGTCTAGTACCATCTGTTCTCAGGCTTTATAGAATACTTCTGAAATAACATAAGTAAATGTCAGCCAGGTGAGTTCATGTGAAAACAAATATGGTATAGCACTACTCTGCCAGTTCCTGGGAGCTGTTTTAGATAGCTTAACTTATTTAAGTATTATTTTGTATATTGCATCTAGGTTAAAAATGCACCTAAAACTGCAAAGACAACACTAAAAACTTTGCAAGTCAAATGACATTTTCTTTACAGCTGGGGAGGCAGCACAAAAGTTTATGTATAGCTTGACCAGGTCACTTAAAGTTGGTACTTTGGTGATAGAGCTGTGGTCGCTTAAGCTCTGACACCAAAGCTACTTGCTTCCTCTCTCACTATCTATAATGAAAAACCATACGTCAGGTGGTATCATGTATCTGCCATCTTACCGACGTTTTCAGGTAGCAGAGTTTAATTAATATCATTGCTATTTAAGTAAAGCTTTCTGTACTGGTTTGTAAACAGGATACCCCCCAGCTCTTAGATCATACTTGCTAAGTATGTTAGAAGTATTAGACGAGTCTGAATTTTCTTCCTTTAACTACAGAGGACTCCGTTATTCATATCAAGTTCACTTTTAACTTTGGATTTTGCTTGTAGTTCAGACACTTCCTCTGACCTTCATCCGCCCACTGGAAAAGAACTCTTCTAAGCTGCCTTACGCTTTCAAAGTAGCTTCCCTGCTCCTCTTTGTCATGGCTGCATCAAATCACAGGTTGCTTACTAACACATGGTATGCAATTGTATTTTGGGTAAAATTACAATAATGTTGTTGTTTATTAAAGTCACAGTGAGAGCGATTGATATATGGGGTGCATACGTGTGCTGTCATTCAAGTATACAACCAACTTCTTGCTCTTTCCTGACTAGGAATGGAGCCGCTATGTTATTTTCAGTGGACAACGGATAGCTCTACTGCTTTAGAATGTAAAGTGTAGGTAATTTTGGGAAGAATATTGTAACTTTCAGAAATTTCTCTTTAAATTACATTGATTTTGCTGTAGCTACCTGGCATGACAGCCAAAATTACAGAAAAATAAATGCAGGAAAGGATTGTAAAAGGGCAATAAAGATGGAGAAAGCAGTCCTCTGGTGGTTTTAAAACAGAGAGCATGCATGACTGAATGGTGGTGTGGTGAAGCAGGGAAAAGGAGTTATTTGCCTTTTTCTTCATAAGATACCGTACATAGGCGTACTCATACCAGCTTTAGTGTAGTGAGTAGTCATAGCTACCTACACATGTGCATAGTTATTCTCAGTCCCCAGTAGACTTGTACAGCCTATGCTGAAGTCTATTGAATCTTTATGGTTATTGCTGAATGTGCTAGCTAGTGAAGGGTAATATGAATATGCCCGTCTCTGCTACAAGGCATCCTTTGAGTAATGAATATTCGTGTCAACATTTGATAATATCTAACAGGGCAGAGAGCAGGCAAAGGCAGATAAAAATGACAGTGTATTTTTATAGTTGTCTGAAAGTCTACAACTTTTTACAGAGTCTGAACAGCATGACAGTGTGCATCTTTTGTGTGTGTGTGTCCCTAGGTTATTAAAGTCATAAGGAAAGTAATATTTTCCCCACATCTTATTAACGTGTCTGTTAGTAAGACTGACAACTCTGTAAGCTGTTTCTGTTCTCGCTATATGTGTGACTATTCTAAAAATAGTCTTGCATCTGAAGGTACTTTTATTAGAGTATTCTTACTTCTTTGGTAAACTCTAGATCATGTGACATTGTGTTTTTTTCACTAAATCGCCAAAACTCATTTTCAGGAGGAGAGGCCCAAAATACTGTGGTACCTGCTGCTTCATTTGAGGGGGACAAATACTTTACAGCATCTGTGATATCTACTGAACATAAAATTGTTTATAGGGTATATTTGAGAGTATCTCCACAGCAATTTTCACGTAAGAGCATGGTCTGTCACTAATGGATTGACTACTTTATAAAGGTTTTCTGTTCCTGTGCATTATTGGTGCAAATTACTTGAATAGATGTCAACCAACAATAAAATAGGAAATGGCTATCAAGCCACGCTCCAGTACAGGACTGCGCAGTAATTGCCACTACCTGGGTTAGTTCTGTGCATGCTAAAGTCATAGCTCCCATAACGAGCAGGTGTCTGAGTACGATTAACAACCTGATTTTAGATACATTTAGTACTTCTGTGTTAGAAGGAAAAATTAGGTAAATGAGGTGAAAATCACTGGTGTTGGTGGAAAATAGGCAAGCTTAATGAGCTAATACACTGTACGTTTTAATGCTGGAGCAGAAGGAGGGAAGAAACTGATCCAGATGCTCCAGGTAGGAAGTAAGGCTCTCAAATATTAATTACTATAACAGTAGTCACTAGGTTATCAGCTAAAACCAGATACCCCAACATCTAGAGGAGAAAAGAGGATTTTCCATGAGTGTTTGGACACAGTAATTCAGCTGAATACTAATGTATTCCTTTCTTTTCAAGGCATCGACACTCCAGAACCACTCTCCAATTTCTGGTGGGCTCTTCTGTCTACTGGGCTTATGTTCGTATATCATTTTAGCATCTTGCAGATTCTGGGATTGGTAAGTAAATGTGCATTAGTACATGGATAGTTTGCAGGTACATTCAAAGTAAAAACACTCACTAGTTTTTCAAAGTGTTCAGATTCCCATGGATAAAATTACTTGAATACAAATTTTTAATTGCACATCCTAATGGCCATTTGTATCTCATGTTTCACAAGTAGTGGCAAAACCTTGTATAAATCAGCTATGCACGTGTATAAATCCATCTTTTAAATGCACAACTGCCTTCAGATCTGCTTTCCTTCTGAAAGCTGGCCTACTGATGGTGAACAAAGGATTGCCAGCTAAACACTTTTGATTACTCTGGTAATTTGAAAATTACCATTTTAGGTGTCTGAATCAGTGCAACACAAAATGTTACTAATTTATAAATCTGTTGTCCATTTCCTAGGTCACAGAAGTGAATTTGAACGACATGTTATGCCCAGCCATCTCGGACCCTTTTTATGGGCGCTGGTATCGAATCTGGGCATCTGGACATCAGACTGTCATGACTATGACTCATGGGAAACTTATAATCCTACTGTTTTACAGCGCCGTCCCCATCTTTAAATGTAGCGTGGGCTTGTTTAGATTCCCCACTAAGAAAACAGACTGAAATTTCTCCTCAGGGAATAGGTACATACAGGAAGCAGAGACACCTATACTCATACTGGAAAAGAAAGAGGAGGGATGAGAGGACTGTGTGTTTATACTTCTTCCCACAGTTTATTGCCTCAAAAACACCTCTGTAATCAAGTGAGTGTTTTAACTGCTGTTTCTCATTGTTAATTGCCAATGGCAGAATTAGTGACCTTATTCTGGAAATGGTCCGTGTTTTATACATTTTGTGTAGATTACAGTAGAATCTTGCAAAGCCACCCTTTAAAATTAGGCCCAGGATCTGTCCACATTCCAGCAAAGAGAGTGTCAGTGCTGCCTCGTTTTATGACTTTTTTTCTACTAAATATCAGTACACTTACATCCCGGAATAGGAGATAAAGCTGAATTATAACTCATCACTGATAAGAACAGAGCATATCTTGAAGTACATCATCCTAGCTTAACTCTTAGTGCTTGAATGTTGTCAAATGGTCACAGTGAAGAAATGTACACTGACTCTCCCAGTGACAAGTGTGAAACAATGAGGTTCTACTGTATTTTCATTAAGCTGGTTGAAAATATGGGAGAATAACAACAATAACTTGTTGCAACAATATTTGTAACAACAAAAATTGTTGCAAACAAAAACTATGTTTTAATCGGCTACTTTATTTATGAGCTGCTGTAGATTAATATCCAACTAGGTCCCATTTGTCTTAAAGCTTTGGAGATGTTTTTGAGTGACTGGAAAAACACCAGGTTGAAACTATTTCAAAAAGCCGTGTAACATCTAGGCTGAAATAGGTATTTCATCCACTGTTCTGACCTGCCTTTGAACAAGATGGTTATTGACATTTAGCTTAGATTGGAGCGGGAGTAGAGATACAAAGTGCAATGTGAACATCCAATTTTTTTTTTTAAACTTACTAGCTTTTGAAACATTCCTGCTCTGTGCTCTGCACTGACCTCAGTAGAGTGGTTAGTGAGGGAACAAAATTAAATTATTTTCTCTCTACAGCTCTGATATGCTCTGTATACAGATTTAGAAGTATAGGTATAAAAAGCAGAGTTAAATCAGTCCACCCTCTACTGGAGAGGCAGTGTTCCAGTTTACTAGTATGATTGCATTTATATGAAGAGATAGCACTAAATTTCTTGTTGACACGTTTTGGAGTAGAATGGGATGCAAGTAGAGAGCATTATCAACAGTCAGCTGGTGAACCTCTTCAGCTCTGCCACGTCCAGAGGGGGAAAGGGCTGCGCGGCAAGATGGGAACTCGTGACCTGTAGCTATTCCGATAGTTAGTTTTAAGGCCATTGTTTGTGCAGACTGTTGTATTTCAGGGCTGCAGGAATTTTGTTGTACAGAAGTTTGTTGCAATTTATAGATTCTTTTCATTGCATTGTCATGGCTGTGACTTGTAAGATAAAACAAAACCACCATACCTCCTCCTTCAGCTCAGTCACCTGAAGATATATTATGGAGTTAAGGTACAGTCACGCATACCTCAAGAAGAAAAGTAAGAATGATAAGCGTGGTGGGTTTTTTTTCTTTCCTGTTTTAAAAGAGCAAAATTTTCATTGGAGAGAGAGCAAGTGGCTTCTCCAAATATTTTAACTCCACTTGATTTAAAAAAAAAACAAAAAACCCCCAAACTTGAATCAGGAGTGCTTTGCCCCATGTTCTAATTTATAAACTGCTTTCTGGCTTGCTTCCGTGCCTGGCTGTAAAATACAGGCACACACACACACACACACTCTGCCCTCCCCCCAGCTACTGTTAAGTTTATCTTGTTTTATTTATTTACTTAAGAAATTTGCACAATGCCTTGAATTGGATTAAATCCGGTTTAGGAAGAATGTTTAGCATTGCATTAAATTTTGCAGCATTGGCATTTATTGATTTTTTTTTTTTTTTTTTTTTAATTTTAGTTACTATTATTTGAAGAACCATTCCTGTTTCCTCATCTGTTCTAAAAAATACTGTAGCTACTGGAAAAATTTGAGCAACAAAAAGAGAAGCGGCCTCCCCCCCTTCGCCTCTCCCTCCCCCCTTCCTTCCCTTCCTTCCCTTCCTTCCCTTCCTTCCCTTCCTTCCCTTCCTTCCCTTCCTTCCCTTCCTTCCCTTCCTTCCCTTCCTTCCCTTCCTTCCCTTCCTTCCCTTCCTTCCCTCGCACACACGCACGCACGCACACCCTCTTTCTCGCGCGCGGGCCATTGCTCTCTCGCGCGCGCACGCCGGCTCTTGCCCCCTCTCTCTCTCTCTCGTGCGCCGGCTCTTGCCCCCTCTCTCTCTCTCTCGTGCGCGCGCCGGCTCTTGCCCCCTCTCTCTCTCTCTCGTGCGCGCGCCGGCTCTTGCCCCCTCTCTCTCTCTCTCACGCGCCCCGGCTCTTGCCCCCTCTCTCTCTCACGCGCCCCGGCTCTTGCCCCCTCTCTCTCTCTCTCTTCTGCGCGCCGGTTCTTGCCCCCTCTCTCTCTCACGCGCCCCGGCTCTTGCCCCCTCTCTCTCTCTCTCACACGTGCACCGGCTCTTGCCCCCTCTCTCTCTCTCTCTCGCGCGCCGGCTCTTGTCCCCTCTCTCTCTCTCGCGCTGCCCCGGCTCTTGGCCCCTCTCTCTCTCTCGTGCGCGTGCCGGCTCTTGCCCCCTCTCTCTCTCGTGCGCGCGCCGGCTCTTGCCCCCTCTCTCTCTTCTGCGCGCCGGCTCTTGCCCCCTCTCTCTCTCTCTCGCGCGCGTGCCGGCTCTTGCCACCTCTCTCTCTCTTGTGCGCCCCGGCTCTTGCCCCCTCTCTCTCTCTCTCACGCGCACCGGCTCTTGCCCCCTCTCTCTCTCTCTCTCTCACGCGCACCGGCTCTTGCCCCCTCTCTCTCTCTCTCACGCGCACCGGCTCTTGCCCCCTCTCTCTCTCTCTCTCTCACGCGCACCGGCTCTTGCCCCCTCTCTCTCTCTCTCTCTCACGCGCACCGGCTCTTGCCCCCTCTCTCTCTCTCTCTCGCGCACCGGCTCTTGCCCCCTCTCTCTCTCTCTCTCTCTCGCGCGCCGGCTCTTGCCCCCTCTCTCTCTCTCGCGCGTGCCGGCTCTTGCCCCCTCTCTCTCTCTCTCGCGCGTGCCGGCTCTTGCCCCCTCTCTCTCTCTCTCGCGCGTGCCAGCTCTTGCCCCCTCTCCCTCTCGCGCGCGCCCCGGCTCTTGGCCCCCTCTCTCTCTCTCGTGCGCGTGCCGGCTCTTGCCCCTTCTCTCTCTCGTGCGCGCGCCGGCTCTTGCCCCTTCTCTCTCTCGTGCGCGCGCCGGCTCTTGCCCCCCCCCTCTCTCGCGCGCACTGGCTCTTGCCCCCCCCTCTCTCGCGCGCGCGCCGGCTCTTGCCCCCTCTCTCTGTCTTGCGCGTGCCAGCTCTTGCCCCCTCTCTCTCTCTCGCGCCCTGGCTCTTGCCCCCTCTCTGTCTCTCGCGCGCGCCCTGGCTCTTGCCCCCTCTCTCTCTCGCGCGCGCGGGCTCTTGCCCCCCCTCTCTCTCCCACACATGCCCTCTCTTGCCCCCTCACCCTCTCGCATGCGCCCTCTCTCGTGCGCTCACTTTCTCGCATGCGTTCTCTCTCGTGCACTCACTCTCTCTCCATCTCTCTCTCTTCCTCTCTCTCTCTCCCTCCCGCTTTCTCCCTCTCCCCCTCCCTCCCCTTTTTTCCCTCCCCCCTCCCCCTGCTCCCCCTTCTCCCCCTCCCCCCTTTCCCCTCCCCATCTTCCCTCCCCCCTTTCCCCTCCCCCCTTTCCCCTCCCCCCTTTCCCCTCCCCCCTTTCCCCTCCCCCCTTTCCCCTCCCCCCTCTCCCCTCCCCCCTCTCCCCTCTCCCCTCTCCCCTCTCCCCTCTCCCCTCCCCCCTCTCCCCTCCCCCCTCTCCCCTCCCCCTCTCCCCTCCCCCTCTCCCCTCCCCCTCTCCCCTCCCCCTCTCCCCTCCCCCTCTCCCCTCCCCCTCTCTCCTTCCTTCCTTCCTTCCTTCCTTCCTTCCTTCCTTCCTTCCTTCCTTCCTTCCTTTCTTTCTTTCTTTCTTTCTTTCTTTCTTTCTTTCTTTCTTTCTTTTTTTTCTCTCTCTCCCTTCCACTACCCCATTTCCCCCTCTGCACTTGTGCTTCCAGGCACTGCAAACCTCTCGACAAAAGCCACTGTCTCTCTATCCCCGTTGCCTTCCTCCGGCCTCCTGGCCCACCCTGCCTCCCTCTGCGGGAGCTGCAGTATCTCCCCCCCCCCCCTTTGAAGGGTAGTTTTCAACTTCCAAGTTAAAGCCAAGGTGATTTTAAAATTGATTTTATTTTTCTTCAGGGTCAATTTTGTACTTTTTTAAAAGATCATTTCTGCATTTACCATGTCATTATCTCAGTGCTGCAGAGGACGTAGCAGGCAGAACAGTGAGCGTGCCCCCACCGCTCTCGCCAACCAGCCTGTGCCAGGGAGCTGGCACTGCTCGTGCACTGGGCTGAGGCACAACGCTGTCTTCGGAAACTCGCAGTTCCACTTGCCCAGCTCTCTCGTTCAAGCATCATGTTATGCAGGCACAGGATGGAATGGCAGGGACAAGGGTTGGTGTGGGGAGGCTGAACTGCCGCATGTGCTGTTAGTTCTGAATAATCTGTAAGAGTGTTCTACATTTAGTAAACTTTGTAATGTGCTAAAACTTGGTTATGAGGTAACATTTGCAAAGAAGGGGTAATCTGTGTATTTGTTTTTGTAATTATTTGGTCCAATTGTTTTTTGTTGCGCCCTAAGTCCAGCTCACTGGGCAAATAATTGTTAAATCTTTATATTAAAACAAATAAATGCATTTTAAGGGATACTGTACAGTTTGTTTCATTCTAGACATACCAGACACTGTGTCTTGCTTATGACTTTTTAAAACTAGGTAGGAAAACTGAACTTGGCTTTCCACTTCAAGTTGTAATACTAACAGATTCCTAGAGGGCCTTGAATATTTGACAGCTAATCATCAATCCAAAAGATGGATTTGGATTTGGTACCGCTACCAAATCTGTAAAATGCTAAAATGACAAGGTAAGCTATTTACTTGAGGAGCTTTTCCCTGCAGAGTTAATTTTTATTTTCCACATCGAGGCTTCAAGCAAGCGGAGTAATGTCTGTATCAGTCCTCGACATCTAAAGGTTACGTGGATTTTTTAGTTATTTATTTTTTAGGAATTTGCATCTATGGACAGGAGACACAAGTCTTAGATTAGTCAAAGACAAAAACACTTGCAGAGGCATGTTAAAAATTTCTTGCTTTGTCTCAATAATTATCCTACAGAGGGCGTATGTTCCCTTTCACTCATACGCAATAGAAAATGCCTCTCAGCGCAATAGGCATTTAATTCAGGAAACACGGCTTTAAAAGTCAGTTTTACCTCTGTCTGGGACTGTGTTTTGTCATCAGCACAGCGGGATGGGGGCTTTGTTGCCTCGCAGGGACACACGCCTTCCTCGCTCCTCAAACGAACATCCCTTCCCTTCCCTTCCCTTCCCTTCCCTTCCCTTCCCTTCCCTTCCCTTCCCTTCCCTTCCCTTCCCTTCCCTTCCCTTCCCTTCCCTTCCCTTCCCTTCCCTTCCCTTCCCTTCCCTTCCCTTCCCTTCCCTTCCCTTCCCTTCCCTTCCCTTCCCTTCCCTTCCCTTCCCTTCCCTTCCCTTCGGCAGGAGCCCAGCCGCTGCCCGCCCGCCCGGGGGGAGGTGCGCCCAGCCTTCCTCCCCTCCTGCCGGGCGCCCCAGCAAGCTCTGCCCCCAAGCCCCTTGCTGCTGCGGGGACACCGAAAGCCCCTGCTGAGAGTTACAGCTGTTGAACTCTAGTGGTTCTGGTACGCTGTTCTCACTGGCTCTCCTTCCCAGGTTAAAACTTAAAAAGGGCCATACTGCCTTAGACTAAAAGTTTTGGGGTGAAATAAACCACTCATGGCAATGCAAACCTTGATATTCTTTAAAATTACACCTTCTACTGTGAGAGTAATATAAAGAAAGTATACTGAAATTATTTACTTGAAGATATTATTTGATATAAGTTTTGCTGCATGAATTCATTTTTCAACTTAACACTATTTATCCTGTTGAATAATGTTCCTATTGTACTGCAGGGAAGCGTGTTGGTCACACCAGTATAACTGGTTCTGCAGCCAAGCCGTGTTTTAAAAAAGTTCCGAGAGAGTAAAAGGCCCAATGCTGGACACAATTCAGTGCTTAAAGTTAGACATAAAAAGTACAGAACTGGACCTGAAATGCGGAGAGAAGTTGGAGTGTTCAGTGACTCACTTCTGAATTAGACTGCAAGCTGCACCTGTCCAATTTGTTCCTACAGCAGGCAAAATGAAGACTGAGTTAATCACAGGGAAATATTTCCTAACATCATTAGCATCTAGAATTAGCATTAATTTTAAATGTTCCAATAAAAAAAACAAAAAAAACCCTGACCAAGCCACACAATTAAGGAGAGAAACATAAAAAGAAATGGTGATTCTTCTTCCATATTTTATTGGATAAATGATTTAAAAGGTAATAACAATAGTGTTAAAACTACTACAATATCTTTCCACAGCCATATCTCACAGACCCACAGATAACCTTCTATATAATTTTTTTTGCTTTTCCTCATTTTTATCTTTTTAAGCCATACTTATATTAAAATGCCCATTTCAACAGTTTCTTCACACTAATAGCAATTAAATGTGGAAGGAAGGAGGATCTAGTTATAAAGGAAGGGGTTTCGGGTAATCTGTGATATTACTGTAATCAATCAAGTTACTAAGGAAGGAAGGAAAAGAGAGAGGCCTTACAAGCTACTCCAGGTAGCTTTGAGCCTACTGTGTCACCATTGCATTACAGATAACTCAAGATGCTGGTGAACAATTCAAAGTAATTTTCTGAAACATATAAAACACTCAAATAACTTAGAAACTAGATCCAAATATTTTGAAAGAATCAACTTTGATATACAAAAACAGTCATAAGTTGTTACAAAAGTTTCAAACAAGTTTGTTTTCTCACTGTGTTTATGTACCAGCGCAATTACTGGGTCCAGAGCAAAGAAAGAGGTTTTTATCCTTTATTTTTTTCTTTAACAGTAATAAAAAAAGAGGAAAACATATCTTTGTATATAAAGAATCATTGCTGGTCTTAAGAATAAATGTAACCAGAAACCCTTAAATCTGAGAGGCACGCTTTGGGTTTCCTTTTTTTTTTTTTTCCCCCAACATAAAAGGAAAGTCACCAGTTTATTTAAATGGAGTAGATACTCAGACCTCCCCAAATAAACTTACTTCAATTAACATCACTAGCAAAAATCAGTTAGAAACTGCACAAAAATAAAAAAGTTAATACATTTAATCCTGCAGGGATTTTGTAAGGACTGGAAGGCAGGCTTTAGGAGCAGCATTTGGGCACGGCTGGAGGCTTCTTTGGTTCGATCTAACACACGCAAGAGATGTAACCTACTCCAGACAACAATTTTAAAAACCCGCACATTTGAAGACAAGTAAGGAGGTCCATATACAAACGCCAGGGTGTGCCAGTGGATTTGACTCTTGGTTAAATAGTAGCATATCCGAGGTCGGAGCGCGAGCGGGCCCTCGCCCCGCCACGAGCAGCGCTGGGGTGAGGTGGTGAAGCGGCCGTGCTGCAGCAGCCTGGGCGGCAGGAAGGCCGCTCGAAGCACGACCAAGCAAGAGCTGCACGTCAGCTCTAGGGGTCTGCCGTCTAACTCGGTTTATAGAACGTGGGTTTTAGGAACGTTAAGCAAAAGAATTGAAAGAAAACCCTTTCAATAGAATAAGGCAAACTGATTAGTTCTCAGTGGAAGTTAGCGTTCCAGCGTAAAAACAGTGAAACAGGCTACTTGGTTGTACCTTAACTACTCATAAAGTACCCCAAATAATAAAAAAAAGTCTGCATCTAAAACCAGCAATATATCTGAAAGGGCAATAAACATAATTACGAGGGAATGACATTTATGAAAGTGTTTCTTGATCAGCTTTAAGCAAACAGACCTATTCTGTCCCAGTGCATGTCACAGTGAACTGCACATTTTGTACAAATAAACCCACAATTACACAGAAACAATCTGTAGCATTCTCAGCACTTGCATGCTGAGGAGGTAGGTGCCCTAGAAACACTGTAGATAGACTGATTATTCTAAGCATTTTTATAAAATATCATACAAATCTGATTGACCATAGACTTTGTAACAGTTTTTTAATTAGTGATACAAAACTCTGGTCCAGAAGGGTCTGGCATTAACTCATTTTAAAAGCACACCTTTACAGTTTGTATAACACCCTTTGAACTATATTTTTAAGCAGCAGCTACTGAGAGATAGACAAAAATGCGTTGTGCATGATGCTGTATACAAAAAGGAGACAAAACTATCCTTTTTTCCCCCCAAGCCATGGTGGGAAGTATTGCTGACCTTGTCCTTAAAAACCTGCAGAATTGTTTATTCATCAGTATATCATTATTACACTGGTAAGAAATTCTGTATAACATCTGCATATATCGAAGATTTTTTAAAAAATCTGATATGATTTTAGATCCGCATGACCAGTCACGTGACCTGCTTGAGGTTGATTAGCACCTTTCAATACATATATATTTTTATATATAATAGATCTTTTTAAAAAACTTCTAACAATGAGCTCATACAGAAGCATGAGCTTGCTGTAACGAGATGACAGATAAAGATGGGGTTGGATGACTTTTTTTGCAGCAGACAATATGATTCAGTTTGTGCTCTGTTTCCCTAGAAGGGCAAGGAAAAAAAAACAACAAAAAACAAACAAACCTCTGTCAGGTAGCCACTTGTTCACAATTTCCACTTGAAGACTAATCCATTTAAAAATGTTCCCCAAGTAGAAACACAACAGTATCATCCAAAATAGCCTCTATATAAACATCTATTAATTTTTGCAGCATCTGCCTGGCACCTCTTGGCTCCTGAATTTTCAGGCCCTCTGTTTACTTATAAATTAAGGCATCACAACTGAAAATGTTAATATTTGGACATCAAATGCTGTGGATGAAGGAATACCGAAGACCTTCTATAAGAACCTCTATAAAAATTAAGTAGCAAAGCTAATCTCACATAAGGGATGAGCATAATTTATCCAAATCTTTTTGAAACATTGAAACATTTTACAATTAGTCTGACATTTGTTACATCTTAACTCAATTTATCTATTTGAATTATATATATATATTTATATTTTTTTTTAACAAACATTTGTTATTTGAAATATCTGTAATTTCTGCTTACTGTAGTTTACTCATCCATATTAGAAAGGTCTTTTCTATAATAGATGGGATGTGTTGTCCCTTAGAATACGCACTGAACTATATCAGGTATTAGTGGTAGTTCTGCAGGCACACGAGCAAGGAGCTAGCTCCCAGCATGTCCTGGGCTTGCAGCTATACCACACATACCTCTTACTAAATCCTATTTTTACAGCTGTAAAAAGTTCCAATTGGTTTTCTTTCTTCTAACTTGTGGAGAGTTATCAGAATTACCACACAGTACTTAGAGCTCTCAAGTACTATTCCTGCAATACATGAAGACATGTAAAATTATGGCATACTTGTCCTGTGCTCTTTCATAACACAATCATATATTTTTTAAAAGACAGTAGTTAACTTTTATCTAACTATGACTTGATATAACTCAGTAAGTCCAAAAGAAAAATGAACAAAATGGGGGGGAGGGGGGGAAGGAGAGGGGAGGTGTCTTTTCCAAAACAGGCTTGCTCAAAACAAACAAACTAAATATCCCCCACCACTTAAAAAAAAAAAAAAAAAGAAAAAGAAAAAAAAAAGAAACCTGATGCCAGATCAGCAGAGAACTCAATATATTTTGCTAGAACATCTGGCGCATTTGCTATATTTTTTCTATGAATTTTATATATAAGTATATAGTTATGTCATAGTCAAAGGCACTAAAATCTAAATCCATTTTCTTCCTAATATGACATCTGCTACTCACCAACCTGTTTTTACAAACCAAAGTGACTCCTAATTTGAGATCATGAGAAAGGCATCGTCCCATTCTAAATGCATTACTATGACTAGTCCTGACAGGGCTAAAGCGCCCTCGGCTCCCAGAGTGGAACGGGAGACAAAGGTGTCTAGCAGCCTGATGGATTTTGTCATGCCTTAGCAGTTAGACCACTTGATTCTGAAAATGCTTCCATATTAACATTACCTCTCGCTGTAGATACAACAGCTTCTCTTCATCCAAAATAAAGCTTTTTATATGTCATCCTTCAAATTTTGGCTGTATGTGCTGGGTCTGAAGATCATGTATATAGCTACATGAAATCTTTACTGCAGGGGTGAGATAGTGTACACATGACACTATTAAGAAGGTAATGAAGATGCAATTCATTGTCTAGTTTAATACCTGAATCTGATATGTTTCATTCCCTGCTACAGCTATTAATGTAAAAGCCATAAATGCCTTTTTTTCTGAACAAAGAATGCCTAACTGTAACCCTTAAACTCTTTCCTTCCATCCACAGTCACAGAAAGTCTTGATTGATATAATTCAATGTTAATGAAGTAGAAATTTAAAATTTCATAAAAAACCCAAGGGCTATATATGCTGCAAAAAAATCTGCAGTGACTCAATAAAAAAAAGGTATGGGATCTTTGTAACAATGCAGTTTTCCCACCCGTTGCCACGATGAGCTTAACCGACTAAGGAGAAGCCTCAACATGGCAACGGAAACTATCATCATAAAATGGGACAGTAATAGAGATAGCTAGACCAAGAAGGGGCAGGGTCTCCTGGGAAGAGGTCTGCAGAGAGGTCCAGTGACTGGTCATGCAGCTCAGTGTCGGGAATAATGGTTGTACGGTGGAAGGGGGTGCCCAATGCCATTTTGGAAGTGATGATGCTGACGATGGGCAAGGTACTCTGTGTAGCTCATGGTCATCTTCTCACTACGGTACCTAGAAAGGAGCAAAGAAGCGAATTCAACAAGTTTTACCAGGAAGCTACGAGTAGCAGTAGAAGTATAGCACTAGTTGTACGTTTAACAATGATAACAACTTTGTACTTCTCATGTTAGGGATAAGACTAACCTCAGTTGCACAAGGGTGGGGAGATCACCACTGGTTTTCAGGGTAGTTATTCTTGAATCATACTTAGACAAATCATAACCTAAGTGCTCATATAAAGATATTTAAAAATACAGAACTCTTATAAATGGTTACCTACAACATTACTTGAGGTAGAAGGAATAGAAATGATGGTGACTTATTGAGAATGTCCCATAACCTCAGCCAACTCTCTACACAAAGCCTAGGAGAAAAAACCCTGGAAAAAAACACCACAAATCTCTGGATTCTTAAAATAATAAATATCAATTGTCTACCAAATTCTGCTTTTAAAATAATCACAGCTACATCAAGTGGACTTGCATCCTCTTTAGACTATATGCGACTAAATCAGAAACCTGGTCCCAACAACAAATATTTTGGTTAAACTTAGCATCAGTACTTTCAACAGCGTGGAACATATTGCCACATCTACACTCATCTGTAAAACTGTAAATCATGTATCTACACAAAACAATGCTATTCTGTATTTCCACAAATATCACCTAGAAAGACCTTGCATAAGAGATTTGACAGATGTGGTGAATCCAGCTACAGCGGTTCAAAATGTTGCCGCCTCCCGTTTATTGTATGTCTTTTCTGGAGTCGTTCCCATCGTCTCCTCCCCTTTCAGGGCTGAAAAAATACAACAGATGCCTCTGCCACTTGCACTCGCAACCCAGCACAAAAGTTTAAACTACTGTTGGGTTACCAGTTGCAGCAGCTGAGGTGGCAAACACATTTGCTTCCGCTGCCTCTGCTAGGGGAAACCATCTTTGTCAGCAGAACAGAGCAAAGCACCTTAGGCAGGTGCAGCCTTTTGCTTTGGTGCGTGCGTTCCCGAGCACCAGGGAGCCTACGCTTACTTGATACAACAATGTTTGTTCATAAGGTACTAATTTAACAAATGGCCAGTGGCTCTGGCTGAGAGTTTAGCTTCAGCTCCTCTTGAGCTGATATGATTGGAGCGGGGCACTCGCTGCACTTGATGCGTAAGCTGATCTGTGCATGAAATCCCCTGCCACTATCAAACTAAACCGTAAGCTTGGCAGTTAATGAAGCTGGGTGTAAATGGGTCAAAGCAGGCCAAGGGCAGCCTGACCAGAATCACAGCTGCTCACTTAAGGAGATGGGAAAGAAAATGCAGTTATCCTAGACCTTAGATATTCTGCACATTTCTTTCAGCTCTGTTATTTGCATTTATTTTAGCTCTGTTCTTCAAAACATGGCCAGAACTACTGGCCATCAACTTGAAGTGAGGAAAATTAGCAATAGAGTAGTTTTCATCAACTGAAAGCTTTGTTCATACACAGGACAGTTCTTGACAAGTGAAGGAGCTAGAAAGAACCAAAAATCTCAGATCTTTGCCCTATAACAGTGAGCAAACAATCAGGAGAATCCAAATATTTTTAAATCTCTAAAGTGAATTGGATTGGGTTTTAATTATGGACCAGGAAGTCAAGTCTGGCTTACGCCTAGCTGCACTGAGAAGGAAAGAATTCCCAAGGAAATCAGGACACAGAAGAAAAGGCAATATATATAAAAAAAATTAAAAATAATCTTGTGATCCTATGAGCCCCTAAAAACTGATGAAATATAGGACAAAGCATTCTAACTACTAAGTTTGTTATCTGTATTAATAGTACGTCAAGTGCGGCCTCCCTGAAGAGATAAAAGGAACACGATGGGTGAAGAGTTAATACTTCCTTATGACATAAGATTTATAAAATTCTTAGTTCTCCAAGAATGGAATCGATTACAGTATAAAATGACTGAGCTCTAGTTTTCTCATAAAAATACGTATTTTTAGAGGCTTTCTTATAGGCACCTACTCCTCCATCCTTCACCACAACTTTATGGGCAGGGTATCTGCCAGTAATTCTAAAATATTTTAGCCCTCACCCACCAAGAAGCCTTCAAGAACATATTTGATTAAACCAACACTACAACCAGCACTGCAAATCAAAGCACGCTAGTGTGCGAGAGCGAGAGTATGAAAGCAAGTACTGGATCCGTGGCTTTGCTACTGAGAATACGCTGCCACAGCCAAACGGGCCCCCTGACTGTCAGATGGGGCACCTCGCCGGCGCACCTAGCGCTGGTATAGCAGCCAGGTATAGCTCTATAGAGGCATACCTATAGGTGTAGCTGTTCTAGCTGGGATAGCAGGGGAAGCCGCTGCGCCACAAGAGCTAAAAAGAGGCGATGCTTTCTCAGGGACCAGACTGCTGGTACCGAGGGGCCGCCGGGACCTCACAGCAGTGGGCCCACAGTGCACCGTACGCTCAGATACGGGCTGACAACAGCAAGGGATCCCTGTTAACCACAGCCCCCGGAGATCCATCACAGCCAACAGACAAACTGGAAAAACCAAGATCTAAGGCACTGCTAAGATTTTTCAAAGTTGTGATGTTAAAGCGATAGTATGAAACGAAACATGCAGGCAGCCTGACACATCTGCAGCCTGATATTTAATGGCAGCCTGTTCTCTTCCTTGTTTAGCGCCAGTAACCCCTGTTAGGCTTAATGCAAGACACAGATATTCTCAGAAATCCACACTGCTATTGCGGAAAGAAAGAAATTAATATAAACAAGAATGCTTACTGTTAATGTCCGAAACAGCCACCTACCACAAATGAACATATCACGGTATTACAAAAACAATTTATCTGTAGTACCCCGTGATACATACCTGGTTAGCTTTATGGTTTTCCTGAATTCATTAGTAACTGGAGCTTTGTAGCCTCCTTTTCTCAGTAAGGAATCTATGGTCTGAATGTGGTCCCATCCTGTTGAATTTTATAGCAATAAAAGTTAGTGAAAAATATAGTGATAAAAGTAGATGCTGCAAAAATACAGTACAGCATGTAAGTGCTTGGTTGAAGTTCACTATAAAACATCTCCATTTAAGAAAAGACAGTTGAAGGAAACATGATGCATAGGATTTCTTTCTACATTAAGTTTGCTGTACAAACACACACCTTTCTTTTGCAGTTGAAATATTTTAAAAATGGACCCGCTATAACCCAGGTTTCCTGGATTGGGGGTTACATACAAAATTACACTCTTCTGAAATGTTAAGTTATGATCATGTATCACTATCACTTTATTATACATTATAAATGGATACAACAGTATGAAAAGTTAAATTTCTATCTGAAATACAATTTAAAAGATTAGCTAAACATGTGCAAAGGACTTAGAGATTGGACTCCGCCATAAATATTGCTGTCAACTTTGCAATGATACTTCTCATTTCAGAACTACTAGATCATGTTATGGGTGTCTGGTTAATAAAAATTATAGATTAAAAATCCAGATAGAATTTAGGTTCATTATTGCTCTCAAAGTCTTTTTGCTATTCAAAATTCTTATGTATTGATTTAAGAAAGCCTAATATTTCAAGGGAGCGGTTAGACATGTTATTTCCAAAGGCACACTATGCTTAGATTAGTCATATCATTGCAATAGAAAGAAAGAAAAGGAAAAAACAGAAGAGTTTTGGGTGCCATGAAGAATCAGATCATTATGTATGGTCTATTAAGAATATTTAAAAATTTTTACCTAAATAAACTCCTGAATTTTATGAAACCTCCTGTAAGTGATCATCAAGGGTCTTGAAAAAACACTTCTCTAACTGGCAGATCTTTAATTACCAAAAAAAAAAAAAGCCTTGGCAATCTAAACTTTTAAGTGACTGGTTAGAGACAGAATTATTTATTAAAGATGATCTTTAGTGAAGGTTTCATTGTATTCTTTAGTACACCAAATCTGAACATAAAGAGGTGAAATTAAAAAAAAAAAAAAAACCCACCAAACACCAACAATGCAAAATTTAAAAGACTGAGACATCCTGTCAAGCCTGGAAGAGAAAAACCGTTAGTGAGTAGTCCGAGTTAGCTGCTTAGCACAACAGACTGCTATCCAACAAAACTACCGTACGTAGTTCTTTCAATTCACAGGCTTCAGTCTGTGCCTCTGTTATAAGGGACACTTTTATAATGACATTATTTGGGCTTTCATTATGAAACCAATTCCCTTCTGTCTATCCAAAAAACCCCAGGAAGCCAGTGCTTTTAAAAGGGATTAAATACCAGCAGTGAGTAGTACATAACTGAAGAAAACTTTAGCACTGCAAGTTTAGGGATAAATCAGCTGTTAAAATCTCTGACCAGACATCCCATCGCTTAATTAGGAGAGTTTCTGCAAGCCACCGATAGCACAACATGACAAACGTGAAAGTCGGTAGCTTTTACAAACTGTAAAGATGGTCAATAGCACTGTACCACCCACTCCATATTTCATTCCACATATAGCTATACTGCATTTAGGACTTGCTTTAAAAACAAAACAGAAACAAAACACTGCTACAATTTACTGAAATCCCTATAAGGGGATCAATTTTATACAGACATGTAATTTGCATTTTATAGAAGAGTCTTTTCTTACAATTAAATATTGCTCCATCATCTGACATCAGTGCAAGGTCAAATATTGCATTTTAGATTTATATGTATGTTTAAATTCTTCACCAGATCATATGAAATAAAGTGCAACAATGACCTTGCTCCTTTGCAACCTCCGGTAAGTAGGTAGCGGTGCGTTTTGATCCTTTTTCATTGATGAATTCTATTCTAATGCCATATACACCCACCTGCAAGAAATTGGCAGTTTTATTAGTACATTAAAAGGAAGGAAAAAAAAAAAAAGAAAAGAAAAGAAAAAGAAATTTCTAATGCAATAAAGCCCAGAACGCGAACCTTTCAGTGGTTAATCCCCTCATAGGATAATAGTTTCAAAGGACAGTACGGAGGTGAATTTAGTCCAACCAACAGCTTTCAAGGTCGCCCGCCGCACAAGCCTCCTCGCCACCCGCCCCAGGGAGCCCCAGTTCTGGCCCGAGGGGGGCGGCCGCGGGGCTCCTGCGTCCCCCACCCTGGCAGCAGCACTGCTGCTCACAAGACCCCCCCCCCCGGCCACCAGAGTGACTTGAGACCACCAGCTGTCTCGCAGGCCGCCCAACAGCCGGCAAATCTAACGATGCTTCAATTACGAGCCACAGTCTCATCCGAAGCGAAAGACCGGTCACGCCGCCAGCCCCACCTGGAGCCCTCAAAATTTCTGCACACGTGCAAAGAGGAGCAGGAGGTGTTCCAAAGCATCAGCAAGACGGTCAGCTTCAAATTCCTGCTGCCGTAGCAGTAAGTACTTGAGAATGACACAAACCGTCAATACGGGACCCAAAGTACCTGATCCCACGGAGTGAAATGGATGCGAAGCCTAACTGCCAAAAGGAAAGAGGCCGGGCACCCCTTCCAGGCAGCGATCAAGGGCTCCAGTGCCAAGGCACAAGGAGGCTGCTGCGAGCACCCGTGCGGGCTTCAAGCACGCCATGGAAGATCTTCCACTGACAGGCAATCTGCAACTGCTTTCGAGTGATGTGCATAAATACATTAGTAGACTCACATTTTTATTCTCAAGGCCACCTAACTCAGATTTTATTTCTATTTAAATCCTGAAGTTCCCAAGTGCATGTGGAAATGAATCACTTATGTTTAAAAGAGTATAATGTTATTTAGTTATGGCACTTGTTTTTGAGCACAAAATTAATTGATTGCCTCAAAAATGCTGTAATAATTTTTCCATTGACAACCTGTTTTACCATAACTGCATGACAGTCGGAAAGCAGGTAAGGCATGTTTACAAAGCTCTACACAACCACTTGCTCAGTTGTCATAATTGTTTATATTAAGATTTTTTTTTTTAATTAAAACTTCGCAATCTTCCAAATGATGAGAGCATGGTGAAATGGGAGGAAGTCTCTCTGGTGGCCATGACCTTGACAGTTCTCCCCAGGAACCTAATATTTCTCAAAGAGAAAAAGTTACTTAGAGACTGAGATATTTGATTCACTGCTAATATTCCTAATACTCACCTAATACTGCTAAATCTAACTGTCAAGACATGAATATATAACCACTATAGAGATCAAATCTATACGCTCAGATGATGTGCTTACAAACCTAAAGGGCCTGAAACTAGAAAAAAAATAGTGTTAGAAGCTGCAATGAGCCTGCCTAGTTTATTCCTAGAATAAGGACAGGATGCTTTTGGAGCTCAAAGAACACTGCAAATGAAGATCAGAACTTAAGACCCAAATATCTCACATTAACAATATTCCTTTGCACGTGTTTGCTCATGTGAATTTTACAAGGCTTTATCAGAACACAGAAAAAGAAGTACAGACGGAATTAAAGGAACATTGTAACTTCAGACTGCCCTAAAATATAGCTTCCCTCCAACTTACCTACGTATATGAAGTACATTCTGTTTTTATTTTCCTAAAAAGTATCAGTCAGTCAGTCTTCCAAAGCTCCCCAGCTTCTGGGTCTGGCATACTGTGAAGTGTGAATAGGTGAGAGCTGGGGCGTCCTGATGTATAAGATCGGTACTGCTGGGAATAGCTCAGAGCCTAATTTAAGCAGCAAGCACTAAGCAGCAGAAAGGGGAAAGATCCAGTAGTGGTTACGAAAGTAAGACATAGTTAAATAGGCTAGCTAATGTATGCTTTATTATTCTATTCTATTTTAGATCTCACCAAAAAACAAAAAAAACCCCAACAACATAAAAACTGTGTCTACTTACAAATTCTAGAAATAATTTAATGTAGCCTTTTCATAGGATCATTTTCAGGCTATTAAACTTTTATAGATTTCCAATCTGCTTCTATTAAGTAATTCTCAGAAAGCCACCCATTTTTGTTAAGGCAACATCCTATGAGAATACTGACATTTTGGTTTGCAAACTGTCAGAATGACAACACTTCATTGATTTTACCCCCTTCCCTGAACAAAAGAAGATGTAGAAGAAAAAGATTCATCAATAAGTCCAGCAATTTGGTGGTGGACCAAAACACTTTCCATCAGCACTGAAACTCATTTTTCTATTACCATGCACCGGGGGGAGGGGGGGGGAGATCTGACAGGGTGTAATTGAAACCTATCAACTAATGCACAAATCACTAGGTTTATATATAAATTTTGTAGGTAAAGTAGGTTATGCTGCACTGAAAAAAATATTACTGTAGGTAACGGTTGGAAAATTGGATTTACTTGGAAAAATGAAAAACTGAATTTGTTATTCTTGTGACAGCAACATCACATCGAGTTGTTATGTATTTGCTAATTTTGTAACTATGTACATTCAACTACCTAAGCACTAAAACTAAATACTTAGTCCTTGCACATCTTCAAGTCCTGTGAAGTATTAAAGATTCTAACTTCCTGCACAAGATTTTTTGCATAATAGCGCCCACATAGTATTCATGAGAAATTAAGCAGGGGCACCACTCATGTATTAAACATGATGCAGCTGTCGGGCTGTAGGTAATTGCATTGCACTAGATGTTTCCCATTCACCATTTTAACAGCCTTGTCCATGCAAGAAAAAGATTTAGAGCAGAACAAGTAAGGCAGCATGATCACACCCACAATTTCTCTGTGTTGGGAAAGTTTCACAGCATTCTGCGGAGCACAAATTCCAGCGGCTTAGCTAAGCACGACTCTTAGTCCAGTCCAAATGGCTTTTCCTTGTTTAGCTCCAGTTAAACAAAAACAGGCCTAAATTAAACTAAAGGGAGCCACAGATAAGCAAAATAAGAATGGTCCACACTAGGATTGGCATGGGCTCAGTTACAGCAATTTAAATGTACTTATTTGGACTTCCTCAAGAGCCCCGCTTTCCTGCATAGACTCCTGTGAAATTCCCGACAATATTCCCCTCTCTGGCAGGAAGTGCGGGGTGGTGACATGTTCAAAAGGCATCACCTGGACTGGAACTGGCCTGCCTGCCAGGCTTCGCCCAGAACTTAACCTACGCAAAGCCTGTGGCGTGCTTCTCAAATTAAATAAAATTATTGATTTAGTATGTACTGCACGTCAGACAAGTCTGTGTGGAATAACAACGTCTGTGCAGGGCAGCAAAACAAGCCAGACAATATTCCTCTGCAGACGGAGTTTCAGTTCTACCTTGCCCGTTACCATCTAGCGGGGAAACGACCACTCGGAGACCCTGCTGCACTGCAGGGTACAGTACAGCTGTAAGAGCCGTATACGTTTTCTGGTATCGCCTCCCAAACGAACAGGGCATCTGTTTCCAGGAGCTGGCTATCGGGAGAGGGAAGTCAAACAAGGAGAGTGACCTGAAAAGGCATCAGCCAGCCTGTTCCGACAGAAATATCTCTGCACGGTTTTATAGTATGGAGTAATACTGTTGGATATAAACTTCTTGTCCTGGTGCGTAAGTAGCCAGAGTCTACTTAAACCTAGGTCCAGAGACTACAGTGAATTCGAACACACAGACCTTTCACTAAATCTGAGGATTGTATGAAACTATGTTTTTTATTTTACTTCTGAAGTGACCTCAACAGAACTTCAGATTTTGCTTTGTATTAAAACAGATAAAGTGCAGGATAATACAGGACTGAAAATTTCCATACTGATCAAGTATTTAGCATTTTTACTTAGCCATTTCTTAAAACTGTTTACAAAAACATTAACACAGACAATTTGATATCAAACACAAAGTTAGCTATTGGCACAGCATGAGGACAGGACCTAAAAATCTAGCGTGTACTATTTTGCCTCAGGATGGGGAAAAGAAACACGCCACATATTTACTGTTTTGCCAACAGCTGATGGATTATTGCTGATAATACGTATCAGGTGGGCCAATAGCAAATTATTCCAAAATCCACGCTGGGACCAAAGTTCAGAAACGCTCCAGCTGTCGAGTGCCTGGTTCTGACTCAAAGCTCCAAGCAGAGTTTACAAACCGGCTCCCCAGCTGGACCCGGAGGAAGAAATCACACCGGTCTCACTAGACTGTCACCTAGGAATTTGAATAAGCATCTAAAACATCAAGCCTTGCTGAAATTTAAGCTTCCAATCCACTGCAAAGTAAATTACTATCAAATAAACATGCTGTTCAGTTTTATCTACTGCACTGAGATCTTTTAAGATACTGGCATATAATTATCACTAATGAGCTTGTAGGACAAATTAATTGTAAACACCTTTCAGAAATACCCGAAGGCAGACAACAACGGGTCCGTTACAAAGGCCCCGATGTGGAATACCAGCCCAGCGCTCCCTGCACTTCCAAATACGTGTCTTCCTGCTCTAAGCTCACTGGGGATTTGCCTTCGCTCGAGCCCAGCAACGCGGCCCAACTCGTGGTGCCGGCACGCTGCTCATGCGGCTTCGCCCGCGCAGGCGGGGGGTAGACGCACCGTGAACCAGCCCCGCGTGCTCTGGGTTAAAGCTAATCCTTTTGCTGACTTACCATTTACAAGCTCAGTTGTTGAACAGCAGCAAGCTGTAAAGATTTCCAAGCAAATAAATTAGTCTGTAACATGTACAGGATTCCTCATGATAACACATGAAATATTATCCTTCCCTTTTATTTACTTCCACTAGTACTATGGAAATAGTGGTACAGAAACTTATCTGGAAATGGAACATTTCAGATTACATGAATATTACTGCACATTAGAAGCTGATCCCACTTTTTATTAGCTGAAGTCTGCAGCTTTTTAGCATCGAATTTGTAACAAAGAGGCTGGCTTCATTCTGATCATCTTTAAGAGAGCTTAAATACTTGATTTAATAATGGATGCAAATGGCTGCTCAAGAAAGATGCTCTCCAATTCATGACACCTGTTTTTTTTTCTTAAATGAATAATTTATTTACATATATGGAATCACAGAATACTGCCCAAAGAGTATAAAATACTGAGATCAAGACTATTTCTTCTCTATAAAAGAGAAGAAGCAGTAAAAGTTGCTGCTGCCATTGCACTCATTTTTGGGAGTGGAAGAAGGAAACAAAGTCCCACAACTCTTAAATGTCAACCGTTGTCTGCAACAAAAACAAAAAGCCACCTTTCAGTAAACGTTATTGGCTACAACTATCCAAGCTAATGTTTAAACCAGTGCATACAGGCTAAGGGCCTTTCGTACCACCAGAGTAAGCATGTACAATTTGGTAGATTTATTTTACTGAAGAAAAGCAACTTCAGGGCAAACAGCTCTTTTGAGGTATTTTAAGAAGCAGCAGCTGATCAATTCTAGTTATTTATTACCCCACTGGAATTACAATCATGTTTTCTGAAATGTTTCCTCTTACACTGCCATACAATCGTAATGTTTTATGACACTGTAATAAGAAAATTGGGGGGGTGGGGGGGGGTGTCTGAATCAGCAAGGCAGGCTTTACCTGGTAGCGAAAAAGCATAGGTTCTTAGTGAAACGAGGGAGAAAAGCGATAAAATAGTAACAGGCGCTCATTTACGATAATATGAGCTCAAGCTAGACAGAGAAATCAAAGCAGCACTTTGCTTTGCTTCGGTATTTCTAGAAAAGCGACCGGCAGAGGTACAACGGCACGAATTTGCCCCGCAAGGGTAGGAGCCTCCCGCCACCCGCCCTCTCGCTCGCCGGGCCTGGAGCCCCGAGGCGGCGCCGCGCCGCCCAGCGGCACGTCAGCACGGCGCCTGCGCCCTTCCGGGAGGCCCGGCCGCTTCTGGCACCCGCACGCGCAGCCCGGCGCTCCTGCTTACCGCCTCGGCCGCCCGCGCTGCGGACCCGAGCTTCGCTAACCAGGCCCAAGTTGGCCTAAAGGACCCGGAGCCATCAAACTTCGCAGCGGCCTACGCGAACGTTTCCACACGCCTTCCTTCTCCGGGTGCCGCTAACCACCCGCGCGGCAACCGCCGCGACACGGGCTGCAAGCGTACCCGCGCGGGGAACCGACGGCGAAGCCGGAGGGCCCTGGAGGAAGGAATCCTAATTTGTGCAGGAAAGGGAAGGCTTGGTGGAAGGACGGAGACCGAGCGAGGAGCTTAAGGAGCCTGCTGAGGCCGCGCTCGCGCGGGAACGGACGGCCGCAGGATCGCTGCGGCGGGACACGCGGAGCCTCGGCCCCGACCCGGGCACCTGGCGGCTCGTAACGGAGCAGTCCTGTCAAAGCCGCACGCCAGCCCGTCTCCGTGTGGCGGGAAGGCTGTGACGCCCCGCACCAGCCGCAGCCAGAGCGCGGCAAAACGACGTCGCGGTTGTGTTTGGCAGCGACGAGCAAACGGCTCGTTCGCCCCCGGGCCGTCTCCCACGGGGCAGCGGCTGCAGCACGGAGCAAGCCATACACAGGCACAGGCAAATCCGGATCCTCGGTTGCGTTTTAGGAAGCGTCTTCCTGAACCACTGCACTGAAACGGTCTTTTGAAAGCAACTAGGAGAAAATACAAACCTTTATAAAAGGTGAAAACAGCAGCAATTTGAAAAATCGTATGGGAGCTAATGGCAGTCAATTCACTCATGCCCCCTTCCACCTGGCTGCTGTGTCTGCTGCAAAGGATCCCTCACTGCTGGGTACAGCTGAAATACCCATTTCTTCAGTTTGGGCAAACAGTTAATCAGAGAAAGGAAGATCTCAGTGCCGCAGGACACAGGAGCCACTCCTGAGCCATGCCTTCAAACGATCTTGTCTCTAAGCCGCCAGAGCGCTACCTGTTGTCTGAATCCGTAATTTTGAATTATTCTGACCTCCGTCAGCAAATTGCTGAATTAGCTCCCACAAGATCATCATCAGCATACCTACAGAAGTAAGGTCCCCTAACCAGGCTGATGTTTTTCAGGATGATCTGGAAATTAGCATTATACCAGACGGCAGATGAAGAATCTCTCTTTACGCCATATTCTAGCCATCCTGAAATGTCTTTTTGCCATTAACATTGCATAACTGCAGCTCCCTCAAAAGAAACGTGGGTGACATAAGCTCTCTCACTGAGAGGGGCACATCCAGTGGTGAATCATTCTTTTAAGGACTAACAATGACAAATTCTCTCTCTCATATTTACTTATTCCCCCACCTCCCCCTTTTGCGTGGAAACCCTGCGCATTATCTATATATGATACAATCTATATATGATACAATCACTTCAGAAGCATCTTTAATCTTTAGGAAGAAAAAAGAAAGAAGGAAAAATAACAATGAAAAAGCAACCTCTGCCCCCAACATGGGACATATATTGCAATCACTTCTTAAAATTCCTAGCAATTTGCTAAAGGCTTTAAAAGCCTAGTAATAAAAAGCTTTAAATGAAATAGGAGAGAGTGACCAAGCAAATGGATAACACCGACTATTTATGATCCCTCCATTCTCCCCCGGTAAGTTTGGCCTCTCCAGTAAGAACAATCATGAGATACCAGAAGGTGACTTTTGCAGAAGTTAACTGAGCAAAACTACGCTTCTGTATTAAGCTCCAGAGACTAAAGTTTCAATTTTTATAAAAACTTGTTTCCTCTGTTGTTGAATTCTGAAGAATTCTGCCATAAGATATAGAAGGTAAAATCCTCTGTTTCCTACAAACATTAAAGTTATGAACTAGGAGAAGGTCTCCAAGGAGCAAAGCTAAGGTCCAGTCTTTCCAAGTGAGAGAGGATTTTCTGAGCTCAGATTTTGGTTTCAGATTTTTAAGGATGAATATTTTGGTCATCTTAAAAGTTTGTTATTGAGAGAATAAAATAGCACCTAATAATAATTTTAGTCCATAGCATGGAAATAGCTAGATATTACTTGGCACATCACACTTCTACAGAGACATTTTCTGAGTGTATGCATAGCCTAATTTTTAATAAATTTAATTAAATGGTTACATCCAAAACATCACTAGGATAAGTACCAAAAGTTAACCTAGTAAACCAGGAAAAATTCTACCAGTTAAAATTTTGACTTCTAGTCTTTAAGTTTAATATTAAAGTCAAACCGTGTTTTGAAGTATTCAAAACTGTAATAAAACATAAAGATACTTTTAGGACCCAGAGACAAGATAAATTACTCCCCTGAAGAAAAGCTACTTCTTGTTTAGAACACACACAAAGTTTCAGCTAAGACTTATGCTTTTGTCTGACATTAAGTAAAGAGTAATTTTGTTTATGGTGAAAATGCTGATTAATCACAAAGCAAACATATATTCATCGTATTCTGCAGGAGGCATCAGAAGATAGGAAGCCTCTGTCAGGAGTTGAACAGGAAATGCATTTTTATTAGATTTTTCAACTACCGTAGAATTTATACTGCTGAGGTTACGGCTGGAGACCACCACAGTAGGGCCCCTTACCATTTTAACAGTGAACAAAATTTCTATTCAATATGCTTTTGTTGTTGTGTATGCTCAACACCCTAAATATTTAGTAGGACTAAGTCATTATTAAAGGGGAATATTGGAACTTGTGTGGTGTCTCTGGTATTATAACATGCCCCTGCTGTCATATATGACAATTTCAAAAATTTTTTTTACATCTTCTCTAATATAGACTAAGAGTAACACAACAGTTATACTGGCTGAGATGAAAGGTTCATCCAAAGCCCAGTAACTTGTTTTTTTTGCAAGCATCTGAAAACAAATAATAGGGAAAGAGCATAAGAATAGAGAATAACACTTCAGTACACTTTCCCAGAAGTAAGTCTAAAAGCAGCACTTGCTTCTTCATCTGTGACTTTTATGCTGCTGTCCCAAGAGAACGCATGCAGGTTTCCTAGAACCAAGCAAGTAAAATAGATTCTGCTCCATGTGTAATTAGCAAACAAAAATTAAAGCAATGATTTATTGGCCTTACTCTGTAAGGGGTTTGTGGGGGTCTGTGCAGGCCAGTCACTCTGAAAGCACAGGCTTTGGGAAGGATAAATAGCTCACTCCTACAAGCTAGATGAGATAGCTTGGTTAGGCATTTCTTTTTTTGCAGTGCATGTTTCCAGAAGCATACATCAGACTATCAGCTTTCATACCGGTATATCCTCTTTCCAGACTCAAGGGACTGAGCTCTGAGCTCTGAGCTACTTTCAGGGACCAAAAGGGATTATTCTCTGAGGTTCATTCTAACCTGGTGGTGCTAATTTACTTAAGCTCCTCATAGTGAATGGAGGAAAAAAGGGTTCTGCAAAGGACCCTAATTTAGTCATTCCGAATCAGCCTATAGAGAGACTTATACTGGCTGTTGAAGGAGTTTAGTTAGATTAGCTTCATTAAGCTAAGTTAACCCTTGAAAGCATCACGCAGAGCGTATCAAAAATCACACTAGGTAAAATCAGTACAATGCTGGGACAGAAGATCTCACAAGAGTCTTTCATTCTTCCTTCCTCTGATAGAAGCAATGCTGAGATTTAGAACAATGTGAAATACTACATTAAGTCATATGAGCAATTTTTTTCCCCTCCATGATAGATAACCTTCCCAGAACTCATTTTTCAGCCCGTGACATTTCATATTTATGTTTCAAAATGTATATACACAAGAGAGTTCTTTTCTCTGCATGTGGTTACATCTCCCTTCTAAACAAGAATTCAAAGATCATGTGTACTTATAAAAGAAATCATCATTCTGAGCAATATTTCCAGGTATTCTTAAAGACACCCATTTTACAAAGATTGCTGTCAGGGACTTTGTCTACCCTGAGGGCAAACATGCTGCATTATCTGCCTTGTAGTGCCCAAGGTGAACACTCTGGCCTTGTCCTTAGTGCATGGAAGGCTATCAGCCATGGAGACAATCCTTCAAAATCCTGGAGGATCAGGATTAAGGAATATATCACAGAGTGCACCTATCTCTGTGCCACCAAAGCCATGGCAGAAGCTTTGTACTGTGGAGAATTAAATAGCCGTTAAAAAAAAAAAACATGACAGAAACTAAACACTTCATAAGCTTAATACTAATGCTATATCTTTCTTGGTTTGTATCCACTTCTGATGTAGAACTCATTATTAATAATGAAAAAATGCTGATGAATCATGTGTCTGTCTTTGTTTTCCCAGGTGTATAAGCTGTATATTGCATATTGGCACCCGACTGATCAACATGGAGAATGTAAGCAGTGTGAAGGAATTCATTCTCCTGGGCCTTTCAATGAACCAAGGGGTGCAGAAAATATGTTTTGTGGTGTTTTTGTTCTTCTATATTGTTACTGTGGCAGGAAATCTGCTCATCGTTGTCACTGCAATTAGCAGTCAACGTCTGAACTCCCCCATGTATTTCTTTGTCTGCCACCTGTCCATTGCAGATCTTTGCTTCTCTTCTGTCACAGCTCCCAAAATGATTGCTGACTTCCTTGTTGAAAAGAAAACCATTTCCTTTGGGGGTTGCATGGCACAGCTATTCATGGAACATTTCTTTGGCTGCACTGAGATCTTCATCCTCACAGTGATGGCCTATGATCGCTACTTTGCCATATGCAGACCCCTCCACTACACCCCCTCATGACCAGGCGTGTGTGTGGCTGGATGGCAATGGGTTCATGGGTGGGGGGCTTTGTGCACTCCCTCGTGCAGACCCTCATAACTGTTAGCCTCCCTTTTTGCGGCCCCAACAAAATTGACCACTACTGTTGTGAAGTCCACCCCCTACTACAACTGGCCTGTACCGACACCTATGTTGCGGGCATCATTGTTGTTGCCAATAGTGGAATGATTTCTGTGGTCTCTTTCTTCATCCTGGTCACATCCTACATTGTCATTTTGTTATCCTTGAAAAGGCGAACGTCCGAAGGGCGGTACAAAGCCCTCTCCACCTGTGGGTCCCACATTACTGTGGTGACTCTCTTCTTTGTGCCATCCACATTCATCTACATATGCCCATCCAGCAGTCTCTCAGAGGACAAGAGGGCAGCTGTGTTTTACACTGTCATCACACCCCTGCTGAACCCACTCATCTACACGCTGAGAAATGAGGAGATGAAAAGTGCCATGAGAAAACTCTGGAATAGAAAAGTTTGGAGTGAAAAGGGTGAAGTCTAGAACTGTGGTAACCTTTTCTCAGGAGCTGAGAAAATCAAGTCTCTCTCACTATAATTCCATTTTGGAAAATTCACTGAAAGCTCCCTTTTGAAGAAAAGCTTGGTTTTAGCTGTTGCAGTAATTAGGAAGACACTGAAAGTTCATGTTTTGATTGGAATGGCATTGCAAACTCTGCGACTAGCAGGGATTCCCTTTATGTTCTCTTTTTGAATAGCACAGGCCCAGGACTGGGGCTTCCAAGCACTGCTGAGACACCAGCAAATAAATAAATGAATGCTATCAAAAATACTAAAATGTGTTCCAGGCAGAGCATCCCATTAGTCCGAGCTCTCCCAGGTGTAAACTTTCCGTCAGACAAACTCCATCTACTCTGCAGTCTACTCAGCTAGGAAACGATGGACCAAGGTGCCTGCAAGACCTGGAAGGTCACCTGCTGCTGGAAGCAATTGTGCCAAAGGCTTCCTTCCCCTTTACTTTGGAGTAAATGCCTTCTTAGGAGTACTGCATTGTCGTATGCTGAATCCATGGGTTAGCAAGTAAACTGCTGATATTAGATGCTGGCTGGGTCGTTTGCTGATGCAGATGATATGAGGAGAAGCTTCTCCCCTTCCCATTCCAGTGCAACTCTCTGTCTTTCTGCAGTAGTTCACCTATCACTAATGCCCTCCTTCCTAGCCATCCCCTCTGCCCTTCATCTCTGCCTCAGATTTTGCATTTTACTGTTTAGACTAATAGAGAATCAAAGATCCAAGTGGAAGGTAAATTGCTCACCATAGGAAATTGTCGCCACCAAAGAAAGCATTGGGGGGCACAATTTTATGTGTCAATGAAAAAAAAGAGTTATTTGGGAATAATTCCTATACGCAAGATAACTCCTAGCCCAACAGGGCACATTTACAGGCCCAGGCAAAGGAAGAAACATGTATTCCAAGGGAATAGCTGGAGCAGCTACTACTGCAGGAAGGAAGAGAAGAAATGTGAAGATGGAAGATTAAATCATCTCAGAGCCAGCCACAGCTGCCACAGGGAGGTTAGTTGTAGCAGCTAAGGTTCTTCACAAGGATGAAGGAGCCACGAGGAGCCACAGGACCCTGACTCCTACCTTGCCAGGAGGAAAAGAGCAAATCAGCTGCGTGAGGGAGAAAGACATCTGTGTAATGCACTCTGAAAGTAACTAAAGCACTTTCTTTTTTCTTCCTTCACTTCACGTTCCCTATAAACACTTGCTTGCACTTGTGTTGCACCTTAACACGGCTTAAGTGTGATTCAAGATAAGAAGGTGTTGCCTGCACAGGAGAGCGGCAGATCTATCGACCAAACCCTGGGACAATGTCGGAAATGCTCTGCTTCCCCGAATGTCCTCTGCTCTATGCAGGGGGTGGCAGAGTGGGTTCCCATTTCACAGGCATGCACCAGTACACTGCGGACGTCTCAGTGTCTTCTCCTCACCGTGGTGGGTTATGTGGATGGCAGCCAGCAGGACAGAACTGGGATAAATCCCGATTCTCAAGGCTTAGAGGGATAGTGTCCCTCAGGCCTGGGCCAGCATGTCCCTCACCCAGCATTCACACTCTGTGGACACAGCTAAAGGTGGGACCATCCCCACCTATTTCTAGCAGTCTAAATTCTTCATGCAATGAAGGACAGTTGTCGAGCTCAGCACCATTGTCAACAGAGAGGGACAGGCACCTTCAGAGGTTGGTCTGTCTCACCGTAGGTGGGGCAGGTAGAAAGGCAGATGGGGCCCACTGACCCCCTTCATACTGCAACTGCTGAGGGGTTAGGGCACACGGCCAGTTCAAGCTAAGGCTTATAATTTAAAAACTGTTTGTTTGGGTTTTTTTTTAATGTTTTGGGGAAGAACGCCATGATTTTTCTGATTTCTCTTCCGGGTGCTGGATGCTAGCAGGCAACAGTGGGACCATAGTTTAAGGAAGGCGTCAACAGCAACAACAACATTTGATTCCTCTACACATTGGCCCAGATTCTTATAATGACTTAATATGAGGACTAAACAGCTGCTTCTGTATTTTGCATTGTCTGAGTAAAAATACCTGGCAAGTAGTGAGACCTGACCACAAACATTTTTAAAGTCTTGAAATAATTTCCTCGTTTACTTCTTGTTTCAAACGTGTACACATCAGATGTCTAAGTAATAACAGTCATATAGCACAGTTATGATATTTATTTATGCTGCAAACATGCAATGGTAAGAGTAAGTTAATAAGAAATAAGAAAGCATATGTGAAATATTGGCTTAGAAGGGAAAAAATATCTGACACGTGTAAGAGACATCTTTACTCAAAAAATGTTTGATTGCAAGGGCAATGTGAACACAAAATCTTGGAAATGGTCAGCCATGACAATGATTTTATATAGAAGTGTTTCCAAAAGAAGCACATAGCTAATACTAAACAAAGTCCATTTATCTGGACAGCATTGGAAAGCAAGCAAGAAAGCAAGCAAACCCCCACACAATGTGACATGGTCTAGGTGATCACGCTCCAGAGTCACCCTGTAGAGACTACTCTAATAGCTGTCCAAAATATATATTTTAGCTCCCCATCCACTGATTCTTTCTGACAAAGAAAACTTCACATGCCTCTGGGATCTCATTGCTTCTGGTAAGCTTGTGCTTCTGCTGTGCAATTTACTTGAAATATTTCTGCCACAACTTCCCCATCTGGAGAGAGAGAGAGTTGTTCTTGCAGATGCTCTTGGAAGTTGCTTTTGCAGAATGAGAAATGGAGCTAGGCATTCAGGCTGTCCGTTTCATCCTCTGTAGTTTTCAGCCCTGGCAGAGATGTGGACTGCTCTCGTGACACATAAGAAGCAGTTTGGAGCCGAGAGGTTTTGATGAAACCGCCTAAAGTGGTCTGAGAAGGTCATCAGAGGAGAATAGCAGGAAATCCTGCCTTTGAAAAGAGACATTATTGTTGAGTGACTTTTGTGAGGTACATTTTATGAAGTAGAAAGAACTCCATTTTTTTTACCCTTTGTTTTAATTGGTGTCTTCTTTGCTTATTTTTCAGTTATATGCCATTTCCAGAAATATCTGTCAAAAGGAAGTTTCTGGTGTTACAGAGTCAAGGAGTCAATAGGTAGCTGCAGCACTTCCTATGTACTCAGTCTTAACTTGTCCCCTCTAGCTGTACACATCGTGGCAACAATGCTCTTAACACACACGCTTTGGGCCTCCCCACACTGCTTTCCCTCTGCCCATGGAGTGGCATGGAGATAGGGACGGAGACACGAAAGAATATTTCCTCTGCTGCTAAAGTTGGAGGGTGGAAGAGGCAGAGATCTCGTGAGAAAGAACTGATTGACCTGTGATTGTGGAACAGGATTAAGAGCCCAAAGGACTTGCCAGTATTGTGGACATTGTTATGCAGCTCTTGCCATCTATCTTTTCAGTGTAGAAACTGAACACTAGTGATACTTGCATACTGCACTGGAGTGCAGCAAAGGGGAATACAAGGGTGTTGGTGAGTAAAGGAGATTCAGCAGCGGTGTATTTATTACCTGGGGGGCATCAGGAAGAGTGTTGCCAGCAGGTCGAGGGAGGTGATCCTCCCCCTCTACTCAGCCCTGCTGAGGCCACATCTGGAGTACTGCGTCCAGTTCTGGGCTCCCCAGTACAAGAGGGATGTGGCACTACTGGAGCAAGTGCAGCGAAGGGCTATAAAGATGATTAGGGGACTGGAGCATCTCTCTTATGAGGAAAGGCTGAGAGAGCTGGGCCTGTTTAACCTGGAGAAGAGAAGGCTGAGAGGAGATCTTATCAATGTGTACAAGTATCTGAAGGGAGGGTGTCGAGAGGATGGAGCCAGACTCTTTTCAGTGGTGCCGAGCGACAGGACACGAGGCAATGGGCACAAACTGAAACACAGACAGTTCCGTCCGAACATGAGGAAAAACTTCTTCACTGTGAGGGTGACAGAGCACTGGAACAGGTTGCCCAGAGAGGTTGTGGAGTCTCTATTTCTGGAGATATTCAAAACATGCCTGGACGTAATCCTGTGAAACATGCTCTAGGAGACCCTGCTTAAGCAGGGGGTGTTGGACTAAATGATCTCCAGAGGTCCCTTCCAACCTCAGCGATTCTGTGATTCTGTGATTACCCCAGTGGCATCACAGGTGTGTTTATGGGGATTTCCATAGTCCAGAACTTGGCTGAGGTGTACAAAAACCTTACTGACACATCGTTAATGCAGATTATCTCCAGTATTCACCCACGTACTGTAGGAAAGGTGGTCTGAGGAAATACAAGCCTGCTCTTTTGGAGACTGAGGTCGCAACCCAGAAATTCATGAGCAATAACTGGAACCAATCCACACAAGATGTAGCCCAGTACAGCACATATAGGACAATGACTCGCCTGCTTCAGGTTTCCTGGCATCCCTTGAACATGGTCTGATTTCACTTAGGGCGCCTTAAAGACAGTTTGTGCCTAAAGGCACATCTCTGCTAAACAGACATGAGGTAGGTGTCCACTTTACCTCCTCCAGAAGGATCTACGCTGATAGTTGAAGTGATGTTAATTAGCCAGCTGCCTTGTGTCATGATGTGAATACTGATGGTTGCACAAAAATGCATGGACATTCTACCAGAGTCAGAGAGCAATAGTAAGGACTAGTTCTGTTGAATTCCTTCAGAGGGTTGAAAAAGAAGGTGCGTTCACTGCTTGAGCAGAATTCCTTAGGACATGACTAACAAGTTGAGACTCAAGTGGTAACATGCACTATCCTTCTCAGTCAGTTTTTCGTTTCCAAATCAACACTTCAAAAGTGGATGTTTAGGCAACCTAGTGACTAGTCTTCCTTTTTAAAAGGGGCAAAGATCAGAAATATGAATCTGGAGGATATTTCCACCAACTCCCTCAAGCAAATAAACGGAGCTCGCTATTACACACTTCAGTAATACATTCTGAGTTAGATATCAACTGTCACTCCTTGAGAGAAGCATTGACTTTGAAAGGAAACTTTCCCCAAAAGGCATAAAAGGGAATACATTGATATTTAACATACCAGTGATCGATATGGATGTGTACTGATAACACTGTGTTTCTAATGCCATCACAGGTGGCTTTATTCTGTGCTTCAGGTCCTGTCTACGTGACCTATATGAAGAACAAAAAAAATGTGACGGAGTTTATCTTCCAGGGACTCACACAAGATGATGCATTAGCAAAAGCATGCTTCACATTCTTCTTAGTCTTCTATGCCACTATTATTCTTGGAAACCTGCTTATCATCATCACTATACAGAACAGTCAACAGCTGGACTCTCCCACCCCATACTTCTTCCTGAGCTGCTTCTCCTTTGTAGATATCAGTTACTCTACTGTCACAGTTCCCAAACTCATTTATGACCTTCTTGCTGAAAAGAAGACCATCTCTTTTGTGGGCTGCATAGCACAGCTCTTTGGGGTCCATCTCAACCATGGGGAGGCAAAGAGAAGTTTTCGGGAGGGACTTTTCAGGAATGTTGTTCTATTTTTAGCATGGCTGTTCAGAATGGAACTGAAACTAAATTCAAAGTTTCATGTAGCTCTCATCTTTCTTTGGAAATTGTCAGTCAAAAGGATGTGAGGATATTGTCACCAGTCAAACCCAAGCATTTGAGGTGGTATTGTGGCTTTTACCTTTAGACACCTTAGAGCTGTGTAAGTCTCAGTTCCAGGCTTCTCCTGGCATTAGGAGGAATAACTAAGTATTTTGAGAGGTTATGCTTTCCCACTAGCTCCTACGAGCTTCAGAGAGTGGTGTCTGCTCACGTTTCTACACAAAAAAAGTGATGGTGGTGCTAAGCTTCCAAGAGAAAGCAAATCCTTCAGGATGGCACAGCACAAGCAGGTTTCATCTCACATATATTGGTGTGCTGACATGAGGTGCCTCAACTTGAGAGAGCTGCTGAAGACAGCAAGAGACCTTTGAGGGGACTGAGATTCATTGCATGGTAAAATAGGAGCATGAGAGGAGCAGGATGCTGCACTAGGTGTCTGCCTTACAGTGAAGGGTGACATACACTGTACTAGACTTTCCAAGGCTCCCAGGAACACTGATGGACACAGAGGTCGTTCCCCGATGCCAGGCATTAACTCCAATTTTCATCAGTCTGTGCCAACCTGGTGTCTCTGGGAACGCTTCATTTAAAGGAGCTCTGCTAACACCTTTCCAAGGCCTTGACCTTATGTCATAGCTGAGCTTTGTAATCTGTCAGAGCAGCAATCCAAGCACGGTTAAATACCATAGTCAATGTTGGAGCCACAATCCAGCTTAATTATTGGGACATTTTTCACTGCTTTATTTAGAGGCTGGATAAAGTTTCATACTTTGGCCAGTCGTCTGGTGCTTTACACTATAAAAGTCTGAGGAATAGGTATCTCAGTGGAAATATGGGGATCCAATATCTCTCCATACTCCATACGATATAACCTAATTCCTAGCTGAACACTGAAAATTTCCCTAAAATTCTTAACAGTACTGTTCTTGATTCATCGAGTTTTCCTCAACTGTTTGCAGCAGGGAAAGCCCCAAATGCCCCTAGGACCTCCTGACTCTGGGCAATGCTGTTCTACCACAAAGAGACTTACTTCAGCATTGCTGTCATGACAAGTGATTCAAGGCAGGGATTTTCCCAAATCTCCTCCTGGAACTGAGATTTGGGGAAGGAAAGAAGAGGAACAGGATTCTGGATGTTGGATCGGAAGGCTTTCTTAGAAAAGCAAACTGTAGATTTGAAGAGACAGCAGCTCTTTAACATTTCAAATTCCCTAATTTTGTCTGGGTTTCTCGAGGTGGAGACTAAGGGATAGGTGAATGCAGGGCTTAGATGAATGTGGGGCTTATGAAAATCTGTTCTTTTTGATGATATTTGTCAGAAAGCATATTTAGGTTTGAGATTGTGATTCTTGATTGAAACATGCTGCCGGTTCTGCTGATGCTTAGCTCTAGATGGCTTTGACCATCTTAAACATCAGCGCAGAGAGAGGTGTGCAGACATGACTCATTGCTGTGCAGGGAAGCTCTTTGATGACAACCTACCTGTCTTTTTCTGGAAGAGTAGTATTGTACATTGCTCTTCCCAGAGACCTGTAAACATACACAGTAAAGTAAAATGATGCCTGTGATTTCTTTTCAAGCTATTTCCTTCCTTTGAGCTGGGAGTCCACTGAAAGAGACAATTTTGGACAACTCAGAAATCTGATTTAAAAATCTCACTTCTCTGTTCAAGATAAGAACAACGCAACATTGATACGTGCAAAAACTGTGAACACATATCTGATGATACTTAATAATCAGAAACAAGAGATAAACCTTGAGCTTCAGGCTCTGCAGCAACAGAAAGCTGACAACTAGCAGGACCATAAGGCTACATTTTCACATTCTTTTTCCTGCATTTTAGGACCGTCAGGCCAGTGGGATAATAGTGCATATAGTCCAAATGCTTTTACTACCCTGTGCATATGCTAATTTTAGCGTTACTGAGATAAACGGCTTCTGAGATAGTGATGGCCTTTAATCATCACTACTTGATCAAAATTCAGACTATAACATACTGAAGATAAGTTTTCTCCCCAGCCGTGTGTCTTTGGGCAAAAATAATGATGTTTCGCAGTCATATCACCTCTCTGTAAAATATGCTGGCAGCAGTTTGAAAGGAAGAGACTTGTAAAATCCTTCTTTAGGGTGCCATAGATGATCATAGGACACAATCTTTGCTATAGTTATGCACAGCTTTAAGGAGAGGAGGTCAGGGGAAATAACAGCCCTAACAGGCTTGCAGCGAAATGCAAAGGGAATCCGCAAGACCTCTTTCCATCCCCCTTTGACTGTAAACCTTATGCAGAGGCAGGAACCTCTCAGCTGTCTGAGATTAATTCTGTCACTTTCAGCTCAATAAAGATTTCAACTCCTTCTGCCAATTGAGGGACAGCATTTGTAAACTCAGCCAGAAGGGATGAAACATCTACTAGTGATAGAACACCTATCCTTAGAGCTAGCTTAGTTGAATCGATAGAAGGATTCCAAAGCCTTTCCCAACTTTCTCATCTCCCAGAAATGATTGGCCATTTATTCTCAAAATCGCATTGATGACAGACATGTAGTTGGTAAGTCACCATCTTATTCCGTCATTCTTTTAAGTGAAAGAACACTGCAGCTTGATTAAATTTCAAATTATGTCCAATGTCCTTAAAATAACTACCAGTTCACTCAGTTGCCTCAAGTGGATTGCTGATATGTGGAGATGAAAAGCAGGAATAAGTTCTTGTTACTTCACAATGGTGTTGCCGTGATCTCGCCCGGACCCACGGTGCCACCAGGGGAGCGCTGCAGCCTCCTCTACTGCAGGGTCACAAAGCACAGGCCTCAATGTGAGAGATGCTAAAATGGCGTTTATTGTGGGCTGCGTGCAAGCTTACATACAGGTGCACTTCGTTTCCACCCCTAGGCTGCGCGTCACACCGCGTGATCTTCCGCTACGCCTAGTCTACCGCTTCTCATGCAAATATCTTGTCTATGCAGTTTCCCAAGATCCACCACATCTCCCCCCTTTTCTAGAACCTCTTTTTCCTGTACTATTAATTGATATACTCTACGCTCATGTCTATCAAGCAGTTAAGCCGTACATGCTGTAAGCAATAATTCAGAATTAGCAAGCCGCAGCATATCACTATTACTACTGTGAGTGCTATCAAGCCTAGTGTTATAAGCCATTTCTAATCAAACCATGACAAGATCCACGCCCCTGTGTTGACTTGTTCCCTGTCAGGAAAGTCTCTGTCAGCCCCGCCTCGGGGTTGAACGGGATGCAGTAGTGAGCTGCTCTGTGCGCCTGTGCTCATCTCCTCCAGTATGACTCTGCGGTCCCCGGAATCATGAAGCTGGCGATAAACATCAATGCAGCCATGCAGCAGCATCCTGTCTGGCGTCGCCCTGTTCAGGATGGAATCTCACCAAGAATGATTAGTTACACCCCAGACCCTCCCGTACGTGCATTTAAGTCAGGTTTTATGCATTTCATTGGAACCCATCTTATCTTCTCCTCCCGCTTTATCGCAGCATACCCTCTTCCCTGTGATATCAGTTCCCATCCTGTCTCCCACTCCCCTTCCCCTGGGAAGCGGACCTTCACACCTGGACCCGTCGAGGGCGGTAGGTGCCCCCAATGTCTCCTCACTGGCTCTGTGGGGCAATCCCCTCTGCTGTGGTGGTTCAGCACGTAGAGCGCCCGATGCAGTAGCATCGCCTGTTTCTCAGGAGGGATGCCTCCCCCACAGCCTTCCGCCTCAGCTAGAGATTTTATTTTCCTTTTCAGTGTTTGATTGGCCCGTTCTACGATTGCCTGGCCTGTGGAGTTATAGGGCAGGCCTCTGAGTAGAACAATTCCCCATAGCTGTGCCCATTCGGCTGTGCTCTGAGAGATGAAACAGGGCCCGTTGTCCGTCTTTATCTTCGCTGGCACCCCTAGCCACGCAATGGCTAGGTTCCAGTGGCTCTGTGCCGCTCGGGCCGTCTGCTTCTGATGCTGCGTTGCGATGATCACAGTGCTACAGGTGTCTATTGTTACCGCCAGCCAAGGCCGTGGCTTGAACTCCGGGAAGTAGGTAAAGTCCGTCTGCCATATCTCATTCCCTTTTAGACCCCGGGGGTTCACCCCCGCCTCCCACAGCGGTGTTTTCTGACAATATGGGCACGCCGCGACAATTTCGCGTGCTCTGGCCAGAGGAATGCCTGAGTGCTTTGCCAGCGCGCGAGGCCCCAAATGAAGGAAGTCGTGCACCTCCTTCACCTCGGTCATCGTCCATATTCCCTTGGCAGCCCCGTCGGCAAGGCTGTTTCCTTCGTAGAAGAACCCAGGCAGCGATTGATGGCTGTTGACATGCATTATAGTGCAGGGCGCAGTCCGGCTCTGCAGCGCCTCTTCTAACATCATGCAGATATCGCTTCCTACGAATCCAGGCTGGGCCATCCTGTTTACCAGATTGTGAACGAAGATGGAATCCGTGGTGATGTTTGCATGGCTATTTGGTCCTAGCGCCAGGGCCATGCAGACCGCTTTCGCTTCCAGCCACTGAACGCTGGCTTCCTGCTGCCACGTAGCCTTGTGCCACTGCTCATCCTTGTACCAAACTACTGCTGCTGTAGAGGTTTGCGACGAGGCATCCGTGAAGAACGTCGGACCCGGCTGGGGCTGTGGAAGTACCCTCGGCTTAATCTCTGGAAAGCAATGCTGAAGGCTCTCTAACAGCGCAGGGGTTTTTCCGTGCTGAAGCACTCCTCCGAAGGTATGTAGCGCCAAGACAACCTCCTCGTCTTGGGCAAAATAAGCATTCCAGGTTGCCTTAGGTATAGATGTCGCGATGACGTCTGGGTCCTTACCGAAATGCCGACAGCAAGCCTTCCGTGCTTTGGTGATTACCTTAGCGGTTGCCGCAGTGATGGGTAAGAACACTGTACCGACTTGGTTGGAGAATAGCCACAGTAGGATCCTCACTTTAGCTGCTTCGTTCTGTGCAAGGGCCCCTATAAGGCCTGCCTTGGTTACCTTCAGCATAGCGGTGATAGGGGCCTGCGGATCCCACCTTCCCAATCCAGCTGTGGCCATTCGTTGCTCTATGTTGCGAAGACTCTTCTGAGCCTCTGGCGTAAGGTGTCTGGGCTCCCAGGGTGCCTTCCCCTTTAACAGATCGTGGAGGGGGCTCATCTCCTGCGGCATTATGCCAATGATAGGCCTCAGCCACTGCAACGCACCTACTAATTTTTGTACATCGTGTAGGGTAGTCACCTTCGGGTTCAACTCTATTCTCAGGGGCCGCACCTCCGTGGGGCTGATGCAGCACCCCAAGTACTTGATGTCGCTTCCTCGTTGGAGCTTCGCTTCTGACAGTTGCAGTCCTGCCTCCTCCAAATTCTGTCTGACCTCTTGGAGGGCTTGTTCTAGATGCTTGTCCTCTTCTGCCGCCAGGAGTATGTCATCCATGTAGTGAATAATTTTCATGTCTGGCCAGTGGTCACGCACCGGCTGCAGGGCTCTGGCAACATAAGTTTGGCATAAGGCGGGCGAGTTCTTCACGCCCTGCAGTAAGACCGTCCATTGGTACCGCTTTGCAGGGGCATCCAGATTGGTATGTGGTACGGTGAACGCAAATCTACGGCAATCGTCCGGGTGCAGAGGAATCGAGAAAAAACAGTCCTTAATGTCCAATGCCACTGCTGGCCATCCTCTTGGAATCGTGGAGATCAGTGGAAGTCCGGGCTGGAATGATCCCATGCCCATCATTTGGCTATTAACAGCTCTGAGATCGTGAAGAAGTCGAAACTTCCCAGACGCCTTCTTCTTAATCACGAATATGGGAGTGTTCCAGGGGCTATAGCTCTCTTGTAAGTGTCCTGCTTGTAGCTCATGGTCTACTATTTCTCTGGCGGCTTTCAATTTTTCTTCTGTAAGGGGCCACTGCTCTATCCACACAGGTTCTTCCGTTTTCCAAGTGATCTTCACGCCGCCTCCAGCAGTGGCCCTCATACTAAATTTGTGAGCTTGAGCCTCATTTGTGCCATGGCATCTCGGCCTAATAGTGAGTCAGGGATGTGCGTGACGTACGGCCGGACCCGAGCTATCAGCTCATCGCCGTCGTCGTCCTGCACGCGGATCTCCACCGGCATCATACTCCTGTACGTACTAGCCATTCCTCCAACTCCGGTTATGTAACCAGCATCCATCAAGGGCCAGCTCTCAGGCCACTGGGCGTGTGCTATGCATGTCACGTCCGCTCCGGAGTCCGCCAGCATGGTTATTATCCTCCTCCCCTCGTCACTACATCCTCCCAAGCTCAGCGTCGCCCGCACCACCGGGCGGTCACCTAATTTTACTGCCAGAGCCACATTGGGACGTCTTCCTTTTGGACCGCTGCCACTGTCGGGCCAACTCCGGTCACACTCCTGCGCGGGGCCAAGATCTTCGGGAGGGACGCCCCTTTGCTAAGTCCCCCCCGCCCCCCGTTTCCCGGCAGTTTCCGCCGTTGATTTTGGGGACACTCTCGGGCTACATGCCCATACTGCCCACAAGCCCAGCATGACCCTCGGCCTTGCCACGAGATCGGCCAGCCCTGCCACTGACAGTGTGCACTAATATGCCCTAATCTGCCACAAGAGAAGCATCGCTGTGGTCCCTTTCTCATCTGGTCCACCGCCGAGACAAGAGCCTGGGCTGCTGCTGTTCCCTGATCCTGTTTTTGCAGTACCGTGCGGATGACAACCGAAAGTGGTGCTCCTTTAGGGATCGTTTTCAGGATGTCCTGCGTCATGGCGTTACTCTGCTGCCAGAGGCACTCCATCATGACCGGACCCTGGGCCTCAGGGGGCAAGTCTGACTCTGCAATGGCCCGTTGGAGCCTGTCACAGAATTCAGTGAAGCTCTCTGCGTGTGTCTGTTTTATCTTTGTCCAGGGTGGCTCTACCTTTACTAGATTCCCGAGTTCTTCATACGCGGCCCGCGAAGCCTCTGTTGTGGCCATGACCTCCCAGCCTCTGAGAGCTGTCGCTTGCTGGTTCGGGGATGCGAGGTTTGCACCTCGCCCCACCAAGCGATCCAGTGTGGTACCTGCTAGGTGGTGGTTCGGGTTCCCAGCGGCAGCTGCAGCGAGGGCGGCACAACGGCCTTGCCATGCCTCCTTCCACAGCATCCAATGCGTGGGTGACAGTATCGCCCTTGCCAGCTGCCGTAGGTCGTAAGGCGTGCACACCTGGGCATGCACACTATCCAACAACATCTGAGTTTGCTGATGTTTCAGCCCGTTCTCTTTCACTGAGGTCATCAGACTCTGTACTATCTTGGGCTTGAGCGCCACCCACTGGACCCCTTCCCCCGGTACTGCCCTTACAGGACAGACTTGCGGCACTTGCTCGAACCGTAAGCCCTGAAGGGCACATGAATCGGCTATTAGCTGCCAGTCAGTGAGTGGTATGGACTTGGCAGGGGCCGCTCCCCTTTTAGCTCCGCTGAGCAGGTCCCTCTGTTTTTCGACCTCCTGCCTTATTTCCTCTAATGCACGCAATAGGGTGTCGACCGGGGATGTTGTTACTTCTTCTCCGCCCTTCGGCTTCCCTTTCGGCTGTGTCTCTCCTATTGCACACCCCCGCAGCCTGCGCGTAACTTCTCGCAAGCCCCCGCCTTCCTCGTCACTGCTATCTTCTCCGCTCTCCTCCTCAACCGGCAATCTCACCCGAACCTTCCTCCCTCCTTTCAAGGTCGAACTCTGGTCTCTCCGCTCTGATTGGCCGCTACCCTTCCTCCCTCGCTGCACTGCCTGACTCTCCCCGCCTACAGCACCCTCCTCTGCCAGGGCCCACGGCAGCAGGGTCCTACCTTCCTCACTAAGCGTCTTCCTCAAAACTGCGCCAGGCACGCAATCCTTGGGTTCGGTCCCGTCGACCCCCCATCCCTCTCTGTCTTGTGCGAGATCTTGCCAGGGATACACCGGAGGCGGCTCCTGGGATTCCACCGGTAGGATCACTGGAACCTCCCCGCCCCCGCTCTCCCGTTCTTTCGCCGGGGCCTCCCCGCCCCCACTCTCCTGTTATTTCGCTGGGGCCTCCCCGCCCCCGCTCTCCTGTTCTTTCACCGGGGCCTCCCCGCCCCCATCGCTAGACTTCTCCTCCGTTTCCGTCTCAGCCTTCTCCTGATGAAGCAACGCGTCGCGGGCGGCCTTCCAAGTCTGTAATTCCTCCCGCGACCGCTTCAAAAGACGGAGTATAACTCCCCACGTCTTGAGATCTTTAGCCTTGTTTGTGGACATAGCTCGCTCCGCCAGCACCGTAGTGCATCGCGGCCAGAATTCCGGCTGCAAGCAGTCCCCCGGCTTATTTATGACTCCTTCTTTCTGGAGCCGCTCTACACATAGTGTAATATCTTTTGGCTTCACAGAAGCTCCCCATGTCTTAGCTAGGAACACAGCTACCTTTATCAACGCCTCCATATCGTCCGGACTCTCAGCTATCGCCCGCTGCTCGCCGTCGCAGCCGCCGTTCTCCTTCTGGAGATGGCCCGCACCCCCTGGGTCTCACGGCGAGACGTGTCGGTCCTGCCGAATCACGTCGGGGTCACCATTTGTTGCCGTGCTCTCGCCCGGACCCACGGTGCCACCAGGGGAGCGCTGCAGCCTCCTCTACTGCAGGGTCACAAAGCACAGGCCTCAATGTGAGAGATGCTAAAATGGCGTTTATTGTGGGCTGCGTGCAAGCTTACATACAGGTGCACTTCGTTTCCACCCCTAGGCTGCGCGTCACACCGCGTGATCTTCCGCTATGCCTAGTCTACCGCTTCTCATGCAAATATCTTGTCTATGCAGTTTCCCAAGATCCACCACACAATGGTAGCAAAATTAGAAGTCAATCTTTTTTGCATTTCTGTAGTTTTTTCATGTTTCCAGGCAGAAGGGGAAAAAGGAGGTAGCAATGAGTGACAGAAGAGGGAGATTTAACAGAAGAGGGACAGTTACTTTCCCTAGTGTTTGGGGGGCAAAAACACGGGTGTCTGTTCTCCAAGATTTCCTTTCCAGAACTTCAGGTTCTGTGTGTTGCACTGGAAGAGGCTACGCCTTTCAAATACTGAAGACGTAGCAGAAATGGCCATAAATTCAAATCACATTGCTTTTCTCCTCTTGAATATCTCTGAAAGCTTTTTCTCATCTTGACGGACCAGTGGTTTTCCTACATGAGCAAACGTTCCTAATAGAACAGAGAACTGCAATTCTGTGCCACGCACTCCTCAGGCAGGAGTCCTGTTTGTGCTTGGAAGTTGCAAGTTAAAAGTCAGGATTCCTCCAGCTTTCAGCAGCAGAGGAACACAGTCTTTCAAGATAGAAGTTGCAGATACAACCAGTTAAAAGTCCACCTAAAATCACTTCTAACAATTAAGTACCTTTCTGAATCTCACCCTTGGAAGCCGATCAAAGCTTCCTTGGAAGTCCTACTCTTTGTATCAAGGTTTTGATAAATTTTCCCCAAACAAAGTTCTCTTTCTAACAAGTCTGCTGAAGTTTCTCTAATATGACCTAAAACTCTCCTCAGAGCATCCTTCACCTCCTTATTCCTTAGGCTGTAGCTGATAAGATTCAGCACTGGAGTCACCACTGTAGAGAACAGAGAGGCCCGTTTATCTCAGTCCAATGAGTAGCTGCATATTGGGCTACCGCACATAAAAACGGTGCTCCCATAAAACAAGAAGAGAGCTCTCAGATGGGAAGCACAGGTGGAGAAGGCTTTGCATCTGCCCTTGGAGGAGTGGATCCTCAGGGTGGTGGAGATGAGGTGGATGGAGGAGATTAGAATTGCCAGAGATGTGAAGATGCCACGAAACACACCAAAAATGTGAAGTACCAATTCTTTGCTATAGGTGTCAGAGCATGAAAGCTGGATCCTAGGGGGATGTCACAGAAATAATGACTGATAACACCGAAGTCACAGAAAGAGAATGTGAAGGTGGAGATAGTTTGCGCAAGTGCATGGACAAAGCCAATGAAATAGGAGATGATTACCATCTGTGTACAGGCTTTTGGGGACATGACAGTTGCATGAAGGAGAGGGTTACAGAGAGCCACATGTAGTCATATGCTGTTACTGCCAGCAGGAGACACACAACACTAGCCATGAGGAGACAAGTGAATAGCTGTGCCACACAGGCACTGACTGAAGTGGCTCTCCTCACTGCTGAAGAGTTCACCAGCCACCTTGGGAGATAGCTGAGGAGTAACAGAAATCCACAGAAGCCAAGTTACTGAGGGAAAGGTACACAGTGTGTGAAGCCGGGGGATCAACCTTCATCTACATGATCATTCCAAGATTCCCTATTAATGTGCTTAAAAAAAGCGGGTTACCTTCACCTCTTGGCTTTCTGTTAGTCCAGAGAGGATAAACTCAATGGCCACACAGTGATTCCTCTCAGGCATGTTGCTAGCACACTCATATTATCTCCCGACAGGAAACTGGTTCAACACCTAGAAGTAATGGGAAACTGGCAACACACGATGGATTGTCTCAGTAGCCACAAGGAAGTATGGCGCATTTTCATCATAGCTTCTGACTAGACTTCTTTAATTACGCATTGAAATGACTTGTGATACAAGGGAGTACTGTTCCTATTTTTCAGGTGAGAAAAGAAAGCGCAGAAAGATAAAATAATTTATTCAAAAGGCAACAGCAGCACTGTGAAACACAAGTCCAAGTTTGGCACTACAATGGTTTTCGTGTGCCTTCTTTCTCCTTTGTTAAGGAAAAAAGTCTGCTTTTCTTGAGGACATCTATGGAGCACTCTTCTCCCCTCACTCGTGGCCAGGGTTGGGTGTACAGTACCATGCAAATGGCCCACTCCAAGGGCAATGGCCCGCTTGTTCCTGAAGATACATGGTCTTGACACTAGTTCAGACATCATTCTTTCTGTATTGCAATCACCAATACATTTTTTGCCTATTAGCTAACTCCCCCGGGCATTGGTAGCAGGGTAGTTAGAGCTCAGTATGGGCCAATAAGTCCATTAACGGGACAAAGCAGCCCCCGTTCAGCCTTGCTGAAATAGGAATATAATGGTTAGGCTGCAGCTGTGCCAACTTGGTAAGACCTGCCTTAATTACATGGACCTCCACCAGCCTGACCTTTGGGACTGCAACTTGTAAACATACAAATAACAAATCCACATCCTGGCAGAAGAAAGTAAGAGTTTCCTCTCTTGAATGAAATGGCGGCAAGCACTAAATGGCAACAGCAGCGGGAAAACCCAGCTTTGCATCTTCCCAAAGAGGAGGAGATACCACAAGATCCTCCAAGTTTGGCTGAGAAAGGATTTCTCATTTGCTTGCATCCCTGTTGTCAAGGAAAAGTGGCCATTTTCTGCTCAGGAATAAATTGGGAAGAGTCACCAAATGAAATACTTTCCATTTAGAGGGTGAAAAATCTCATGCTAAAAGGGAAGGAATCCTGAACAAAAAGGGAATCAGTCATCCCTGTAAAGGTTCTACCAGCTTCACCTCACATGAAAAATTATTGTTAATCTATTGGAGGTTACCAGTAACCTGGCTGATGCTCTCAAAGCGGAGTTCTTATCATGTGGGTGACTGAATGGAGGTTTCAATTCTTGCTGAGGTCTGTTTCTAGCATAGGCTTCAAGGTATTGCATATGTACAAAACTATTCTCTTACTGACCTGTTTCATCCAGAAAGGCAAGGGTAGGTACTGTAGATACCAAGCCAGTTTATTCCCCCATTGAGCCAAATCTTCAGAAGTACTTGCCTGTTTCAAGAAGCAGACAGCAGGATTAAAACCAGCCTATAATGGTTAGGTACACAGTTTAAGTGAGGAAAATGCTTACCCTGCTTAGATGCACAAAAGACCGGACTGCCTTTACACACTGAGTTGTCTTTGCATAGTTGGCTGTTGTTTATCTCCAACCTACCCAACATTTTCTGCCCTAAAGCACAGCAACTAGCCCAGTTAATTTTCAGAAAAGGGCTTCAATGAGCTTGCTATCAACAGGTTGCTCTCTTCCATGGACTACTTGGGAAACTGAAGGAGGAAATTTCCCTCTCCTGCCCCAACGTGAGTGATCAAACACTGGATTAGGTGCAAATTTGTAGAATCTCCATCTGTGCTGACATTTAAAATTCAGCTGGATCGGGCCGGAGCAATCTGATCTGACTGAACCTGCTTTGAGGAGGAGGTTGGACTTGATGACCTCCAGAAATCCTTCCCAACCTAAATTATTCTATGATTTTATCTGCAGATTGAAAATGATCTCTTTGATCTCTAAAATGAAGAAATAGGCCTACCTTCCTTGCATGAAGGTGTGAGATATTTTATGCCATATTGATCCCAGAAATAAACTCTTATTTCAAAAGCTACAAACATTTCATGTACCTTCGTAATAGTGAGTAGCTTCCTTCTTCACTTCAAAGACATCTTACTGAAACAAATCAGAAGATTTGTCTAAATAGAAAAACTTTAGGACTTCAGACTTGCAATAGAGCCCCTCCCTGCTCCGGATAAATGCCCAGATAAACGTTCTTTGCTTTGATGTTTGCAGAACTACGCAATTCAGTACTGCCTTTGGAGCAACAGCTCCTTCTTTTCCCTATATGTTGCAGCTGACCTGCAGCCTGGGCGTTGTGAAACATTAGTGGAGTGACATGCTGAGAAACAACTTCAATATGAAATGTGATATTCTAAATGTGATATTCTAACACTCAGCTTGCTGCTTCAGAATTCTTTCTTCAGAAAAATGGTGTTACTGAAGTACTTGGTGTATTTATGATTCTCGATGCAGTTTAATGTCTGTAAATTAGATCTCCTGCAAGACACCAGGCCTTAATTAGGAGTCTCAGCAGATGCACTGTAATGAAGAATCTTTCTGTGAATTAATTTCCTCTACCCTTGGTTAGGGGTCCAGTCAACATCTATTCTGGGCTCCCCCTATAGACAAAGGAAGCAATATCACCTTCAGAGGACAATTCATCCCATCTTAAGATAAGTGTGATAAGCAGAAGGAATCATCCTCTAAGGGTGTCTTTGTTGTCATTGATTATAGGACATGCCCGTCTCATTCCCTGCCCTTACTACTTTTTACTAGTGAAACTGATGACATAAGTGTCCTAGCAAATTCAGTGAACCCTGGTCATGTCTGTCCCTATCAACTCACAAACAAAGCTTAACAAAGCTTTAGACTGCAAACTTGAATATAAATTCTTTTAATAATAATAAGACCATATTCATGTAAATAGCAGTACAGCGTAAGATATCAGAGGAATCAGTTCTGCTTATCTGACTCTGAAGAACTGCAGTGCAACTCCGTGGAGTTTAAGTATGCCATCTGGATGTGAATCCACCTCTATTATTAATTATGACCAAACTTGATAATTCTTCCTCTCATTAAAATGCACACTCCTGATACACAGTTAGCTGTTTTTTCCACAGAAGACTCCTGTTGTCTCTAATAACACATCCACCTTTGGACTCGTGTCCTTTTGTTAGATAACCTCTTTGTCTCATGGACCATCTAGTTTCAGGCAGCCTGCTCACCGGTGGAGCATATATTTTGCTGTGATAACCTGTTCATCTGTGGACCATCCAGGCTCAGATTATGTGTCCATCCATCAGGGTAGATTTTTCTTCAAATGCAGATAGAAAATTCTTCAAGTAGGTAATCACTGGTAATTTGCTTAGAGTTCTGGTGCCTCTGCCTTAACACTGCCTTTGCACTTGCACCTAATCCCACATATATTTTTCTTCTAAGATCCTTGAATAATTAACTCTTTTGAAAAAAGAAAAATAATGGTCTATTGGAAGATGTTGACATAGATATCATGCTTTAGTAAACAGTTTGCCATTAACTTCTCTCTGCTCTTGCAATATCACTGGACACTTACTGAAATTGCTTTACGATAAGATGATGAAGAAAGCTGTTCTGGGAAGCTGAGGAGCCTTTGAGACATATGAACAAAGACCCTTCCCCTGATTCTGGCAGGAGTTTAAGGACATCTCTACCTGCCAGGAAAGCTAGCTTACTTGTGCTACTTCGAGGGCTTAGAGGTTGTTCGACAAACTGGTGGCCTTCAGAGCAGAGAGCTGAATTGGGTTACTCAGCTGAAGAGTGATCTGCTCTGACTGTCCCTAGCAGGGAAAGTCATCAGTGGGGCTTAGGCAGGCAGAAATGTCCCAGGTAACGCAGCCCCGGTTAGACTGTGCTTACAGCGGCTGCTCGTGTTGTGGAGTGGGGGCGACTCCTGGGACAATGAATGTGCAGTGCCATGTGTAAGATGATGAGTGAGGGAAGCTCGTCTCTTTGGGCTGCACCCTGAGGTCTGCAATGTATCTGCATTGGACTGAGTCCTCTTCCAGACTGCATTAGACTGGCAATGTAATGGCTTCCGGAGTTCTCGTCTAGACTACGTGAAAGCCGTGGTGTTCAGGAGATAGCTGGGTTAAAAGTGGATCAACAGGTATTGCTTGTCTGGGTTATTTATCTTTCTTTGCTGTAGTCCTCTCTCACAGTTTAGTCAGAAATATCTGAAACCTCCACGGTATTCTAGGAAGCATGAAAATGTTTGCTTGCAGAAAATTTGTACTTCTAGATCCTGCCAGAGTTGCTCTGGGAACTGACTGGTTATTGTTTAATAACACCTGTCAGTCTTAATGATAAAGCTATGGATATGGAAGAGTGGAACATATTTCTTCCTCAGACACTATGTTTACACATTAAGGGCTCTAAGTGGTTCAGGATGGGCAGAATGGGTTGCTCTGAGTGATGACCCCCAGTGAGAGGGAGTGTAGCTTTTTATGGCACCTTTACTTGCAGTCCTTCCTAAGGATAGGGAAAAATGGTCTTACACCCATTTGTCTAATAACTCTGTGTATTGAGGCAGTGTTATAGCAAGTTCCGTTTCCTTCTCTGTGCTACTTCCATGGCCACGTGACTGAAGTCTTTCTCTACTGAAGCCAGTGGCTTTTTGTTCTCTACGAGCCAGCTCCCTGAGTCAGATGGAATGTGATCCAAAACCAGAACTCAGGGCAGCATTAAGCTGCATTAACGTTGGACTTGAAATAATTCCATAAACCTGAGCTGGTCACTCTACACTCTTCCTGTAATTCATAGATATAAGTATATACCTTTCAAGGGAGACAGAGACAGGTGTGATCAATCTCTCTTCCAAAACTATGGAGGCAAACAGACTTTTATTTGCCTTCATGAGCTATAGAAAGAGCCTACAAGTTTGGTTTATGCTTTGGCAGCTCATTAACAGAAGTCTAAACTTAGGTAAGATGAATCCCAGCCTCAGCATTTGTAAAAAATTCTTCTGTGTGCACATTTTTAGCCTGCGATGCATGTGAATTGGTTCAAGGATATTCACCCACAACAAAAGAGGGTAGGCTGTCCCTCAGGACCACCTGCTGTGTGGTAACTTTGTTCTTGCATCGAGGACTCGAGTCGCCCACATCACTAATACTGTAAACAGTTTAAGGTGCCTGATGAATGTGACCCACTTTTGCTAAAAGGTTAATGATCACCTTCAGACTGGGAGTCAGGAAAAAAAAGACTACAAGGATGTATGAGGTAAGGGAATGGAAACAGAACATGGAAGCGATACTGCTGAACTGGTACTAGTTAGCAACAGTTGAAAACAAAGCTGGGATGTCTTCAAGGCATCAAACTTGAAAGTAAAAACTTAGGTGAAACTAATCGCCTTCAAAAGGGTCACAATTGTACTTTCTCACAATAAAGCTGTAGCTCTTGCTATTACAGAAAAGTCTTTAATAGTACAGTTATTTCTTTCTTCACTTCTGCATTCACTTTTCTCCTACTTCTGTTGCATAACGAGCAATTATTTCAGAATAAATTCATCCATGAACAGCTGTACTCATCATTTTAATTTTTTAAGCACCTGTTCCAACTCCTTTGGAGGTTTTATTGACTGACAAACAATTTTCTCCATGTAACAGTCTGTTCAGTGCCTCATTTTGAGGACCTCCTTGGTCCTCAAGCTGTAGACTGTGGGGCTTACCATTGTATAAAACACAGATATCACCTGGTGTTGGTCAGGCAAGGAGCCAGAGCTGTGGGGTGTGTAGCTGGAGTGCCAAAGAATATGGCAAAAACTATCAAGTGCACAGGATGCACAGGTGGAGAAGGCTTTGTGCCTTCCCTTGCTGAAGTGACACTCCAGGATGGCAGAGATGATGTAGATGTAGCAAAATGCGTACCTGCAGTATGACAAAGATGTCACCTAAGATGCAAAATGCTGCGAGGATGATCTTGTTAACCCGATGTCAGAGCAGGAGATACCACAGATCAGGGGTACCACACCACAGAAGTGACTGGTGATGCTGGAATGGCAGAAGGACACCCAAAAGGCACAGCTGCTGTGTATCATTGAGATTAGAGACCCACAAAAGTAAGAACCAAGTCACAGCTGGATGCTGAGGCTTCATGACATGACAGCTTTGTATAGCAGTGGTTTCCAGTTGGTCATATGCCATCACAGCCAGAATGAAACATTCGTTGGTGCAAAATGTAGAGAAACAGTACATCTGGGCAGCACAGCCACCAAACGAGACAGCTTTGCTCTCTGCTAAGAGACTGGCCACCGTCCTGGGGGTGATGCCTGAGCAGCAGAGCTCTAAGACTGCCAAATGGCTAAGGAAAAGCTATTTGGGAGGGTGGTTTGGGGAGACAATCCTTATTAATGCGGTCAAGCCCAGACTTCCAACTACAGTCATCAGGTAAATAATTAAAAGCATTACAATGAGAGTGGGCTGTGCTTCTGCCTTGTTGATTAGATCTAGACCTCTGGGAGGAGGAACTCAGCTACTGTGGTGTAATTTTCTCCTGCCGTTTTGCTCAGATATTTGTTCACATTAGGTAAGCAATCTTGTCTTGATACACTCTGGAGAACAACTGGCAAAAACCGATCATGATCATATGCTCCCGCTAGCGGTGAACAGCTTACTTCCTTTGGTCAACGAGGACAATACTGATTTCATCCAACATGCCATTCTGAAATGTAATCACTTGTCTGTGTTATCCCAAACCAGCTGTAACATACATTATCTACCTAGATTGTTCCAGTGTGAAGCTGGAGCACTATGAATGCCACTAAGTCACAGTCTAATAATGGGAAATACATAGGTATCAATGTTCAAGAGCTGTTAGTGGGAAGTAGGCTAAATGAGACTGGAAACAGAAGAAATAGTCTCTGACAGATCTTAAAGAGGTAGTAACATTTCCCAGTTCTTTGAATTCTTAAATCAAAATTACATATGCTAGTGAGCATTTCAGTTACTACTGTTTCCAGGGTCTGAGGGCACTAATAGGCCTTAATGGGCCTGATCATCCTCGCCTGAGGCATCCACTTGCACCTCCTGCCCATGGGCCCCGGAGCCCCATTTAAGCTCAACCCTGGGCCTTCAGTTTCTCTCTGAGCTACCCTAGAGGAGCACTGATCTCCAGCTCAGCTCAGCTCAGCTCAGCTCAGCGTGCAGACTCCATTGCTCTGGACCCTGCCCTGTGGACTGACTTCCCAGCTTGACCCTGGACCTGTCTTGCCACTTTGGGCCTGCCCAGTAGGCACTGTCTCTGTCCCTGGGCAGTCTCTGTCCCTGGTTACCCTCACCAGGCCTGATCCTGACTCTGACCCGCAGGCTGACTTCTCAGCTTGACCTCATACCTGCTTCATCACCATGAACTCTCCTGGTCATCCGGACTCTTGGCTGAACTCGGCTACCATCTCTAGGTCTTCTCTGCCCACCTGGCTCAGGGCCAGAGGGACAGGCCCTGGCTGCAGCCTCCTGAGCTTATCATTCTACACATCCTGAATAGGGAAAAGGAAGGAAAAAATGGGCACTTCTATGGCATCACTCATCTCATCATGTAGCAGATGTCTAAGATACTCACATGAACCATTCTGTAAAAATACCTGTTACTTTTTTTTTCCTCCCCCCTCCCTATTGAGAAGAAACTAAGATGGAAGACAGAAACGAAGGCATGCTTAAAGGTATATCTCTAGGTGAGATGAATTCCGTAAGCAGGCATATGCATGTAGAGCTACTCCAGATTTATTACAAATAAACCAAATATTCCTTCAGTGCCGTATTTATAACTGTGATACTAATATTTGTTTAATTCAGAAAAGGATATTAAAGTCCACTGGTTGGATTCCAACTGTTTCCAGTCAACTTGATAGCATTCTACTAGACAAATGTCTGATAGAAAACACTCTTTGATTAATTCTGCTCATTCCTGCACCAAACCAAGCTCCATTCACACTCATAACAAACTCACTGTCTGACTAGTAGGTACATGGACGTATGAATTCATGAGCTGACTTTTGAAGGTGTGCAGGATATACAGAGTTACCTGTGAAGACAGAAATGGATGGTCAGCATCTTTGGGGACAATAAGGTTTCAAATGCATTTGTCTGCATGGGATTACAATGATATTCCAGAGTAGATGTCAACTGCACTTAAACTCCACGACTATGAAAAGAGTTAAATTCATATCCATTTTCACTTATCATGTCTTCATTAAACCAAAGGTAAGTAACTGCAATTTGTTTGCACAGAAGAATACATCACTACAATCTGCTGCTGCTGTATCAGTTCTATCAATAAATTGGACATACAAGCCACAAAGAACACGTGTGAAAATGAGGCTATTCTAGGATTCCTAGACTGTAACATTCTAGTTCCACATTGTCCTGAAATGATGTTTTGCTAAATTTCAGTCTACTTTTAAATAGAAACAGACTTTATCTCTGTTATTTCTGTTTTGTATAACAGAGATGGTCTCTTTCCAAAATGTTGAGAAGATTTGGATTTATTCCACTCTTGCTAATACCCAGCACTCTGAAAAATAAGGAGAACAGGCTTTTATCTATTGGTTAACGATGGAGCTTCTATATGTGTGTATAGACATCTGGAGATCAAGGGTCTATAAGCAAATCTGGTAAATAATCCAGTCCTTATTGGAAAAAAAACCCAAAAACTTGCAAGCAATTACATAGCAACTTATGCTTGGATCATACAAGAACTTCCAAAGTGAACACAGATGTTACTTCCCAGTTGAGAAAGCAAGCAACTCCACCTGTGTTGAAATCCAGTGTTGTAGCAGGCAGGATTAAGCAGTGGGTGTAAGAAAATGAATGGCCATCCTTCATAGCAAAGAAACTAGAGATGGGAAATAGATCTTTCAGCTACTAATTTCTAAGGCCAGGAAAATGCAAATTTCATACCATCCAGTGCAACTAGTAAATTCCCTCCTATGCAATGTAAGAGTTAGAAAAAAGAAAAAGAGAAGTACTTTTTTTTTTAATTTGATCTTAGTATGTAATATGGCTCAGATATCTTTCTCAGCTCCAATATTTCAGGACACATGAGAAAGTAACCAGGTTATAATTACACTCACTGACTTGGATTCCCCCGTTGGAAGGACAAGATGTGAGGTTTTTGCTCTCTGCACTTTGGCTGTCTACGATGTAAGGTATATGATCTCAGAAGTAATCGCCTTCACCTAAGCTCTGCATCTCGTGTTCTTCATAGTTTACAAAGAAGATTCATGGATCCCGGGCTATGAAGATGTCTCTTCTAAGAAAAGATGAACGGTGCCCAAGAAGTGCTTTTTTTTTTTTTTAATTAACCTTAAAGGAAGATTAGATTGACAAGGTCAGATGGACTCAAATCTGCTGCAGAGGTTTAAATTTGGGTAAGATAAATCAATGTGCCCACCTATGACTGGAATAAGCTGGGACAGCCTTTTGCTCAAGCCTATGACTAGATGCATAGTCAACTATCTGAAAAGAGCATGTCGGATATTTTTGTGCCACAACACTCAGATATGATGCAATGCAATGTTGGTCAGTACAATACAATACAAGATAATACATTAAAACAAGTAGCAGCAGTAAACAATAAATATCACCTATTTACAAAATAGAAGCTCTCCAAATGATGTATATATATAACTGATGGTATTATCAACAAACATTGAAAAATGGAAACTTTCTCAACCATCTACTTATTTAGAATCCCTATTTTCAAACAAATATATACGGTCCGAAAACTTTCTCAGCTCTGTGGACACACTGTGATTGTGCTTTGCCACCAGATGGCAAAGGCACAAACCCGAGTGTATATAAATGTGTATACACTGGTGCTGATGTTTTCTGGTAAGTTGAAGATAGCTATTTTATTTGTTGGATTTGTTGAAACATTGAAATGTCTTCTGGGTCAATTATGCTAAATATCAATTGAGAAATATCAAAATGCTTCACTTTGATTATTTTGAATCATTTAATTTCAATAAAGAAATTATTAGATATTTCAGAATGTATACCATAGACATTGCAATACAGTCATATAGTATGTAATAACAGAGTGTGTTTTGAATTAAATGAAGCTAGAGAAGAAAGTAGGTATGAAAAATGCTTTGGAAACTGGAAGTGCTTCTCCACCCCAAATGTAAGGATGGCTCAAAGTCAAAGTATATGAGCTGACTAGCTGGGCAGTTGGTTTAAAAGGAAGTGCTAAAAACCTGGGAATAGGAGCACTTACAGAGATGAGTTATTTATTTATTTATCTATTTATTTTTTTTTCCTTGGGAGATGTTGTGCTGGAAGCGGGAAGGCGACCTGTGGGAAGATGGAGGCACTGTGGGATGCGTGGAGGAATACCGGGGCTATTAAGGTAGTGGTAATTCCGCATGTGTGTCCATCGCATGCATCTCTAAGCACACGAGGTTTATCAGCTGGAAATAACTGAGTATGTAATTACCTCACAGGAACAGCTTTTGGGAAAGAGGTCTTCAGACATGCATGGGGGTGAGGGCAGACTGAAATAGCAGCAGGTGGCTATGGCCCAAAACTGAAGGGGCCCAGCTGGACTTCAGGGAGAAATAAAAGAATGGTGGAAACAGTGAATTTAGGAGCAGAGTTAGCCAGCTACAAACGAGGGACATGTCTGCATTGAGCTTGAGCTTATCTAGGTAGTGCCCTGAACTGCGCTTCTCACGCTCACTTCTGTCACTTGCTCCAATTACTCATTTCTTCTCCTCCTGCTACGCTGAGCCATGTCTCCTTTTAGTCCTCTCCTCCCTTCCTCTGCCTTCCCTGCATCCAGAGTCAGCGTCCTCACGCACAACCTAACCAGGCCACCACAGCGGGACCATTCTTTCCCCAAACAGCCCTTGGAGTCTTCCTCAGCTGAGTCCCTTGCTCCAGGAGCTCAGCCAGACCTTGGCACTTACTTCACAGACCCCCTCGGTGCTGGCTGTAGCCTGTCCGGCCACCAACACATCCAGGTTCCCCCTCCCCCTGGACTCTACCTTCTTCAGCCATGGCCTTGCAAAGGAGGCCACAGAGTTGTGCAGGGACAGCCCTGAAGAGCTGGAATTTACTACCCGCTGCTAAGGATACAGAAGAAAACAAGGACACAATTGCCACTTTGGGGAGGGGGCTGTTCTTCCTTCCCTGCCCCACTCCTTCAGTGACCATCTCCATTTATGCCCCACTGAAATTTTCCAGGGTTCTGCTCTGTTGGGGTCTTGGCAATTTTGCTGCCATTACTAATCTGCTGCCCAAGGCAACCCCTCTGCTCTGCCTAATAACCTGAGAGAGGTGGCAGGAGAGAGAACAAGTTGGGCTGGATTATGTATACTGTCAAATTTCAATTATTTTATTATTAAAGTTCTTTTCTTTTTTTTTTTCCGGAAGGGGCAACCTGTTTCATAACCTGTGGCAGTGATGGACTTCAGCACTGGATTCCTCAGTTGCCAGTTCGATTTCTCTCGGCATTAAGATGTATGCCTTTAAGAAGACATTTTGTGCTGGTGAGGCAAAATGGAGAGACTGTGGAAAACAGGCACGTCAGGCTGATACTTATTAACTGATGACTAGTAATATTCGACGGATGCTAACATAGCCATAAGAACAAAACTGTGGAATTTCAGATTTTTTTTTAATTGCTTCATCTGTAATTGTGAAACTGTAATTTCCTAGTTTCTTTTTTTAAGTTTTACCTTTCCTCCAGGGGGAATGTCTGTGATTTCCTTTGCTTTTCTCTGAGGAAACACTATGCAGATTATTACACGTATTGATTTGAACTAATCACTCTGACTTTGACAAGGAAGCCAAATGCAAATTCCAGGTAGGTTACAGCTTTAAGGAGCCTGTGTCTAAAGACTCAAGGCAAGCAATTTAATATAATTGGTTGTCTTTCCAGGAAATGACTTAGGATGATTTTAGTAAGGTCTCCGTAGGTACAGTTAAGAAACTTGTGCCTGACAAATTGCAATGATGCAACTTGGCAAGTGAGTTTGTGAGTGTGTTTAAATTGGCTCCAGTGTGCATCACTAAAATCTCAAGTTCTTTCACTCCTTGAAATTAGCAGCTCTCTCATTTTACAGTCAGACGTGATTATTGCTCTAATCTAGGGACAGTGAGAGACCACCTTGAAGGAAAAGCAGCCTGTGAAAACTGGCAGGATCTCTACAATGCTTTTGCTGTATCTCCAAAAACCCACAGAGACCTTGGTCTAATCTATTTCATTTAAAGATGATGGGTCAAACAGAGCTGCCTGCATTGCACTAGTAGGGCTGCAGCTTTAAAACTGCCTGGACTGAGCTGGTTTTGAACTACTCTGTTTTTTGCTGGGATGATACACAGCTGACTGACCAATTTGGTCTACATAGCAAAGGCAGTAAACTCAGAAATGGTTTCTGGCAAAGATAAGGCCAATTCACAAGTTTCCCTGTCTTCTTCTGCTGTCCCAGGCCTCCTACTCCGCAGATTTCTTCTTGCTACTCCATCTCCTTTGCAGAACCTGGAAAGTAGGGGACAAAGTTTTCATTAGAAACCCAGTTTTTAATTTAATTTTAGAATAAAGAACATTCTGAGGGAGCCTAGCAGGGAGGATGGAGCCCACCTGCAATGTCAGATGCAGTGAGGGTTTATTCCCTTGCAACAGAACTACCTCAGAGCATCTTGTCTCTATGTCTGAAACACAAATGGCCATGAAAGAAAAAAGGATCGTTCTCAGCCCCATGTCTAAAGGCAGCAGCTAAGTCTGTAATTGGCCTGGGGTCATAACGAGCATCCTTAGTTGGACAGCTCAAGACCTGACAAAGCTCATTAATCCCACTATTAGTCAAAATCAGATTGCTTTGATCGCGTTACTCCAGGAACATAGTCCTGGTGTGGCATGAGAGGGCTGAACAAAGCCCTTCTCCAGACAAACACTTGCCCCTCTGCTGCCTACATAAACCCCACGGTGACGGCTCCTCAGGTATAAGGCCGACGACCCTCGGTGGAAGCACCAGTCTGCAGGGTTACACAATGCAGTAGCATGCACAGTGCAAAGAAGAGGCCTAAACAAATCTCAACAGCAGTATGGCATGCATAAAAAGACTTCTCCTCTCCTTCCAAGCTTTCTATTTGCTTTGAGATCCAAAGCTAGGATGAAACGAGGCAGGGGCTGCCTGACACAAAGCTTCATTAAGCCAAAAGGCATCCTCCCAGGACTGCCTTTGGCTCCTGCATCTCCAGAGCTCTGGGGATACCCATGAATGGACAAGCTCTGCTGTGAACACTGCGGCTCTCCAGATTTCATATGGGCGGCCCCCTTTGCCCTCAACACTCCTTGCCTGCTATTCAGGAGCAATGAACTGCTAAGAGGAACAGTGCTGGCTGCTGCTCAAATGGGTGTAAAGGCTGCCAGGTGAAAGCCAGTCTGCTGGTTTTGGAGACCACAAGTCATCACTTTGACCGGGGGCTGAAGGACACAGAAGTGCACCCCTGCACACTGGTGCCATCTGGTCCCAGCTGTCTACATGCTCACCTCTCAGCCCCACTCCCCCCTGCAAACCTGCCCTTGCTCATGTCACGCTGCACACTGTCTGCACAGGCTTTTCACAGAGGCCACGGTGGCAATGCAGCAGGCAATGTGGGCATGCCTGAAAACCGAGGGGTGCCTCTCCTTCCACTTCCCACCCCCGGGCTGGAGCCTGCAGTTCCCGACAAGCATGAAGCCTGAGCACTGTGCCATGGCGTCCAGCCCTGCCACGTGACACGTCCCCACGACTCACCAGCAAGTGTCAACGCACGTGCCGGAGGGCCAGAGGAGGATGAGGGAATTCCTGCTTTTGGGGCACAATTCCCCCTCCGCCAGCTTCTTCCTGCCCAGGCACCTCCTTCGCACCGCAGAGCATCTGCAGCTCCCGGGGCCCCAGCCAGTGCTTCAGGCAGAAGGTGCTGCCTCCTCTGCAGAGAGGAACAGCAGGGGCTGACGTGGAGGCTGCTTTCTTGGGGGCCGTGCTGGCAATCCCCCGGCAGAGTCTCGGGAACGGAGGCCAGAGCGCACGGTGCTCGAAATCTGCCACAGTCACTGCCCCTGTGGGCCCCTGCTGTGGAGGTTCGAGCTGGGGCCGTGGGGCAGGAGGTCTCTGTGCTGGGCTCTGTGGGGCACCGGGGCAGAGCTGGGGCCTTGGGGCAGTGAGTGGCAGCGGGGGCCGTGGGGCAGCAGGTCTGGGCTGGGGCTGTGGGGCAGGGGGAAAGAGCTGGCCCCCGGGGCTCCACGGGGGCAGGGGCCGCGTCTCCCCGGGCGGAGCCGTGGTGCCCCATAGCAGCCCTGCTCCCAGCAGGCCGTGGGGATGCCCCAGGGCATGCTGGGAGGGTGGCTGCCGCCAGCCCGGCCCTGGTGTGGCGGAGCCGAGGCGCTGGCAGCCTGAGGGCGCTGCCTTCCTGCCAGCTTAAAGCCATGGGCTCTACGCAGCCAGTGCGTCGCTGTCTGCTTTCCGGGGGCGTGCAGTCGTGTGCCTTGCAACCACCTCGATCGCCTCCTTGGCACACTCCAGCCTCCTTTGTGTGACCTTAGATCCCTTCTCCATGCATGCTCTGATGCTCTGGTCCCCTCACACCTGCTAAAGTCTCCTCCAGTCCTCTCCCTGCATCCTCAGGTTCCTTCCGTTTCCCTCCGTGAGCACCTGAGCCCCCTGCTTTCCCCGCCCGCAGCACTCTCCTCCCTTCCATTTCCCCCAAGGCTTCCTCTGATCCCCTCCGTTGCTCGCCACGCGCACCCTCAGCCCCTCCATCCCCTTCCCTCTGTGCTCCCGTCCCCTCCATTCACCTCCCGGCGTGCTCGCATCCCCTCCCTTTCCCCCACTCACACTCACTTCCCTTCTACAGCTTCTCTCTTCTGCAGGCAGTGCTGCTGCCGAAGGCACCGTGCCCCTTCCACAGACCTCTGCAGCTGGAGAGTTGGGGCGCGGGGGTCAGTAGGAACTCAGCTCTGCTCCCACTGTCTCGCTCACTCCGTTGCTTCCTTTGAGGCTCCCTCAGATTTGCAGGGCAGAAAATAATGTGCAGGGGATGCCTTTCGGGCACTCGGTGTAAAGCCACTCTGCTTTCCATGCAGCCATCTCAGCTATCTGTTCTGCTTCTGCAAGGGGTCTCTCAGCCTGCAGTGCTTACCAAGCAGGTGAGAAAGCAAAGACCTCAGGCATCGTTTCCTTCCGAAGAGGCCAGAGGGCCGGCCGCTCCTCGGACCACCCTCAGGGCAGACTGAGAAGTAACCAGAGAGGGTCACCAGAATGTACTGCGTGCAGGCATTATTCCCGTGCCTCGTTCGGGTGTGTGATACTGCGCTGTCACGCTGTAGATGGGAAGCTGCTCTCAGTCTCCTCCACTGGGAACCCAAGCGGTGTGATGGCACTGCGAGTGTTGCAGGCTCCATCTGAGCATCACATTTTTCTTCTGCAAAATGAGTGACTTTAGAATGGAAATGGGCTTTTGGGGCTCCAGTGATAATCTCCACCTGGCACCACCCTTCTTTTTGTTTTGCCCTGTTAGGATCACATCTTCAAACCCCCCCCCCCCAGTTAGAACCCACCCCAAGACCAGGATTCCCAGACGTCGTCTCTAACGCAGAGAGAATTGAGTGCCGAGGGAAAGAAATGACCTTTCCGATAAGCCTTTCTCCCCCCCCCCCCCCCCCAGGCTTTGACACCGTTTGGAGGCATTCATGGTGGATTTGCCTTAACACAGTTTTCAGGGTGAGAGAGCAAACCCCTCTGCTCCTTCACTAGGCCATGCCATCTCCATGCCTGTGGCCTAGGGAAGCAACAGCTAGGAGTTGGCCCTTCCTCCCCAGAGGCTGAGAGAGTGCAGTCACAGTCTTCCTCTTTATTCATTCACTTGCTCATTTAGGCCTTCCTTCCTGAGCAGAGCCTCTCCCTGCCAGCAGTTGTAGCCCCGCAACCCTGATCTGGGGACACTGCGGGAGTGGCATGCCTGAGGTGAGCCCCAGCCTGGGGGACCCCTCCTGTGGCTCCCCGTGCCCCCTGTTGTCCTTGGGGAGTGGGCACTGAGGTGCGGGCAGCTCCCTAAAGTGCCCCAGGCAGCTCCCCTTGCCCTTGCAGGGCCCACCTTGGCAGCACCTGGGGGGTCAAGGGGACCCTGCAGCCCCTCTGTGACATGGCCTGGGGCATCACGCAGTGCATCGCAGCAACAGCTGTGCCCTCCCCATATGGCCCTGGGAGCCTGAGCTGAGCCCAGGTGCTTGGGGCTGCTCTCGCCACGACTCTGCCCTTGCCCTGCTCTGCTCTGGAGCAGCTGCTGTGCAGCGAGCAGGAGAAGGCGAGAGGAGGTGGTGGGACAGCGCGAGACGCTGTTTGGTGACCTTCCCCAGAGGTCGTTGGAGAGGAGCGTTTCTTCCTGGCCACAAGAGCTCTTTGGACTAACTCGGTAGGCTGGGAATTCCCTCTGTGCCCCTAGGGAAGTCCTCGGTGCTGCTGGGAATTGCTGCCTGCGGGAGCCCTCCATAATATGGCGCTGTCAGGGCTGCAGAACTTGCACGTTTAGAATCTTTGCTCCCCGGCAGCGCGTCCACCCCCGTGTTACTAGTCCCTTGTCAGCTGCGGTCATAGGACCTTCGGTCCTCGCTCCAATAACTCTTTCCTCCTTTGCCGCTGTCACACCTGTGGTCCTTGGCACTGTGGAGCCAACCTGGTTTGACAGGAGTGTTTTGGAGGTGACAGTCATGGCTACTGGAGTCTTTGAGCACTGGGAAGGTGCATGAGAGGAGGACTTGTAAAGGTGCTTCATGTCTGAAGAATTTGCAGACAGCTCCTGTGTATTTCCCTGTTGCTGCTGTCTTCGGTTTTGGATCATCTTTCCAACCACACCTTCCAACTTCTGCCCCTCATGTCTGTGGGCTCAGTAATTTACGTATTCTCTTGTGAACCAAACGCTTGCTTCACTTGCAGGAGATTTACCTTGTCCTCTTCAGCAATTTTCTTTGCCTGAGAAACTTCTGCAAAAGTAAAGAGCTTTACTTCCGTGCTTACAAAAGTTCATTTGTGGTTCATATGCTCTTTGAGTTCAGGTTCTGAGGAAGAATGGACCTCAGGCAGACTGTGCGAGTCCTTGCAGAAGTCAAAATGACTTTACCTTACTCCTTTTCGGTAAGTAATGGATTTCACACAGCACAGTGATGCCAGTGCACTTTTCGCTCAGCTGAGAAGAACTTCCTCCAAAGTGTACCACAGTCTAAAAGAACCTGTATCTTTGCTCCCTATAGGCACGCTATAGCATGAGAGAAAGGAAGCCTGTTGTATGCTATCAAGCTCCACTGGAAAGTAGGTTATAGGCACAGCTTCTCGGAAGGGCTAATCTCTCCTGTATAAGGGGGATAGAAGATGTTAAATGAAAATGTAGCTACGCACAGCGCAATCAGAAACTATGTCTAGGTTCTGTAATTGTAGGGCCATCAAAGGCCGGTGCACACCAAGAAGGGGAAGATGGCCAAGATGCTCGCAAGGAGTATAACCTTCGGCGCAGGAATACTGTTGTCCAGTATCAAGAGCCTTTGGAATGTGGGTTACGCACACAGTTTGTCAGAAGGGCTGATTGCTTGTGCTTAAGGGTGGGAGGTATAAGTTCTTGAATGAAAATGTGCATACACAGAGACAAACAAGAAATGATGACTTGGTACTGTAATTACAGGGTCCTCAGAGGACGATGAAGAGCAGGAAGAGGATGACGCCGAAGATACTCCAAAGCCATCTAACCTTAGGCAAACTGCTGAAGACACTCAAGCCCCACTGGAAGGTAGGCTATATGCAGAGCCTCTCTGAAGGGCTAATTTCTTGTGCAGAAGTGGCATACACGTTGTTGAATGAAAAGCTATACGCGCACAGACAAATAAGAAGTTCTCGCTAGGTTCTATAATCATAGGGGCAACACAAGAAGGTGAAGGCCGAGAAGGGGAAGATGGCAAAGATCCCTGCAAGGAGTATAACCTTCGACCCAGGAAGACCATCACGTACTTCCAGGATCCACTGGAAAGTAGGTTCCATGCACAGTTTCTCGGAAGAGCTGATTTCTTGTGGATAGTGGGCTAGAGGTTGCTAAATGAAAAGACATATACCTCCCCCCCACACACACACACACCTTTCATTTAAATTCCTGCCTTCTGCAGGTAAAACTCTCCCTTTGGGATCGAGATGCCTGTATCCTGCGCACACTGCAGTTCTTGGCCAGTGTGCACGCTCACTGCTGCTTTTCATTTCTTCAGGGCCGTCTTCTCCTGACAGGCAAAGGGCTGCTCCGTCGCAAAGCCCATGCTGCAGAAGAACAAACAGGTTGGTGTACGGATAGTGATAGTTCTCAGGGATCCAGAGTGCTGCCACTCCCATCACTCAGTAATGCTTGAAAAGATTTTCCGATTGACGGCCGTGATGGGAAAATCGCAGCATTGTAGCTGGGACAGCTGGAGGGTCTAGAGGAAGCAAGGCTTTTCCTTTGGGAGAGAAGATAACTTTCATTAGCCCACAGCTTTTAGAAAGGCAGGATTTGGGGGTCAGCGATGAGATGATTGCGGATTGTCCTGGCTGAGATTGGGGATCTGCAATTCTTCTGTTCTGCACTTGAAGCCAGAATCCCCTTCCACAAATTGTCATTAGACGATTTCATCGTGCAGTATAAAAATGCCCACCTGCCTTTCTTCACGCTTGCATAGTGAGCGCCAATCAAGTCTAGGGAATATTTCATGGTTTGGGAAGTTTATGCCAGTGTATAAGTGCTTCTGCACTCACTTGCCGACATGAAAACCACAGCAATCCCGCTAACTGCATGTTCAGTTAGAAAGCCCCTTTCCCTTTCTCCTCCATTCACATCTGGTGTCTTCCCCAAAGCTCTGGGAAAGACGAATTCAAGGGAAAGCACGTGGATGGAAGGAAAACCGGAACCACCCTGCCGGAAGCTGATCCAGTGCAAATCCAGAGTTCGGTAAGCAGTGGTAACTCATTGTGTCAGGGGGGACTTTTCCAGGGGTCATGAAAACCTTCCCTGCTGTGCTGCCGACAGCTCCCGGACTTTACACTTTCCTCTCAGGGAACTTCAAGATCGTCCTGAGCCTTTCCTTTGTGCTGGCATAGGAAAAATTTGGAGGAAGCCTTTTTTTTCCAGGTGGCAGCTTTCTCTGACCTCTGACACGTCTTCTGTTGCATGTCTCTTTAGGTATGCTTTGATGGTGTGGGTGGTCTCTCTCACCACATTTCAGCTTTAAAGGAGATGGTCCTGTTCCCACTGCTTTACCCAGAATTCTTTGAGAGATTCCAAATCCGACCCCCCAGGTAACGGGCAGTGCATTCGAACTACAGAGCTAACTGCTGCAATATGCTTTTCAACATGAAAAGTATTCTCCTTTTTTTTTCTTTTTTTTTTGGAGGGGCAATATCTCAAGACGTGATGGTTAGCTTTATATATTCTTGGCCAACAAAGCTTGACACACTGGATGTTGAAATATGACTTGAAATCCTTCCCTTTCCATACCTTTAAAAGTGTGCAAATCTTCAGATGCTTTGCTGCTTTGTTCACAGGAATTGCCTTTTCTGGCTGATGTTTTAAGTAGGGTGTGGAAACACAGAAGACCTTTTTTGGCCTCCCAGCTTAAGGCTTCCTCCCCAGTGCTTCCAACAAATTCTGGGAGGCACAGTCCAAGAGACTCCAACTGTGGCAGGGAGAAAGACAGGCTTTGCTCTCAAATCTGTCTAAGACGGGAAGTGTTTTGGTTAGGAGGGAAGGCCGCTTTGCTTTCACAACAGGGGCTGTCATGGGCACTTTTCCATGTTTTTGTTGTAGCTACGTAAATCTCTTTTTTTCATGTTGCAGAGGCTGTCTGTTCTATGGCCCACCAGGCACTGGAAAGACACTGGTGGCTCGAGCGCTCGCAAATGAATGTAGGCAGGGAGACAAGAGAATAGCGTTCTTCATGAGAAAAGGTGCTGACTGCCTCAGTCAGTGGGTGGGAGAATCCGAGCGACAGCTGCGCGCATTATTTCAGCAGGTAAGGAGGAAATGCGCAGTAGGTTGGGTCAGAGTTGGACCTCTACTTTTCCGGGGTGGACGTCTTCCAGGAGGACTTGGCCTCTTGGGCAGTTTGGCAGTGTCTCCTGTTGAAAAGGGAACATCAGTGTTTCCTTTTCCCGTGCCGTGCTGCTTTGCCTGAGGGGCTGGAAATCTTGCAGATGTTGGGTCCAACACAGCGCCAGTGCCTTTGCAGCCATAATGTCTATCCTGCATGTTCTCGCTGCGTGGTGCTCTGTTTCACATACGTCAGTATGCCTGCATCTGTATTTCCCTTCCAGGCCTATGAGATGCGGCCTTCGATTATTTTCTTCGATGAGATCGACGGTCTCGCTCCTGTGCGCTCCAGTCGCCAAGACCAGATTCACAGGTACTTCCTTTCGCTTCCATTTCCATGTCATCTGCTTCATCTCTAGGAAAAGAAGACCCACCTGCTTCCCTTTATAGGACACACACCCACACCCACACTCTGAACTCCTCAAGTACAATGACACAGAGCTTCGTAGCAGTTTAAAGGCAGGAGCTGAAATCAGGTCACTAAGCTTGGTGTCCGGACAAGGTCTCTCTCGAGACCTTGCCTCGGTTTTTCTGTCTTACCATGAGTCCTTTCGCTAACAACAGCTCATCCAGAAAAGCTTATCCTTTCTGAGCGACGTGACTTTGGAGAAAGTCGTGCCAAAGGTAACAACAGCTACTAACCCAGGGAATCCAAACAACATTTTTTTGGTAGCTCTATTGTCACAACGCTCCTGGCGCTTATGGATGGCTTAGACAGCAGAGGAGAGATCGTGGTCATTGGAGCCACCAACAGGCCAGACTCCCTGGATCCTGCTTTACGAAGGCCTGGACGCTTTGACAGGGAGTTCCTTTTCACCTTGCCAAACAAAGAGGTAAGGCTGTTTCGTCAACCTTCCTGCTACCGGCACAAAGCCTTGCTTGACAAGAAAACCAGCTTGCCCCACAGCATCTCCGAGAGCGAGCAAGGAAACAAGTGGCATACGTGCTGCACACCTCCTGGTTCCCCACACAGAACTGGCAGGAAGGCTGCAAACAGGAGTTTCACTCCGGCTGGAGCACATGGACATTCTTCCTTGCCCAAGGGCTTGCTCTTTGCTTAGTTAGTGAGTCCACCTAGGCTCTTGCCTTCTGAGGTTGCCGCCTTGTTCTCAGTTCTCCAGTTGGGAAAGCCTCGGGGGAAAACTTGGGCTTGAGCGTGGCTGGGCTGGGAATCCTCAGAGCCGCCCAAAAGCATTTAGGGAGCTGACATTGTTACTGGTATTAGCAGGGAGCTCGGGCTCTTTTTCTTTTTCTTTTTTCTTTTTTTTTTCTGGCTACCCCAGATTCTTTTGTCTTTAGTTCACATTTTGTGGGGAAAAGGAGAAAAAGGTTATTGGATTGAAGGCCAGTAAAAATGCACAACACACTATACTGGACAGAAACAGGAAACACTTCACTGAAGCTCTGGCAAAGAGCAGCGATGAACATAGGCACAGCTTGACATTTGCTCGTTCAAGGATAGCAGCTGGAGTCAGAATTCTTGCTCCTGCTACTCTACTTACTCTTCCTATCTACTTGAAAAGTACTGAGCTTTGAAAAGCAGGCAGTGTGTTACTAGAATGTAAACATTTCTTAATTTTAGCAGAGGAAGACAAGCAATTACGGGAATGTGACGGGGGGAGGGGGACTGCGCATTGCTTATTTTCTTTTTGAGAAAGAGGCTTAAGACAAACCACAGCGTGACCACCTGGTTTGTAGGCTCGAAAAGAGATTTTCAAGATCCACACCAGAGACTGGAGCCCTAAGCCCCTGGACGCATTGCTTGAGGAGCTTGCTGAAAAATGCGTCGGTAAGATGAAAAAACGCACCGAGTTCCTGCCTGCGCCTGGCTCCTGACAGCGTCTGAGCTTGTGCCAGGCAGTACCCAAGCTGCTTCTGTCTCCTTGCCTTCCCTTGCCTCTGAGAACATGGAAGGCTCTGGGGGGCGTCTTCCTCAGGAGCTAAGGTTGGCTCAGAGGCCTACTTCCAAAGCACAGGCTGTAGGGCGCTGGGCCTCCCGTAATGCAAGCTCCCCATCAGGGCACTGCTCTGCAGTGCAGGAACTCTTTTGCCATTGCCCATGAAACTCTTCCCCTTTGGGCCACATGCAAAGACTTTGAGAGTGTCCCTTTGCAAAGCCTGTCCTTGACTCCCTTCTGCTGCCTGAGACTGACATCCCTTTGGATTCTGCTCTTGTTGCTCAGGATACTGCGGGGCCGATATTCAAGCCCTCTGCGCTGAAGCTGCCCTCTGTGCTTTGCATCGACACTATCCGCAGATCTACACAAGCAGTCACAAGCTGCACATCGATGTTGCTGCCATTGAAATCACAGCAACAGATTTTCTTGTGGCTATGCAGAAGACTGCACCAGCTTCACAGAGGGCTGTGGCTTCCCCTGGACAACCACTGCCACCCCTTTCCAAGCCACTGCTTCAGAACACGCTACAGAGACTCCTAAGAGGCGTGCAGAGGGTATTTCCCCATGCAGCACTTGCACTCCAGCAGGACCAACAGCCAGGTAGGGCTTCACTGCCTTCACCGCCATAAAACTCTCCCAAAGCAAACACTGCTAGTTTGTGCAAGCAACAGAAACAAACCTTTCAGTCAGGATGAGGTGAAACTGAATGGTAGAGAGGGCAGAGCCGGGAACTCCTCCCACTTCACAGTACAGAACTCTATGTTCTCCACTCGAGCATCCAGTTTCTGAAGGCTGTCAGCATCATCTTTCCCGTCTGCAAGGAGAAAAGGAGCTTTCACCGCTAGCAAAACATAGCTTGCGCAAATCCAGACACTTAGGAGAGCTCTGTAGAGACTGAAGGCTTTGGAAAATGGCATTCAGCGTATGCCCCTCAGACGAAGAAATACAAGGCCCCGGGTTTCAGCTCACATTCAGAAGCTGTCTTAGCACAAGAGAAGGTTGCAGACTCTTCGGGAAAGTTAACAAGCTTCTTTTGCCTTCTCATGGTACCACTCATTTCTTAGAAAATGACTGCATGGACAGTGATGAGGAGTCACCTTCTGGTCCTGAAGATGAGCCGTTTCCTCCAAGGTCTGGCCAGCAAAAGCAAACCTTCCTTAACTGTAACAGGTAATTGGCCATGTCCTTTCATTGAAATTCTTCCGATTGCTGGGGCTTTCCAAGCTGTCGTGGCCGTTGCAAGTGGGAGGGGCGTTAGATGAGGGAGGAAGGAAGAGTTAGTCCAGGGTGCTTTGGTATCAAAAACTGCAAGCAGGAAGCACGGAGATATAACTAGGTGCTACAGTTGTAGGAAAGCAAGTAGCTCCAGCTGATCATCCGGAAGGAGCCAGCCTCCTTTTCCTCTACCAAAGACATCCACAGAAAATTAGGGCATGCTGATTTCATGCATGCTGTTCTTCAAGGATTCAAGGCCAAAGAAATGTGTTGTCTCTCCTCTTAGCTAAAGAAATGCAACGTGGGTTTGTGGAGTCACCTAGCTTCCCAGATTGGGAATGCAGGAGTGACTCAAGAAAACTGAGGAATGGCTGGCTAAAACAGCATAATAAAAACCCTGCAAAAAAGGCTTCATTTGCGATCTTTAAGCCACTATGCTTACATTCATATTTTGACATTGCAATGTGAAAGTAATTCAGTCCCACAGTGGAGAAGTTAGCTTATGCGGTCCCAGCTGCATCAGTAATTTTTCTCACTCTCTCTTACCGTGCTGCTCAGGAAGGCTTCTGACCCACAGAACTTGGTCCAGTCTCTAGGCTCCTTGGCCTGAGCCAGAAAAGGTCCTGCACTACCGGGATGGCAAAAAAAAAAAAAGAAAAGAAAAAAAAAAGGTGCTATTCACAGACGTATTCCATGATAACAGAGCAAAAACCACGAGAAGTTGTATTTGCAATCTAGGAGAGAGCACACAAGGAAAGATGAAACCATCATCTGAATGAAGGGATCTAATAAATATCCTCCAGTTCTATGGACTCACAGGAATGTTTTGCACTTTGTTAGATACAGCTAAGGCCTTTCAGAGCCCACGGCATTTCTTTTCCCACAAGGTTCTTCTGCTCCTTCCTGACCACCTTCTCCATTTCCAGTGGACCCCCTGCACCTAAACTTGACCAAGGCAGAGGCCTCAAGGCTGCCCAGTCAAGACATCCTGAACATAAGAGCCTCACGGCCGGGGGGAAGAGATCCAGACCAGTGTGTGCTGGACAAAGAAAGATACTTTTAACATCTGTGTCTTGATCGATCACTTCCTTTGCAAACTTCTTGTTTTGCAGTTACGCTCCTAGCAATGCTTGTTGCCAGCCAGCATGTCACAGGCCCAGGTTCTTAATCGCTGGAGAGCCCGGGTACGGGCAAAGTTCCCACTTGGCGCCTGCACTAATACATGCACTGGAGAGGTTTGCGGTTCACGTGCTGGACCTGCCGGCTCTCTTTGCTAGCAGCACCTCACCCGAAGAAAGATGCGCACAGGTACCTCTTCTCTCTGCAATCTCACAGGATGAATAGACTCAGGGGAAGCAGGTGGACCTCCCGCAGTTAATGGTGGTGGCCTGGCTTTCCTCTGCTTCCTGTGGTGGTTATTTCGCGCTGAAAGAACACTTTTCTTGTACGCTGACCAATGGAGAAGAAGGACGTTGTGCATGAGCATCTTTTCCATTTCAGGCTAAACAGTAAGGATGTTGCTAGCAGCTCAGGGAGCTCCAAGATGCTCTTGATAAAGCCCTCTGCATGGCAAGAGCTGCTGCTCATGACAGTGGGCTCTCCAGAGCTGTTTCCCTTGCCTCTTCAGGCTCTGTAGCTCCCAGGAGGCGCCTCTGCCTCAGCCTGACTGCACGTCATGCCCTTTCTCTAGCCTCCCTCTTTATAACACTGAAATGCAACCCTGGCTTGGGAGGGGGGAAGAAAAGGGTTTCTCTTCTCTCATCATACCGCAGGGAAGAGGCAAGAACACGCTTGTTGGATTCCAGCGGTGTAGCAGTGGCCCCAGGCTGATGTGGACCCTGCTGAAGGGCTGGGCCTGTTTTTTCAAGCACACTACCACTCGCACCGGGCGTGAGGCTCTGGGCGAGTTACCTGACATCTAAGCAGTTTGGAAATCAGGCGGAGATTCAGGCCTGCCTCTCGCTGTGGAGAGGCTGAAGGAACTGGCTCCAAGCAGCAACGTTACCTTATTCTTGGTGGCTTGTTTGGACACTTTGTGCACTCCCGTTTTGCAGGCAATTTTGATTGATACATTGTTGTTCAGCAGCAGCCTCTGCTACCCGCTTCAACAGTCTTCTCCAAACTTCCTTTTGACCAGTTGATCCGAGAAGCCCAGAGGACAGCACCGAGCATCCTTTATATTCCACATATCCATGCCTGGTGGGAGGCTGCTGGACTCACCTTGAGAGCTACGCTCACAACATTGCTAGAGGGCATTCCAGCATATGCTCCAGTGCTGTTGCTCGCTGCGTCGGATGTTTGCCATGCAGATCTCCCGGCAGAGGTATTTCTCTCACTGCCTTCCCGGCTTCTTTCAGTCTCACGTTAATTTATCACTCCATTAAGCACCCAAATACTGTGCTCTCCTAAGCCATTCAACACCGGCATTACTAGGGCACCCTGCTGGCATCTCTTCCCTCTGCAGTTGCCACAAGGCTTCAACCTGAAGGGCAGCAAGGCAAGTAAATCCAAAACAGGCAACCTAGGAGATGCTCAGTGTCCTCCCTTGGAGCACTGGAACCTCGGGTCGCTTCACAGAGCTTTAATCCTAGAGGTGTTCCTTAAACAAGATGCCCTAAGTTGCCCTGCCGACCCACTACAATCTCGCCTTTAAGGCCAAGAAGCAAACTTGTTCTAGCCTCTCCCTTATTCAAAGCATTCCTCAGCTTCACTGGAAAAGGCATTCATCTTTGTGGAGCAGAACACAAATCTGGGGGGGGCTTACGGCTGCGCTGTCTTTTCTCCTCCCACCTCAGGTACGAGCTTTATTTTCTGAGCTTTACGGAGAAGTTTTCCATGTCCAGTCACCTAGCGAGGAGGAAGGGAGAAAGTTTTTCGAGGACTTGCTTGTCCAGCAAGCTGCTAAGCCTGCTGCACCACAAAAGAAAGCAGGTGAGGCTATTCTACAAACACAGCGTTGCTATCTCTAGCTTAGCAGCCATTCGGCATTTGCTTTGGTAATAGATTTCCTGGCACGAAGGTTTACTCTGCTTGTGTCCGAGTATCATCACTTGGCTAACCTTTTCTGGTTGACTGAAGCTTGTCAGGCACGGGAAGTCCTCCTGCCTGCGGCATCACCACCTGAGCCTCGACTGCTGACAGAGGAGGAAGAGAGGCAGCTCGAGGAGCAAGGGGATGAGACACGGCCAGCGGTGCCTGCAGAGTCCAGTACACCCCTCTCTACTGGCAAGTCCTTTCTTCCTTTTTTCTTTTTTCTTTTTTCCTTTTTTGGATAAGGTGCCAATGACATTGATATCTTCCCTCTTGTCATGGCATACCTGGTTTTGGTGATGCCGGTGGCTTTATGCCAAAGGCATTCCATTTCCAAATTAGGTGCAGCATGTGAGGTCAGTCCCCAGGACAGTCACTCAACGTGCTTATGAAATAAAGCCCAGCCACAGAGCTTGGCTCACACTGTAAAACACTGGCCTCGATGGCCCCGCAACGGCTAGCTCCTCAAATGTAACATGTTGTTTAGAGCAGTTGCTGAACACTGCACAAGTTCTTATGGTAATAGGAAACAGTGAGGATTTTCCCTTTGCTTTTGCTTCCTTTTTCTCTTCCTCTCCCTCTTGCCTTCCTGCCCGCCACCCCCGCACCAAGTAATTGCCGTCTGTCTGTGAGGCTTAGGCAACCTCTGCTTTTGGAACACAGGGGAAGGAGAGCTTGTCTCCAAAGCCTTTTCTGCTTCTCACCTCTTTTACTTCCTGTGATGAGAGACGAAGCCACCTGAGCTTATGACCTTGCTTTGTGCTCATGCCTTCGGTCTACAGTCTGCTCTGTGCACAAAATCATCAAGGGCATTCTTTTATGCATGATATAATCTAACCAGTTCTTGCGCTTTTTAATTCTAATAACAATTGGACCCCCTTCACTTGCTGCCCTCTCTCCCTCAACACATGCATGTAGTGAGCCAGCACAATGGTACTTCAGTCCCTCTCACCATTTCCCTTGTGTTCCCTCGTGTAAGATGACAGTGCTAGAGTTTGCAGACAGAACTGCTTAGCTAATGCTTTGGCTTGCTTTTTCTCCTATCTCCGTGCAGCTGCCTGCAGACAAAAGCGAAGGAGGAACGCATCGCCCTCAGAGAGCCTAGCAGAGAAGAGGAGGAAATGCTCACCCCCTGCTGAGAAGGAAACCAGCCTCTCTCTCAGGGTAGGCTGGAGCTCACTGATCCACCTTTGCTTCCCGCTCTGCTGACGACCCTTGAGCTATCCGTTCTGCCAGCAGAGCTGCAGGCATGGGCAACATTCAGCTAACGGGGAGACAGAAGCACCTGAGGAGGCTCCCACTGCCAGCTGGCAGCCCTCTTTCTAGAGGCTCTGTGGCCTCTCTTCAAAAGATGCATTTCGCAGGGCCCTGCGCTGCAGCCACAGAAGCTCATCCAAGGCAAGAAGGGCTTTGCTGTGGCAGCCGCTGTCCTTTACTACAAAACGGGCCATGGCAGTTCCCGCTGTTCTCAGAGAAGTTCACTTGCAGTTAGGATCGTGGAGGTGACTGATAGCCTGAGGAGCAGCACAATGCTAGCTGAAACTGGAGCCTTGCTTTTTCTCGCAAGTTGGACACAGGAGCTCATTTCCTCCATGGAAATCTGCTGCGATATTTAGTCTGTTCTTGGGCATTTCACTCCTTTTTCATTTAGCCATACAAGGAAGGAGGATGCGAGTTGTGTGGGACCATTTTCTTCTGTGTCTGAACACATCGAGAGCCTATTCAAATGATCTGGTGCTAACGTAAACTTGTACTGTCTCCCTTTTTTCTTCAGCAACTGCTGAATGTCGTTGGCGACGCAACAAAGGGCTGCAACATCCGCCACCTCGAAAAACTACACCTGGTGCTCAGCCAGTGTGTTTACCGCCATCGGCAAGACGATGACAAAACGCAGTTGATAGAGGTACTTTGCTTACACAGCACTTCCTGTCACTGTTCTGCACTTCTTCCTTGCGCACTGTGGATATCCTGCTTATTCGCTATTCCTCTCTTTCCTGCTTAGCAGTCTGTGTTACATACGAGTTGCTGACTTCCACCTGGAAGGCATCTACACAGACTTTCATTTCATACAAAGCAGCTAGCTACAGGATTTTACATTTCTATTCCAGCTTATAGCAAGTTTGCCTCTGTTTAGTTGGCAATTATTATTCCTTTTTTATCTTTTTTTTATCTTTTTTAGGAAATGAAGGAAGAAATTGAAAACTTCTCCCGTGCTCAGTAACAGGAAGCGTGCTTCTACTCTGCCATTCTTTTTCATTATTTGCTGTTTAGTCCTCAGTGCACAATTCAGTGAAGAGAGCCTGTAGTTATAATATAAAGACATCTGTTTGTATATATATCCAAATATAGCGAGGCTATACCAATAAAGCTCATATAAATCCTTTTATATGGCTGTTTGTTGCTGTTGGTGTTCCAAACCTATTGCGTATACATACATGATCTGTTGAGATCGAGGCGTTCAGCCTTCCTTTCGCATGTGCATTGCCTGAAAGTCTCGTGCCTGGCATTTTTAGGAGACCAATGCTCCTCAGTGCCTTTGACCTACACACATCTGGACGTCTTCCAAGTAATCTCAGTGCCTCTCTCAAAAGAAAGCAAGGGAAAACTCGACCATCTTTGCCCAAACGGTGACAGGCGGTTTTTCTGGCGTCGCCTGTGCTACTGCCTATGCCGTTGTCTATTAGGCAACGTTGCAAGGCAGTGCAGAGGTCGTTCTTCTCCGGACCTGCTCGCGCCCCCAGGGATTCTCAGAGAAGGAAAACAAGCCTGCAGCAAGCGTCGGGGAGGAAAACTCTTCCCCAGGCAGCGGCACTTTGCTGTGCTCGGGGCGTCCCGCGCCCGGGCACGTCTCAGCCCGCAGCGCTGCCTGCTGCCCGCCGCCCCCCCCCAGCAGCTCTCCTCCGCCCGCTCGGCGGCAAGCGGCGCTCGCGCTCTCTCGGCCCCTCGCCTCGGCCCCGGCCCCCTTCTCGGCCCGCCAGCGCGGGCCGCTGCCCCTTCTCGGCAGCCGCTCCGCCGCCGGGCACGGCTCTCCCGGCACAGCTCTCCGCCCGGGCGCCGAGCCGCGCCGCGCCGAGCCGCGCCGAGCCGAGCCGAGCCGAGCCGAGCCGAGCCGAGCCGAGCCGAGCCGCGCCAGCCCCCGGCTCCCCCGGCGCCCACCCCCGCCCGCAGCGCCCGCCCGGCCCCCACCCGCCGCGACCCCCAGCGCCGCCGGCAGCCGCGCTCCGCGCCGGGAGCCGCCCTCGCGGCGGGAAGCGCCCCCGAGCCCCGCCGAGGCTGCGAGCCTGCCCGGGGCTGCAGCGCCCACGGCGCCGGCTGCCCCCGCACCCTCGCCACCGCCGCGCCTGTCGCGCTCTCAGCTCCGCGCAGCGGCCCCGCGCCCCGACGCCTCGCCGCCCGGCGCCCGCGCTCTGCCCCGCCGCTGCCCCGGCCCGCCTCGCCCGGCCGCAGCCTGTGCTAGCGCGCCCCGCAGCCGCGGCGCTCCAGCCCAGGGCGCTGCTCTTCCCCAGCGCTCTCCTGCTCGCCCCGCCGAGGCTCAGCGCCCTCGCCACGGATGCGACCAGCGTGTTCGTTGCACTGCTTTAAAGGCTCGCGTCTGGCATTGTAACACAAGAAATCGGCTTGGGGCAATGGTAACTCCCTTGCCAGGCTTGCTTGCCTGGATCGGCAGCGGTAATGGGCCTTCTTCCCAACGGAGAGCTGCCAGAGGCTGGTCACAGCCTGCCCTTCTGAGCGCAGATCCAAAAGCTGCCTTGGCAGATGGCCGTTGGCAGACGTCCATCGCAGAGCAAGCGGCCATGGGAGCGTCGTCTGTCTTTTCCTGCTTCTGCCCGCTGCAAACAGAAATCAAGCAAACAGCAGGCAAGAAAATCAGGAGGAGAGAGCGCTCCTGCCCTTCCCCTTTGTGCAGTGCAGTGCTGTGCGATGCAGCAGGAAGAGCCGAGAGCAAACAGCTGAAGGCGCCACACACACTTTACCCCAGACTTTGGAGACACTCCAAGGCAGCTAAGCACTTACAAAGGAAACAACCACCCGAGCTGTAAAATTGTGAGCATCCCTCAAGGGACACAACCTTTGCTGATCTGGTTTTACATTTGACTCACTGTGTCCCCTCAGAGAGGGCTGCTGCCCAGGCGCTCCTGCTCCTCTGCATCTTCTACCCTTTCACTTGAAAAGCCCTCCCTCCTGCTCTCTCTGCTTGCTGCTAGCACTGGTGTCGAATGGTAGTGCTCCTACGAGTAGGGCTGCTGCTTGCCTAGGTGCTTGCCCAGCACTCCCTGGCAGGGCAGCGCTACCCAATGCAGTGCACTTGCCCCGGACGACGGGAGCATCAGTGCAGCCCTCTTTGGCTTCAAGAGGTTCAGAAGCCTCTTAGCCTGGGATTTGCACCTGCATCTCAGGGAGGAGAGTGTGCTGGGAACTGACAAGTATGGACTTGGTGGTGTGGCTGTGTGTTTCCTTCCCCTTCGGAACGAGCAACAGATGAATCCTCTTGCTGAAGGGCCTACAGAAGCACTTGCCTCCTCCGCAGAAGGCATCCACCACTACCCCAGAATGAAATTGTCCCACACCAAGAAGAAGCTCTCAGCACCTCTATTTGTGGCTCAGCACAGGCCCTGGAGAGAGAAGGGTTCCAAGCCATGTGTCTGCAAAATAATTTTTCTTTTCCTGCTTCTGATGCTCTGGAAGTGCGTATGCCATGACAGCTTCCTCCACATCTGGCCCTGCCTTGCTGACCGTCTCTTCCAAGTTGCTGGCTGTAGCAGAGACTTGGCACAGCCAGAGAAAACAAGTCCTGCTGCTGCTTGTGCTGCTGGTGCTGCTGGTGCTGCTGCCAAGAGGGTTTTCTGGCTCTGGAGTCCATCTTCACTGCCCGGTGGGACCAAGGGAGGGCATTTCCACCTGCTGGCCTGCAAGAAACTGTCATGCTTACAGTGCAGCCTCTCAGCAGTAAGGGCCACCAGTGAGCAGCATCAGCAAGTCAGAAATCTGGGAGAGGCTCCAGGGAAAAAACGGAGAGAGCCGAGCATGTGCTGGAGAGACTCCTGGGCCCAGGAAGGAAGCTGTGGCTCTATATCCCGCAGGGAGGTTTGTCCCAACGGGTTGTGCTGCATCCATTTTGGTGGTCAAGGGTCTGGGAGCCCAGGTCATCTTCTCCTCAATCCTGCCAGTGAGGGGAATGGATGAGAGGAGGAGGAGACGGACTTTCCAAGTTAACGACTGGCTGGCGCCGCTGGTGTTGGCAACAGGGTTTTGGTTTCTACGACCATGGGACCCTGTTTGAAGATCAACAACTGCTGGGGAGAGATGGGATCCACCTCACTAAGTGGGGCACATGTGTCTTGCCAACAGGTTGGCCAACCTGGTAAGGAGGGCCTTAAACTAGGAAAGACGGGGGAAGGGGAGAGTTATAGTGCCAGGGTAGTTGGCAAAACACACCTCAAGTCGGGACACCTCCAGCAGGTGCATGCAGCCAGGGAAGTGCGCATGGGATGTGGCTATGGGGGATCCTCTTGTATCCCTCCTGGGAAACCTGCATGCTTGATCACCTCTCTGAAATGCCTGTACACCAATGCACGCAGCATGGGGAATAAACAGGAAGAACTAGAGGTGTGTGTGCGGTCGCAGGGCCATGATCTCATTGCCATTACAGAGACATGGTGGGATAGCTCGCATGACTGGAGTGCCGTCATGGATGGCTACATGCTTTTTAGGAAAGACAGACCAGGAAGGCGAGGTGGTGGAGTTGCTCTTTATGTGAGAGAGCACTGGAATGTATTGAGCTGTGCCTAGGGGTGGATGAAGAGCGAGTCGAGAGCTTATGGGTAAGGCTTAAAGGGCAGGCTAGCATGGGTGACACTGTTGTGGGTGTTTACTACAGGCCACCTGATCAGGAAGAGGAAGTCGATGAGGTCTTCTACAGACAGCTGGAAGTAGCCTCACAATCCCAGGCCCTGGTTCTCATGGGGGACTTCAACCACCCCGATATCTGCTGGAAAGACAACACAGCTAGGCACAAACAGTCCTGGAAGTTCCTGCAGAGCATTGGTGACAACATCTTGACACAGGTGGTGGAGGAACCAACGAGGAGAGGTGTGCTGCTGGACCTCGTACTAACAAACAAAGAAGGACTGGTGGGAGATGTGAAGGTCGGGGGCAGCCTTGGCTGCAGTGACCATGAGATGGTGGAGTTGAGGATCCTGCGAGGAGGAGGCAGGGCACTAAGTAGGATCGCAACCCTGGATTTGAGGAGAGCAAACTTTGGCCTCTTCAGGGACCTACTTGGAGGAATCCCATGGGTTAGGGCCCTAGAAGGAAGGGGTGTTCAAGAGAGCTTGTTAATATTGAAACATCACTTCCTCCAGACTAAAGAGCGGTGCATCCCTATGAGTAGGAAGTCAAGCAAAGGAGGCAGGAGACCTGCATGGATGAGCAAGGAGCTCCTGGCACAACTCAACCAGAAGAAGGAAGTCTACAGAAAGTGGAAAGGGGGACAGGCCACTTGGGAGGAATATAGGAACACTGTCAGAGTATGCAGGGATTCAATGAGGATGGCTAAGGCCCGTCTGGAATTAAATCTGGCAAGGGATGTCAAGGACAACAAGAAGGGCTTTTTCAAAGACATCGGTAGCAAGAGGCAGACTAGGGAAAATGTGGGCCCTTTGCTGGATGGGGTGGGTGCCCTGTTGATGAAGGATGCAGAGAAGGCAGAGTTACTGAATGCCTCCTTTGCTTCGGTCTTTACTGCTCAGGCTGGCCCTCAGGAACCCCAGACCCTGGAGACAAGAGAGAAAGTCTGGAGAAAAGAAGACTTTCCCTTGGTGGAGGAGGATCGGGTTAGAGATCATTTAAGCAAACTTGACACCCACAAATCCATGGGCCCTGATGGGATGCACCCACGAGTGCTGAGGGAGCTGGCGGACGTTATTGCTAAGCCACTCTCCATCATCTTTGAAAGGTTATGGAGAACAGGAGAGGTGCCTGAAGACCAGAAGAAAGCCAATGTCACCCCAGTCTTCAAAAAGGGCAAGAAGGAGGACCCAGGGAACTACAGGCCAGTCAGCCTCACCTGCATCCCTGGAAAGGTGATGGAGCAGCTCATGCTGGAGGCCATCTCCAAGCATGTGGAGGACAAGAAGGTGATCAGGAGTAGTCAGCATGGCTTCACCAAGGGGAAATCATGCTTAACCAATCTGATAGCCTTCTGTGATGGAATGACTGGCTGGGTAGATGAGGGGAGAGCAGTGGATGTTGTCTACCTTGACTTGAGGAAGGCTTTCGACACTGTCTCCCATAACATCCTCATAGACAAGCTCAGGAAGTGTGGGTTAGATGAGTGGACAGGGAGGTGGATTGAGAACTGGCTGAATGGCAGAGCTCAGAGTTGTGATCAGTGGCGCAGAGTCTAGTTGGAGGCCTGTAGCTAGCGGTGTCCCCCAGGGGTCAGTACTGGGTCCAGTCTTGTTCAACTTCTTCATCAATGACCTGAATGAAGGGACAGAGTGCACCCTCAGCAAGTTTGCTGACAATACAAAACTGGGAGGAGTGGCCGATACACCGGAGGGCTATGCTGCAATTCAGAGAGGCCTGGAAAGGCTGGAGAGGTGGGCAGGGAGGAACCTCCTGAAGTTCAACAAAGGCAAGTGCAGGGTCCTGCACCTAGGGAGGAATAACCCCATGCACCAGTACAGGTTGGGGGCTGACCTGCTGGAAAGCAGCTCTGCGGAGAAGGACCTGGGAGTGCTGGTGGACACCAAGTTAAGCATGAGGCAGCAATGTGCCCTTGTGGCCAAGAAGGCCAATGGTATCCTGGGGTGCATCAGGAAGAGTGTTGCCAGCAGGTCGAGGGAGGTGATTCTCCCCCTCTACTCAGCCCTGGTGAGGCCACATCTGGAGTACTGCGTCCAGTTCTGGGCTCCCCAGAACAAGAGGGATGTGGCACTACTGGAGCAAGTGCAGCGAAGGACTACCAAGATGATTAGGGGACTGGAGCATCTCTCTTATGAGGAAAGGCTGAGAGAGCTGGGCCTGTTTAGCCTGGAGAAGAGAAGGCTGAGAGGAGATCTTATCAATGTGTACAAGTATCTGAAGGGAGGGTGTCGAGAGGATGGGACCAGACTCTTTTCAGTGGTGCCCAGCAACAGGACATGAGGCTACAGGCACAAACTGAAACACAGACGCTTCCATGTGAACATGAGGAAAAACTTCTTCACTGTGAGGGTGACAGAGCACTGGAACAGGTTGCCCAGAGAGGTTGTGGAGTCTCTATTTCTGTAGATATTCAAAACGTGCCTGGATGCAATCCTGTGCAATGTGCTCTAGGTGACCCTGTTTGAGCAGGGGGTGTTGGACTAGATGATCTCCAGAGGTCCCTTCCAACCTCAGCGATTCTGTGATTCTGTGATTCTAAAGAAGGATTTTACAAGTCTCTTTTCTTCAAACGGCTGCCAGCATATTTTACAGAGAGGCAATATGATTGCGAAACATCATTATTTTTGCCCAAAGACACACGGCTGGGGAGAAAACTTATCTTCAGTATGTTATAGTCTGAATTTTGATCAAGTAGTGATGATTAAAGGCCATCACTATCTCAGAAGCCGTTTATCTCAGTAACGCTAAAATTAGAATATGCACGGGGTAGTAAAAGCATTTGGACTATATGCACTATTATCCCACTGGCCTGACGGTCCTAAAATGCAGGAAAAAGAATGTGAAAATGTAGCCTTATGGTCCTGCTAGTTGTCATCTTTCTGTTGCTGCAGAGCCTGAAGCTCATGCGCCAATGTGTAGAGGAATCGAATGTTGTTGTTGTTGTTGACGCCTTCCTTAAACTATGGTCCCACTGTTGCCTGCTAGCATCCAGCAGCCGGAAGAGAAATCAGAAAAATCATGGCGTTCTTCCCCAAAACATTAAAAAAAAACCCAAACAAACAGTTTTTAAATTATAAGCCTTAGCTTGAACTGGCCGTGTGCCCTAACCCCTCAGCAGTTGCAGTATGAAGGGGGTCAGTGGGCCCCATCTGCCTTTCTACCTGCCCCACCTACGGTGAGACAGACCAACCTCTGAAGGCGCCTGTCCCTCTCTGTTGACAATGGTGCTGAGCTCGACAACTGTCCTTCATTGCATGAAGAATTTAGACTGCTAGAAATAGGTGGGGATGGTCCCACCTTTAGCTGTGTCCACAGAGTGTGAATGCTGGGTGAGGGACATGCTGGCCCAGGCCTGAGGGACACTATCCCTCTAAGCCTTGAGAATCGGGATTTATCCCAGTTCTGTCCTGCTGGCTGCCATCCACATAACCCACCACAGTGAGGAGAAGACACTGAGACGTCCGCAGTGTACTGGTGCATGCCTGTGAAATGGGAACCCACTCTGCCACCCCCTGCATAGAGCAGAGGACATTCGGGGAAGCAGAGCATTTCCGACATTGTCCCAGGGTTTGGTCGATAGATCTGCCGCTCTGCTGTGCAGGCAACACCTTCTTATCTTGAATCACACTTAAGCCGTGTTAAGGTGCAACACAAGTGCAAGCAAGTGTTTATAGGGAACGTGAAGTGAAGGAAGAAAAAAGAAAGTGCTTTAGTTACTTTCAGAGTGCATTACGCAGATGTCTTTCTCCCTCATGCAGCTGATTTGCTCTTTTCCTCCTGGCAAGGTAGGAGTCAGGGTCCCGTGGCTCCTCGTGGCTCCTTCGTCCTTGTGGAGAACCTTAGCTGCTACAACTAACCTCACTGTGGCAGCTTTGGCTGGATCTGAGATGATTTAATCTTCCATCTTCACATTTCTTCTCTTCCCTCCTGCAGTAGTAGCTGCTCCAGCTATTCCCTTGGAATACGTGTCTTCCCTTGCCTGGGCCTGTAGATGTGCCCTGTTGGGCTAGGAGTTATCCTGCATACAGGAATTATTCCCAAATAAATCTTTTTTTTCATTGACACATAAAATTGTGCCCCCCAATGCTTTCTTTGCCCCCCAATGCTTTCTTTGGTGATGACAATTTCCTATAGTAAGCAATTTATCTTTCACCTGGATCTTTGATTCTCTATTAGTCTAAACAGTAAAATGCAAAATCTGAGGCAGAGATGAAGGGCAGAGGGGATGGTTAGGAAGGAGGGCATTAGCGATAGGTGAACTACTGCAGAAAGGCAGAGAGTTGCACTGGAATGGGAAGGGGAGAAGCTTCTCCTCATATCATCTGCATCAGCAAATGACCCAGCCAGCATCTAATATCAGCAGTTTACTTGCTAACCCATGGATTCAGCATATGACAATGCAGTGCTCATAAGAAGGCATTTACTCCAAAGTAAAGGGGAAGGAAGCCTTTGGCACAATTGCTTCCAGCAGCAGGTGACCTTCCAGGTCTTGCAGACACCTTGGGCCATCGTTTCCTAGCTGAGTAGAGTGCAGAGTAGATGGAGTTTGTCTGACGGAAAGTTTACACCTGGGAGAGCTCGGACTAATGGGATGCTCTGCCTGGAACACATTTTAGTATTTTTGATAGCATTCATTTATTTATTTGCTGGTGTCTCCACAGTGCTTGGAAGCCCCAGTCCTGGGCCTGTGCTATTCAAAAAGAGAACATAAAGGGAATCCCTGCTAGTCGCAGAGTTTGCAATGCCATTCCAATCAAAACATGAACTTTCAGTGTCTTCCTAATTACTGCAACAGCTAAAACCAAGCTTTTCTTCAAAAGGGAGCTTTCAGTGAATTTTCCAAAACGGAATTATAGTGAGAGAGACTTGATTTTCTCAGCTCCTGAGAAAATGTTACCACGGTTCTACACTTCACCCTTTTCACTCCAAACTTTTCTATTCCACAGTTTTCTCATGGCACTTTTCATCTCCTCATTTCTCAGCGTGTAGATGAGTGGGTTCAGCATGGGTGTGATGATACTGTAAAACACAGCTACCCTCTTGTCCTCTGAGAGATTGCTGGATGGGCATATGTAGATGAATGTGGATGGCCCAAAGAAGAGAGTCACCACAGTAATGTGGGACCCACAGGTGGAGAGGGCTTTGTACCGCCCTTCGGACGTTCGCCTTTTCAAGGATAACAAAATGACAATGTAGGATGTGACCAGGATGAAGAAAGAGACCAAAAAAATCATTCCACTATTGGCAACGACAATGATGCCCGCAACATAGGTGTCGGTACAGGCCAGTTGTAGTAGGGGGTGGACTTCACAACAGTAGTGGTCAATTTTGTTGGGACCGCAAAAAGGGAGGCTAACAGTTATGAGGGTCTGCACCAGGGAGTGCACAAAGCCCCCCACCCATGAACCCATCGCCATCCAGCCACACACACGCCTGGTCATGAGGGTGGTGTAGTGGAGGGGTCTGCATATGGCAAAGTAGCGATCACAGGCCATCACTGTGAGGATGAAGATCTCAGTGCAGCCAAAGAAATGTTCCATGAATAGCTGTGCCATGCAACCCCCAAAGGAAATGGTTTTCTTTTCAACAAGGAAGTCAGCAATCATTTTGGGAGCTGTGACAGAAGAGAAGCAAAGATCTGCAATGGACAGGTGGCAGAGAAAGAAATACATGGGGGAGTTCAGACGTTGACTGCTAATTACAGTGACAACGATGAGCAGATTTCCTGCCACAGTAACAATATAGAAGAACAAAAACACCACAAAACATATTTTCTGCACCCCTTGGTTCTTTGAAAGGCCCAGGAGAATGAATTCCTTCACACTGCTTACATTCTCCATGTTGATCAGTCGGGTGCCAATATGCAATATACAGCTTATACACCTGGGAAAACAAAGACAGACACATGAATCATCAGCATTTTTTTCATTATTAATAATGAGTTCTACATCAGAAGTGGATACAAACCAAGAAAGATATAGCATTAGTATTAAGCTTATGAAGTGTTTAGTTTCTGTCATGTATTTTTTTTTAACGGCTATTTAATTCTCCACAGTACAAAGCTTCTGCCATGGCTTTGGTGGCACAGAGATAGGTGCACTCTGTGATATGTTCCTTAATCCTGATCCTCCAGGATTTTGAAGGATTGTCTCCATGGCTGATGATAGCCTTCCATGCACTAAGGACAAGGCCAGAGTGTTCACCTTGGGCACTACAAGGCAGATAATGCAGCATGTTTGCCCTCAGGGTAGACAAAGTCCCTGACAGCAAGCTTTGTAAAATGGGTGTCTTTAAGAATACCTGGAAATATTGCTCAGAATGATGATTTCTTTTATAAGTACACATGATCTTTGAATTCTTGTTTAGAAGGGAGATGTAACCACATGCAGAGAAAAGAACTCTCTTGTGTATATACATTTTGAAACGTAAATATGAAATGTCACGGGCTGAAAAATGAGTTCTGGGAAGGTTATCTATCATGGAGGGGAAAAAAAATTGCACATATGACTTAATGTAGTATTTCACATTGTTCTAAATCTCAGCATTGCTTCTGTCAGAGGAAGGAAGAATGAAAGACTCTTGTGAGTTCTTCTGTCCCAGCATTGTACTGATTTTACCTAGTGTGATTTTTGATACGCTCTGCGTGATGTTTTCAAGGGTTAACTTAGCTTAATGAAGCTAATCTAACTAAACTCCTTCAACAGCCAGTATAAGTCTCTCTATAGGCTGATTCGGAATGACTAAATTAGGGTCCTTTGCAGAACCCTTTTTTCCTCCATTCACTATGAGGAGCTTAAGCAAATTAGCACCACCAGGTTAGAATGAACCTCAGAGAATAATCCCTTTTGGTCCCTGAAAGTAGCTCAGAGCTTTTTGTAATGCCATCCACCTGTTTTAGGTTATGGCTGAGCTCCTTGTCCCTAGGCATTTCTACATCCATACAGTTTCTCATTCGAGACAAGGTCACATTCCAGCATAAACATGGGACTTCTTTGGTGCACCCTGCATTCCAGCTACAACCCATCGAGCATTACATGTCACTAATAAATGAGTAGCCTACATCTTTAGAAAGAATGTAATGTTTCTAGCTTGCCTTTATGCACCCAGACCACCAGAATTCCCTTGGTCAAAGAAGTCTGGGAACCACCAGATTAAACTCCTCACAGAGAGTTTAAGGTCAGCCAAAAGCAGGCACTCTTTTAATAACAATATCCACTGTATGGGCTTCCTTCTAGTATCAAAACATTCCCAGTCAGCTGGTGTTAAAATGCACCATTTTAAGTCCTGCAGAATTACACCACAGCCAGGTCTTCTCATTTGTGTTGGTGATCTGTGAGCAAATCTGTGGAATGATTCAGTTAATCCAAGTTATCTACCAACTACTTCAATCTGCAGCATAATCAGAAACTCTCGTGCAGGCACAAAGTGATCAAGCATCCACAGGAAACACTGAAACTGAGAAAACCCAAGATTACTTTCAAACCCACAAAGTGAAGCCGAGAGAGGAAGTGGGGAAAGTTAGGGACTTTTCCTATGCTTACAGTTGTACTTACACTAGATGAAAGTTTTTCAAGCAGAAGGGTAAAATTTACACGGATGGTTCCCTTTCAGATATTTCTACAAGGAGAAGGATCAGTAAGAACAACGTGAGGTCAGTTTCTGCCTCGTCTTACCAAGTCGTGATCCTTTCTACCCCTCTTCCTTCTACTGAGCAATGACGTAGACTTCTCAACAAAATAAATGACAGGGATGAAATGGGCACACCTTTATGGCTGTGCAGTACCCAGTCCAAAAGAAATAGCTGGGCTCCATCCAAGCCAGAGCATGACTGGAAGCATACCACAGCAATCCCAGGGCCATATTTAGGCAGCTGGAAAGGAGTGACCAAGAGAGAAATGGTCAGGGGAAACTATATGCCTGAATACCAGCAGGTGGCAAATTCCTGAGCTAAAAACAAGGTGTGCATCTACAAAAGGACCGATTCACAATTCAGACAGCTCGACCATGTATCTTGCTTTCCATCACCACCAAACTGCATTTAACAAACTACCCGTCTGTCTGATCTCATCTCATCGACTTAAGTCATGTAGGCATCTGTAGCCAAGCTAGGCATATTACACCTGACCAGTCTACTTGCAGATGTGATGAATCATGTGCTGCAGGTACCCGTTTCTTACTGTTGACTCCAAGAGGATTACTAGAATGACTAATTCAGTAGAGGATTCCCACCAGTTATGGCTTATCTCTTAAAGTGCCTTTGCAGGGGTAGACCTGAGGTATACGACATAATGCAATCAGCTGCAAAATAAAATGAATCTCATGTGTACTCTTAACATCTCAGAAAGGGTGAGAAATTGCACCATCTCCTTACTGCATGCATTCTTCCCTAAAATCTCAGGTGGTTATGGGAAACAAAAGAATAATATCGAAGCAATCTAATCTGTGGCTGTAGAACTAGCTCTGTATATGATTCTAGCCAAAGATAACTAGAGACAGTTGATAACTTCAGTGGAAGTTTCTTTCTGTATTTTCACATTTGTGCAAGAAGAAAGGAAAAGGAAAAGGAAGAGGAAAGCAAAGTAAAACAAAGCAAAGCAAAGCAAAGCGAGAAGCCAGAGAAGCTGCAAAACTTACCTTGCCTGTGTTTAGAGATCTAATATTTTGTGTAAGGGCTGTACAACTTTATCTCCTCAACTTCTGTCTTCCCTGGTATGTTAAAGAACATAGAATAGCTTCTGGAAAGCTTCCAAAACTTGCTTAGGAGGTGGCTGTTAGTGTATAATCCAATCCCATCTAATTTATTACTTGCTTTCGTGTGTCACAAGTGTATCTTGATGTTTCCTGCCTATGTGAGAAGTGGTTTAATGGGCTGTGTGGATGACGTGACCTGGGTGTCCTGAATGATGCTTTCATACCCCAGCAACTGCAAAAAGGGCTGAGAAGAAAACCATTTAAGTACCAACCTTTAACCCTCTCCCAGGAAATCTTCCACCTGAAGGGCTCTTGGGGCTGGAGGAAGCCGGTGTAGAGGCTTGGTGAAGGGAAGGCGTGAAAGAAAGAGGCAAAGGAGGAGAATGAGTTCTGTCTTGACTGAAAAGTTTAAGTAAATATATTGTAAAGAAACAGTTGTCAGTCAATGCTTTTATAATGATATCACAAAGGCATTTCAGGGTTTCTCCATAAGAAATAACAGTCAAAGGAGTAGCTGAGTATTCAACTGGACAAGCATATGCATGGAACTATCCAGTTAACGCTTCTCGGAGTTCTTCCTTACTCCAAGCTGATAGTTGTATGGATTTCCCATGTGTAAAGGGCCATTAGGTCCACTGCTCTGGCTTCCTAGCATTGTGAATGCTAAAATAGTCCATTTGTAATCTAGATATTTTCTCTCCTTTTTTAACTTCTGTGTATTCCAAAAAACATGTAAAAGAGAAATCTTCATTAAAGAAAAAAAAAGAAAGAAACCTCAAGCTGTAGGAAGAGTCACCATCCTCCAGGGACGGTAAAGAATTCCTATCACAGGAGTCTTTTAAGGACAGATTGGGCTCATTTCTCTCAGGAGTGGTTACGATTAAGTTTTTATAGGAACAGAAGATGTCCTGGGTGACCTCTTGATGACCCTCCAAGTCCTATCTCACCAGAAATTTCATCACTGGAAATCCAGTGAATAAAGCCTCTTTGCAAGAATTTGCATGTTTTAACAGAGGTCAGTGAATTACAAAGTCAGTCAAAAAAAATCCTTCATTTACGAATTGGGAAACTGAGGGAGGATGTCACCTATTTAATGCCGATGGAAGTCAGCAAATTTAACCCTGACTTAGTCACTCTAGGCCCTTCTGCGGAAAAAAATGAATGTCTCTGGAGGCAGATGCATCTGATCTACCTCAAAACTGATTTTAGGATGCGATTAGGTGTGAAATAGACATCTAGCTTTTAAACAAAATAACTTAGGGCGGACAAATCTCACTGTCATGATGGGCCCCATCTTTCTTAACCTGAGCAGCTGCAGTCAAAGGTGAACCTATGAAATGAAACAAACGAAGCAAATAGACATGCTGATTTATATCAGCATATCATCTCAACCAAGGCCCAAGTCAAATTCATCGTTTCTCTCAACTCTACTATGTATTTGTAGCTTATGCCTCACGGATGTTGGGAAAGACATTGTCTCAGCTGCCGTCCTTTACTTTGTTTTGCTGAAGTTTCTGGAAATGTGGAATGGCCTGATAGCAACATAGTTAATGTCTCCATCTCCTCTGCACAGAATGCCAGCGATCTACAGAGTGAAAACAGAAATCCTACAATTAATGAGAATAAATACTGGTAAAGAAATGTCTTGGTGAAAATAGTCCCCTAACTTAAATATCCTTTTACTGTCGCCTGGAGTCTTGGGCAGCTTAATGAGGGTTATCAGTAGTCACTACAGGAAACAAGAGTATTGGGTAAGAAGGTAAACAAAGTCTTACAATCTTTGGGAAAGGAAGAGGAACAACAGATGACAGAAGCCAGAGATCAGGCCAATAGCATCTGGCCTGCTAACCTAGTATGAATCAGCCTGCCACTTTCTGTACCCAGTGGCACACATGGCAGCAACTTGGCTAGCATCGTATTCATGTCCTTTTGTTTCCCTAGCCAAATGGACTACCAGAGGTGACTTAATGCACAAGTCCAAATGAAGAATTGCTGCTACCTCCTGCTGCAAAATAATTCCCCGTAGGGCTGTGCTTAGTGCCAGCAAAGGAGAAAGGTCTTTTCTCCATTTCCATTCCACTTACCTTGGCACCTGGCTCTGGACACCACTATGGCAGCAGGTCATGCTCAGGGGAGCTGTGATTTGGACAAGGAGGGACTGTGCATGGTGAGATGAACGAGGTTTTGCAGCTGCATAGTGAATACTGGCAAGGAGTTTGTTGATAGAGCCATGGTGAATGTGTGTTGTGAATTTGATGATGGGCAGGATGGGGACAAGGCACGGTGTGGAGGGAAGTTGTGAAACTTGAAATGGATGCTACATGGCCAGGAGCTGTCTTCATGGAGTTTGTGAAATCAGAAGTGCCTGAGGTGCGGTGAGGGACTGTGCTGAAAGATCGTATGAAGTGGCAGGTAATACTGTGGGTGCTAAGCTGTGTTGAAAGACCTTGTGACATCAGAAGCGGGCATTGTGTATTGAAGGGTAACACTAGGAGAGGTTGCAGAATTGTGGCTGCGGAGGTGTCATAAGGCTGGCTACAGAGTTCAAGGAGACCCTACTGTAGAACAGGTTCTGTGAAGTAGTAGGGGACAATGTATGGTGACAACTTGTGTTGGGAGAGGTTTTGAGGTCAGAAGAGGACACTCGGTAGTGGTGAGTGTGCTAAGGGAGGTTCTGCAGTGACAGTGGACCCTTGGGGAATGAGAAGTTGTGTTGAGGGAGGTTGTGAAATCAGCAGCAGGCATTAGGGAAGAGGACTGACAATTTCTCAATCTGTGTGACCCTGAGCAGCAGTAGAGCATCTTCTGCAAGGTCTGTGAAACTAGAGCTATGCTGCTGCTATTTGATGCAGGCTTTCATTAATTAGTTTCGTTAAGGAAGTAGACTCAGGTTTTGACTATGCTTTGGAGACAAGAGACCAATCTTACCAAAGCCTTATAATAGATATACGAGAACTGTGAGTGACTTTTTCAGCATGCTTTTGCACGGTCTATGGAAGTCATAGGATAGTTACTTCACTTGCATTATATGGAATGCAAAGTTTTTGATGATTCGGCATATCTCCACAGGGCGCCCATTACAACCAGTATGACAGTACATGACAGTACATATCAATGGCCCAGGCTGATGCTATTTAACATTATGAAATCTGTTTGAAATGCCTTCGACAGAAAGCTAATCACCTGACATTCCCTGAATGCCCAATGGAGAGAGAGGCACCTCCAGAGGATGTAAACCACCATCGTAGACCCTCTCAATCACTGACAGTAAGAAATAAGCATTCTCAGAGGTGGCATCTGCCACATGTTTGCAATATATTTCTTGTGGTCCAAAAGAAGTCGGTGATAGGATGACTGCAAGGAATAGGGATCATGTGCAGAATTTTCTGCCCTGAACTAACATTAAGATAGCCAGCCCAGCCTACCATGGAGCATGCCCTCAGCAAGTGAGCTATGTTTGTCCTCTGAATTGCTCAGTATCTCTCTGGGAAGATGCCAGGACACAGAGCACTCTAGAAGGTCAGTGGTCATGGCTAAGAAGAATGCGTTCCTCGGGGGCCACCGGCACCCTGTAAGAAAAACACATTTCTGCTTTCCTGGGGACAGTTGAAAGGAGACAGGCAGCCAAGGATGTTAGTGCTGAGTGTGTTCCTCAACATAGTCCATGTACCAGTGGCATGAGGTGCCTGCAAGGGACACCTGCCACCCTGAGGGCAGCAAACCTGACTCCACTCATCACAAGAGCTCCTAGACACCAGCGTTTGAAATAGTCTTTATTTTCTCATTGATTGCAACATAAGGCACTCACGGTACTGTTGGTATTTCTGCAATGTGGTTGAGGCCTGGAGGAAGGAATCTGTAGGTGCATATACGTGTTTCAGAGCAGTCCAATTTTCACCACATGAAGAAGGGTCAGAGAAAAACTCTAAAAAGACTTGATTTGCTTCCCTTTCCCAAGCCTCTGCCCTCAGTAGTTATCCCCACCCTTCCTTTCCCACAGCTACCCCCTTCTCAACTCCAAGAGCTCCTACTGCAGTCAACCCTCTTCTCTCCCTCACCTCAGCCTACCTCAAACATCAAACAAAAGTAGCAAACAAAAGTCACAATATCACAAAATAGGTCTAATTTGTCTAATCAAGGACAATTCCTGACTGTAGAGGCAGAGAGAGACCTTTGCTGCTTCACCACGTGATACCCAAAGTCTGAGTGAGATTTGTCCCTCTGGAGTCAACACCTGCCCATTTTGAAGCTTGCACAATCACACTGTTAAAACTCTTTTCTTCCTCTTCATTTTGTAAGTGGCACACAGCAAGCATACTTCTGGTCTGCAGGGTTTCTGTTGTATTACTGCGAATAAATCGCTGTGTTTACTATTTTTCTGAAGTCCCTTTCAGGTCAAGCTGCTAAAATACTTTAATTCTCTGGGGCCAGAGGTGAACGACGAGTCATCAAATGCTGTTAGAGCCCTGTGCAGTTTGGGGAGACTCCTCCTATCTGCAGGAGAAAGAAATAGGCACCTTTCTACACGTGTTGTCAAAGGGAGGCCCAGAAGCATTCGGGGAGGCAGGCAAAGGCTGATAATGCCCAAAGAGGATTATTGATGCCTAGCACCCAGGCTGTGAAGGCCTCAATGTCTGATCTCCCTTTCCCACCCCACGCGCAGCAGACAAGCCCTTTCTCTTTTGGGGGTCTTGGCAGGATTTGGGGCGAGACATTGCACAGGAAGTGATTTTTGAAGGAAACATTGGAAGAAGGGACATCCTCCTCGGGAATAATCCCATTCCAGCTGATTCTCATATTCCAAGAAAGAAAAAACAAAACAGAATACAGTTACTCTGAAAACTTCCCGCAATCTCTACTGACTGCTCATTTGTACATCTCCTTTATAACAGCATTTGGCCAGAGTACGAACGCACCAAGAGCCTTTCACAGATGCATGCAAAATCCCACAGCATCCCTGGGAATGGAATCCCTGGCAGGTAATTTTCTCCCCACCTACTGTAAAAGCAACCAGAGAAGTAGAGCAGAAATAGGAAACTGCCTCACAACATGAGAGAGCCCCATTCTCATCTGCTGCTGACTTCGTCCCAGCCTCCTCAGTACAGTGAAAACACTCCTTCCTGACAACACCTGCTTCATTACGCACAGGAGACAGAAACTGAATCTGCAGGCTGAAAGAACTTCCTTGTCTTTTTCACAGAAAATATTTCCCAGAAGATCCATGGGATGAATCAGAAACCAAGAGAAAGACACTAGAGCTGATGTCAGGTCCCAGCTTCTCTGAGCAGTCAATTCCGATGCACTGGGGCAGGAAGGTAAGCATTTGTGGGAAAGGTTCAGCATTTCCTTGCCATCATTAATGCTTTGGGATGTTCTCTGTCTCTGCTGTTCCATCTTCATGTCCTCTCTCACAGACATCCACACACACATGATCATTGCATAGAGTTACCCCCTCCCCATCTCCTGCTCCTCCCTGTCTATAAGTAGCAATGTTTTCTTCTGCTTCTTTTTTTTAACTCTGTTGAACTGTCTCACCCTGTCTTCCTGCTCCAACCTCTCCAAATTTCTGCATGATTTTGCCTTCTCCTCAATATGTAGCACCTTGCTGTTACCTTCCCAGACGTCAGCCATGCATACTCCGTGAGCGACAGCTGTCCCAGGCCACAAGGCTGTAAGTATAAAAGCAGTGTATCACTCACTAAATTCCCCTCTGTCTCTTGCAGAAACAGAGAGAAGAAGAAACTTTCTCCATTTTGGTTATTTCATAGTGACTGATCAGTTCATAATGCTCTCCTTTCAAAGCAGTTCAAGCCTGGCTGAAGGGACTAATTACAGTGGGACTGTGCAAAAGGCAGAGCCGTCATATGCTCTCCTCAAGTTCATGGAGAGCTTCTGCCTCATCAGCTCTGCCTCTGGCATGGTGGGAAATGGCACGGTCCTGTGGTACCTCGGCTTCTGCATCCGGAGGAACCGCTTCACTGTCTACATCCTGAACCTGGCTGCTGCTGACTTTGGCTACCTGCTCTGCATCACCATCGAAACAGTTCAGTGCCTGATGCAGTTCAATGTGGGAGTGCAGTTTGGGATATTCCTCTTCCTGGATCTTTTCACGTACGGAACTGGCTTGTATCTCCTGACAGCCATCAGCATCGAGAGGTGCCCATCTGTCCTCTGTCCCATCTGGTGCCGAAGCCATCACCGAAAGCACTTGTCTGGCATCATTTCCGGCCTGCTCTGGAGCCTCTCGCTGCTGCTGAACATGCTGGGGTAAGTTTCTAGCACTGTTCGCCTCTCTAGCAACTGCCACATACTCCTCATCACCATTGGAGTCCTGGACTTCCTCTTCTGCACGCCCCTCATGCTGGTATTCAGCCTCACCCTCTTCCTCAAAGTCAAGTGCAGCTCCCAGCACCTCCAAACAGGCAGGCTCTTCACTGTGATTATGCTCACCGTCCTCTTCTTCTGCTCGTTCCGAAGGGGAAGGAAACACACAGCCACACCACCAAGTCCATACTTGTCAGTTCCCAGCACACTCTCCTCCCTGAGATGCAGGTGCAAATCCCAGGCTAAGAGGCTTCTGAACCTCTTGAAGCCAAAGAGGGCTGCACTGATGCTCCCGTCGTCCGGGGCAAGTGCACTGCATTGGGTAGCGCTGCCCTGCCAGGGAGTGCTGGGCAAGCACCTAGGCAAGCAGCAGCCCTACTCGTAGGAGCACTACCATTCGACACCAGTGCTAGCAGCAAGCAGAGAGAGCAGGAGGGAGGGCTTTTCAAGTGAAAGGGTAGAAGATGCAGAGGAGCAGGAGCGCCTGGGCAGCAGCCCTCTCTGAGGGGACACAGTGAGTCAAATGTAAAACCAGATCAGCAAAGGTTGTGTCCCTTGAGGGATGCTCACAATTTTACAGCTCGGGTGGTTGTTTCCTTTGTAAGTGCTTAGCTGCCTTGGAGTGTCTCCAAAGTCTGGGGTAAAGTGTGTGTGGCGCCTTCAGCTGTTTGCTCTCGGCTCTTCCTGCTGCATCGCACAGCACTGCACTGCACAAAGGGGAAGGGCAGGAGCGCTCTCTCCTCCTGATTTTCTTGCCTGCTGTTTGCTTGATTTCTGTTTGCAGCGGGCAGAAGCAGGAAAAGACAGACGACGCTCCCATGGCCGCTTGCTCTGCGATGGACGTCTGCCAACGGCCATCTGCCAAGGCAGCTTTTGGATCTGCGCTCAGAAGGGCAGGCTGTGACCAGCCTCTGGCAGCTCTCCGTTGGGAAGAAGGCCCATTACCGCTGCCGATCCAGGCAAGCAAGCCTGGCAAGGGAGTTACCATTGCCCCAAGCCGATTTCTTGTGTTACAATGCCAGACGCGAGCCTTTAAAGCAGTGCAACGAACACGCTGGTCGCATCCGTGGCGAGGGCGCTGAGCCTCGGCGGGGCGAGCAGGAGAGCGCTGGGGAAGAGCAGCGCCCTGGGCTGGAGCGCCGCGGCTGCGGGGCGCGCTAGCACAGGCTGCGGCCGGGCGAGGCGGGCCGGGGCAGCGGCGGGGCAGAGCGCGGGCGCCGGGCGGCGAGGCGTCGGGGCGCGGGGCCGCTGCGCGGAGCTGAGAGCGCGACAGGCGCGGCGGTGGCGAGGGTGCGGGGGCAGCCGGCGCCGTGGGCGCTGCAGCCCCGGGCAGGCTCGCAGCCTCGGCGGGGCTCGGGGGCGCTTCCCGCCGCGAGGGCGGCTCCCGGCGCGGAGCGCGGCTGCCGGCGGCGCTGGGGGTCGCGGCGGGTGGGCGCCGGGCGGGCGCTGCGGGCGGGGGTGGGCGCCGGGGGAGCCGGGGGCTGGCGCGGCTCGGCTCGGCTCGGCTCGGCTCGGCTCGGCTCGGCTCGGCGCGGCTCGGCGCGGCTCGGCGCGGCGCGGCTCGGCTCGGCGCGGCTCGGCGCGGCGCGGCTCGGCGCCCGGGCGGAGAGCTGTGCCGGGAGAGCCGTGCCCGGCGGCGGAGCGGCTGCCGGGGGCGCTGGCGGGCCGAGAAGGGGGCCGGGGCCGAGGCGAGGGGCCGAGAGAGCGCGAGCGCCGCTTGCCGCCGAGCGGGCGGAGGAGAGCTGCTGGGGGGGGGCGGCGGGCAGCAGGCAGCGCTGCGGGCTGAGACGTGCCCGGGCGCGGGACGCCCCGAGCACAGCAAAGTGCCGCTGCCTGGGGAAGAGTTTTCCTCCCCGACGCTTGCTGCAGGCTTGTTTTCCTTCTCTGAGAATCCCTGGGGGCGCGAGCAGGTCCGGAGAAGAACGACCTCTGCGCTGCCTTGCAACGTTGCCTAATAGACAACGGCATAGGCAGTAGCACAGGCGACGCCAGAAAAACCGCCTGTCACCGTTTGGGCAAAGATGGTCGAGTTTTCCCTTGCTTTCTTTTGAGAGAGGCACTGAGATTACTTGGAAGACGTCCAGATGTGTGTAGGTCAAAGGCACTGAGGAGCATTGGTCTCCTAAAAATGCCAGGCACGAGACTTTCAGGCAATGCACATGCGAAAGGAAGGCTGAACGCCTCGATCTCAACAGATCATGTATGTATACGCAATAGGTTTGGAACACCAACAGCAACAAACAGCCATATAAAAGGATTTATATGAGCTTTATTGGTATAGCCTCGCTATATTTGGATATATATACAAACAGATGTCTTTATATTATAACTACAGGCTCTCTTCACTGAATTGTGCACTGAGGACTAAACAGCAAATAATGAAAAAGAATGGCAGAGTAGAAGCACGCTTCCTGTTACTGAGCACGGGAGAAGTTTTCAATTTCTTCCTTCATTTCCTAAAAAAGATAAAAAAAAGATAAAAAAGGAATAATAATTGCCAACTAAACAGAGGCAAACTTGCTATAAGCTGGAATAGAAATGTAAAATCCTGTAGCTAGCTGCTTTGTATGAAATGAAAGTCTGTGTAGATGCCTTCCAGGTGGAAGTCAGCAACTCGTATGTAACACAGACTGCTAAGCAGGAAAGAGAGGAATAGCGAATAAGCAGGATATCCACAGTGCGCAAGGAAGAAGTGCAGAACAGTGACAGGAAGTGCTGTGTAAGCAAAGTACCTCTATCAACTGCGTTTTGTCATCGTCTTGCCGATGGCGGTAAACACACTGGCTGAGCACCAGGTGTAGTTTTTCGAGGTGGCGGATGTTGCAGCCCTTTGTTGCGTCGCCAACGACATTCAGCAGTTGCTGAAGAAAAAAGGGAGACAGTACAAGTTTACGTTAGCACCAGATCATTTGAATAGGCTCTCGATGTGTTCAGACACAGAAGAAAATGGTCCCACACAACTCGCATCCTCCTTCCTTGTATGGCTAAATGAAAAAGGAGTGAAATGCCCAAGAACAGACTAAATATCGCAGCAGATTTCCATGGAGGAAATGAGCTCCTGTGTCCAACTTGCGAGAAAAAGCAAGGCTCCAGTTTCAGCTAGCATTGTGCTGCTCCTCAGGCTATCAGTCACCTCCACGATCCTAACTGCAAGTGAACTTCTCTGAGAACAGCGGGAACTGCCATGGCCCGTTTTGTAGTAAAGGACAGCGGCTGCCACAGCAAAGCCCTTCTTGCCTTGGATGAGCTTCTGTGGCTGCAGCGCAGGGCCCTGCGAAATGCATCTTTTGAAGAGAGGCCACAGAGCCTCTAGAAAGAGGGCTGCCAGCTGGCAGTGGGAGCCTCCTCAGGTGCTTCTGTCTCCCCGTTAGCTGAATGTTGCCCATGCCTGCAGCTCTGCTGGCAGAACGGATAGCTCAAGGGTCGTCAGCAGAGCGGGAAGCAAAGGTGGATCAGTGAGCTCCAGCCTACCCTGAGAGAGAGGCTGGTTTCCTTCTCAGCAGGGGGTGACCATTTCCTCCTCTTCTCTGCTAGGCTCTCTGAGGGCGATGCGTTCCTCCTTCGCTTTTGTCTGCAGGCAGCTGCACGGAGATAGGAGAAAAAGCAAGCCAAAGCATTAGCTAAGCAGTTCTGTCTGCAAACTCTAGCACTGTCATCTTACACGAGGGAACACAAGGGAAATGGTGAGAGGGACTGAAGTACCATTGTGCTGGCTCACTACATGCATGTGTTGAGGGAGAGAGGGCAGCAAGTGAAGGGGGTCCAATTGTTATTAGAATTAAAAAGCGCAAGAACTGGTTAGATTATATCATGCATAAAAGAATGCCCTTGATGATTTTGTGCACAGAGCAGACTGTAGACCGAAGGCATGAGCACAAAGCAAGGTCATAAGCTCAGGTGGCTTCGTCTCTCATCACAGGAAGTAAAAGAGGTGAGAAGCAGAAAAGGCTTTGGAGACAAGCTCTCCTTCCCCTGTGTTCCAAAAGCAGAGGTTGCCTAAGCCTCACAGACAGACGGCAATTACTTGGTGCGGGGGTGGCGGGCAGGAAGGCAAGAGGGAGAGGAAGAGAAAAAGGAAGCAAAAGCAAAGGGAAAATCCTCACTGTTTCCTATTACCATAAGAACTTGTGCAGTGTTCAGCAACTGCTCTAAACAACATGTTACATTTGAGGAGCTAGCCGTTGCGGGGCCATCGAGGCCAGTGTTTTACAGTGTGAGCCAAGCTCTGTGGCTGGGCTTTATTTCATAAGCACGTTGAGTGACTGTCCTGGGGACTGACCTCACATGCTGCACCTAATTTGGAAATGGAATGCCTTTGGCATAAAGCCACCGGCATCACCAAAACCAGGTATGCCATGACAAGAGGGAAGATATCAATGTCATTGGCACCTTATCCAAAAAAGGAAAAAAGAAAAAAGAAAAAAGGAAGAAAGGACTTGCCAGTAGAGAGGGGTGTACTGGACTCTGCAGGCACCGCTGGCCGTGTCTCATCCCCTTGCTCCTCGAGCTGCCTCTCTTCCTCCTCTGTCAGCAGTCGAGGCTCAGGTGGTGATGCCGCAGGCAGGAGGACTTCCCGTGCCTGACAAGCTTCAGTCAACCAGAAAAGGTTAGCCAAGTGATGATACTCGGACACAAGCAGAGTAAACCTTCGTGCCAGGAAATCTATTACCAAAGCAAATGCCGAATGGCTGCTAAGCTAGAGATAGCAACGCTGTGTTTGTAGAATAGCCTCACCTGCTTTCTTTTGTGGTGCAGCAGGCTTAGCAGCTTGCTGGACAAGCAAGTCCTCGAAAAACTTTCTCCCTTCCTCCTCGCTAGGTGACTGGACATGGAAAACTTCTCCGTAAAGCTCAGAAAATAAAGCTCGTACCTGAGGTGGGAGGAGAAAAGACAGCGCAGCCGTAAGCCCCCCCCAGATTTGTGTTCTGCTCCACAAAGATGAATGCCTTTTCCAGTGAAGCTGAGGAATGCTTTGAATAAGGGAGAGGCTAGAACAAGTTTGCTTCTTGGCCTTAAAGGCGAGATTGTAGTGGGTCGGCAGGGCAACTTAGGGCATCTTGTTTAAGGAACACCTCTAGGATTAAAGCTCTGTGAAGCGACCCGAGGTTCCAGTGCTCCAAGGGAGGACACTGAGCATCTCCTAGGTTGCCTGTTTTGGATTTACTTGCCTTGCTGCCCTTCAGGTTGAAGCCTTGTGGCAACTGCAGAGGGAAGAGATGCCAGCAGGGTGCCCTAGTAATGCCGGTGTTGAATGGCTTAGGAGAGCACAGTATTTGGGTGCTTAATGGAGTGATAAATTAACGTGAGACTGAAAGAAGCCGGGAAGGCAGTGAGAGAAATACCTCTGCCGGGAGATCTGCATGGCAAACATCCGACGCAGCGAGCAACAGCACTGGAGCATATGCTGGAATGCCCTCTAGCAATGTTGTGAGCGTAGCTCTCAAGGTGAGTCCAGCAGCCTCCCACCAGGCATGGATATGTGGAATATAAAGGATGCTCGGTGCTGTCCTCTGGGCTTCTCGGATCAACTGGTCAAAAGGAAGTTTGGAGAAGACTGTTGAAGCGGGTAGCAGAGGCTGCTGCTGAACAACAATGTATCAATCAAAATTGCCTGCAAAACGGGAGTGCACAAAGTGTCCAAACAAGCCACCAAGAATAAGGTAACGTTGCTGCTTGGAGCCAGTTCCTTCAGCCTCTCCACAGCGAGAGGCAGGCCTGAATCTCCGCCTGATTTCCAAACTGCTTAGATGTCAGGTAACTCGCCCAGAGCCTCACGCCCGGTGCGAGTGGTAGTGTGCTTGAAAAAACAGGCCCAGCCCTTCAGCAGGGTCCACATCAGCCTGGGGCCACTGCTACACCGCTGGAATCCAACAAGCGTGTTCTTGCCTCTTCCCTGCGGTATGATGAGAGAAGAGAAACCCTTTTCTTCCCCCCTCCCAAGCCAGGGTTGCATTTCAGTGTTATAAAGAGGGAGGCTAGAGAAAGGGCATGACGTGCAGTCAGGCTGAGGCAGAGGCGCCTCCTGGGAGCTACAGAGCCTGAAGAGGCAAGGGAAACAGCTCTGGAGAGCCCACTGTCATGAGCAGCAGCTCTTGCCATGCAGAGGGCTTTATCAAGAGCATCTTGGAGCTCCCTGAGCTGCTAGCAACATCCTTACTGTTTAGCCTGAAATGGAAAAGATGCTCATGCACAACGTCCTTCTTCTCCATTGGTCAGCGTACAAGAAAAGTGTTCTTTCAGCGCGAAATAACCACCACAGGAAGCAGAGGAAAGCCAGGCCACCACCATTAACTGCGGGAGGTCCACCTGCTTCCCCTGAGTCTATTCATCCTGTGAGATTGCAGAGAGAAGAGGTACCTGTGCGCATCTTTCTTCGGGTGAGGTGCTGCTAGCAAAGAGAGCCGGCAGGTCCAGCACGTGAACCGCAAACCTCTCCAGTGCATGTATTAGTGCAGGCGCCAAGTGGGAACTTTGCCCGTACCCGGGCTCTCCAGCGATTAAGAACCTGGGCCTGTGACATGCTGGCTGGCAACAAGCATTGCTAGGAGCGTAACTGCAAAACAAGAAGTTTGCAAAGGAAGTGATCGATCAAGACACAGATGTTAAAAGTATCTTTCTTTGTCCAGCACACACTGGTCTGGATCTCTTCCCCCCGGCCGTGAGGCTCTTATGTTCAGGATGTCTTGACTGGGCAGCCTTGAGGCCTCTGCCTTGGTCAAGTTTAGGTGCAGGGGGTCCACTGGAAATGGAGAAGGTGGTCAGGAAGGAGCAGAAGAACCTTGTGGGAAAAGAAATGCCGTGGGCTCTGAAAGGCCTTAGCTGTATCTAACAAAGTGCAAAACATTCCTGTGAGTCCATAGAACTGGAGGATATTTATTAGATCCCTTCATTCAGATGATGGTTTCATCTTTCCTTGTGTGCTCTCTCCTAGATTGCAAATACAACTTCTCGTGGTTTTTGCTCTGTTATCATGGAATACGTCTGTGAATAGCACCTTTTTTTTTTCTTTTCTTTTTTTTTTTTTGCCATCCCGGTAGTGCAGGACCTTTTCTGGCTCAGGCCAAGGAGCCTAGAGACTGGACCAAGTTCTGTGGGTCAGAAGCCTTCCTGAGCAGCACGGTAAGAGAGAGTGAGAAAAATTACTGATGCAGCTGGGACCGCATAAGCTAACTTCTCCACTGTGGGACTGAATTACTTTCACATTGCAATGTCAAAATATGAATGTAAGCATAGTGGCTTAAAGATCGCAAATGAAGCCTTTTTTGCAGGGTTTTTATTATGCTGTTTTAGCCAGCCATTCCTCAGTTTTCTTGAGTCACTCCTGCATTCCCAATCTGGGAAGCTAGGTGACTCCACAAACCCACGTTGCATTTCTTTAGCTAAGAGGAGAGACAACACATTTCTTTGGCCTTGAATCCTTGAAGAACAGCATGCATGAAATCAGCATGCCCTAATTTTCTGTGGATGTCTTTGGTAGAGGAAAAGGAGGCTGGCTCCTTCCGGATGATCAGCTGGAGCTACTTGCTTTCCTACAACTGTAGCACCTAGTTATATCTCCGTGCTTCCTGCTTGCAGTTTTTGATACCAAAGCACCCTGGACTAACTCTTCCTTCCTCCCTCATCTAACGCCCCTCCCACTTGCAACGGCCACGACAGCTTGGAAAGCCCCAGCAATCGGAAGAATTTCAATGAAAGGACATGGCCAATTACCTGTTACAGTTAAGGAAGGTTTGCTTTTGCTGGCCAGACCTTGGAGGAAACGGCTCATCTTCAGGACCAGAAGGTGACTCCTCATCACTGTCCATGCAGTCATTTTCTAAGAAATGAGTGGTACCATGAGAAGGCAAAAGAAGCTTGTTAACTTTCCCGAAGAGTCTGCAACCTTCTCTTGTGCTAAGACAGCTTCTGAATGTGAGCTGAAACCCGGGGCCTTGTATTTCTTCGTCTGAGGGGCATACGCTGAATGCCATTTTCCAAAGCCTTCAGTCTCTACAGAGCTCTCCTAAGTGTCTGGATTTGCGCAAGCTATGTTTTGCTAGCGGTGAAAGCTCCTTTTCTCCTTGCAGACGGGAAAGATGATGCTGACAGCCTTCAGAAACTGGATGCTCGAGTGGAGAACATAGAGTTCTGTACTGTGAAGTGGGAGGAGTTCCCGGCTCTGCCCTCTCTACCATTCAGTTTCACCTCATCCTGACTGAAAGGTTTGTTTCTGTTGCTTGCACAAACTAGCAGTGTTTGCTTTGGGAGAGTTTTATGGCGGTGAAGGCAGTGAAGCCCTACCTGGCTGTTGGTCCTGCTGGAGTGCAAGTGCTGCATGGGGAAATACCCTCTGCACGCCTCTTAGGAGTCTCTGTAGCGTGTTCTGAAGCAGTGGCTTGGAAAGGGGTGGCAGTGGTTGTCCAGGGGAAGCCACAGCCCTCTGTGAAGCTGGTGCAGTCTTCTGCATAGCCACAAGAAAATCTGTTGCTGTGATTTCAATGGCAGCAACATCGATGTGCAGCTTGTGACTGCTTGTGTAGATCTGCGGATAGTGTCGATGCAAAGCACAGAGGGCAGCTTCAGCGCAGAGGGCTTGAATATCGGCCCCGCAGTATCCTGAGCAACAAGAGCAGAATCCAAAGGGATGTCAGTCTCAGGCAGCAGAAGGGAGTCAAGGACAGGCTTTGCAAAGGGACACTCTCAAAGTCTTTGCATGTGGCCCAAAGGGGAAGAGTTTCATGGGCAATGGCAAAAGAGTTCCTGCACTGCAGAGCAGTGCCCTGATGGGGAGCTTGCATTACGGGAGGCCCAGCGCCCTACAGCCTGTGCTTTGGAAGTAGGCCTCTGAGCCAACCTTAGCTCCTGAGGAAGACGCCCCCCAGAGCCTTCCATGTTCTCAGAGGCAAGGGAAGGCAAGGAGACAGAAGCAGCTTGGGTACTGCCTGGCACAAGCTCAGACGCTGTCAGGAGCCAGGCGCAGGCAGGAACTCGGTGCGTTTTTTCATCTTACCGACGCATTTTTCAGCAAGCTCCTCAAGCAATGCGTCCAGGGGCTTAGGGCTCCAGTCTCTGGTGTGGATCTTGAAAATCTCTTTTCGAGCCTACAAACCAGGTGGTCACGCTGTGGTTTGTCTTAAGCCTCTTTCTCAAAAAGAAAATAAGCAATGCGCAGTCCCCCTCCCCCCGTCACATTCCCGTAATTGCTTGTCTTCCTCTGCTAAAATTAAGAAATGTTTACATTCTAGTAACACACTGCCTGCTTTTCAAAGCTCAGTACTTTTCAAGTAGATAGGAAGAGTAAGTAGAGTAGCAGGAGCAAGAATTCTGACTCCAGCTGCTATCCTTGAACGAGCAAATGTCAAGCTGTGCCTATGTTCATCGCTGCTCTTTGCCAGAGCTTCAGTGAAGTGTTTCCTGTTTCTGTCCAGTATAGTGTGTTGTGCATTTTTACTGGCCTTCAATCCAATAACCTTTTTCTCCTTTTCCCCACAAAATGTGAACTAAAGACAAAAGAATCTGGGGTAGCCAGAAAAAAAAAAGAAAAAAGAAAAAGAAAAAGAGCCCGAGCTCCCTGCTAATACCAGTAACAATGTCAGCTCCCTAAATGCTTTTGGGCGGCTCTGAGGATTCCCAGCCCAGCCACGCTCAAGCCCAAGTTTTCCCCCGAGGCTTTCCCAACTGGAGAACTGAGAACAAGGCGGCAACCTCAGAAGGCAAGAGCCTAGGTGGACTCACTAACTAAGCAAAGAGCAAGCCCTTGGGCAAGGAAGAATGTCCATGTGCTCCAGCCGGAGTGAAACTCCTGTTTGCAGCCTTCCTGCCAGTTCTGTGTGGGGAACCAGGAGGTGTGCAGCACGTATGCCACTTGTTTCCTTGCTCGCTCTCGGAGATGCTGTGGGGCAAGCTGGTTTTCTTGTCAAGCAAGGCTTTGTGCCGGTAGCAGGAAGGTTGACGAAACAGCCTTACCTCTTTGTTTGGCAAGGTGAAAAGGAACTCCCTGTCAAAGCGTCCAGGCCTTCGTAAAGCAGGATCCAGGGAGTCTGGCCTGTTGGTGGCTCCAATGACCACGATCTCTCCTCTGCTGTCTAAGCCATCCATAAGCGCCAGGAGCGTTGTGACAATAGAGCTACCAAAAAAATGTTGTTTGGATTCCCTGGGTTAGTAGCTGTTGTTACCTTTGGCACGACTTTCTCCAAAGTCACGTCGCTCAGAAAGGATAAGCTTTTCTGGATGAGCTGTTGTTAGCGAAAGGACTCATGGTAAGACAGAAAAACCGAGGCAAGGTCTCGAGAGAGACCTTGTCCGGACACCAAGCTTAGTGACCTGATTTCAGCTCCTGCCTTTAAACTGCTACGAAGCTCTGTGTCATTGTACTTGAGGAGTTCAGAGTGTGGGTGTGGGTGTGTGTCCTATAAAGGGAAGCAGGTGGGTCTTCTTTTCCTAGAGATGAAGCAGATGACATGGAAATGGAAGCGAAAGGAAGTACCTGTGAATCTGGTCTTGGCGACTGGAGCGCACAGGAGCGAGACCGTCGATCTCATCGAAGAAAATAATCGAAGGCCGCATCTCATAGGCCTGGAAGGGAAATACAGATGCAGGCATACTGACGTATGTGAAACAGAGCACCACGCAGCGAGAACATGCAGGATAGACATTATGGCTGCAAAGGCACTGGCGCTGTGTTGGACCCAACATCTGCAAGATTTCCAGCCCCTCAGGCAAAGCAGCACGGCACGGGAAAAGGAAACACTGATGTTCCCTTTTCAACAGGAGACACTGCCAAACTGCCCAAGAGGCCAAGTCCTCCTGGAAGACGTCCACCCCGGAAAAGTAGAGGTCCAACTCTGACCCAACCTACTGCGCATTTCCTCCTTACCTGCTGAAATAATGCGCGCAGCTGTCGCTCGGATTCTCCCACCCACTGACTGAGGCAGTCAGCACCTTTTCTCATGAAGAACGCTATTCTCTTGTCTCCCTGCCTACATTCATTTGCGAGCGCTCGAGCCACCAGTGTCTTTCCAGTGCCTGGTGGGCCATAGAACAGACAGCCTCTGCAACATGAAAAAAAGAGATTTACGTAGCTACAACAAAAACATGGAAAAGTGCCCATGACAGCCCCTGTTGTGAAAGCAAAGCGGCCTTCCCTCCTAACCAAAACACTTCCCGTCTTAGACAGATTTGAGAGCAAAGCCTGTCTTTCTCCCTGCCACAGTTGGAGTCTCTTGGACTGTGCCTCCCAGAATTTGTTGGAAGCACTGGGGAGGAAGCCTTAAGCTGGGAGGCCAAAAAAGGTCTTCTGTGTTTCCACACCCTACTTAAAACATCAGCCAGAAAAGGCAATTCCTGTGAACAAAGCAGCAAAGCATCTGAAGATTTGCACACTTTTAAAGGTATGGAAAGGGAAGGATTTCAAGTCATATTTCAACATCCAGTGTGTCAAGCTTTGTTGGCCAAGAATATATAAAGCTAACCATCACGTCTTGAGATATTGCCCCTCCAAAAAAAAAAGAAAAAAAAAGGAGAATACTTTTCATGTTGAAAAGCATATTGCAGCAGTTAGCTCTGTAGTTCGAATGCACTGCCCGTTACCTGGGGGGTCGGATTTGGAATCTCTCAAAGAATTCTGGGTAAAGCAGTGGGAACAGGACCATCTCCTTTAAAGCTGAAATGTGGTGAGAGAGACCACCCACACCATCAAAGCATACCTAAAGAGACATGCAACAGAAGACGTGTCAGAGGTCAGAGAAAGCTGCCACCTGGAAAAAAAAGGCTTCCTCCAAATTTTTCCTATGCCAGCACAAAGGAAAGGCTCAGGACGATCTTGAAGTTCCCTGAGAGGAAAGTGTAAAGTCCGGGAGCTGTCGGCAGCACAGCAGGGAAGGTTTTCATGACCCCTGGAAAAGTCCCCCCTGACACAATGAGTTACCACTGCTTACCGAACTCTGGATTTGCACTGGATCAGCTTCCGGCAGGGTGGTTCCGGTTTTCCTTCCATCCACGTGCTTTCCCTTGAATTCGTCTTTCCCAGAGCTTTGGGGAAGACACCAGATGTGAATGGAGGAGAAAGGGAAAGGGGCTTTCTAACTGAACATGCAGTTAGCGGGATTGCTGTGGTTTTCATGTCGGCAAGTGAGTGCAGAAGCACTTATACACTGGCATAAACTTCCCAAACCATGAAATATTCCCTAGACTTGATTGGCGCTCACTATGCAAGCGTGAAGAAAGGCAGGTGGGCATTTTTATACTGCACGATGAAATCGTCTAATGACAATTTGTGGAAGGGGATTCTGGCTTCAAGTGCAGAACAGAAGAATTGCAGATCCCCAATCTCAGCCAGGACAATCCGCAATCATCTCATCGCTGACCCCCAAATCCTGCCTTTCTAAAAGCTGTGGGCTAATGAAAGTTATCTTCTCTCCCAAAGGAAAAGCCTTGCTTCCTCTAGACCCTCCAGCTGTCCCAGCTACAATGCTGCGATTTTCCCATCACGGCCGTCAATCGGAAAATCTTTTCAAGCATTACTGAGTGATGGGAGTGGCAGCACTCTGGATCCCTGAGAACTATCACTATCCGTACACCAACCTGTTTGTTCTTCTGCAGCATGGGCTTTGCGACGGAGCAGCCCTTTGCCTGTCAGGAGAAGACGGCCCTGAAGAAATGAAAAGCAGCAGTGAGCGTGCACACTGGCCAAGAACTGCAGTGTGCGCAGGATACAGGCATCTCGATCCCAAAGGGAGAGTTTTACCTGCAGAAGGCAGGAATTTAAATGAAAGGTGTGTGTGTGTGTGGGGGGGAGGTATATGTCTTTTCATTTAGCAACCTCTAGCCCACTATCCACAAGAAATCAGCTCTTCCAAGAAACTGTGCATGGAACCTACTTTCCAGTGGATCCTGGAAGTACGTGATGGTCTTCCTGGGTCGAAGGTTATACTCCTTGCAGGGATCTTTGCCATCTTCCCCTTCTCGGCCTTCACCTTCTTGTGTTGCCCCTATGATTATAGAACCTAGCGAGAACTTCTTATTTGTCTGTGCGCGTATAGCTTTTCATTCAACAACGTGTATGCCACTTCTGCACAAGAAATTAGCCCTTCAGAGAGGCTCTGCATATAGCCTACCTTCCAGTGGGGCTTGAGTGTCTTCAGCAGTTTGCCTAAGGTTAGATGGCTTTGGAGTATCTTCGGCGTCATCCTCTTCCTGCTCTTCATCGTCCTCTGAGGACCCTGTAATTACAGTACCAAGTCATCATTTCTTGTTTGTCTCTGTGTATGCACATTTTCATTCAAGAACTTATACCTCCCACCCTTAAGCACAAGCAATCAGCCCTTCTGACAAACTGTGTGCGTAACCCACATTCCAAAGGCTCTTGATACTGGACAACAGTATTCCTGCGCCGAAGGTTATACTCCTTGCGAGCATCTTGGCCATCTTCCCCTTCTTGGTGTGCACCGGCCTTTGATGGCCCTACAATTACAGAACCTAGACATAGTTTCTGATTGCGCTGTGCGTAGCTACATTTTCATTTAACATCTTCTATCCCCCTTATACAGGAGAGATTAGCCCTTCCGAGAAGCTGTGCCTATAACCTACTTTCCAGTGGAGCTTGATAGCATACAACAGGCTTCCTTTCTCTCATGCTATAGCGTGCCTATAGGGAGCAAAGATACAGGTTCTTTTAGACTGTGGTACACTTTGGAGGAAGTTCTTCTCAGCTGAGCGAAAAGTGCACTGGCATCACTGTGCTGTGTGAAATCCATTACTTACCGAAAAGGAGTAAGGTAAAGTCATTTTGACTTCTGCAAGGACTCGCACAGTCTGCCTGAGGTCCATTCTTCCTCAGAACCTGAACTCAAAGAGCATATGAACCACAAATGAACTTTTGTAAGCACGGAAGTAAAGCTCTTTACTTTTGCAGAAGTTTCTCAGGCAAAGAAAATTGCTGAAGAGGACAAGGTAAATCTCCTGCAAGTGAAGCAAGCGTTTGGTTCACAAGAGAATACGTAAATTACTGAGCCCACAGACATGAGGGGCAGAAGTTGGAAGGTGTGGTTGGAAAGATGATCCAAAACCGAAGACAGCAGCAACAGGGAAATACACAGGAGCTGTCTGCAAATTCTTCAGACATGAAGCACCTTTACAAGTCCTCCTCTCATGCACCTTCCCAGTGCTCAAAGACTCCAGTAGCCATGACTGTCACCTCCAAAACACTCCTGTCAAACCAGGTTGGCTCCACAGTGCCAAGGACCACAGGTGTGACAGCGGCAAAGGAGGAAAGAGTTATTGGAGCGAGGACCGAAGGTCCTATGACCGCAGCTGACAAGGGACTAGTAACACGGGGGTGGACGCGCTGCCGGGGAGCAAAGATTCTAAACGTGCAAGTTCTGCAGCCCTGACAGCGCCATATTATGGAGGGCTCCCGCAGGCAGCAATTCCCAGCAGCACCGAGGACTTCCCTAGGGGCACAGAGGGAATTCCCAGCCTACCGAGTTAGTCCAAAGAGCTCTTGTGGCCAGGAAGAAACGCTCCTCTCCAACGACCTCTGGGGAAGGTCACCAAACAGCGTCTCGCGCTGTCCCACCACCTCCTCTCGCCTTCTCCTGCTCGCTGCACAGCAGCTGCTCCAGAGCAGAGCAGGGCAAGGGCAGAGTCGTGGCGAGAGCAGCCCCAAGCACCTGGGCTCAGCTCAGGCTCCCAGGGCCATATGGGGAGGGCACAGCTGTTGCTGCGATGCACTGCGTGATGCCCCAGGCCATGTCACAGAGGGGCTGCAGGGTCCCCTTGACCCCCCAGGTGCTGCCAAGGTGGGCCCTGCAAGGGCAAGGGGAGCTGCCTGGGGCACTTTAGGGAGCTGCCCGCACCTCAGTGCCCACTCCCCAAGGACAACAGGGGGCACGGGGAGCCACAGGAGGGGTCCCCCAGGCTGGGGCTCACCTCAGGCATGCCACTCCCGCAGTGTCCCCAGATCAGGGTTGCGGGGCTACAACTGCTGGCAGGGAGAGGCTCTGCTCAGGAAGGAAGGCCTAAATGAGCAAGTGAATGAATAAA